>NW_026622704.1:2400000-3142500 GCF_028826965.1 Penicillium alfredii
AAGATGCTCTTCCAGTATTGCTCATATTATACAGGGATTGGGAATTGCTCTAGTCGCAGCGCAAAAGGCTCAGGTCCCTGTGACCTTGGTCGACAATTCCCAGGGCTCGTTGGATAAGGGACTGAAGTTTGCCGGTAACATTAAGCCCCTCTTGATTGAAGCCGGGCGTGGTCTTTTTTGTTATTGAGTAGTACTGACGCGGATTTGGGGACCAGATAAACTTCTCGAGAAGGATGTCTCTAAGCAGCGCCTCACTCGGGATGCAGCCGATGCAGCCCGTGGGCTCATCGCTCCAAGCTTGAAGATGGACGATCTCTCCTCAGTGGACTTTGTCATTGAAGCCGTCCCGGAGATTCCCGATCTCAAGACGTCAATTTTCACCAACCTCGCCCAGATTGCACCCAAGCATGCTATCCTTGCGACCAACACTTCTTCCATCTCTATCACCAAAATTGCTGCCGCTACCACAACGGACCCGACAGATCTGCAAGCTCCATCGCGCGTGATCTCCACCCACTTTATGAACCCTGTTCCCATCCAGAAAGGTGTGGAGATTATCCGGGGTTTGCAAACCTCCCAGGAGACCACAGAAACGGCTATTGCCTTTGTGGAGCGTATGGGTAAGGTGGCGTCCATCTCGGCGGACTCGCCCGGCTTCTTGGCCAACCGGATTCTCATGCCGTATATCAATGAGGCGGTCATTTGTCTGGAGACGGGTGTGGGTGGCCGTGAAGATATCGACAATATCATGAAGACCGGAACCAACGTCCCCATGGGCCCCCTGACCTTGGCCGATTTCATCGGGCTGGATACCTGCCTCGCCATCATGAATGTTCTTCACCAGGAGACTGGAGATAGCAAGTACAGGCCGGCCGGTCTCCTGCGCAGAATGGTAGATGCTGGCTGGACGGGCAAGAAGAGTAGCAAGGGTTTCTATGACTATTGATTGCCACGATGTCGGCAATGAAACACAATCAGAACATGATACACCCGCTGTATGTTATCATCTTCGGCCAGTTTTCCTCGGTCATCATTATATAAAGGTCATCTTGTTTTGAAACGCTTGGATCAGAAAATACACTCCCATTGCCTCGGTAAATCGGTCACTGCGACTGTTCTGCCTCTTGTATCTCTGCCTCTTCTCGTTCCGCCTGCTGCATGGCAGCAACCACTATGCGGATATCAAGGTCTTCATCCAACTCTAGCTCGTTATTGTCCTGCATCAGAGGGCTCTTCCCGCACTTGCACCGAGAATATGGATAGGCGCAAGTATAGCTGGTCCTAGTTAGCATGAAACATTTCCAAAATGTGTGGAGATGAGAGAGCCGAAGAAAGAAAAACAGCCACACACCAAAATTCTGCGCCGCATTTGCAGATAATATGGCTGCAGCCTTCTGTTTTCTCAACCACTGCCTGGCAGTGGTAGCATCGCTTCCACTGATGACGCTGCGCCAGTTCCTGAACTGCCTCGAAATCCGGATCCTCGGAGCACTCCAAATCCCCATGGACAATATCATGGCACTGTGAGCAAATCTTTGCCCGGCAATAGGGGCATCTCTGAGTTCTCCTCCACGTTGCGATATTTTTCAGGGGAATCCAGCGACCACAACTCTTCCGAGGACAGTACCAGCGCTCAGCGAGAGGGGTGGCTCGCTCGTCTGCTCGTGATTTATAGCAGCTCTTTCTGTGCCGATTCGTCTGGAAAATCTGTTCTGCAGGGATTTCCTGTGAGCAGCACCGGACAGGGAAGAATTGCTCGTCTTGTAATGCTACCTGTCCCATCCGGCTCAGGCAGAGCTGGCAATACTTATGCTCGCATGGAGCAGACACCAGTTCGCTGGTTCGGATTTGTTTGCAGCATCCTGTACACGCCCTAGATCTGGTCAGCACCTCTGGCGTCTGGGATGGACTATGGAAAATACTGACTCCCGAGTTGATGATCCCTTTCTGGAGGTGAAGCAGCGGAATCGCGCCCTGACTCCGTTCTCAGCACGGTGCTTCAAATGCCTTGGCACTTTGTGGCAAAAGCCTTGGCCAGAGACTAGGTTGTTTCTCTCGTCTCCTGTGTGGTTGTTGATGTCACTCCATCTTCGCGATGGCCCGTCCAAGGCCCGGTCCAGATTTGGCGTTTGACATCCTTTTTGGCCATTGAGTTTCGACACGGCTGCGACAATTGTTGTCAGGTAGGTTGGGAAGATCTTCATCTCTGGTCGAAAAGGAGACTGCTACCTTGTAGCTGCCTAGCTTTGTTGTCGATTTCCATCTATGCCCCCATAACACGAAAGACCAGAGCTTCTTATATAGTGACATAGGGCAATACCACTCCCTGAAGCTAACCGAGGATCTCACAAACACTGTTTGAGTCTGTTTGAGTCTGTCCTGCCCAAAAAGGTCTCGGTGACCCTGGGTCGTTCTTAAGGGTAATTAATGCCTACCTTGGTCAGCTCGAGCATGATCTTACAATGACCAACACACCTTCATGTCATAAAATCCTCGAAGAGCTGATCAGGGTTCTTGTAGCTCTGTGGCCAGCTCTAGTGACACTTGGAAAATTAGTACTCTTGAAAAATGCCAAAGGGTGTGCGGTGCAACTCTCATGATCGTAGCCAACTGAGCTATAATTGTCTTGGATCGTAATAATAGAGAATACTCTTAATTCCGCTGCCTCTTCCTGTTCCCCATGAACAGATCCATGGTTGAACGGCTAGACAAGACCCCATTTGGATAGCATCAGGGCGAGAACTGGTAATCACTCCGTCATCTGGTGTCAAAGCACCCATGGATGGGCTCCCTACTGGAGTAAATCTAGAGCACGCTGAGATAAAACAGGGTAGGCTTTTCTGGAAGATTTCATATCGACCGATCATTATGCCAGGGGTATCATTAATAAAGCTACAAAACGCCTCCCTGCGCAAGACTCCGAATTTTCCCAATTTGTCAGCTTGACCACTGTACTTAACGTTCACACAGTGCCAGCGAAGCGTCGACCAGCCCATGTAGACCCGTGCTCTTGATATTCCTGTCGGGTAATAGCAACCTTGCTCAATTCTTCTCGGTTGTTGGCGAGACGAGATGCTCCGAGCCATGCCGAGCGAATAGGACTATTGTTTTGGATACATATCAGCATTGTTCGGTGCCTGTAATAGGGTGCAAGACCACTCACTCGTGAGCCCGGCGCACTCTCACAACACATTCAGCCGAGGCTATTTGCCGTAGTTCAGTTTCCCTTCAAGATAGAAAAATGAGGTTAGTTAAAGCTGGGACCCCACACGCTTGTCCATAAGAACTTACAGTCTCTCCATGAAGCCTGGAATCAATGCATTGCCACCAACAACCAGGACATTCGCCAGGAAAGCGGCGTGCAAGCCCGGAGGTAAAGCAGACAGGCTTTGAATAATGATTTCGGGGACTCCGGCTTGCTTCATACCAATATCCTTTGGAGTAAACAAGAGCTCTGGAACAGTGAAGCGTTCGTTGCCCAAAACCAGGACATCTTCTGACAGGACCTCAGCGCTAAGTCCCGAAAGAGCACCCTTCTTCTTTTTTGCATGTAGAAGGGGGTCGTGTGGTCTCATGAAGCCCTTCTTGCCCGCATTGGGATCAGGCAACACGAAGTCAACCACCACGCCCTCCTCGGAACCAGCCTGGCGCTTCCGGCCTGCTTGCCAGGTCCGTTCCATATCCCCAGCAAAATCATTGCTCACAAAACAAGCCGATTCCTTAACTTCATTCATGATGTATGTCTCATCCACCATGTTGTATTGCCTCATCGACACAATTTCCTTGAGATAGTTTGTCAGGTGCTTCCCTCCAATGTCAAGTCTGCGGATTCCACGCTGAAGGGCTTGGCCTTTGTAAACGGGGGTCACAGTCGTATGGGAGTAGCCCGAGTCAACTACCAACAAGCAATCGGCAGGCGCGATCACCGAATCAGGGTTCGGGGTAATCGAGTCGCCGAATAGGGTATGAATTTCGTTCCAGGCGTTGAGTGTCGGGCCTTCAATTGAATGACATATCAGTATTGACCTGGATGACCTTAACGGTGGGTATTCAATGATCTTACCCAAGCACCTCACATACCCACCAAACCCCCATTCCTCCATCACCATTTCATCCGTGTTCCGCTGTAGCGTTGGCAGAGTATTGGGCGCCTCGGTCAGCACCAGCGTCGTTTCCTCGGGGGAAGCCACTCGAGTGTTCTTATTCCGTGCCGTCTTCTCATCGAAGAAAGACTGCTCCCAGATTTCCTTTTCCGCTTCCCAGTTCACAAGATACCCCTTCTCCACGGGGCGGCGAAACATTGCCTCGTTCCAATCGCTCACATTCGTGGTGATCTGTGCACCAATAACGACGCGATTATCACGGGTCTTGACGAGGGCATTAGGGACCGAGGAGCAGGCCGAGAGCGCGGCCTCGTCGGAGGATGGTAGCTCGGGAGCATAGCCGGCTTTGATTGCATATGCACCATTGTCAAGCACGAAAGTCTTCTGGGGTATTTGTCGCGTCACTTTTGGCTCTGTGGCGGCCTTCGGAGGAGCCCGGGTCTTGGCTGTTCCCATACTTGGTCAAAGGAATGGAGAAGTTGTAAAGCACCGCGGACCCAAATGTCACTGTTTGGTGTTTGTCTTGTTTGACTCAAAACATCCCCGGACGTTGTGTTGTCCAATGGAATTTAGCGATCAACCTAAGCAGATTAATTTGTGGTATAGAACTATTTATGGCCAATGCTGAAGCTGGGATATACATTCGAGGCTCTTCATGTCGTGTGCATTGGAGTCCAGCAGGACAAGACCAAAAAAGTATATAAATTTGGCGTATAGATGTATGAAAGAGCTTAGTGGATTGGATTCTTAAGCTGAATACTTTTTTTAACGAATCGCTACATTTTCTACCAATATCGGACAAGAAATCACTATAACTTGAACCATATATCAAAGCAAAGCAAAGCTCCATCCTGGGGTTTGTTTATCGTGGTCCAGCAAGCTTTCCTGTAAAAGCGGCGAGGGGATCGACCCGAACCAGAAAAGATCGCAGGTGATCCCGCCGAGCCCTAATCAGCCCCGCGTTATCAGAATTCAAACGAAATTTATCTCTTTCAACTCAAGAGATACGCGAACGGTGGGCGCTGCGCCTTTCATCATGTCTAAGCAGCTATCAACCATTCTGTCGACAACCGTGGCCCTGCTGGGGCAGTTCCAAGACGCCCTCTCCGCAACCTCGGCCGCCGGCCGCGCCGAAACACCCAAAGATGCCGAAGCCCTGCCCCTCTTATCGGCATCCTCGGCCGCTCTCAAAGCGCAGGTCACGAAACTCTCGCTGCTAGCTATCTCCTCCCCCTTCACACATACCGCCGTGACCGGTGTGATCCGCGACCTGAATGACTCGGTCCTTCCCTCGCTTGTCACCGCCGCCCTCCTCGTGACTCCGACCCAATATACCAAAGCGTTCCATTCCGAGATCTTAGTTCTGTCGAAAACCGCCCTAACCGAACTCTCGACTCTGGTGCAGGAGGTCCAGCGGGTCGCAGACCAGAAGGACCGCGCAAAGAAGGAGAACCCGGCAAAGAAAGAAGCCGAGCTGACCCAGTTCGAGAAGGACGCCGTAACACTTGCCACGGGTCGCGTGTGGGATGCGTGCGAGACAGTGACGGATGTTGCGACGAAGGGGGTCGTAGGATTCGTCATGCGACGCGTCGAGCAATGGAGGGACCTCGTGCGAGACGCAATTGAAGAGATCGAAGAGTGGGACCCGAACGAAGAGGGCGATGCGTTCTTCGACGATCTCATGGGCGATGACGATGCCAAGGCGAGAGATGATGATTCCGAAGACGACGATGAAGACACTGCTGCTTCACACGAACAGAAGAAGTCTACCATTCGCTTTCTCAAGCCCATCGCCCAAGTATATCCCGCGATCATTAACAATCGACTCAAAAAAGCGGGGACGACACCTTCGTCTTCGCTGTCGGGTGTTACGAGGCTGCAGTCTTTGATGGCGAGCCTGCAACCCATTCCGGATCACGTCGACGAAGCTGCCGGCGCTCTCTATGAGGCCAATCTAGCCAAGTCGGCCCGATTCCTGGTGCGTACGAAGAAGTGTGCCGTGCAGGCGGTAAATGTGGTTATGGCCCCCTGGGATGCTGCCAATGGAGCGAACGGTCAGACACAAGCGGAAGATAAATTTACAGTATGGTCAAAAACATGGCTCAAAGTCGTGGACGAGGTCAGTAAACCGATCGATGCTGCTGCAGGGCCTGAATAGACGCTGCTCGGCACAGCAATGTAAATAGAAACCTTTGCATTATCAAAATACCATCGTATTGAAGAGAAATAACCCAACAAATAGCATCCACAGTGATGCTGGTAATATGTGCATGAGAAGAAAGAGAAAAGAAATGGTCTAAGTAGTATACACAAAACATTGACAGATCCCAGCTTGCCGAGTGCTGGTATCGAATTCAATATTCTTCGGCAGTGGGCTCATTCTCGGTTTCCCACTCAGGGAGCTCCGCCGTAGGTATTCGCTCTCTCAGGAACTCCAGGACAGCCTCCGTTCCTTTGGCAACTACCTGCCATCGAGGAACACGAAATCGGTTGCCTGCGACCTCAAATCGTCTCAAGGCCGATCCATTACCCCAGTTCCGAGGTGAGCGTTCAGCTCCCAACAAGCCGATCTTTGGCGGAAGAAAATCGATGTCATTATTACCAACATCTAGAACCTGCAGCCCTTGAACGGCTTCAAAATCAAGCCGAGAAATCTGGTTATCAGAGGCCAGGAACGTCTTGATTTCGGGGTACTTTTGTCGAATGCGTGGCAGAGAGCCCGTTAGACGATTGTTGGAGACATCAAGGAATGCCAGTGACGGAGCAGCCAGATTGGTCATGAGTGGTTCAAGTGTTGTCAGACTGGCGGCGTTCAAAGTGAGCGTCTGAAGTTTGGGCAATTCAAGCGTTGAAGAAACCAGGTCAGAGCTATTCAATGGATTATGCGACAGATCAAGCTCCACCAAACCTTGTGCAAGCATTCCAAGTGCTGGGACTGGAAAGCAACGCAGCTCGTTATGCTGCAGGTAGAAGCAGCGGATATCTTGGAAGGAAGTTACCTCCAATTTTTCGGTCTCCAAATCTGTCATATCAGAGTGTGATCGGTCAAGGACACCTCCAGGCTTGATGCGCCAGGCACTATCTGGTGTTGGGGTCTCCGGTGCGAGGGTAAATTGCGTGGCCACCGAGCCCTCATCATCTGTATCTTGAAGATCAGGCTCACATCGGTTTCGCATGTCCTGTTTGATTTCTTCGGTGTCCATGCTCAGAAGCTTTCGCTCCCGGAGCGGGTTGTTGGCGATTCGGAGTGTGGAAAGGCTTTCCATGAACCCAAGTTTTTCATCCAGGCGCGAGATATCATTCCCTGTGAAATCGACCGTCTTAATTTTCTTGAGTTCCACAAGTCCAGATGGGAGCTCTGCAAGGCTGTTGTCTTCGGCTGAGAGCATCAAAAGTGATTGCCATGAAGACACACAAGGTAGATGTTTAATGCGATTCACGCCAATCAGCAGAGTGTGTAAACTGGGAAATGCAAGCATTTCATTCGCCGAGAAATTCTCAACCACATTGTTGGCAACGTTCAGGGATTGCAATGTCTCCATGCGGTCCACCGAGGCCGGGATAAGGGTGCCTTCCAGCTTGTTATTTGGGCAGTTGAGTGTTCTCAAAGGAAGTTTGCTCAATTCCTCAAATGGCAGAGTGACAAGTTGGTTGTCACTCACATCCAACATCTTGAGACAGGTTAATTCAGCTAGTTGCTGAGGGAGCTCGGTCAGAGCATTTCCACGAAGATCCAACGACTCCAGATCGCGGAGTCCACAGATCGCGGATGGCAATGGCCCTTGTAATTGGTTATTCGCCAGTTTCAAGTCCGTCAGAGACGGGATCTCTATGATAACCTGGATGTTTTCCATGCTCAAGGAATTGTGCGACAAATTGAGGGAGCGTAAGTGCTGCAACCACCTGAGTCCCATCGGCAGACTTTGCAGCACATTGCCGTGCAAATCCAGGGTTTCCAATGCACCAAATTGCAACCCCCGATCATCGCTGTCCGGGTCAAAATTCTCAGGGTCAATATCGGGAAAGGTAGCATCCGATACCTCAGCCAACTCGTTGTCTGCGGCGATAAACTTGACGAGATCTACATTCTCGAACCAGCTGGAAGAGCTGTCAGGATCAAAGTCGTACATCGTCAAAACTTCCTTTGGAATCTCTGTCAAAGACAAAGCTGCAATATTCAGCAGGCCTGTCGAGCGGGCCGTCTCCACGCGCTTCCTTAAGACCCCAGGGTTGGATCCCTTGGGCAGCTGATTGAACGGATCCTGGATATCAGCGCTTCCCAACTGATCGGCAGGTGCGGCCTGAGGAGCAGATTTTCCACCCTCTGCCGCTGCCTTTCGCGCAGCTTTGGCTTTAGCAATGCTTTCACGGAGCGCGCTCGACGATTTGGAGACCTTTCTGTTTTCGCTCTCTGCCTGTTGATCCCGCGAAAGCTCGTCCTGCGCATGAGAAGACGTAGACGCATATCGGGAAGCAGCCGAGGGAGTTCTCAAAGTCGAGGGCGATCCTGGTTTGGCCTTCCGTGTCTTCCGTACATGGAGCGGTCGCTCTGGAGGGCCCATCTCTGACTTTTGAGTGTTTGAAGACGTCTTGTTCGGAGAGGGGCGAGGAGTTGAATTCTTTCCAGGCGTGTCCTTGTTGCTTCCAGACACGCTCAGATTCAACGGACGCTTTTTGAGCGGCGATGCGGCCTCGGATATGGCAATTTCTCCCATTGCAACACTGTTTCTTGCCGATGACTGCCTCATTTTTGAAGGGCTCTCATTCGCATCCGCGGCATTGAATGTTGACAGAGAGGAAGCAGTCGACATGCGCGACCTAGAAGGAAGCCGAAGTTTGGATACTGGTTGCGCTAGCAAATCGTTGCCATTCTGCTGGCTAGAAGACGATCTGGATGGTGACCTCGAGTAGCTAGACACGTTCGACGGCGTTCGAGACGGCGAACGTATCGGGCTGGCCCCGTTGAAAAAGCTGGACTGCCTTCTGACTGACGCTGGGGATGGCGGGATCTGCGCTATGGTCTCCATTGTGCGCTCTGACAAAGATGGGCGCTCCTCGCGCAGGCGCCCGCGGGGTTCTTGAGCCGATGCGCCATCTTCCTCCGCCGACACGCTCACATCTTCTGGAATTTTTACATCATCCGCTGCAGCTTGAGGTTCGTCTTGCTTCGGAGCTGTCGTGACCCGAGGTTTAGTGGGTGTTGAATGGCGTGGCGGAGGTTTCTTGAACAACGACTCATGGGATGGTCTTCGTAACCTGTTATGGTCCAACCCCGGATCGGCCTGCAATCTTTCTCGGGAGGGAGAAGGTCTGATCGGTTTCAACGTGGACGTGGGCAAGGGCAATCTGGATGCCAATCGTGGGATGCCACTCGGTTTAGGTTGTCGTTCCATGATGGCCGGGAGGGACTCCGAAGGTTCTTTTGGTCAGGGAGTAGAGAGAATGCGGGAGTTCATGTCCGACAGCCAAGAACCGAACAAAGAATGTGGACGGTGGGGGAGGGGGTGATACAGCTCAAAGAAAGATTTTAGAAGAAAAGAAATTGGGATCAATCCAGGGACCAAGGGCTGATCGCCGTGAATTGAGGTTTACAAAGCATTGGATTTGTTTACTTTTTGCCATCACCGGGGGATGGGTAGTGATGCCTGAGGCAACAATCGAGTCTCCATTTCCATGGTACACCCGGGGTACCTAAGGGACCTCGCCAGGTACATAACCCCAACAGGTATTTCGAAGTACCCCAGTCAAGCGAGGTGTAAGTTGGCTGGGCTGTCGCATGCGGTGCCCCTTGCGTTGATTTCTTACATTCCAAGGGTCCCACGTAAGTATACCCGTGCAAATGTCAGAAGTCAATTTCGAGAACGACTTATAATGAATAAATTCTATACGACAATCCACATAGCATTGTTATCTGATATCTATAGATCTCAATATTTTGAATATATCCATGGATTATTCTTATTCTTATTATAAATCTCACTATATCATGATCCGGCTCGTTGCCGGCCCAACGCAGTCTGCTGCTTGCGGGTGTCCCGTGACCGGAGGCTGGGGCATTCCGCTCCCAGCCTCCCAGCCCCCCTCATTATGATCATATCACATACATTGCAAGTCAAAAACTCCCCACCCTCTCTGTCTGATTTCTTCTTTGTTTAAGAATTCAAAACCCTTGACTCCTTTCGTCTCCCCCCCCCCCCCCTGATTCCCCAGATCGTCTGTCATCTCTGCGATCTTGCGATCCGATTATCTGGTTCCCCGGGCGACACTCTAGGCGCAGGGTGATCCGGTGAATCTATTGACTCTGAAGTTTGGATTTAATCACTCTCCGGTATGCGCTCGATCACCCTCCAATTGCTATTCGCTCAATGCTGATTCAGAACATAGTGCGAGGACCCGCTCCCCACGGTATACAGCCCTCGTGGTCTTCCCGACGATCATACACATCATCCACAATTATGTCCCATCACGCAAATTCTTTGTCGCAAAGTTCTCTGGCAGCGCCAGCAGAAATTGTTCCGGCCACATCAGTGAAGCGGGCCACTTTGTCACCATCGCCGGAGCTGAGCGCTATGGCCAAAGACCAAGCCGACAAAAACAAATTCCTCTCGCCCCCGCCTCTCTCCTCATCCGACATGACTCCCCCTCCCTCGACTCAGATTCCCGGAGCGCCTCTTCGCCGGTCCCGCACTCATTCGCGCTCCTTAAGCCCATCGCTGGTGGCGCCGGCCGACCTAGACAAGTCGCTGTGCGACGCCTATGGAGCCTCGGAGAATCTCCCAACCACCGAAGACATCGACAATGCCAGCGAGACGCAGCTCCGAACGATCGCGAAGGATCTTCTGGCCGTGGCTCAGGAGTCTCGCATGTCGGCTTTGCACTTCAAGTTGCAGAATAGTCTTGTCTCTTTTGCGAGCAATGAAGCGGTCAAGCGCGCCGAGGTCGAGCATCAGCTCGCTAAACGAGAAGTGGAAATTCTTCAGAGTGCCGAGTATCGGAGTCGCTCGCGTCCCGCCGAGCCTCTCACACCCCAGCAGTCCCAGTCGGTCACCAAGGACGAGTATCTGGCCGCCGTTCAGCGGTCGCAAGACTTGGAGAGCGTCAACACGGTCCTTGACCGACGACTTCGACGAGCCAAGCGGGCCATTGATGATTCTACAGCCAAGTCCTTGGAACTGACGGAGCAGAACGAAATGCTGAAGAGGCGCATCGAGGACAATCGCCGTCACTTTTCCCAAATTTTCAACTATGGCTCCCTGTCGCCCAGCATGCAGAGCGAGCTCCAAACAATTTGCCGCGGCGAGCAGACCGACGGCCTTGCCGCTCTTCTCTTTGCCGACAAATTTACCAATCGTCTGTCCGAACCCCATGCTGCCTATGGCGCTCATCCGTCATCTCTCCCCATGACCCCGAACCACCCGCGTTCGGCCCGCCAGGAGCGTCATTACTTGACGCCCTTGGGGAACATGCGCGACAATCATTACGACAGCGATAGCACTGTCTCGCTTTCTGTCTCGGAGGCCGGGGAAGAAGGCCCAGAGTCGCCGTATCCGCAAATGCGGTCTGGTGTCCCGAAAAGCAGCACCCTGCTCCAAACGAAGCTATTTGGTCAAGTGAGCAAACCCGGCGTTGGGCGGAACCATTCCACCAAGCGCAAGGCAGGTTCCGAGGAGAGTGGTACAACCACAAAGAAGTCAAGAACGAACCGTGTGGGTCTGGGCATTGAAGCTTAAAACTACGACACAAGTCCGTGCGCGCCCTCGTGCCGTCGACTTGGATATGATTCATGACCTAGCGCTGCTCTTCTTTTCTCACTTGATGTTACGACACGCTCTCGGCGGGAACCATCACGAATAATGAACGCATGCGGTGTTTGATACTAGCGACCCTTGTGGCAATATTTTCTCGGTTTGCAAAACCATATTGCACTTGTGTTTTTTTCAGTCTTTTGTATCCAGCAATTTGAGAGTTTTCGGTATGGACTACAAAGACTTGAGGGGGGTTGACGTAACTGGGTACTGGCTTTGGAATAGCATTCTTGAGCTACTTATGGCAGTGTACGGCTGTACAATAGAAATCAAGCTTTGCTGAGTCCCATAAAAGGGATTGCATGAATAATAGCTATCTGGCAACTACGTTCAAACTTTCATCAGCGTATCTGGTATATCCAGGCTCACTAAGTGATATGATGTAGTCAACGATCTATGGAAGTATACCCACGCCCACCTGGGCAGGTGGGCCTTGTGGGCCTGGGGCAAAAAAAAAGATGACTAAGTGTGGTCTGGCAGATTGCCCGACTAGGACTAGTTAGGGCTCGCTAAGCGAGGCGGTGAAGCGGCGAAGCGGCCACACCACGAAAATTGGGAACCTCATTTTCTGCCGTGAAGGGAGATTCGACCAGCAACCTTCGACGACCCTCCGGCTCGATCCTCATCCGTCAACATGGTGCGTTTCCTGTCCCTACTGAGTGAAAAGAGAATGGAGAATATCGCCAATTCGACTCCACGGAACAAAGAACTTCAATATCGGCGATCGCAGAGTTGAGATGGCTGACGGATTGTGGGACATATAGACGATCAAGCACAACAACCAAATCCAAAAGAACCGTGAGTGATCCCGCCCGGCTTGGTTTCTGTTTAATGAAATCGACTGCTGGAATTGAAAATCAAGGAATCGATGGACTGACTGGTTTTGGGTAGACTTCCGCAAGGACTGGGAGCGTCGTGTGCGCGTGCACTTCGACCAGGTACGACCTCGAACACATCCATAATCAATTTTTACCCCTACCGAACGACGTCGCGAGTTAGCGGAATGGGGAAAAATTGTCATTCGACGGAAACTCGATCAACTAACATAGTTTTTTTTTGCGATCGTCTAGCCCGGCCGGAAGCACCGTCGTCGTGAGGCCCGTCTCGCCAAGGCGGCCGCTGTTGCCCCCCGTCCGGTGGACAAGCTGCGTCCCGTTGTGCACTGCCCGACTGTCAAGTACAACCGCCGTGTCCGTGCCGGTCGTGGTTTCACCCTGGCTGAGCTGAAGGTAAATTTGAGTTCCTAAGAATATCAAACGGCAAGGAACGAAGACTTATTTTTCTTTCGCACGATCTAGGAGGCTGGCATCCCCAAGAAGCTTGCTCCCACTGTCGGCATCTCGGTTGACCACCGCCGCACCAACTACTCGAAGGAGTCGCTGGTCGCCAACGTCGCTCGCCTCAAGGACTACAAGGCCCGCCTGATCCTCTTCCCCCGCAAGAGCGGTCAGTTCAAGAAGCTCGACTCCTCCGCTGAGGACGTCAAGGCCGTCAAGGCCGCTCTCGCCGACGGCAAGCGTGAGGGCATCGCCACCCGTGTCGGTGCTACCTTCCCCATCAACAACCTCTCCCCCGAGGAGGCCGTCACCGAGGTCAAGCGCGACTCGCTGCCCAAGGGCGAGGAGGCTGCCTACCGCCGTCTGCGCGACGCCCGCTCCGAGGCTCGCCACCGTGGTATCCGTGAGAAGCGCGCCCGGGCCAAGGCTGAGGAGGCGGAGGCCAAGAAATAAATGTGATTCCCTGCTGCTGATGATGATGATCGGGTCGGTTTTCGGATCGGGGATTAGTGTACTGTGGCATGTCGTGGCGCCTCATCTTCTTGGAAACTGATTCCTCTCTCCCTCTCCCCCTTTATCCTTTTTGTCTCTTAAAAGAACTCGAAAGATCCTCTCGAAATACAAAACCGCCCAATTTCTCCATCCACGACCGTTTTGTTGTTACTCCTGGTCCGTGTGGCCTGGACAGCGCTCGATGTTTGTCCTTGATAGGACCATACCTCGATCGAGTTGTGGTTCTAGTAAAGCATCTAGCGGGGGTTCCTAAGGGCTACGGGGGAACGATGCTGGCCCATGTCCCATTGCAAGGTTATGTCACAATGAACGGATGCTCTTTGATCTCAAAATCTCCACGGTTCATAGTCTCATAGTAATCTCAACTTGTATTTCTCCCAATACGCGCCCACTCCATGTGCTATGTACGTTTTAACCAATGCCTTTGGTCTCAAATTGACATTAATCTAAATCATTCCATTTCGTTTATTCATCGACCAAGCCCCAAAAACCATGCTATAGTATCTCGGAAAGAAAAGTCTACACGACCATTGACGACCTATAATCTCACGGGTGGGACCAGAACATATCAAGTGCGGCCAAACAAGGCCCCAAGGGCACCTTCAGTCGCCCGTAGGATGGCGTCAATATGAATGCCACCTTCCCCTGGCGTGTTGGGCATTCCATTCTCGTGCAGCAAAGTATGAAAGAGCTTTTTCGTCTCCTGATCAATTTTCCTGCTCAAATCATTGCTGACACTGACGGCCGCAATGCTGATTTCGGGTCGTAGCTGGGGCTCGCCGGTCCAGTCATCAATGGTCAACGGATTTGATAGTAGCACTCGTGCATTGTTGTCTGATGACTTGGGGTTGATGATCATTGTGCTGCGCTCAAGGTGCGGGATTAGACGTCGCAGATCAGAAACAATGTGACCTGCTTCACTTGCAGGCCCAGTATCTTTCCGGCCACGCGTGGGCCTTTGACTACCGTGGTTGTGTTCAATCTGAGCCCATAACCGAGCACGTTCAACAGATGCTTCCCAGTATCGGTTGATACCCCAACACAGAGTCGTAACATCGAGTCTGAGAAGTAGATTTTCCAGTCGGGATTCGATCCATCGGCGAAGCACCTCGGGCACACGTCGTTTCTTACTCTCGCTGCCTGTTGGTACAGAGACAGAGACAAGGGACTGTGTTTCAGGGTTGGTCTCATAGACAACAGTCACAGTATAAAGATTGGCTGGGAATGAAGGGGGGGCAGTGAATGTCAACGTGTGCATTTCAGACAGAGATTGGGGCTCGCGGGACGAGGACCGGCTTGTATGCGCGCTGAGTGTCAGCGGCGCAAACACTGTTAGGTACGACCGAGCTTTCGACGCTTCTTGCAGCGCAAACGGGTTGGTTGGTAGAGGCGATGTTGGGCGCGCCGGTCGAGATATTCTGCCAGAGAATGGAAGCAATGTGGAAAGAAGGGACGATATTGGCATAGGCGCTTGCTGGGGCACGGAGCGACTCGTGTGTGATGCCTCTTCTGAGGTGAGCAAGGAGCTGAAATTGAATCAGTAATCTCATCTGTTTCGGGCTCGTCCATTAAACTCACAGGAACCGATCAAGCCCCTTTGCATGGGCTGTCAAGTCTTTTTCAGAGTCTATCCTCCCTGACCATGTCTCTAGCTCTGCCACGTCGTTCTTTAGTTGTTGCAATTCTGCAGCCAGGCTCTTTCGCAATTTGCGTTTCTCCAGCACAGCAGCCGACAGCTCCTGTCTCGAATCTAGTTCTGCATCATCCGAGTCTTCTGGGCTAGGTGATTGAACCCTCGAAGATTTCAATGGACTCCCTTGGAATGCATCGACTGTTCGTCTTTTGATTCGTTTCTCATGCCGCAAACTCGGGCTGCTACTCAATAGCCCCTTGGGCCGGTCGGGGGCCTTCTCCAGACCCAGCTGTGTCGGAGTGGGAGGAAGCTCGGGCTCAAGTGGATCGTCATCCATAAACGCGCCATCCAGGCCTAGATCCATAGCAGCATCTTTTGTGGCACTACCCAATTCCAATGCCAGTTGATCCTCGGGAGTGTTTGACTGTGACTGCTCGGCGGGCTGGATTTGCTTTCCGACTGGTGATCCTAACATGAAATCGGAGGGGACGATCTTGTGGGAAATTCTGCGAGGCGGCTTTGAAAATGCTTGAATGCCACTCGAGCGTCTGTTGGGTGACAAAACAGGCGCGCCGCCAGACATTCTTGGTCGATTTAGGGGACTAGCAGAAACATTAAGCGACGGTCGAAAAGCTTTGCGGTCGCGCAGTCCAAAAGACTTGGCTTCAGATCTTTCTGGTCGGCCATTCTGGCTTCCTCTGCTAGTCGGTCGGCGACTTGGAGACCTGCTGAGCGCGCGCTCTAAGATTTCGGGGTGTGCTCGTGCCAGGCTTGCCCTAGTAGGGGACTGGAAGGAGGGCCGGTCTGAGGGGCGCGTGTCATTTCCAGAATCAATGGTCTGCGCGACAGCGACGCCAGTGGTCTCGCTAGTTTTGCGTCGTTTAGGAGGGGATGGCATTTTCGCGTGGGATATCGCAACCGAGCAACTCGCGGGCAACGGTGGAGTCGCATAAACAATGCATGCGTGGAGTTTGCACCGTTTGCAGTATGACTTAATCGCCTTGCGCAGATTCCAGGATTCCGTCGATCTTGTTTCTCCCACCTCAACACCATGGAGTGTCTGTTGGCAGGCACTAGACACTCGCTTCGGAGAACTTGGCTCCAATATTCTTTGCGCAATAGACCATTCCTTTTGTCCCATTCTCATAGATATTATGCCTTGGACCCCACGCCTAGGCGCATGAGCGCCCATAACCAGTCCGCCGCCCACAAACCCCAGGATACCGGTGAGGACGACACCGATTCCTCTCAAGCGCATCCGCTTTCCGGATACTATTCATTGATCCTCAACTCCCGCTCCCCGTATCCTAGCCATCCGCCAACTTCGCGATCGACCACCCTTCGGCCCGATGACAAGCCGATACCGGGAACGACCGTCGAGCCCCAGTCACCCCAGGATAAAATGTCGATTGTATTCGGTACTCGTCTTGCTGGCCCTGGTCGCTCATCACGCTATAATCCAGGCGAAGCGCCGCCGAAGTCAATGTGGAAAACAATCAACGGGGTTCCCATTCCACCCCGGCCCGATGAACCGGACAATTGCTGCATGAGTGGCTGTGTACACTGCGTTTGGGATGATTTTCGCGATGAGATGGAGGAGTGGGCTGGCAGAGTCGAAAATGCCAAGGCAAAAGGCGGCTCCGTAAAGGGAACAATGGATATGCGTTCGGCGCCACGAACCGAGGTTGACTCAGCCAGCCATAGCATGGATGACGATGGTGGTGGCAGCGAAACCAACTGGACTGTGCCGAGCCAAGAAGATGACTTATTCGGTGGCATCCCCGTCGGGATTCGCGAATTCATGAAGACCGAAAAGAAATTGCGCGTGAAGCATCAGAAGGAGGCTACAGCTACGCCTTGAGTACTTCAGGCGGCCTGTTATTTGGTGATCAGGGGGATTCTGTACTCTTCTTGTTGTCAATTCCCTGTGATATATGTGGAGGAGAATCTCGCTGTGTCTACCAGGTAGAGGACAGGCAGTATATACAAGTAGATAGACTGTACATAGAGATTACAAACGAAGCTACGACTGTTTTATTTCAGCTCGATATTTAGTGAGATGTCTATATTTTATTAAATATCATCATTAAATATCTTATTATTGTTATTTAGTTCAGTTGACACGGTCTATCGCGTGGAACACGGTTCGTGCCAAGACTATCGGCCTCCGGGGGTTTTTTTTTTTGCCTTCCCTCATTGTCCTCTCCAACCACGCCAACCACTGGTTTCTTTACTTGTTGGCGGAATTCTGGCGCCATAGGGTCCTTCTGTACAGATACCCTTTCTTGTTCGAGTTTTGCTGCAGAGTCTCCAAGCGCCGAAACACACGAGGACATGCTATCTCTCCGCAATGTGTGCATGTTGGGCCATATCTCACGGTGAAAGACTAAGGTAATACCATGACGATCGGAACAACTGCGTCCACATGTCTCCGGACCCTCAATCGAACGCGCCTACTCGCCCGAAACGAACCCCGTCCCGATGCCTCCTGTCGGGCCCGCAGTCGGTCCGCGTTGCCGCGGTCTACAAGACGAGAAATACACGTAACATGCCGAGCCGGTGCTTCTACCCAGTCATCTTTCGAAGGTGGTAAGACAAACGCGACTATCGCTGGAAATGAAAACGCGTTGGAGCAATACAGGCGGTCGACAAAATCTCTTCGACTTTCCGCCACGCGACAGCAATGCGCACGCGGGTTGGCCGATCTCGATGAATCCCGAGACCATCTTGCCGCCGAATCACATCCAAACTTGGAACATAAAGATGCCGAGCCCCAGGATGGTACGCGATCATACTCGGTTATCAATGACACGAAGGAAACATCCATTGCATCGTCACCGGATTCTGCCACCATCTCATACGTAACCCCAAGACAGTCCCAGAAAGACATCTTTCGACGCTTGGTGCAAGATGGTAAGATAAAACTTGATACGGCATATCGTCATGGCCCTGTTACTTCGTGTATCATGACCCTTCATATTCCGGGCTCTCAAGGGCCGGTGGAGGTAGTGGCGGCGGATATAAATCCAGTGCGTTCTCCTGTGTATTTCTGGGATCCGGCTTGTTCTAACCACGTGCTATGATAACAGGGCAAGGCAAAAAGCCAGGCGCAAGCGCTTCTCATGTCCAAGCTACAGGAGACTGGGGCTTGGGGAAGATTGAAAAAGATGGCCTCTCTTCATCCCGTGCTCGACGTCGATGATGACCTACTTTTCATGATGCGCTGGGCAACGCAGGAATTGGTCAAAGCTGGAGACACGGTCCGGAACCACATGCAGCCTTTGACAAAACCACGACCACGAGAGAACCGCCTCCCTATCGCTTCCCCCAATACAAAGCAGCTATCGCAAGAGATGTATGCAAGGTTGAAAACCATCCGAAAACTCAGAAATTCACGGGAGCTTGCTGGGACGCCTATCTTACCTGTGGCCCATCACAAGCAACAGCTCCTCGGTCTCATCAAGGATCACACCTACAGCATCATCGTGGCTGAGACTGGTTCTGGAAAGTCAACTCAGGTGCCTCAGATAATCGTCGATGATGCAATTGAGAATCACGCTGGGCTCGACTGCAGGGTGATGTGCGTCCAACCACGGCGCATAGCAGCACAATCCCTGGCATATCGAGTTGCCGACGAAAGAGCGGAACCAGTTGGTCGTTCCGTTGGCTACAATGTACGGTTCGATCGTAAATCGCCTGTTTTTGACGGGGGAGGGACGATCACCTACTGCACCACTGGGATTTTTTTGAATCTCCTACAGGACTCGTCCGCCCGGCTACAATCACTGTCCCACATTATACTCGATGAAGTCCACGTACGGGATGTCGGCATCGATTTGGTTATGTTGTTGTTGAAGCGTTACGTGGAAAAGCGCCAAGCGACTGGAGCCCCTGTGCCCAAGATTATCGTGATGAGTGCAACTGTGGATGTCGACCTGTTTTCCTCCTACTTTCGCAACAAGGCCCTAGATGGGACGCTTATCCCTGCTCCACATCTCACGATTGCCGGCCGCAGCTTCGAGGTGAAGAAACATTACCTGGAAGAGTTACTTACCACCCTAGAGGAGTTCTACTCGAACAAAGACCTTCGCCTGTTTTTCGAA
The DNA here is from genome assembly GCF_028826965.1 of Penicillium alfredii. NCBI lineage: Eukaryota > Fungi > Ascomycota > Eurotiomycetes > Eurotiales > Aspergillaceae > Penicillium > Penicillium alfredii. Next base: position 2,419,435 of record NW_026622704.1, read on the forward strand.
CAAGATATGACGCGGGATTACTTGGCCAACCACGCCAAACAATTTGGTGGTGAGGGTTCCAATGAGTCCGAGACACAAGATTCCCTTGCAGAGAACGGGGGTTCTTCCGCATCTTTGGCTGACCTGGACCCATACGATGAGGATCGGCTGATGCCTTACGGGTTAATTTGCGCGACTCTCTTCTACCTCCTGTCCAAAACCAAAGATGGCTCCATGTTGGTTTTCCTCCCGGGTCTTAACCACATCTTCGCCCTGGAACAAGATCTTCAAACTTACGGGGAACTCATGGGGATTGATTTATCCAATGAAACTCGATATCGAGTCGTGAAGTTGCACTCCAGTCTACAGGAAGAACAACAGAAACTCTCTCTCGAGGTGCCGGATGGTTGTCGAAGAATTATCCTCTCGACAGACATAGCTGAGGCTTCTCTCACGATCCCGGATGTGCGGTACGTGATTGACGCCGGCAAAGTCAACGAGATGATTTTCGATTCAAAGGCAAGCTCTCACCGAATGGCCTGCTGTTGGGTCAGTCGATCCAGTGCGCTCCAAAGGGCTGGGCGCGCAGGTCGAGTTCAGCCAGGCGAATACTTCTTTCTTGGAACGAAGCAGCGATTCGACACCCTCCGGATCACCAAATCCCCGGAAATTGTCCGAAGTGATCTCCGGGAAACCTGTCTGCGGACAAGAAAGGCCTCCCCTGAAGAATCCCTCTCGGCCATCCTCCGGCGGGCCATTGAACCACCAGAAGATACCAAGGTGCGCATCGCAACGGAATCCTTGAAACGACTCAAGGCATTGGACCAGCATGAAAACATCACCAGTCTCGGCTCTATCCTCTGTCAGCTCAGTATTAACCCGGCCTTGGGCAAGTTGATCATCCTCGGCGTCATCTTCCGCTGCCTGGACCCTCTACTGATTCTCGGGTCAATGAGCGATGGCACCTCCCTGTTTCGTCGGGCGGTCAGTGTCGAGGACCGCCAGGTCATCGCGGAGTGTGTCCGGGCCTTTGCCGGCGAGTCCTCCAGCGACCAGATTGGTTACATCAATGCTTTTAAGGCTGTTCGGGATGTTTGGCATGGGGAAAGTCCACGCATGGCTTGGCAGTATGCAATTCAACACAACATATATTTCCCCTCGTATCGACAGATGTCGATCGCGGCTCGCCATATGCTACATGTCCTGGCTCGAGCTAAGCTCATCAAGAGATGGCAGGCTACTAAGATCGATTACCAACACCGGTTCGGTGGAGCTGAGCTGAACACCAATTCTCACCATGTGCCTCTCATCAAGGCGCTGTTGCTACATTGCCTGTTTCCCCAGATCGCTATCCCAGTCGTTCAAAGCAGATATTATACTCAAACGGATCCCGCCGCCCTCATGGGAATGACCAGCGTGAACAACCCCAAGGTCTCGAAATCATCTTTGACGTTGTTCAACCGGAAACAGTCATTTCCCGATAATCTCCCGATGCTATTTGACACGTCCAACATTACCCCATTGATAGCATGCCTCTTTGGGGGCAACTTGGAACGGAACGACAAGTTTCTAGCCTCGGGCTCGTGGCTGAAAGTGGGCATCAATAGCAGAAAAGTGGAGCTAGGAGGCGAGGGTGACGACGCCATCACGAATGTGATTGAGTTGTACAATGCGATTGACGATGTGAGTTATTAATCCAGTCTCCTTCCCTCTTCGGTGTGTTAGGGTGGACACTCTGTATGCTAACTGAAGATCCCTGCAGGCCCTTGAAGCGGCATTCGAATCCTTGGCATCCGGGCGCAATTCTTTCCTTTCTTACGGGGAGAAAGTTGCATTGTATCATTCTCGCAATGCTTTATTTGCAACGCTCCACCGAACCCTCCGGGATGTGCTGGATCGAGACCTCAACCGAATCCCCACGATCTCCGCCCATGCCGACAAGTGGGACGATTATGCATCTGTTCTGCAAAATAGCTCTTCGTGAGGCATCTAGCATGTTTCAACTTTGCCCACTCTGGACTTTCAGCTCTCCGCAAGGAAGTCTGGGCCAGATCGGCCTGTATAATAGATGTGTATCCACACTAGACTAGATTTTTTTTTTTTTTTTTTTTTTTTTTTTTTGGCGAGAGAAGTTTTGAAATTTCGCCGCGTGTACATTATCAGTCACCCTCGAATCTGTAGATTTATTAAAACATGAGCATAAATCTTAACATACTCATTATCATTGATCAATATCCATCCATGGATGCCTTGTCCTGGTGTACCGTTACCCTTCATAGATCCGCTCTCACCGCCTGAAATCGCCATAAAAAAAGCAACGCGCCGATCCCAATGCAACATCCGAGAGGGAGAAAAAAAAAAGGAGAGATGGCCTTCTCCAAAAGCGAGTCCGACGTCATTCTCAACCGCGCCAACGTCGCCCTCTCGCGCAGCCAACGCCTCGTCGCATCATGGCTTCCAGAACAGAACGCAGACGAACTCGCCAACACCAAGTCCGAGGAGGAACTACAGCGCGAGGAAGATGAGATATTCACAGCGGTACCAGAAACGTCAGCTCTATTCCCTCCCTCTCCTTCTTTCTTTTTGTCGTCTCATTTGGTGTCCTCTCATTGCTGACACTTCCATTTCTGCAGACTGGGAGTCGGTGCACCCCTCCCCGAAAAAGCCGCCGACGGAAGCTGGAATCGCACCGAGCTGGGCTCAAACGACCAACTGCGCAAACAATTGCTCGGCAAGAATTACCAAAAGGTAATGAAGGCAAACGCTGCGGCCAATTCGAGACCTGGTGGTGCCGCGTCCGCCACGGGCTCTTCGCCATCAAACCCCCATACGTCGCAGACCCACGGTGACAAGAATACGGCGGATGACGACGATGAGGAGGAGGAGGAAGGGCGCGCCGCGCTGGTAGGGAAGAAGCAGCAGAGGAGAAAAGTCACTCAGCAGGCTCCTTCGGCATCTGCACCTGATAGCGGTGCCAATCACTCTGAGCACGGCGAGATGGCTTCTGTTAAACCAATGCCTGCGCGGTCGAAAGGGAAAAAGAAGGCGACGAGCTATTTGGATGAGATTCTGGCTGAGAGGGCCAAGAAGAGAAAGAAGAGGTGAATTGGCCTGCTTCTGGAGGTTGCCTCTCTATTGGAATATTCGAATATCTTTTCTTCCCTCTGCGGCATCCAGTGAGCAGCGGCTCCTGGACAAAGCAATGAGAGGTTCCATGTTGGAACCTTTGACTATGGCCCGAACAGTACGAGTGACATCGTCCTTGGCCCTCGGCTCCGAGCCGATGAGGTTCCGGGTGTCCGGTTGGGTCTTAATCTACTCCGATGGAGAGCATGGATCCATGAAGTGACTTCGTGGACAAACCTGCAACAGGCCTGGCTGTGGAGGCATGGTCAATCCAGTAACCTACATCGAAATGAACAGCAGATAATACAATTCGATTCCAGGCTCTTGCTCTAGATGCTGCAAGAATCCGTGTTTTTTTTTGTTTTGCTCCGTCCAACCCAAGGGTATATATGATATGCTGAGAATGATGATGACCAGAGCCTTCACTTGAACTGGCGAGCCTCCACCTGGATCAAAATGTCCAAAAATGAAAAGGAATAGGGGCAAAATAGAAAGAAAAATGACATCTACAGAAGCAATCACGCAGGAATCAAAGCTGTCGATCCTCTTCGAAATGGAGAGATAGCCAGAACAGGATCCGATGCTGCTTTCAGTTATACAGGTGCAGTCCAATGAATAAAATGGAGACAGGGGATGCGCGGCCTGTCAGAGTTATGTAGACGGAATGGGAAAACGGAGACGGTTTCCAATGGCGGGAGATGCGGGGGCAGTATACGTATAAATGGGCTTTGCAAGATTGTCGTGCTAGGTATTTCTCTGGCGCTTGTCGTTTACTCCAGCCGTTTTCGCTTGCGGTCATCCTGTTGGTCCTCATCGGGTCTTTCGGCAGTATCAGCAGGGTTAAGCAGCGAATGCACGTTGCTTGCCATGCTGGAACGGCGGGTTGCGGGTAGTGAGGATTCGTGCCGAGGGTATCGGGATCCCCCTAACGTCCAGCCATTGTCAACGCCGAGCAAAGATGGGGAGGGCTCGACATTCGCGGGCGGAGTAGCATGACGAGATTCCTGAAAGCGCCGGGGAGCACCCATTTCGTACTGAGCCAACACGTCGCGAACCTGCTGATCACTTGATACCGGCGTCCGATGCGGCGACGGAGGCCATGGGCCACTAGCGGGGTTGCCAGGAGGGAAAGGAGAAGCAGCCGATGGCGACCAACCATGCTGCCGAATGTCCGCGGAAGTGTGGCGGCGGGCGAGGTTAGGCCCGGGGGAGTCGAGATCGAAAGCGGATGGGGCATTGGCTGTGGTGGCGGAACGGGGGTGGCTGCGGTCGACTGTAGGTTGATGCGGAGTTGGCGCCCCCAATCGATCCGTAGCGACGGGGAGACACAGCAAGATGCGGGGGCACGGGCGGCCGAATCATGCTTGATCGAGAAGGATCCATTATAGACTGTCGACGACCATCGTCCTGGGGTAATTGGCGCGGGGACAGCGGCGGGCCCGATTCAACAGGTATATTCGCAAAGTACGGCTGCCGCGGCGGCATGAGCGGCTCTTGGGGGTTCTCGAGGGCGCGAACGGTTTCAATGTGTTTTTCGACTTCTCTCTGCATGTTGGAGACTACAAAAAGACAGTCAGTCACGATGGGTTCGACACTATGGTACAGTTCGTTTCATACCATCTCGGAAGAGAGAGCTCTCCCTGTCGGGCACAACGACCGACAGAAATCGCGAAATAGAATGCGTCCACTAAACACAGGTGAGTCAGCCAAGACAAGACATACTCCAAGTAGCGAGGGACAGCGTGCATACATTGTAGCACTTTGTGAGACTTTCGGCCATGCCCTGGCATCTCGAATTCAGCGCCGCGTTGCCTTCCTCGGCACGAGATAAACGATTATGCATGTCATAAAGGGTGTGTTCCAAGTTCATCAGCCTGGCTTCAGTCGCATCCGGGATGGGTTCCGCAGGTGTCCCGGGCTGCGACACAGGAGCTTTGTGACCAGGGAACGAGTCTCGATGGATCAGAGCATGCCGGGAAGCGCGACGTTTGATCTCACGTAGACCAACTAGATCACCTCGCTTGAAATTGCCATTCCCATGTTTAAACTCCCAAAGCGCAGAGTCTGGGGACCCTGTATGAAACACATCGCTCACTACCAGTCTCGGTCAACAACTGCTGGCTTAGACTATTCTCTCAGAGCGACGCACCTTTGTGAAACCCGTACATATTGAGCTGTCGGACGAAGGAAGAGATATTGGTGTGCTTAAAGTACGAACTGCGAGGTCGTGTCAGTGGCCCAGAGTGTTCACAGGACGAGGCGAAGAAGCTGGCAGAACTAACGCTAGGACTTTCGAGAACTCTGAAGTTGGAGACATGACAAAGCTATCGTTGGTACTCGACCAAGATATCAGATGTTGAATACTGGAGTCTTCGAGCATGCTGCCTTGGGGGTGAGAAAACCAAACAAGAGGCGCAAGCAGCGCAGGAGTCCGAAAGAGCACCTACTTGTAGAGCTTGTGAATGAATGCAGTTTGCACCACTTTTGGTTGCTGAGCTGCCGCTGCAGCTCCAATTGCTGGGTTGGAGATATTGTTACCGGCGGCTTCGGAGCCATTGGTGTTGATTGCGTTGGTCCGGTCGCCATCGGGGCTGCCGTGGGCGGGGGCGCCACCGCCCATCGCGGGCGAAGAAGGAGTAATTTCCATCGCTCCGGATGAATGATGACCGGAAGACGAGAGAACAGGAAGATTTCGAGTCCTGCCCCGGGCGTCTGCGCCGGGAATTGCGTTTCTGGATGGAGGATCGGCGAGGCCACTCATGTCGCGCAGAAAGAACGGCAGTGGGGTGGGGAGAAGGGAAGAAAAAATACGGTAAACGGTCAACACCTGACTCACGCAGGGCGTGCGACGAAAATCAGGGGGAAAGGTTGAAGAGGGGTGTTATGGGGACGCGATCGTGGACCGTTTGGCTCGTGCCGAAGAACGTGGGAAAGGATCAGGAGCCCAGGCCAAGAGGCGCAGATCAACGGATAGTCACCCTTTGGGTCATGGCGCCACCGGATTGAGAACTAGCGATGGGGTTGATGAGATCGAAAAGCGCAAGTAGAAATCAAGACAGAAGAGCGAGGGAGCGAGAAAGAGAGAGAGAGAGAGAGAGAGCTTGAAGTTGAGGCTGCGGGGAAGGGGGCGGAAAGGCGCGATCTGCAAATGGGAGAAGAGCAGGGATGAGGCTGAGTGGACCGGGGGGGAATGTATAGGCAATTTAGGGCAATTATTGATTTCTTGAGAAAAAGAAAAAAAGAAATAGATGGCAGGAATGCGATTTCAATCAAGTTGTATGGTTTGGTCGACTCTATATGCCTCCATATCACTCATCCCCAATTCTCCATCACGGATGCCTGCCAGGTCTCATCAAGACTCCATATCTGCACTGTCTCGAATCCGACTATGACCACGAACTCGCTATCCCCGAATACCCAGCAGCAATCCTTAGGACATGCCACCATGCGTTGTATGCAGTGCTTATAACCGCAGGGGCTCAACCGTCGAGAATCTAGAATTGCCAGCGTGCCAGCCGCTATTTGGGGCGCATAGATTATGTCCTGGCTCACGGAGACCAAATTCGAGAACTTTCTTGGGAGATTTGGTATGAGATGGGTTACCACACGGTCGTCTGCTAGTTCCAATGAGAAGAAAGGAAATGCAATTTCGTGAGAGAATCCCGGTCGGAGCATCAGGGCACTGCTCTGACCACGGATGACTTCTTGTTCATGGGAAATTGGTTCAATCCAGTCATAACAGAATTGATCCATGAAGCACTCTGATTCAATCCGATCCAACTCATCCCGGGGATTGACTGAATATTGTGCGGTCTTCATCCAACGCCCCGGGGGAGCTGTGGCAGTGTAGTAGGGAGCCTCTTCCCTGACGACAGTAAACTGGTCTTCCAGGGGATGCAGCGCCAGTGCGAGAATTTGAGCTCCTGTCGGTATGCGCCGAGTAAACCCCGAATGGAAACACCAATGGACGATGTAATCCTCGTACCCCAGAGCTACCTTGACTCCATGAACCAAAAAGTGTCGATAATGGGATGAGGGAATACGGAAGGATTTGTGCTCTTGCGTGTGAAGGTGCCAGACATGGCAATATCCTCGTGCCGAGACCGCAGCGATCAAGGTTTCGGCGATCCGGAGCTCAACCAGTTGTTCGCGGTTCTCTGTGGTAAGATGGTCATTCTTGCCGGTCCACAGATGCAAGAGGGAGATAGATGTTCGACTGGTCCGCCCGTCGATCCAGGCATAGACCCCATGGGAATAGCCCACCCCACGCGTGTACATGGTCACATCATAATCTGTCGAAAGGGGAGATGGGATGGTCGCTGTGGCTGCTGGCTGTCCTCGCTCCAATCGAAGTCTCTTCTTGATGCATTTGATATAGCCTGGGTGGGTGCCTGCCAGTGTATCTGCCCCAATAGTTGCATGGACTGCAGCACGATAGACCAGCGGGGACGAAAGTACTCGGTGCCATCGTTTGGAAACCTTTGGATTCGTTGTTAGTGGTTTGAACCTTGGAAACAAACAGGTCTGTATACCCTCTGGTGCAGGATAAGATCGGTCAGGTTCATGTACTCGGCAACGAGCGCGACGATCTCAATAGGGAGTTTGCCCAGTAGATCACATTGAAATGTTTGAGGGTCAATGCGATGTTTGACCTCGCGCCATTCATCCGAACGAAGCTGGTCGAGGATGCCATGATATCTGATTCACATGGTCAGTCGATTGCATGGATGTGGGGGCGAGTTTTCCTACGCGACTCGGCGATGCAATTTGTCCAGATGTCTGAACCGAGTCAAAATGGACTGGACCTCGAGGTCGGGATCCATTCTGAGGGGGACCGGGGATTCATGGGGATTGAGGATGTTGGGGTTGGATCGATCGAGGGGTCACTGTAGTTACAATGACCCAAAGTGCTTTCGATAGGCGGTAGAGAGATATCAAGGGAAATACTCAACTTTCCATCGTGACAACTTTCGCCAAATAAGCAGCACCATAACACCTTCTTTAGCCCCAGCTTGACAGCGTCTCACCTCTATTCCTTGTCTCTCTAGAATACAGAAAGCTTGTGCCGGCATCGAGTAACATACAAAGCTACACATTTCACCTCAACACACATCCCAGTCCAATTAGGAATGATATAGAAATGGTCATAGAAACACTCAAGAATACAGTGACAAAAGAAATATAATTGACACAGGAACGGGCAACACATCACACAGATCTGAGAGATCTGATGTCACTGCAATTCGGGAAACCCAATGCCTTCGCCCCCTTCCCCCCTTAGATGCCCAGGGTGAACTCCACGCCGACGTCAATCTCACGGGCCATCTTGACAACCTTGGAGAACTGGACGGACTTCTCGGCGGCGTTCTGGAGGTCCTCGATGGAGAAGATCTTGAGACCGGACTCGTTGATCTGGGAAGCGTTAGCATTGGACATCAACCGTATATTTGTCTGTCAATAGGAACTTACCAGCTTGTGAGCCTGCTCCATGTTGGTACCCTGCAGACGAGCGACGATCGGAGTGCGCAGACCCATCTCCTGCACGACGTTGATCAGACCCTGGGCGATGGCGTCACAACGGACGATACCGCCGAAGATGTTGACGAAAATAGCGGAGACTTTGGGGTCACTGGTAATCAGCTCGAAAGCGCTCTTGATAGCAGCGGGGGTGGCACCACCGCCGACGTCAAGGAAGTTGGCGGGGCTGCCACCGTTGAGCTTGATGATATCCATGGTGGCCATGGCAAGACCGGCGCCGTTGACTACATTCTAAGTTAGTATTGCAGGGGCATTGAATATTTCTCCAAGGAATTCTTACCCAGACAGCCAATGTCACCGTCGAGCTTGATGAAGTTCAGGCCGTGCCTGTCCAAAAGTCAGAACAAATTGCCCATGGGGAGATTCAAAACAAGCATCATACTCAGCAGCCTTGACCTCATCGGCATCCTCCTGGGTGGTGTCTCTCCACGAGAAAGCCTCCTGCTGGCGGAACTCGGCGTTGTCGTCAAAGCCCAGCTTGGCATCCATGGCCAGAACCTGGTGGTCCGAGGTCTCCGACAAGGGGTTGATCTCGATCTGAGTAGCGTCGCGCTCCATGAAGACCTTGTAGAGGTTCTGGATGGTGGTCTTGGCCTCCTCGATGCATTGCTCAGAGAAACCCAGGTCGGTCGCAATAGTGCGGGCGATGTCGTCCGTCACACCGACGTTGATGTTGATGGGGGTAGTGATGATAGCCTCGGGGCTCTCCTTGGCGACGGCCTCAATGTCCATACCACCTTGCGACGAGGCCACGATCACGGGGGTCTGGGTGGCACGGTCCATGAGGACAGCGAGGTAGAACTCACGGCGGGCGAACTTGCGCTCACAAATGTAGACCGAATTGCAAATACGGCCGCCGGCACCGGTTTGCTTCGTGATGAGCTTGTGTCCGATCATCTGGCCGGCAAACATCTTGGCCTCGGTCGGACTGACGTATCGGTCAGTTACGCGCCCCTTCGCTAACTGCAACCATCCCAACTCACGAATAGATCACCCGAACACCACCCTTCAAGCCGTTGTCAAAAGTACCCTTGCCACGACCACCGGCGAGGACCTGGGCTTTGATGACCAGGTCGTCGTTACCTGATATCAAAGTGTTCAGTAAGGCGCATGGAAGACAGGGAGAGCAGCAGGGCAAAGTATACCGATCGACTTGGCAACGGCCTCAGCTTCCTCGGCAGTACGAGCAACCTCGCCCTTGGGAACACCGACGCCATACTGGATCCTTCATCAGCAACCCGACCTTGATATGAAAAAAAAAAAAAAAAGCCTCATCCGCGACCGAAGGACCCGCAGGGCACATACCGACTTGAGGAGCCTTGTGGACAGGTATTCGTGAATGGAGAGGTTTCGCTTCTGCTGCAGACCCAGTCTGGACTGGACGGAGGACTCCTAGAATCGAATCCTACATCAGTATTCCAACAAAAAACAGAACACGGCCCGATCGAACGGCTCGGGAAGATCTCACCGTCGCAGCCCTGAAAGCCGCGGCAATTGGCCGACCGCGGGCAAGCTTGAACATGATGAAAAGAGGTAAGAAGAGAGGAGAGAGTGGATGAAGGAGAGAGGGCACAAATGCACAGAAGCCCTTTCAAGCAGAGATGGGGGGAGGAGTTGGCACGGGAGAACAGCTTTCTTTTTCTCTTCGGGATGGCATTGCGTCGCGGTAAAACCGGGTGTCGCAGCCAACCACAGCCCGTCCCTGGCTGAGTCAGCCTGGTCTCGGGCGCGGGCACGCGAATATCACGGAACCCGGGGCGCTCGGGATGCTCCCTCGGTGGGCTGGTCTGATTTCTAGCTATTCTCTAGCTAATGACGCGCCGGTCCCTTATCTAGCATTTTTGATCTTGTACAGCTTGAACATCTTGGTCATTGTCCGACCAAACATACCCGACCACGCCCAGCCTCCCACGAGAAACCAAATTACCCAGCTGCGGTGACCTTCCCAGATCCATGCCTTGCGCCCCTGGGCCCATGGCCAAATCCATCGCCACGGGGCCGACCCATAAAGGACTTGGGTGACAACGCTGCGAGCATACGCTGCATGTGGCATAGCATCTTTCTGGCTGTGAGTCACCCGACCAGTATACTCTGCCTCGATCGGGGTGTAGAGGGAATTCGGCAGCAGAGTACGTTTGGTACGTGCGATGCGAGATTGCACCCCGCCCGTAACGACAGTTGTGACATGAACGCTGTTCCCTCCAAGTCAACAATCTTATTGCAGATGGGTAGTCTGTGGTGAAGAAAAACATACCCAAATGGTGCCAGTTCCACGCGGAGAGTGTCACTGAATGAATGCAACGCTGCTTTGGAGGCATTGTAGACAGATCCAAATACATACGGAATGATCTGCCCAGGGAAAAGGTCAGCAGATTTAGGCAATAAAAGACGGACCATCACAAACTGACCCCAGCGACTGAGCCAACCTGGACAATGGTGCCCTTGGCCTTGATTAGAAGTGGCAGGAATGTTTGGCACATAGTGATGACGGCGAAGAGATTGGTTTCAAACGTTTGACGGGCCTCGGCAAGCTCAACTTCCATGGCCGGGACCGTATAGTCTAGGGCCACATGGTTAGCTGGTTGACAAAGAAATACTGATATCCATGACGACGAGCTCCCTGAACTCCATCAGACGTACTCCGGCCCCTTCTCGAGATTAGCGATCCGACTTTAACTTAGTGGCCCACGGCAATGGAGACTCACGCATTGTTCACGAGATAATCCAGTCCCCGATCACCGAGTCGGGTCTCAACGTCCGCAAAACATGCTTTGACGCTTTGCGGATCATCAACCACCAGACTTAGAGTCTCAATGCCAGCATCAGCTAAGTCGGCAATAGACGCAGCGTCTCGGGCTGTGGCGAGCACCCGCAGTCCATTTCGATGGAATTCACGCGCAAGGGAGTTCCCAATGCCCCCAGGGGAACACCTTAGAAGCGATCAGCATGTCTCAGGATCTTTAATCGTGCTGGACACTCTACCCGGTGATAAGGACCGACTTTCGATTGTCAGTTCCTCCTGGCATAGTTAGTCTCCGAATCAACAATCAGGAGGTCATCAGTTGACAACAGAAGGTCTCGAGATACGCCATGCGTCAGATGCCTCGGCTTTCAGCCACAGGCAGGAACCCTAAACCCTATTTCCTCTCTTGGACGATCTTCTCGTCCAGCAATGTATATTCCAGAAAGAAAATAGAACCTGGGAATAATCCAGTCAATCATTCAAGAAGAATTGATCTTTGCCAAGGGTCTCCTGAGATAACCCTTCCGATTGACCCACGGGTGGACCATGCCATAGATTACCCACCCGTCGGATGCCAGAATAAGCTTCATATCAATAGCCAAGCCCATTCTTGTTAACGGAGAGTTAGGTATGCATATCACAATTTATATCAGCGGCCTTGGTCAATTTTCATTTTACTAGCTTCTTTTTTTCGGTTTCTCTAAACGGTTTTTCTTGGGTAAACCGCTGAGCTATACTGTTCGTCTGAAAATTGAATCAATAAAGACGTCAGTATAAAAATCTCGGCATATAAGCATGAGATCTTTCTAAATCAGTGGAATGTTGCAAAAAAAAAAAAAAAAAAAAAAAAAAAGCAGGCATCACGGTTAGCTCCAGTCAAAGGGGGCATCCGGCGAGAGTGCCGAGCATCCACCGGGTAAAGTCAACCGGACTCCCGAGTGGTCTTCCTGCCCAATTCCCCCTCACAATGACGATTCTCGAGAGCATTTTTTAGCATCGCGCATTCTTTTCCACCCCTCCATCTATGCTAGATGTGGGACAAGTCCATTGTCATCTGCCATTGCAACACTGGGAGAAAACGCTACAGTCGGTCCCCCCTTTTGAATAGGGCGCGGATCCCGACGTTCCCGACAATCGCTACACACGCCCGAATCGGCCTCATATATATTGCAGCGCAGCCAATATCGCATAATATCGTGCTCTTCGTATCGAATATATCTCTGACCCCGGTTGTTAATGGTACATGAGTGGCCATAAGAAAGGTAGTGGCTATCCACGCCGATCATTCGAACTGGCTGTCTGAATTGTGATGGCCACGGAACAACCAATTCCTCGACACCTCAGGAGCCCTGGTGACGATGGTTATCGGACACCCACCATCGAAGATGCGGAAAGGACCTTGTCCATTCTCGGGGGAGACAGTCCCGGCAGCGTCACTCGCGATGTTCATAGTTCCGCTTTAGATGCAGCACTACAACGGACTTTGTCGCGGGCGACCGATCAATCGAGCAGCAAAGAGCGCAATACCTCTGCCATGTATGAGAGTTCTGCTCTCTCGCGAAGAATCACCGATGCGTCGGCTTCCAGTCTCAGTTGGAAAAAGCGCATCCGACATGTTACGTGGGCGTACTTCACGTTGACTATGGCGACGGGTGGCCTGGCCAATGTCTTCTATGATGGTAAATACAACAACAATCTCTGACCACGCCTGTACTAAATGAAAAGCAGTTCCTTATCGGTTCCGGGGCTTAGATACGATTGGAATCGTGGTTTTTCTGCTCAATATTGTCCTCTATCTTATGATTTGGGGTCTCTTGATTGCGCGGTTTTATCATTATCCCTATACCTTCAAGGCTTCTTTCTTGCATCCGACCGAGTCCTTGTTTGTGCCCGCCTCGGTAGTCTCCTTTGGCACAATATTGATCAATATATCCCAGTACGGGGCGGGAAACGCGGGTGGTTGGCTGATGCGCGCAGTGGGCATCTTGTTCTGGATTGACGCCGCACTTGCGGTGATCTTCTCAGCGGGGATCTACCTTCTTCTGTAAGATTGGATTCTTCAACCGCGTGAATCGAAGTTGCTAACCTGCTCCAGATGGTCAACACAGACATTCACAATTGCTCAAATGACCCCGATCTGGATCTTTCCGGCATATCCTATGCTGATCATTGGACCGCATGCCGGTATTTTGAGCAGCAAACTGGACCCGTCGCGTGCTCTGTCCATTATTATTGGGGGCACCACCATTCAGGGAGTTGGGTTTCTGGTTTCCCTGATGGTATATTCGGCCTTTATCTATCGACTCATGACTCAGAAGCTCCCGAGAGAAAACGTTCGACCGGGTATGTTCGTTTCTGTTGGACCAAGCGGCTTTACAGTCGCTGGGATCGTGAACATGGCGGCTGAGGCAAAGAGGTCGTTTCCGATTGACTTCATGGGCAATGGGGCATTGGCTGGGGATGTGTTGCGGGTGGTCGTCGATTTTGCGGCACTATGGCTGTGGGGGTATGAACGACCTTTTTTCAACGCATTGTGGGATTCGACTAACTCACAATCAGGCTGGCCATCTTCTTTTTCATCATTGCAGGTGCCGCCCATTGGTCGGCTATTGGGCCAGGTCGAATGGTCTTCTCCATGACCTGGTTCTCCTTTGTGTTTCCCAACACTGCCTTAGTCACTGCCACCTTTGCCATTGGCAAAGCATTTTCCTGCAAAGCCATCAATGTCGTGGGGTGTGCTGCGGTCTTTCCGCTCATCTTGATGTACTTTTTTGTATGCTATATGATGATGAGAGCGATCATCCTGCGCCAGATTCTATGGCCCCAGAAAGGCGAGGATCGGGATGAAGGCGGGTTCGAGATCCACCAAATCAAGCCGGGCGCTGAACTCCAGGATGAAGATGTTGTTGTTTAGCTGTTTTTGTCTCGAGGCTGGCGAATTTCACCCCTAGAAGTTTTTGCATCACTATTGACTATTGGAATATGGGTACCTATTTAATTGACACTGGAAAGGACCGCTGTTGGCAGTCCTAATTAAAATCGATGCTGAGATTAGAGCCTGGATTAGATTGGATTTTCTTAGACATGTATGGATGTCTGGTGGTCGCGGTCAAGGGGAGCTGCAGGTGGCCAGCATGATATCCTAGATATACCAACAGGAAATCAGTGAGATGAACAGATATAAGAGGAAAGAGAGTATAAGCATCTACCTCTCCATACATCTAAAGGGGGGAGTGGTAGGGGGGTAGCTAGCAGAATCCCAAGGTCCCCTCATGACTAAAGCTAAGGATATTCCTTACTAGAAATAACTTCTGATAGTATTTAGTTGGTCTGAAATCTAAATAATTAGGAGGCATCTAAAGAGAAAGATATATATTCTTTCCTATAATAGTTTTGCCTCTAATGGGTTGTATATTATTTTATACATTTATTTATATTTATATAGAGGAATTATTAGTGAAAAACATAATTGAATTAAATGAATAGACAGGGTGGGAGGATAAATGAGTTCAAAAGATATAAATACAAAAAGATCAGGCAAAAAGGAAATTTCACGTAGGGTGAAACAGGAACTGGACTCACGGGGAATCGAACCCCGGACCTCTCGCATGCGAAGCGAGCATTATACCACTAAACCACAAGCCCAATTTGTTGGAGTGATGTAAGGAAATTGGTATTAAGTGGATAAAGCAATATACGTCTATATATTGGCAAGATCGGCATTAATTAGATTCCACCCTTAAAAAAATGTTTCAAAAGCATGAAATTTAGCTATATAACAGCTAGGTAGCTATGTATAACATTAGTCTCCCCACACCTTTCGGTGTTAGTGCGCCCTAGCCTGATGGTTGCCTATGGCGTAACGCAATATGCTTTCCTTATAGGTATTTCAGATGAAACCTACATCTAGTAATTTTCATATATTGCAGCCACCCTTGTAGGTATTTAAACATAAATTTACTTTATACATTATAAACTACGAAATATTTCTGTCATATCTTATAGTATCTTTAAATAGTGAACGAGAGCTAGAAAGCACTTTAGTATTTAAGAGTTTTGTGCTATATGTATTTTTTCTAGGTAGAGATCTTTGGCTAAACTATCAAGATACAGCGATCACATGATTTCACTATGTGGGGAGAATCGGAGGCTTCATACAGATCCATGGATGAGGTTGGTGGAGCTGACCGAGTACGGTAGCTCAAATGGTCCACTCGCGCAGGACCCATTGAACCACGTGACCAAATAACTCTTTATATTCTGGAATAACACTACAAGCCAAAAAAGCTTCGATTTCCTACCTAAACTCCCTCTGAACAGCTTCATTCATATTATCCCATCATCGAGAAAAAAAAAAAAAAAAAAAAAACCCGTCGACCTCCGTCTTCCCGACTGGACACACTTCAATCCTCTCGGCTGAACTCCTTTCGTTCACTAGCTTGGCACACAGACACAGCCCATCTAGAAGGTTCTTCCACTCCTCAACCCTGGGGAAGCCAGTGCGTCGCACCGCCTCGAGGGGATCAGTGACTGAGTCACCGAGACCACCTTACCCTTGGCTCGATCGATATTACCAGCTGATCGAGGCGCTCGGAAATGCTGTTATGCCGCTGCACCGCCAGCTGAAGCAAAATCGTCTGGGTGTTGTTATGTTCCACGTAGCGTTGGACTATGTGATCCTGAAAAAGGATCCATGCCTTCTGGGGAACAGTCTGACTTAAACAGTGGCCTCGCCCGATCGCCTGGAAGAGGTCGTGAAAGTTCAGAGCAGGTTCGAACAAAAAAAAAACCCCCCGAGAGCAATGACTGTGGAAGTTTAAGCCTGTAGCTCCCATGTTATATATGGTCACCAGGGCCGCGCAGGTATCTGTTGGGCTTGTGAATTGACGGAGAGCATCGGCTCGCTCAGATGGGCGTATATCAGCCTTGATGCTTGTGGAATCCACACCCAAGGCTAAAAGGAATATTTCCACAAGCCAGGCTGTCATTGGCCAATGACAGAAAATCAGGAACCGTGGCCGTATCCCAGTCACGGTAAAGAAACCTTTATCGAAGATCGATAGAAGATATCGCAACTGTGGACATTGGGTTGCTAGGTACACTGCCATCTTGCCTCGTTCCTGTGCAACAACGACGCTACAGTCCAGGCCAGCATGAGAAAAGAACAGGCCGAAGCCACGGTCTGCACTAGACGCATTCTCATGAATCTGGTTAGCAAAAGTTGCTGCCGGGATCTCAAAAGTCCGGCGACGGAAGAAGTCCAGCTTTGGGTGCACCGCGACCAAAGACAGGCTGGATAGATGCTCCAGTCGATCCGGCCCGGGGCGTCCTGCATATTGGTTTCATTCACACAGCCAGCCCCCTTTATGCCCTTTATCGGGCGATGGTAGGTCTTTTTATGGTTTGTATGAATATTGATTTATATACCCAAGATCAATTTTCTTGGATTACTTCAATACATTGGGCTTGTGGCTCAGTGGTATAGAATCTGTATATTCTATATAAATTTGATTCTCTCTTTTAAGACTGTCACTAGATGCCATTAAAATACAATTACCTAATAGCTAAAGGGAGATATATATTATTAAAAATAAAGGGTGATAGAAATAATAAATAAATAGATTATATCAAAGATTATTCTAAAGGGTGTTTAAAAAGTATTCTCCGTTAGTACCACAGACAACTGCCGATAACGACATCCTCCACTTGTTTGAAGAAGCCCCGGGAAAAGGGAGCCTCAATTTTAGATGTCCCATCGCATCATCTTCAGTGACAAGCATACCATTCGAGATATGACCTCAGTTCGGGATTCTGAAGTAGATATACCGAGTCTATCCCTCGATTTCATGAATATAGACCACGCAGCAATTCACAGTATCTACACCCCTTCTACCCTAAGCGACCCTCTACACTCTCCAATGACACAAAAAAGTGTTCCGGCTACAGACCCTGCGGTCTACGCCCTATACCAGGCCAGATGGTCCACGCTCCCAGACACTGCAGAAGCCTGGCTGGCTCGAGCTCGCGAGGTAGCCGAGGTTCTGGCCCAAGATGTGGCTCAACGAGACCAGGAAAACAAATCACCGCGCGATGATGCTCTGAAGATTCCATTTGCCAGTCTGCTCCTGCCAACGTGAGGATTCTCGATGGTTCCCTTATTGGTGTGTTCATTCCCTGACCGCTTTTCCACAGTATCCAACTTGTCTTCAGCAACTTCTACCTCGGCATCGCGATTGGCGCTCTGGAGTTCGCGGCCAAGTACACCAGCACAGCAACACGGTCCTGGCCCTTTGGAGGCGAGAACAAAGCATCGGCGACGGAGGAATTCTACATCCTCGAGCGCTATGGCAACTTCTTTGCGCATCTGCGAGCCACCGAGGCCTTGGCCGACCGAGCCGGGGACCAGCTCTCGGCTCTATACAGCCGGCATTCGGGCGATCGCCCTGTCTTGACTGCCGAGGGGCGAGGCGAGATTGCCGAATGGGTCGCAAGTGTTAAAGCGACCACCACCGACGTTGGGCTGCGAGTCACATCGGGGGTCTTCGAGGTGACAGAGGCGCGAGCAACGGCCTTGAAGGTAGCCCTCGTTCGGTTTTGGAGGGACCTGCGGACACACACGCTGCACGACCCGGTGGCATACAAGAACCGCGAGTTGGGACGATATGTGCTGTTGCATGAACTGCCCCAGCCGTCGTGGTATACCTAGTATTGAATATGAGTTGAATATGAGACAATGAAGAATTCATGATCCATGATGGATGAGGAAGTAGTCGCGATAAGCCCCGCGCGCACAAGCGATAACAGCGCCGATCGAATTTTTTCGCGTTTCCCCTCCAATTCTTCCCCAGAGATCTTCGACTTGCTCGGTGTGGTGTTCTTTGCCTCTTTTCTTTTGAATCCCTTTTCTATCTCTTCTCCGTTGCTTTATTTCCTTTACAGCCATCATGCCGCAAAAGATCTATGTCACCTACAACCAGGTATGCAGCCAAGGGTCTTTGCAACTGCTTTTTTCCATTTGTGTCACCAGATCCACAGAGACAAGGACGTGGAAAGAATATAGGTCGAAGCGCAGGTTCTTTGATATCGGAAGACAAACAAGCCACTGACACGTCTCTGCTTTCGTCAGGTCCACAAGCTCTGTCAAGAGTCGGGCAACAAGATCCTGGCTGAATTCCACCCGAATCTGATGATTGCCATTGGCGGTGGTGGTTATGTCCCTGCCCGTATTCTCCGGTGAGTTCGGCTTCCATCTCGCGCAAACAAGTCCCGTCGCAAGCAGTACTCATACTAGTCACGCGACAGGTCCTTCCTCAAGCGCCCCGGTGACCCCAACATCCCCATCCAGGCCATCGGGCTGTCCCTCTATGAGGATCTGGGCCGCGGCGACCCAGAAGAGGTTCCTGGCACCAAGGTCACCCGCACGCAATGGCTTGACCTGAGCGCGCTGGAAATGGCCAACCTGATTGGCAAGAACATTCTGATTGTGGACGAGGTCGATGACACGCGGACAACTCTTGAGTATGCCGTGCGCGAGCTCCAGAAAGATGTGGAGATTGCCCAGAAGCAGCTCGGGCGCGAGGGAGAGAAGACTAACTTCTTTGTGTTTGTTCTGCACGTGCGTTTCCCTCCAACTTGGTCCCTGGGCGCTGGATGTCGCAACCCTGTACTAACGTGGTGATTGCGAATAGAACAAGAACAAGGACAAGAAGGGTGCGCTGCCCGAGGACATGATGGAGACTGGTCGCTACCACGCCGCAGTCACGACTGACGACGTGTGGATCTGCTATCCTTGGGAGGCCAAGTATGTTACCTCGGCAATATCTCTCAAGACTTTTGAACGGAGACTAATCTTGCATTCCCCAGGGACATCGATGAGCATGACGCCTTGGCCAAGGAGAACCCTCTCATTTGAGAGAATGATTGCATAGTCAAACAGCGTTCAATTGTGCCGCGGCGCTTGGCCACTTTTTCTGGTGACACTTTTCGTCTCGACTTGGCTGTCCATTCCCGGGGCCCATGTATATACCCCCCGGGCATGTAATGTTAACGATATCCTTGATGAACCAGCATACAAAAGTTACTGGATTATACCTGATCGAAAACTGATTAGCTCTGTTTGGAGATAGCGAAGGCCATCCCGTTCCTCACTCTAGGTCTGTAATAGTTGGGGAATGTATCCAGTAAGACACGGATGTTCTCTCCCCGATCCACTTATCCAAGGATAAATTCCATCTTCAATCGCATCTTGGTTTTCTCAGTATTATAGTGCCCGTTCCTTCGGAGGTTCTACCCAAGGTTTGGCCCAGCAAAACAAAATCGTGTCGATGGGTATCAAGAGAATTTTGATTGATGGCGAACTAATGATCGAATATCGAGTATTATAAGCATGTTCTGACAAGGTCTTTCAGTGCTTGTACACAGGCAAAGCCGTCGCATCCATGTGCCAACCCGCAACCGCCGAACTTCCCCAGACCAGCGCAAGACCAGTGTATCAGCCCAATCCACGCGCCAGATTCCCCGAGAGTGCTATTTAATCGACTTCGACGTTGCCGCGGCGCAGCTCGACCTTGGCTTGTTCAATCTCCTCCTGGAGCTCGGCGTGCGCTTCGGGGACGTCGTTGAAAGTGAAGATCGCGAGACCAAGTCGAGCGAGCAGGTAGCATGCGAAGCTAATCAGGGCGTAAAAGGGAAGCTAATGAATGGGAACTAGTGTGAGTTTGGTGTTGCGACAGTGGAAGGCGAAGAGCGAGCGCGATGTCCACGTACCACGGGGATGATTTGGATCTGGACAATCTCGTTCAGGGGGACCAGACCGAGGTAAAGCATAAGATAGAGCTGGTGAGAATGTTAGTCGGATCTCTCAACCAAGACTTCCTCGACCCCAGAAACGAAACGGGCGTCTTCGACATACCGAGGAGACCAGCAGGAGAACGGACACGGTTTGCACGGCGCGCGTCATGATGAAGGTTGCAAAGGGAGGGAAGGCCCGGATAAATCGCAATTGGTTTAAAAAGGAGTGAAAGAAGACCAGAGGAACCTCGAACAATTCCGGGTCTAATTCGCAGGGACTCTTCAAGGAGGGACTGGAAGAGCAGAGTATGGGGCAGAGAGACCAGCTTGAGCGAAGGTCTTGGCTCGACGGAACGGGGGACCCATTGAGCGAAATAGTATCAACATATGTAATACCTGCGATGTAATCCCATACATATTGTTTCTATAATGTTTTATTTATTTTATTTTGCGTCGATATTATTCCTCGTGATATATACTATATAAAACCATCTACTAGCCCTTGTACCTCTACATCGCTGCTGCTGTCACCGACCGGCGGCCACGAAGTACCTGGTACCGCACTCTGAAAAATGCCTGAATCCCCGTCAGGCAGCGATTTCTCGATGGAACTAAAACACTAAATCGCTCGATGCGAGCTTTATTCCCGTATGCTCCTGTGCCGACCGAGTTGAGCCCGCTCAAATCTAATCACCCCAATTCCAGGTTTTACAGGTGGATTTTCTGCCTCAAGTCGGTTCTGGCCTTGGCTGCCTGGCAGAGAGTCTCTAGTCAACACTCGTGGATCGCACACTGGCGTGGGAGCTGATGCCACCGGTGCTGTTCCACCACGCTTGACTATCTTTGAATGTTCCAACCGGCTCAGTAGGATCCCATCTAGGCTCCTTCAGTCATTTTCTGGAGATAGATCCCCATCAGGGACACTATCGTCCTCGCTCTCAACGGGGCTGATCCTACGGAAGGCAACAACCGGGGACCTCAATTTTGGAGACCATGTCATCGACTGTTATATCTACTGCCCAAGTGGCTGGGCAGGGAGCTGCCAGCCAGTCTCTCACCCCGGCTACTTCAACTTGGGAACTGCCTTCGGTAGAACGAGTCTTCTCAGATCTACCCGAGTTTCCTTCTTTACCACCACGAGGCACGGAGGCAATTGACTCCCAAGAGCAGCAGACCATGTTCCGTGCTCTGCAAGATGCCATTGAAAAGGCCGAGTGGACCGATGACTCTGGAAATAGCTTCAACCTCAAGGAACTCCATGCCTCTCTGGAGCAGGCGGATGCTGATGCACGGCATGGTCTGCGGGACATCGGCGCTTTGCACGGGGTGCGCGACATCCTATATAAACTCTGGTCTGCCAACTCGGAGTACTTGGCACAAGCAGCCGAGATTCTAGCCAACGGCAGCCGAGATCGTGAGTCTTATGTGGTGGTTGATGACTTGACAAAGTGCTCATGATCTCCAGCTTCCTGGCGCGCTCCTTTTGGCCAGTCCGGCATCCTCAAATTTTTCCTGAATATTGTATCGTCAAAGGACATTGTCGACACTACCTTGCTGCTTCATTCCCTACGGCTAGTTGGTAACTCTTGTGCCGACACAGGTATGTGGCAGTGGCCCTGAGAACCCCGGCAATCGACTCAGTCTAACATGGATTTAGATGAGAATCGAGAGATTGTTGTCAAGGACAACTATACGCTCGCGATAATCCGGCATTTCCTTGACTCAGAGCTAGTCTTTGTGGCGATTCCAGTGTTATACAACATCTGCATGGATTTTGGTGAGGATTCTACGTTTCAAGACTTGAATTCACCAGTGGGCGAGGGCTAATGATTTTTAAGAGCCCGCGCATGCCCAAATGGCTGCCAACAGGACCGCGTACATTTTATTGAAGCTACTCAGAGATGGAGCCATCGAAAACAATGACGCCCTACTGGGCTTTTCGTACGACCTGGTCGAACTGGCCTCAGAGCAAGGTAGCATGTTCATTTTGAATTCTTTCATATTTGAAGCTGACTTCGAACTGGATGTAGGGCAAGGCGTGGAGAATTCACCCGATGGGACAATTCTGCTGCTGATGGAACTGGCTGATAGCGACACCATCGCTTTTGCGCATTTCTCATCGTTAGTCACTTGTCTCGCCACTTATCTGGACAAGGAACGCTTCCAGAATGCTTGTGTATCGAATGGCATGGTGGAGGGAGTGCTGTCAGTCTTGCGCCGGTCCTACTCGGTCGAGATCGACCAATCTTCCAGTGAAGACATCAAGGCTCTCACCCAGCTCCGATTGAAAATCAACCAGGCTTTGTCGGAGGTCTCCGCCTCGCTCTTGTTCTCAGGGCGCTACCCCCTTGACTCTGCTCTTGCGCAGACCTTGAAGTCATGGGTGGTTGCAGACGAGGATCAGCTTCAGATTTGCGCATGTGTCATGCTGGGTAACCTAGCACGATCCGATGAGGTCTGCCAGGTGATGGTCCGCGATCTGAAAATTCACGAGGAACTGATCAGTGTCCTCAAAAGTGATGCTCGTGGCGCAGTCCTGCACTCCGCTCTGGGATTTTTGAAAAACCTAGCCATCGCCGGCGATAACCGACTCAGTTTGGGCGAGGCTGGCATCATCCCCGCGGTCTCGCGCCTGTGGGCCTATGAGTCTGTTCCGCAAGTCCAATTCTCGGCCGCAAGTATTGCGCGCCAAGTAATCATCAACTCGACAGACAACATTTCTCGCCTCTTCACGCCGCTTTCGCAAGACCCAGATTCCCCGGCTCACAAACGAACCTACCTCTCGCTACTGCTGTCTCTGTTCGAAAAGACAGACTCCACTCCAATCAAGACGGAGATTGGGCGATCGGTTGCATCTATTTGTCGGGCTCTCAGCCCCAAAGCTCGTGATGGGAACGAAGAAGCCATCTCTCTTCTTGACCGACTTTACAGTCTGCATGAGGGTGTAGCGCGTCCAATTGGCACGATGATCACTCAGTCCCAATGGCCTGTTGTTCGAAGTGAAGGCTGGTTTGCGCTGGCTCTAATGGCAGCGAATCACTTGGGATGTGCTGCGGTGGTGGACTGCTTGCACAATGCAGAGGTGTCTGAGTTGCTAAAGATGGCGCTGAGTGCAGATTCCTCCAGCGAGGGCGAAAAGGATGCGAATAAGTCGCAAAAAACAAAAGATCGTGACAATGCTTTTGTCCTTGTGCAAGAGCTGTTGAAGAACGAGGTAAGTCTATCACCGCAAAGCATGGAATTATGTGTATTGACTTCGGAGTAGGC
Organism: Penicillium alfredii; assembly: GCF_028826965.1. Classification (NCBI taxonomy): domain Eukaryota; kingdom Fungi; phylum Ascomycota; class Eurotiomycetes; order Eurotiales; family Aspergillaceae; genus Penicillium; species Penicillium alfredii. The sequence goes on from NW_026622704.1 coordinate 2,442,878, forward strand.
CGGGGTGCTTCCCTCGGGATATAGAGATATGCTAGAGGATTGGACGAAGGAGCATGCTCGCGTCATTTGAAAAACACCAGGGATGTCTAGGAGGATCAGGATATTTTGGTCATTCTAACTCGGACCAGCCTACAATCAAGTCTATATATAGTTCTCTCGATCTATGGGATAGATGAGCATGCCGGAAAGTGGAATGATTTAAGACTTAAACAATTATCTTGATCTTCTATCTCGGAATATAAACAAAGCAGATGGGTATATGTATGTGCCGAAGGATCCTGGCACTTCAACAGTCACGGTTTTTGCAGGCACACCTTCTCCTGCGCATACGCTCGGTACCGATTCAGCAGATCGGTCGAGTCCAGACCAGAAGCCCCCTGGCGGGCGGAATAATGCGACACGAGGCCCTTGCCGTCGATGACAACATGTGGGTGCGTGTCGTCTGGCGTTGTCCACGACTGCAGTAATTCATCTGGACTCGAGTCGCCGTGCTGGAAAATGTTGCCGAGGGCTTGCGCGTCATTTCCCCAGAAACATCCAAAGTGCTCGCTCGTGGGCTCCGTAGGGTCTATCCAGAGAGGGAACTTGTAGTGTCCCAGGTCGCCGGCTTCCAGGTGGTATAGAAATGAGTAGTGTTGCTGCGCAGCAACAGTCCAATCCGATAGGGACGGACCAGTGTCGGTATACACCGACTCCGCGATGGGGCCTAGGTCCGAACCTGCGGCGGTCGGGAGCAGCCACCGGTGGCCCTCGAAAGGCGGCGTGAATTCCTTTCCAACTCGGAAACTCGGAGACCCTTGCCAGAGTGGCAGGCTCGATGCCCGCCAATCTTGGCTCAACTGCGAGTTAGCCTGGGACGGTGGCTCTGTGCGGTGCAACTCTGGGAGATAAGGAAGGGCGACCCCAGGATGGCTGTGGAGGGACGCGAGAGCAGCCTCATTCACAACATTGGCTGACACCATCAGCGATGAAGGGTTATTGAGTTTCGTCTTGACGATAGTGGGGATGGTATGGTCCTCCAGAAACACGACATCTCCGTCGATTCGGATATACATCACGTTGTCCTCGGCAACATTCCAGTCTCTCTCGGTGCCTGACCCAGACATGATATATTCCGGCGTCTGGTCGACGAGAGACATGAGCCAGTCCAAGCTGGCCGTGTCCTCGGTTTGGGGAACAAAGACTACTTCGTCGAGGAACCCATGATTGTGAACCAAGTTTTTCTGGAAAGGTCAGCGCTCGCGTCAGATCCGCAGCAGGAAATGCATCTCACCTGCAAGTAGCAGTCCAGGATAGCTGTGCGTTCATGGTGGTTAAAGGGGACCAGCGCAACGATCTTGAAGCCCGATGGCTTAGGGAAATGGCCCGATCCATGCGAAAAAGCAAAGAACGGGGACACTTCCTTGTGAAACAGCAATGCAAAAAGGTCGAGAGGCAAAATAGACGGGCTGAAGTAGGTGACCACCATCGAAATAATACACAAATAACCCACTACACTCCACATCACTACCGTGGCCCAGTCGCGCCATGCAGAGGGCTTATTCTTCCGGTGGGACTCGACATCGCGAGGGCTCAGCGGGCAGCCCATGGTGAATCCCAAGGCAGCTCTGCAGGGTCCAAGTTATTGGAGAATAGAGAAACACAAAAGATTATTTCTCTGGACATCCTGGGCCCATTAAATGCCGTGGCAGACGGTCTTTCTGGTCGTTCAATGGGCCTGGCGACCCGTTTTCGGGAGAACGCACCAGCACAGTACTTCGATATCCTGCTGCAAAAATACAAGATCGACCTTGGAGACAAAGCAGTCGGTATCATTCAGCGTCCGGGGTCAGTAATGGCTGGGGGAAGGGGTCGGAATGCCGCGATGGAATGTGGGGCGACGACGGCTTCGACCAAAAGTGACTATGGGAACGCAACTATCAGAAGGAACTGGATTGATGGGATCTGCGAGAAGAGTATCGGAACAATCAACCCCATCAAATGTCTAAGGAGAGTAAAAGTAAAAATAGTGAAGATGGTGAAGAAGTTCAAACTGCAAAGAAAAGATATGACGCAACACGTGCCGGATCGGATCGGCGACTTGGCTCTCAGCTCCTGGCTTCCAAGATCAACGCATCCACCGCCGCCTACATGAGACCATGAGGACGGCTGTCCTCCTGGGCCGACTTTGTTTCAAGCGCGGACTCGGGCTCCGCCCGCGACTCGGCCGCCCATGGCCTCGTCTCCCCAGCACCCCGAGACGGGGCCCGGTGATCAGCGGGGTGGTGATGGCCACTTTGGCGCCGAGCGCGTTTCTCAAGCTGGCAGAAGACGCAAGTGATCATGAAATGACGGGGGAGATGCAGATGCTCGAAGCCTCGCGCAAAGAGATCCGGAAAGTGGTTCCGGCGAACGCGCGAGGCCTCGCAAGGCTCGGCCAGTCGCTTTGGGTCTTCTGGTATTGCTATATCTATGATCCCATCGCGACGGGCTTTAGATTCATTCACCTTGCGGTTATTTTCCTACCGGTTATCGCCACGGTGCCAGCCATATGGGTGGGCCGACGACTTCAGAACCAGAACGGTACGCGGACGGGGACTCTGTGGTGGTATCAGTTCTTGGTCAAGGCGATGGAGCGCGCAGGTCCGGCTTTTATCAAGGTGAGCTATCACCGTACCGCTTCGACTTTGACCGCATTGCTGACTTCCTGGAACTCAGCTCGGACAATGGGCCGCCTCACGGACCGATATCTTCCCCCCCGAAATGTGTAGTGTCATGTCCTCGCTTCATTCGAATGCCCCCGCCCATTCACTTCATGACGCCAAACGAATCATCCGAAAAGCGTTTAACGGACTCCCCTTCGATGATATTTTCGAAGAGTTTCAAGAGGAACCCCTCGGAGTCGGCGCAATTGCGCAGGTGTACAAGGCGAAGCTGAAGCCGAGCCTGGCTGCCAGTAGCGAACAAGAGCTGGGCCTGGAACCAGAAACGCTGGGATCCAAGGTGCGAAAGAATGTCGATGTGCTCGTGAAGAGCTCACCGCAGCGTGTACCGTCATCCTACGTGGCGATCAAAGTGCAGCACCCCCGGGTTGAGCAGATGATTCACCGAGACATACGGATCATGTCATTCTTCGCATCGCTGATAAATGCCATCCCCACCATGCATTGGCTGTCCTTCCCCGACGAGGTTCAGCAGTTTGGGGAGATGATGAAGCTGCAGCTGGACCTGCGCATCGAGGCTACTAATTTGGTTATGTTCCGCGAGAAATTCAAATCCCGCTCCACCGCGTGGTTCCCCTACCCATATTTGGAATACACCACGCGCGAGGTTTTGGTCGAAGAGTTCGCTCAGGGTATTCCCTTGGCCACTTTCCTGGACATCGGAGGGGGTGTTTATCAGCATGAGATTGCCAACGAAGGGCTTGATGCCTTTTTGCATATGCTCCTCATCGACGATTTCGTCCATGCGGATCTTCATCCCGGGAATATCATGGTTCGCTTCTACAAACCCAGCGAGTTGGATCTGTCACTTCGCAAGCATTCGCGCGCGACAGATGCCCCGACCCGAGCAGAGGTCGATGTGACCGAGGCGGTGCTTGCGCGGTTGCGCCCACATCTCGGCCACGTTGAGGAGTGGAATTTCGCTCTTGCGCAGCTAAATGCGGAAGGGTATCGGCCGCAGCTGATCTTCATTGACACCGGTCTTGTCACCCAACTCAACGATACCAACCGGCGGAATTTCTTGGATTTGTTCCGGGCGATTGCGGAATTCGATGGCTATAGGGCAGGCCAGCTCATGGTCGAGCGATGCCGCACGCCCGCTGAGGTGATCGATCCCGAGGTTTTCGCATTGAAGATGCAGCACCTAGTTTTGAGCATTAAGTCGCGGACTTTTGCTCTTGGTAATGTCCGAATCGGTGACGTTCTCAGTGAGGTCCTGACAATGGTGCGAGGCCACCACGTCCGGTTCGAAGGGGATTTCGTCAATGTTGTCATTTCCTGTCTTCTGCTCGAGGGCATCGGGCGGAGTCTCGACCCGAACTTAGATCTTTTCAAGAGGTGAGTGTTTTTCAGCGCCCACTTTCCCATATACCACGGCTGACATACATCTCCAGTTCCCTTCCTATTCTCCGACAGCTGGGCTCTGGCGGCTCCTTTTTGCAGTCAGTACGCTCGGGTGACACTTCGATGCTCCGGGTCTGGGTCGGCTTGGAAGCTCGTGGGTTGCTGCAGGCCAGCATTGAGAGTGTCGAGCATTGTGTCAAGTATGACCAGCTGTCGCCGAATATTTGAGACTCATCTCCAATTCTTGTACCATAGGACTTTGCCTTTCCCTGTAAACATGATTTTCTTATTGGCACCGAGTTGCGTGTGAAGGCAGATTTGCATTTGATCATGATAGAAATATACAGATATCAAGAGCAACTCCAAGAGCCTGACTCCTGTCCCATCCATGAAACCAAAGGCAACTCATTCTCCCATCATCATCAGAGCCCAGAAGGCAATCCGAAGTTGAGTTGGCAAGATGTATAAGACAGAGGCAAAAAATGAAAATATCCAACAAAGGCCCGAAAAGTGGACGAACGCCCGCGCCATGTCTATAAAATGTACAAAGATAGAGTGGAGAAGCACCCAACCTGATACAAGCCCAATATTAGATGTTTATGGATGGGACTGTTCGCGAACGGCACCGCCGCTGGCTCGCCACCAGACATCACCTCCCCATCTCACCAACCGCTCAATAGCAGCTGTCGGCGAATCCAAAGCAGGGCGGATGTCAAGGTAGAATACCGGCTCGCCCGTCGGTTCCGGGGGTCCCGAGTAGTAGTCAATCACGTAACGAACCTCCTTCGGACCGGAGGGAGATTGACGGGAGACAAACCAGTCATGCCGGTCAAAGGGTGGGGCAGTCCTGTTGATACATGTGTGAGAAAAGGCGGCAGACATGTGGGTTGAAGCATGTAACACAGGAAACTTACTCGAACTGGGCCGGGTACAGCCATCCGAGTGCCTGAAGAACTCGAGCCTTGGGAGTCAGCTCGCGCGGCCGACCCTGGAATCTGATCAGACGAGGTTCAGCAGCCTCGTCGATGGCACCGGTCATTTCCGCCTTGGCCAATTCAAAGCTCAAGTTTTCTTCACCCCGGCGGCATTTTTCCCATCCTTCCTTTAGTCCCTTTGTGAAGACACGCTCCCATCCAACAATTTCAGCCCAGGCGCCTTCGTTCAAGAAGTTGTGGACCGCAACCATTGATTCCACCGCGTCTTGGGGGGTATCAGTGTATCCTTTGCGCAGCATCGCATTGTACATCTGCTGCGGAGACGGATACTCCCAATTGCCTTCGGAATCGCCTCGCGGGATGGTGGAAAGTTCACGCTCGACGGGAAGATCAACTGTCTGGTTGGGCGCGCGCTCTTGGGAGATAGACGCGAACATGTAGTTCAAGGGATTCAGTTTCGACAGGGTCGAAGAAGTTGCCGAGGCCGCAGGCGGAATCTGCGGTGGTCTTTCGGATGACTTTGGTGGTGTATAGAACGGAGAATCTGGCGATTTCATAGGGCAGTTGCTGGGAGGATCAACACTCGCCGGTAGCGATGAAGCAGGCGCTGCCTGCGACTCATGCATGGGACATCCCGGCTGTAGAGATAAGGATCAGGCAAAATCACGGCCGGGTGAGGCTGCTACAACTCACTGGAGGAGAAGCATTTGAAGAGGCCTGCAAGCTCGAGGCCACAGGCGGCTTTGGTTGCAAATCTGCCCAGAACCAACCCATTTTTGAAGAAGAAGAGAAAAAAAAAATCTCGTGGACGTGAGAGCAAGATCGTCCCAAAAAGCATTGATCGGACAGAAAATCGCCATTTCAGATGACATAATCCACACACGTGACATTAACAGTATACATTAAACCTAAACAGGCAAGCGAAGGCGAGGACTCTTTGTAGAATACCATAGGAGATTTATTTAAAAGAAAGTGTAGATCCACGTCTTGGTAAAAGTGGTCGCTTTTCTCTGGGGTTTATTACACCTCGGATATCACAAACCCGGTCATCGCTTCGTCCCATATGAATCTCCAGTTCGCCTTTGAGGGAACAAAGAAGTAGTCGGACAGAATTTCGGAGACCTGCTCCCAAGATTGCCATCCGCAAATCATTGCGACGCGGCCAAGCTGCTCCACAAACCATGATCTCTCGGGATGCCCGAGAGAACCCTGAGCCCCGATGAACAATGCCCAGACAAAAAGTCCAAAATTCTCTTTGGCCAAACGGACGAGAAATGATAGCTTGCAATTACTCACGGCTGCCTTGAGATGCTTTGTGAGAGCTCGACCTAGGCCAGACGAGGAAGGCGAGACGATGAGAAAATCATTAAGAAAGCAGATCGAAGCAACGCGGGTAACAGCCTCGATAGGATGGAGGTCTAGTTCCGAGCCGGAAGAAATACTCTTTGGCCCTGAGTCCTCTGTAAAGACATAGCTGAGAAGTTGATGCTCAGCTTCACAATTGAGAACACGGAAGAAATCCGGATCGGTAGCATGGATGACCGCGGGAGTCGTTCGGTAGGCAATACTAAAGAAGACCATGTCCCGGAGCACGTTCAAAATCCGAAGCAAGGGCGGGCTGAGAAGCGTATTCGCAAAGAACCCGGAGCCAATTTTGTTGAGAGGCGATGACGCGGGAGGCCTTATTCGCTGCTGGACCTCTTGCGGAACCGGTTGTGCATCCCAGGTCAAAGGAAAGACGGGTTTTGTCATAAGACCTGAGGCAGCTTTGACGTCGGCGCTATGATAGTCTTAGCCGTGGACACAATTCGATGCACGGGATTTGAAGAGACATACGTAATGATTGCAGACAACATCGAGGATGACCGGATGCTATCATCTGTGATGCCCCCGCGTAATTCTACCATGCGCTTGAGACCGGTCAAATGAATGCGAACTTCGTCAAACAGACCAACGATCAACTGCGAAGCGTTAGAAATTTCAGAATGACCAAACCCAGATTCCCCTGGTAGGGGTCCCTACCGAGCCTGTCAAGAGGTTGATAATGGTATCAAATGCCTCGTTGCTGAGCGCGCGGCGGGGATCGCGCACTTTGGCATTCATCTCCCGGATAGATTTGGCCTTCATTATACAATAGTCGGGGTCATTCAAGACTCGGTTCGCCCCTCCCGGCGTGTGAAGAGCCGTGAGAACAGCTCGATGGGCAGCACACATGCTCATTAATCCAAAAAAGCTGCCTGGGTCCGAGAACGAGGATTGGACCATCAACTCCATTATCGAGGTATGGGCTTTAGTGATTTTGTCTACATTGGGGAAGGTCATGGGGACAAACACGGATTTCCCTTGGTCAGGCAGTTAGTTAGCTCCACTTCAAATGAAGGATATGGGTTTTATCTTGACTACATATGCGAAGAAGGGTAGGCTTACAGTAGAACACCAGGTGCGCCACCGTGGAAGGAAGCTCACTGGTACCCGGCAACGCACAAAAGGGATCAAAGAACCAGGACGTCGGCAACGACCGTGGACTGGGATTTGTCTGGAACGGCAGGCGATAGCCAGCACTCCACCTGACGGGGCGCCCGCGTCGGGACTTTGAGCCGGTAGAGCTATCCCCGGACCCGGTCTCCACGGATGAGGTGGAGGATGAGGCTCTCAGCACCAGCCGTCGCTCGTCTGATCTATCGATAGCATGGTATGGTGCCTCCGAGGCACCTGGGTGCCGGCCGTCACGTTTTGAGGTTCTCTTTAACCCGGCAAGCCTCTCCCGTCGGCGCACATCGCGCATGACATGAGAACGGATGGCCTTGCGCGCGTTGACATCCTTGATCCTTTTGGAAGTCAAGTCATCGTCATGTTCGATGAAGGTGAAGGAGGGCCGATTCACCGGCGCCGGTTTCGAGTTTGGCTCTGGACCAAGATTTTAGCCCCTGATTCTTTTGATCCAGGGCAACCAAGAACGAAGACATGAACCGGAGGATTTTCAACAGGCAAATGGGATCAGACGAAATGGACCATTGCCACACCCCTGGTCAAGAATCCCGGGGGGAGGGGTAGACTGGAGGGACTAAGGGGAGGGGGGAAACGCGCTACGAACCCAGTACGGTTGGAAAGGGTGGGGAATCATGCACCTGGAATCCCACAAGACAAAAAAGAAAAAGAAAAAAGAGAGAAGATACAGAAGATGAAGAGAAGAAAGAATGAGAGAGAAAAAAAAAGCAACGAGAGCACGAACCTGAATGGGAATGTCGAGAGGAAGCCGAAGAACAAGTGTGCAGATCCATCCGAGGCAGAAAAGTCGGGATGCAAAGAGGGCAGAGATAAACCAACCAAAGACAGGCCATGCAGAGGGCGGATTTAGAAGAAAGAAAGAAAAAAAACAAAGAAAAGGAGTAGTTACGTTGCCAATTGCGGGGCGAGCACCACCCCAATTGAGGCCGCCTGGAAGATCCGGTGATGGCGCGCTGTGTAACTTGTCTTGTCTCTCTTGTCTCTCGTGTCTATGTTCGCTAACCCATACACTCAAAATTAAAGGGTATCCACTCCCGCTCATCCTCGCACATCGCTCACCAGTCGCGATAGCAGCGCATATCCAAACACCACCGCCAGCCCGATCCATACTCGGTTTCGTCGTGCCCATCCTTGTCCAGCCTCACGCGCAACGTGTCTCCCTTCCATGACAGCCCCAATGCCGGGGGCACTGCCATTTGGTCGTCGACGGAAGGCACTGGTCTCTGGAGAGCACTTAGTAGCGTTGGGATCAGGAAGAATTTGGCCAGTGGTGGTATCGATGCGATGGTCCTTCATCCAAGTCCAGTTGTCCTGATCCAACTCGGGCCATTCGGTTCGGAACTTCAATCCTCCATCTCCTGCCTTGACGTTATTGATTCCTTTGGCTGTTCGAGTCACTCCGGGGGTGGCGCTGACATGGGAGCCTCCGCCGGTCGAGTTCCACCACCGAGATCGTGCTGCCAGCACTCTTCGCTCCCCCTCTGATGCACTGACACTGCCGGTAGTCATTTCTTCACTGGTCATAAATGACATGAGGCCAATCAGAATAGTCGAGACCTCCCAGGCAGGGTTGAAGGATTTTGGATGGAAGTCACTGATGCTAAGACAGAGTCGTGTGGAAGGTTGGAATCGGCCACTAGGAGTGTGCATGCGGATGGCAGGAGGAGCAAATGGGTATTCTGGAGGGAACACTAACGTGCCCCAGTATTGCCCATTCTCATATGGAGTCCCGGGAGGGCCAGTGAGGATGTAGTGCCACCTAATGAGGTCAGCTTCTCGGACATGATAGCGCTTTGTGTGGACAAAATACTTACTCTAGAATATTGGTCTCTGATGGATGAGCCACAATAAATGGTGGGGGGTTCTTTTGGATGTTTTGATATTCTCGAGTGAGCTATATATCCATGGATGTCATATCGTCAGCGTTGGTCCTCCACGCGCATAACGGTCTGGCCACTGACCCGTTTGAATGCGGCTTTAGTTGCCATCTTAAAGAATGAGTGAGTTGAGATTAAGGAGACGAGATCTTGAAGAAAGTGAAGGTTGCAGATACACCAGCGACCGAAGAGCAGAAAACCGACAGGAAAGAAAGAGGTTTCAAGGTTGTCACAATGCGCCAGCAGTGATCGTCCCCCGAGTCACGTGTGGGTCCGCCTTTGATGGGCAGGACACACGCGATCCCAGTGCTCCCTCAAGATTCTGGTCCTTGCAGCCGCCACAATGTCCTCTTCCCTGTCGGCCGAAGATGACGATGTAGGTGGTGCTCTGTCAGACATTACAGGTGTATTGACCCTAGCTGACCATTCTGTTTGCTAGATCTTCGAGCGCTTGCAGCAGCGCAAAGACCCTCAGGTGCTGGAGGAGCAGCAGGAGGCCGTGAATGAGCGGATGCGGGCTATCTACCAGAAGGCTCAGACTCGTCTGGCAGAAATGGTGAGTTTGGGAATTCCTCTGGCGAGCAAAAAAGCCAATACCGGAAGCTTCCAGCTAACATGACTTGATATCAGATCGACCAAAACTCGACTCTACCTTGCACCATCTCTTCGGTCCAGATCCTGAATGCCCCCCATACCCGCCGAAGCTTCCTGGAGCGCATCTTCAACCCACTCCTGAGTGCGAACCAGAGCCGACCCTACACATTGTCCGAGGCATTGCGGGAGATCTCGGCACGGGCTGACAAACTTGGCCGTTTTGGTCTGTCATCCCGAACCTGACAAGGGGAGAGTAATGGACTAATACGGCAACAGATCTCTTTCAACAGCCAATCTCAGTTTACTTGGACGAGTCACAGGTGGATGGGTCGACCGGGCTGCGCAACATCGATGTCTTCTTGGCCGCACGGGAGAAGTCCCGCGTGCTGTTGAAAACTGGAACGGACCTTGGAAATGCCGAGGGCTCAGCCTACGGGAATCTTTTTGTGGCGCAATGTCTTTGGTGGTGCCGAGACTCTGAATTTAAACGCTTCGCTGGGGACTCGAACGCGGTCTGCCTACCAAGCTGCATTCGAGACTCCCATTCTGAGTGACCCTGATTTCCGGCTGGAAGTTGGCGGAGTTGCAAGCGCTACGCAGAAGTCTTGGGCGAGCCATGAAGAGGTGGTCCGGGGAGGTTGGAGCAAACTTCGGTGGATGTCCCAATCTGGACATCGCCATGAGGTGGGCTATACCGGTTTTTGGAGACAGATGACCGGTCTTTCGGAGAATGCGTCCCCTACTGTTCGCGCCGATGCCGGCGATAGCGTCAAGAGCAGTATTTTCCACAATTGGGTCAACGACCAACGGGACAACCCGCTGCTACCATCCCGGGGTTACTACGCCAAGGCCTTCAATGAATTGGCCGGATGGGGTCCACTGAAGGGCGATGTGTCTTTTTGGAAATCAGAAATTGAAACGCAGGGCGCGATCCCAATCCCAATCCCCGGCATCAAGGGCGACAGCGGTGTCAGCTTCACCACCGGATTCCGTGCGGGTCTTCTCTATCCTCTTGGACTGGACTCAAGCCCTCGCCCGCAACTGTCTCGTGTTAATGACCGCTTTCTCCTCGGAGGGCCTACCGATGTCCGCGGGTTCCGTCTCTGCGGTCTTGGTCCTCGGGAGGGACCCGATGCCCTCGGCGGTGACGTATATGCGGCGGGAAGTGCCAACCTACTGTTTCCACTTCCCCGAGTAGGAGCTGACAAGCCTGTGCGGATTCAAGCGTTCCTGAACGGCGGTCGGTTGCTGCCGCTGCGCACGTCGCAAAAAGCCACGCCTACTAGCAGTGGGGAGGCGCGGGATGCGATGGTCTCGACTCTGTCGGAGCTGCATAATGGCCTGCCCAGCGTCGCAGCTGGTGTCGGGATCGTCTACGCTCACCCGGTGGCACGATTCGAGCTGAACTTCTCGCTGCCGCTAGTGCTACGGAAGGGCGAAGAGGGCCGCAAAGGCTTGCAGCTGGGCATCGGCATCAACTTCCTGTGAAAAGATTAGAAACTTGTCACTGTAGAACTCTCCACCATATCTTTTGAATTGGGCGTTGCCCCTTGTGCTATTCTACATAATTACTATATAGTTCGGTCAAGTAAATCCGCAGTTCCGGCCCCGGGTGGAAACGGTGGGGCTGAGTCAGCGCTTCTTGAGAGCTTCGCCGCTCCACGTTGCGGTCACAACACTCACGCTTCCTTCTTCAATCCACCTGTTCCTACGCCGTCTGTCTGCGGCAATGGCCCAGTACTATCCGCAACAGCAGGCCTACGGGCCCCAGGGCTCTGCTCAAAACCTCCAGTTCTTCCCCTCGTCCTACTCCGTGTCCGGCCACACCACCCCCTCCCAAGCATCGTATGGTGCCGGCTTCGGGGGTGCCCCGAACCCTTCTACACAAGCTTTCCCAGGTGGTGGCTATGGTGGATTCGGATCTTCGGCAGCGGGTGTGAGTGGACGGATGGGCGAGCAGGGTGGCTTGAGAACCGGGTGGCTGGCGGCATTTGGGACGGAGGGATACGATGGCGAACCGCCGTTGCTGGAGGAGCTTGGGATAAATTTTGAGCACATTCGAACCAAGGTGAGTACATTGAGATATAAGAAAGGCTTTGGGGGATAGGAGGGCGGAGATCATCTTTGCTGGTCTCCACATCCACTAGGTGCAATGGAAACTCGCCCACCAGAAGCTAACATTGCCCCGAATGTATAGACCTTGACCGTCCTGAACCCTTTTGCTTCCATTGACAACCACCTCATGGACGATAGCGACCTCTACGGCGCTTTGCTCTACATTGTCCTGTACGGGACCTTCCTCCTGCTGTCAGGCAAGGTGTTCTATGGCTACATCTATGGCGTTGCTGTCTTCGGCACCGTGGCCCTACACCTGATTCTTAGTCTCATGTCGCCGGCCCTCGACACTATGACCCCTAACGCGGCCGACCCCACAAACTACAACCCTCATCATAAGCCCTCCGCATCAGCCGCCGGTCATTTCTCAGCAACCCTGACCTTCCCTCGCTCCGCCAGCGTCTTGGGTTACTGCTTCTTGCCGCTTGTGCTCACCAGTCTCATCGGCATCCTTATTCCCATGGACACGATGTTCGGGTACCTCTTGACCACGGCCGCCGTGGGCTGGTGTACCTACAGTTCCTCGGGCATGTTCTGTGCTGTCGCGCGCATGAGCGGCATGCGCGGCTTGGTGGCGTATCCGCTGGCTCTGTTTTATGTCGTCTTTGGCATCATGGGGATCTTCTCCTCGCGGGGTACCGGTACGCTGGCGGCGAAGACGGGAGCCGCTTGAGTTGCGTTTTCCCTGGATAATTGGGACGTGGGGTGGACTCGGATGGACTCCGTGGCTATTGTGCTTGTAAGGATCACTCGGTTTACGACCGAAGATATTTGGATCTTCTCATGAATATTATGAAACTCGGCTTTGTGTGATATATGTTCATTATGCATTACTAGACTCGTGGGCTGTCTATTTCAATTCCAATGCTCCCTCAACCTCGCTCAAATGCAGTATAAAAACCATATCCGTCATTGCAAGGCCTCGCCTTGAATCGGTGCCCATTTCGTCAGCCATTCCCTCGTCTTCTCCAAATCTCCACCTGTGGCGTCGGCGCCTGCAATGCACCATCCCAGATCATATGCTTTGCCTCCAACTGCAGCACTCTCAGCAGCGATCATTTCTGCCAGCGCGCGACGGCGCTGACCAGTTTCGTCGGTACAAAAATAGAAAGGCGCTGTGTTGGGTGCATCAGGATGGGCGTTGACCGCACCCATGAGCGGGCGGATGAGCTGCATGATCTCGACCACACTCATGGCCGCCGGGGTACCGGACGTAGATTGCATATTCTGTTTCCCGGTTTTACAGTACTCATTCTGGCACCATGATTTGCCGCATCCAGTCATCATTTGTGAGAGATACCGCCGTTCGATGCGGCGCCGCAGCGCCTTGCCCTCTGGATCGTATGTGTCCACATACAGCGACCCGAAGCAGATATTGCACAACCCAAGGGACTCGTTCCCCGTGTTAGCCAGGGTACGTCCACAATTTTGATTCAAGCAGGTGCGAGGCGGAGGCCGGGATAGGCGCTCCAAATCGTGATGACGAAGGTGGGTTGCCATATCTCGGAGTCGAATGATTTTATTGCACAAGTGACATTCCGTAGTGCGACCTCCATCTACCAGCTCGTGCGGAGTAAGACCAGAGAGAATGACCTCAGGATCATGAAGGTCAGGGTCTGACTCGCTTTTCTGCGGCACGAGAAGATGACAGAACCGACATAGAATCAACTTCCCGGGACAGACGGTGGTCCGGTGCTGTGCGATAGCAGGCAACCCTTCAAGACGTACGGCGCAGTCAATACATTCGTGAAACTTGTGAAAAATAGCATCGTGACTTTCTTTACTAGCGGCATCGTTGCCGTGCGAGGAATCGTGTGGGCAGTGCCAGTGGTTTTGCCACTCGGGAGATCGCTTCTGGAAAACATTGCGACACTGGGAGCAGAAGGCGTTGTTGCGCAGGCAGAAATTTTCATGGAGAATCAAGGTCCGCTCCGGAACCCATTGCTGGCAGTTCTGGCACTGCACGTCGCCGGGCTCATGAGACTCCTCGGTCTGGTCGTTGGTATCCGTGAGATTCACGGTGATCCGTAGGTGATACTGCGCTGGCGTTTGCTGTGATGAAGCCGAAGATCCAGTACTTGTGCTCGCGGGGTTTGCATGAACGGACAGGTAGAGGGCCTCTGCTCCCTCTAGAGCCACATTTGTAGGCCGGAATTGCATTTGCTTGGGCGATTCATTGGAAAAGTTTCCCCAGACATGCACATCCGACCGGGGTCGGCTCTGCTGATGGGCAGCAAGCGGGCTGACGAAAAGACACACTGTCGGGTCATCCGTGGTAAGTTCGACTTCGAGAATGTCCTGGCGGTTCCAGTCTCGAAGCTCGTAATCCACGTATTCTCCGGGTAGCACCTGGGCTGCCACATTCTCCCCAAGACTGAGTGTACCACCTATCGAGCTGCCGCTGGTCGTCCCTGGTGCACGCGAAGCCTTTTCCAATCGCTTTTGTAGAGTCTCCCGGGCTTGTTCTTCGGATAGGGCCACAATATCGACCTCGAGATCCGTGTCAACAACGCAGATTCCTTCACCTTCGGGATACACCTTATCGAGCAAGAACCGAAACGACTGATTCCTCGTTCCCGGCACCGTCAATATTTCGCCAGTCGTCAGGGTGGTGAAATTCTCCCGCAAGTGTCGTTCCAGCAGAGATTTCCAGTCCTCGGGGTCATACCCGGCTTCGAGTGGGCGAAGGCGAACATATGTGCCTTTAGGTAGTTGCTTTGCATGCACCGTGACTGCGGGGCCAGAGTCGGAGGGAGGATCGGACGGAATTACGCCAGGCGTTTCCGGGTCAGTCGTCGCGGTTTGCGTCTCGCCAGTCCTCTGCGGTGGGAACTCTGCATCCTTTATTTCTAGGGATTCTTGGAGCAAAGCGCTCAACACGACTTCGTTTTCCTCGGCGGAGAACTCGCGAATTCCGGCGTACATAAAGCGACCATTCTGAGGGTTCTCGATACGAAAGGTTAACGGATGAGGAAGCTGCTGTTGGCGTTGCTCGATGTGTTGGCGCGCTTGGGACTCGGCAGCGAAGGTATGCGGGTTGAATGGATCGAATGCAGAGGTATATACTCGAGAATTTTGCGGGGACACGGCTTGGATGGGCGCAGCGGCGAGGAGCTGTTCGAGAGCGGATTGCGGCAAAGTGATTTTATCCCCAGGGAGCCGAGGCGCCCGATGAGGAGGGGCAACCGCTAGCTGCGAGGACCAGCTCAAGGAAGTATCCATGGCCAAAATAGATTCATAAGATGGGAGGTGGATGCATTTGTGGTTTTAAAGTGGAGAGAGATGACACAGCTGAGAGAAGCTCGCGGGGAGTTCTGGAAGACTCCACGTCTACATATTCGCCGCCAAAAACAAGAACACCCGCTCAACCCCAACCTCGAGAAAAAAAAAAAAAACCACACAACTCGCCGGCTTATAAATCTATGTGCCTAAGGAGTCATACTCGGGAATATCTTAACGGAAGGCCCGCATTCGGTGGCGAGCACTGGTATGACACCAGTCACACTGCAAAAAAAAAAACAAAAAAAAAAGGCACGTTAGCTCGGGTCAATGGCATCTGGGGTTGGGTGCGTACCATAGTTGCAGAACATCCCTCGTTATGCTCGATACAATAATCTCCCTGACAGCTCTGGCAAGTGTGTTGGCAGTCCGTCTTGCAGGCAGCGCACTGGATTGCAGTTAGCAGCGGCGTAAGCATCATGAGCTTGCCGGAAACTACTCACGGTCGGTCCACATTCCCAACAGTCTCTGCTCACACCCTGTCCGAGGGTCTCGCGCTCCGCTCTGTTGACCACGTTGCCCTGGCGAGGTGGACGAACCGCGGTCTGGTGCGGTGACAGGTTGACCCCGACACGCTGCGGCCGTGGCAGACAGTTGGCACAAAACCATTTGTTGCATCGGTGACACCAGCGGTCGGTCAGGCAGTCCGCACATCGAGAAATCAATACGGGGTGCTCGCCCGGAATCACGGGAGGGCGTTTCGCAGCTGCAACGCTGGACACATGCAATGGTGGAGGACTGAGCAGTGGAAATTGCACGTCTGAGGACTGTCCCCAGATAGCCGGGCCCTCGGGTGAGCTGTGGCACCCATCGCAACCGCGCGGTCCTAGAGCGACGGTGGCTACTGCAGGTGCAAACAACGGGGGCTCCGGTGGTGCGTTCTCCTCATCCGAGTAGAGATTCACATCGTGTCGTGGACCGCGACAAAGCACCGCATCAAATGTGATAATTCCTTCGCATTTCTGGAGCGTCTGTGCCCACCCGTCCTCCAGGCTGTGCTTGAAAAGTTTCCCCGAGGGGCTGTACCACTCGTTCTGCTGCGATCTTCTCGGTTCCAATACCCCATTCTCAGGCTCCGGCGAGTTGGCCAAGGGCGTCTGGTTGGGGCTGTGCGACTTTCCCACGCGAGTGCCCCACCAATCTCGATACTTGTGACGTGCAGCTGCTTGGGGAGGCGGGTGCATGGGGGTGAAATGATAGATGCCTTTCACACGAGGCGTCCCTTCGGGACGCGTGGGTCGAACAGCTAGCTGGATGACCTGCATGAGCTTTCGTTCATTGAGATGACGGCATTCGCGAATAGACAGGATATTGACATTGAACCGATCGGTCAAAATGATATCGGCTACAAGGTCTGCCGGCACTGGCAGTCCATCCAACACCAGTGTGCGCACATCTTGCAGTATGGATCGTTTCTCGAGGCTGGAAAATATGCGCCGCATAGGTGCCGAATACACCTCGTCCTCGGTTTGGAGATCATCGTCGGGTTGCAGTGTAGTCGACAGCTGTGCTCCTCGACAGCGGGTCAGATCGAGGTGTCGGAACACATATGGAGTTTGGGTGATCATAGTATGCAGAAGCCGCGAGGTCGATGCCAGGGCCAATAATGACGGGGTCGAGAGATATGGCGCCATGTGGTCGAGGATCAAGCTATTGGTCAGCACATCGACGAGGGAAGCTCGCTGAGGCGCCGTGGGCAAGGGCTGCGTGTCTGGCACGATTTTGACGACCTCGGCAGGGAGCTCGCGCACAACAGGCTCCAGGCCCAGTTCCTTATGAGTCAAGCGACGGGTGCCATAAAAGCCAGGGGCGCGGCCGATGAGATTCTGTCGATAGGCGGACATGGCGCCCACCGCAATCTCATCGTTGAAGCGCATCAGGGCGGCATTGGGTTGGATTTCGTGAAGAGCGGCTCGGGCCTTGACGAGCTCGGTCTCGAGCAGGTCAATGGTGGATTGAAGAACGGCAGGCATGGCTTCTGTATTCTTGGGATCGATCGCAGAAACCAAAAAAGACCATAGGTCACCGTTGGACATAGTCCGGAATTTTATCGAACAATAGAACCAGGGATGGAAGGGAAAGAAAACAAGAGGAATGAAAGATAGGTTAAATGAACGGTGGAGTGGGGGGGTCAAGATGAATCGAATCAGAAGCCCCAGAGAGAAAGGAATCTCGCAATTGTCAGGTCATACGGAAGACAATCAAGAAAACAGAACCAATGAAGCTCTGGTGGAGACGGAAAACGAGATCCGCGAGGGTGGAGAAGTGGAGCAAAAAGAAGTCGATTCAACGGGAGGCCCAAATCCAGCAATCCGTGATGGTCCTTGTATATATATATATATATATATATATACTAGACACTGCCTAACATGTTCCTTAACATACTAAATATATTATATATTAGATATTAGATTTCCCCCCCTTTTCTATCTCTTCTAGCATGTTTGATTTCTTTCTCTTGGCCTGCAAGGGAGATCCATGTATATTATACCTTAACAATACCTGGGGCTAAAGTTTCCTCGACCTCTCAAAAGTATGGAGCTATAGTGGGTGGGTCCTGTACCTTGCCCTGGAGTCCGAGGTACCCTTCGAGTCGCGCATACCGCTGTCAACCCCCACTCAGTCTGAGAGACGTTAGGAAAGGATCCGCCGGTCACGCGCGAGTGTGCCGTCAGCTCCACCGGGTCTTTTCTTTTTCTTTTTCTTTTCTTTCCTTTTTTGTGTCCCAGACAGAGTGGCAATTTGTGCCCTTTGGCCCCCAGGTACATAGCGTGGCCCAATGGTTCCTGGGCGAGTGGAGATTCGCAATTCTCTCTATTCTTCCAGAAATCAGGCGACGATCATGGCGATCAGCGTCCCAACTCGGTGATAAGCATGTCCACAGCCTCAAGGGAAGACTTGACGATGGCACGAGAAAATGTCCTGGACGGAGACACTGCCAAGACAATAGCCACGGAATCCGTCCCACGCCAAGCGAATACCGATGAAATTAAAAATTGATCCATCTCTGCCTTCAGGACTCTCTCTCCCTTTCATGTTTGTTGATCCTCGCTTGGCGAATGATCTACATGCATTATGCCGAGCCTTTGCCGAGAGTCAGACAGCAGGGGGGGGGGGGGGGGTGACGCCGAGCCACCACAGCACTGCATCTTTTGGTGAGTTGGCCATGGATCTACACCTACATTCCCAATTCCCAAGAGCGAAAGAATTGCCAGTCCAGTAGAATTCGAGGATCAAGGGATCTTGAAATGGGTCACACAATGCATGCGAGCATGATCAAGGGTGGAATTCGAACTACTGATACACATCTACTTCCACAACTTCGACACCGCAACCTCCTTGTCGTCGTGCTTGTTGAGGATCTTGGCAGTAGCCAGATCGAAGTCCTCCTGCGTAACGTGCACCCGACGCTCACGCAGCGCGTACATGCCCGCCTCGGTGCAAACACCCTTGAGTTCTGCCCCAGAGCACCCATTCATCTTCTCCGCAATCTTGGTGAGATTGATGCCTCGGGTCAGGTTCATCGAGCGAGAGTGGATTCGTAAGATGTCGGCACGAGCTTCGACCCTGCAAAGTAGAAAATGACCTGGTCAGTAATCACGTATGGTAAGCAAGGGTGAGGACGACTGACGATGGCGGGGGGAATTCAATCTTCCGGTCGATTCGCCCAGGCCGCAACAGGGCCGGGTCGAGGATGTCCAATCGGTTAGTCGCCATGATGATCTTGATGTTCTTGGTCGGTTCAAACCCGTCCAGCTGATTGAGCAACTCGAGCATCGTCCGTTGCACCTCCGAGTCACCCGATCCAGCCGAATCTATTCGGCTGGACCCAATACTGTCGATCTCGTCCATGAAGATGATGCTGGGTGCATGCTCTCGGGCCATGACGAAGAGCTCACGCACCATACGGCTTCCCTCACCAATATACTTCTGGACCAGCTCCGAGCCACTGACCCGGATGAATCGACAGTCGGTGTGATGGGCCACAGCTCGGGCGAGTAGCGTCTTCCCGGTTCCAGGTGGACCGTACAGCAGAACACCCTTCGGCTGAGCGATTCCCAGCGACTCGAACAGCTCGGGGTGCTTCAGGCCCAGCTCGATCACCTCCTTGATTTCCTTGATCTGCTGGTCCAAGCCACCAATCATGTCATATGTACTGTCCGGGACTTTCTCCACCATCATGAGCGACACCAGCGGATCGACGGAAGAAGGCAGCATCTTCTCCAGCTTGTAGGAATCAGAGAGAAGGGCAACCCGTTTGCCGACAGTAAGCTTCCCGATATCCACGCCATCTGCAATATCCACCACTATAGCACCGGTATTAGTATAGACTCAAGAGCTGGGAGGACAGACCAAACACACCATATTTCCCTTCCGGGTGTACTTTGACCAAGACCTTCTTTGTGCTCATCACCTTGACCACCTCGCCAACATACGAGCCCGGCTGCTGCAACAGACCAAGCTCCTCCCGCAGTAGACGCACTCTCGAGTTGTAGTCATTGCGCTGTGCTTCCAATCGTCGCAAAACGGCTTGACCCTGGATAATCTCGAGCTTCATGCCCTCGATTTTGTTGCGATAATAGTTGTCCAGAGCCATGGCGCCGAACGGGGAGATGCGATGCTTGAGAGCGTCAAGGGTTTGTCTGTCGACCTCAACCGAGCACCGCTGCAATAAGACGGAACCTAAGCCCTCCCAGTTCAGCTTACTCCGAGAAGCAGACGAGGGATATAATAGAGAGGATTGAGGGGGGGGAGTTGATGATTATGTTTTGGATGAGAGCTGAAGCGATCCAGTGACGTGAAGCTGCGAGACTGCGAATGACTAATCCTAATGCCTGAAAAGCAGGGACTCAATGAAACAAATAGTCCAAACCAAGCAAACCAAGCAAACCAAGCAAACAACAGCTGATAAAAGCTCCCCACCGGGTGAGTCAGCGCGCGCATCATTGGCTGCCTTGAGCTGCCTGGTGATGGGGTCATCTGCGAAGGAGCAAGACAGCAGCCAAGCGATCGTTGAAACCCTGTAGCATCTCGTTGCAGGTGGTTGTCTGTTCTTTTTTTCTGTGTATTCGGGCTAATTATCTCAGCTGATGCCAAACTCGTGACTACACTGCACTTTGACTGACTTGCGTTGCCAGTTTCAGGTTTACTTTCTGTCAGCGATGTAACTGGGAAGCCCGACACGCGGTCAACGTCTTTATTGTTTTTGAAGATAATTCTTACTTCTGTTCTATATTGTCTTTCGTCCGGGCCGCAAATCCTTCAGGTTCGATATGGCCGGTGACAATGGAAACACCGACTCTCCCGAGTCGCAGCGGCCATCTGGGACGACAGGCAGCGATAACCCCCCCCTCGGACACTCTGCCTTCAATGAGATCCACTGCGTCGGTTAGGAGAGTTTACGGTGAGACTCGAGATGGTGTATCCATGGATCAACTGAAGCTGATGAGGTTTGCAGGTACCCTGGATTCGTATTCCTTTGAAAATAACCCTGACGCGCACCCTGATGACGGCCAAGGGGAGAGTTCGAATCGTGCCTTCACTTCCCAGCCGTTCACTACACCAGATAAACCTCGAAAACCCTCCGTGACGCGTCGTATGTCGTCCAAGCGCCAGATACCCCACAAAGGACAGGGGTTCTCGACCGATGACGATGTTAAAGAGGTCGAAGAGGACATCGCTATGCAGCAAGCCACAACCACGCAGCCTTCTCCACGTATACGGCCGATGCGAATCCAGAGCTCTACCTTGCGACGACGTCCCAGTGCCCGACCAAGTCCGCTAGTGAAAGCCGACTCGGACAATTACAGCGAAGATGAGGCCGGCTTGCCTGATCCCGGTCTGGGCACACAGGGCGAAGCTCATATCAATGAAGAAAGTGAGGAAGGGAGTGATGATCATTCTGAAGAGACGGATGATGATGATGATGATGGGGCAACCAGTGATGCCGAGAGCTTTACACTGAAAGACCGACAGCAAGCGATCAACGAGACGCATCCATTTGGAATTCGCATTTGGAAACCCGCCTTGTACAAGAAGAGTCGCTCTGTGGAGAAGACAGCAGAAGGCGATATTCACTCGTCGCCAGGGGGTCGCGTCAGTCCCATTTTATTCCTAACGAACCTCTTGTGGTCCTTGTTCTTTGGATGGTGGCTAGCCCTTGCCGCCCTACTCGCTGCAGTTGCTTGCTTTTTATTCGCCTACTCCTCAAGTGCCGTGGCTTATGGCAGGGTGTTTGCAGGTCTCTCGCGTTACCTACTTTACCCGTTTGGGTCATTCGTTCTTTTGGAGACGGACGAGCATTATGCGGAAGAAGACGAGGGCGAAGGTCGCAGCATCAGCGAGTATGAACAATGGCAGAACGGCGACCTGGAGCATGGTCGACTCTTCTTTGGGCCCCGCCGGGACCGCTCTCTCCTCGGCCGACGACGCAACAGTGTCGATTCTGCCGGCGAACAAGACAGCCTACTGGGTCGACCTCAGCGCGGACAAAGCCCCGATGCCCACTTCGCTCACTCTAAGCGTCGTCTATTTGGCCGCGGTGAATGGACATTGGGTCGCGTCGTGTTCTTTATCTTCTTCTATTTCCTAGTGGGGCCCTTGATGCTCACGGTATCACTGGTCTGCTGGCTGCTCGTCTTCTGGATCCCGATGGGCCGCACGACCAACATCCTGGTGAGCCATCTACGGCGGCATCCTCTGGCCTTGTCGTTTCATTCTGATACCACATACTCCCGACTGAGCACCACTTCCTCGTCTTCCATCCTCCTATGCACCTACCGAGCTGCAGGGACACGTTACTGGAAGTATACCGTCGATGGAACGAATATCTTCTTGATCAACCTGCTCGGGGTTGTTGTATTCGTGATTGTTGACTATTATCTTCTGGGGAGATTCCTGGGTCTGCAGACCTGGCTGACGCACCCTGGCTTGATCTTCACTCTTGCTTTGTTCTCCATCATTCCTTTGGCCTACTTTATTGGGCAAGCCGTTGCTTCGATATCCGCCCAGTCGTCGATGGGATTGGGGGCTGCCATCAACGCCTTTTTTTCAACTGTCGTAGAAGTATATCTTTACTGCGTTGCCTTGACTGAGGGTAAAGCCCAGCTTGTTGAAGGTAGCATTATCGGAAGTATCTTTGCCGGTATTCTGTTCTTGCCCGGTCTTTCCATGTGCTTTGGAGCTATCAAGCGAAAGACACAACGGTTCAATGTGAAATCGGCCGGTGTGACTTCGACGATGCTATTATTCGCCGTGATCGCTGCCTTTGGGCCCACACTCTTCTACCAGGTTTATGGCAGTGTAAGTACCCTTGTTCTCGCAAACCCCCCCCCCCCTCCCCACGTCAGGCCTGGCTGACCACTCCGCAGCATGAGTTGAACTGCCATTCGTGTACTGGACCTATTGGGTCCGAGGACCGAGACTGTCGTCGCTGTTACTTCTCGCAGACTGCAGCGATCAACGACCAGTTCTTCCAAACTGCCGTACAGCCTTATGCATGGTTCGCCGCCGGCCTGCTCTTCCTATCTTACATCATTGGCCTGTGGTTCACGCTTCGGACGCATGCCGCTCTGATCTGGCAGACGGAACTTGAGGAGAAGAAAGCTGCCCAGGCCGCCCAGGCAGCCCACGAGCAACTTTCTTACGAACCGCGTCATTTGCTTTTCCCCAGTGGGCAACCCGAGGCTTCGGGTGCAGCTTCGGGACAGAAGGACTCGATCCGCGAATCGCAGTTGTATAAGCGGATTCTAGGCCAATCCCTGAAACATATTGGTCTGGAGGACAACAACATGGGCAACTATGAACATTCCGAAAGCGGGTCAATGACGGAGAGCAGAGCCAGCATCCCACACTTGGTCCCGCCACGTTCTGGAGGCGAGGACACTCGTCCGGCAGGGAAGATTGCCCAGAATCGCACTGGGGAAGATAACGAGCGGCTGGTGCGCCAGGTGACCGAAGTGGCGGCAACGGCCGCCGCTGTAGCTGCTCGTGATGCGGCTCGCAATCGCAAGATTTCCACCCAACAAGCTCCCGGACGTCAAGCTGGCCGTGCCACTGCGGAGACAGCAAAAATCCTCGGAGAGGACGCGGAAATGGATGGGGGCATTGCGGTGGAACCCACCCAGGGCGGCGGGCATGATGCACCAAACTGGAGCAAAGTCAAGAGCTCAATCGTTCTCCTGGGGGCGACAGTTCTCTATGCCGTGATCGCCGAGATCCTTGTCAACACGGTTGATGTGGTACTGGAAAGCGTGGACATCGATGAGAAATTCCTCGGCATCACTCTCTTCGCCTTGGTGCCGAACACCACGGAATTCCTGGTATGTTGAGCTCTTACTGGTTTTTAATATTCTCTTGTCTCCCGCTAACATGCCCCGACAGAATGCCATCTCATTCGCAATGAACGGCAACATCGCGCTATCGATGGAAATCGGGTCCGCCTATGCGCTGCAGGTGTGTCTATTGCAGGTTCCTGCTCTGGTTCTTTTCAGTGCCTTGTATGGCCGTTTCATTGAACCATCCGAGCTCATCAGCCACTCGTTCAAGTAAGTTTTGTCTTCTATCAAAAAGTTTTCCTTACTCACAAGTCCGATGCAGTCTGATCTTCCCTCAGTGGGACATGATTTCCGTCATTCTGTGCGTCTTCCTACTGTCGTATGTATACGGCGAAGGGAAGAGTAACTATTTCAAGGGCTCTATCCTCGTCCTCACCTATCTCGTTGTTGTGG
Organism: Penicillium alfredii; assembly: GCF_028826965.1. Taxonomy (NCBI): domain Eukaryota; kingdom Fungi; phylum Ascomycota; class Eurotiomycetes; order Eurotiales; family Aspergillaceae; genus Penicillium; species Penicillium alfredii. The sequence continues at coordinate 2,466,961 of NW_026622704.1, forward strand.
TTGGGTTCTATCTGTCGGGATACAACAACATCGAAAACATGGGTGTGAATCGTTTTGACACGCTGGCTCTGGGGGCTAGCAGGTCGGAGAAGTTCTACACCATCGGTCGATCAACGGCTGGTGCGGCTTATTAGATAGGACGTACAGGTTTGCTGTTCCCTATCCATTCAGGATCGGGAATAAGAGCTTCATCTCATGGCATATCTGCATAGCGTGCTTTCTGGGGTGGGGAAGTGATGCCCCGTTGGCTGGTTGGTTCTACTGTCGTCCGACAGAAAGAATTCAAGTCATTGTGCATAAATTGACTGAATAGGCGCTTTGTTCTCAATTATTTGCTTGCGTGATAACGACCGATGCCAAATATAACATATAACTTATGCCCCTGGCAGAGCATTCCAATTCCAATATTCATGAACTTTTCAGTGGAAAATCAGCTCGAGCTCCACGCCTCGTCAACCATCTGCCGGTATTTCTGCTGCTTGAAGCATTGCTCCAGAAAGACTTCATATTTAGCGTTGAGAAGGGCTTTCTCCTTGACGTTGTCGCTCGGCACCACCTTCCTGCCGGGCTTGCTCATCCGATCCATGATCTCCCATAGGTCCTCAGTCTTGCCCTGGGAATCTGTACTGGCAGCTTTGACACCCAGCATGGCCGCACCGTGGCATACAGTCGCATGGATGTATCGAGGGATTAGCACCGGCATATCGCAGGCAGACGCAATAAGCCCCACCAAAATATCATTCTGGCATTGTGACCCCGACATAAAGACCGAAGTGATGTTGTGGCCGGCTTTATTCATGGTCTCGATAATCTGCTTGGTTTGTAGCGCAATGAACTCGAGAGTAGCGTAGTAGTATATGGCGAGACCATCCACGGTGTTATCACTCGTTAAGCCAAAAATAGATCCGGTCATGTTAGGGTCGGCTATGGGGGAGCGATTACCCCAAAGATCGCCATAGAAGAAGAAATGACGGCCCAGATATGCCACGCACGGGGCTTCCCGATCGTGCACCATCTCCTTGAGGTGCTCATTCAGATAGTCGTATATATTGATATGGTATGACTCGGCGATAGAGATGGCTTGATTGAAAGCCGGGTGGGTTTCAATGACATGCTTGAGCAGTTCCCCGGTAGCCGATTGTCCACCCTCGGCCATCCAGTACCCGGGAACAATAGTGTCCCGGTAAGGGCCCCAGACCCCGGGCACAAAGACGGGGTTGGGAGACATGGCAAGGTGGCAGGTCGAGGTTCCTGCCACGGCCGCCAGGCGGGAGAACGCCTGCGATTTATCATTCTTGGCTACCTCTGTGGACAATTGATCAGGGCCCAGATCGACCTTGCAGCCAACGGTGCCGATCCAACCGGCGTACGCATCGATCACGCCGCTGCCAATGGCGATACCGGCGGGCAAGCCCAGCTCGGCGGCCGCCTTGTCACACAGAATGCCCACCAGCTCACCAGCACTCAAATAATCGCCATTCTGTTGAAAAGCAAACATGGGTCAGCCGAACTGTCCTGGAGTTTTACGGGAACAGGCTCACCACCATGTCGACTCCGCCCATTCGCTTGAAATTATCCTCCTTCAGATCACCCAAGCCAATCTCCTCCAAGAAATCTTCCTGCCACCCTTTGACACTCCCGTCGACGCCAACGGGGACATACCCTTGCTTGCAGACCACACTACAAAAGCTTCGTTTTTCGTTCCCAGTGGCAATGTGGGTGAGAGCATCTGCCAGGTCATAGAACTTGCACCTGTCAAAGAGTTCCTTGGACATGTGGTTTTTCAGCCAGAGCACCTTGGGAATTTCCATCTCAATGGACATTTTCCCACCGACATAGCGAAGTAAATTGTGGTTGGTGGCATTGATTTTGGCGGCCTCTTCAACGGGCCGATGGTCCAGCCATAAGATCACGTTGCGGTCCGAGTCGAAGTTCGGCCCTGTCACAGAAACGGGTTCGTCGGTGTCATTGGCGAAGACGGCCAAGGAGCAGGTTGCATCGAACCCAATTCCCCGTACCGTCTCGGGGCTGATATTGTGTTGGCTGATGGCGCGCTTCACGGCAGCACAAATGCAGCGCCAGATATCAGAGGTGGATTGTTCCTGTCCATAAATTGTCAGTCTTGGGTCTTGGATTGGACTGTTTCGTTATCGATCTACATAATAGCCTTGCTCGGGTTGCCAGAGACCAATGTTCTCAGAAGCCAATCCCACAATGTCGCCTTTGACATCAATGATGCAGGCACGAGCACTGCCGGTGCCAACGTCAATGCCAATGAAGTGATCCTGATGAACTTGGAGCTCTTCGCGAGGGTCACTGGAAGCCTGGCGAGAGGAGCGACGATAAGGCAGCGAGGCCATGGTGCCGCTCAGGTGCTCTGTCGTTTTTCGATTGGAAAAAAAGTTGATGTGAAAGAGAATTGGGGAGGATGAATTAGGAGAGAAAGAAGAAGAAGAAGAAGCATCCCAAGGCATTTGTTTTATGACATTATGACATCGCTTTACCCCCGGGTTGTGGGGTTAACGTAGCAATCCTGACTGGTACTCGGGCAGTACCTGGGTGATACGTTCCCCCCGAGCAGCGTTTCGTACCCAGCGCTAGGTACCCCGCAGGTCTTGCAAAGTCACCCAAATTAGCTACCGGAGAGGATGGATGTTCTAGCTTGAGATATTTGAAGTAAATAATAGGGATGTCCTATTATCTTGCGCAATAAGATATGCATCATTAAAGGCTTAAATATTGTAGATCTGTATGTACAGCTCTTTGCCCTGCGACGATCGGAGTGGAGCCCGAAGCACGGACGTCCCTCTTCCTCTCTCACTTCCTTCGATTGTTCCACGAAAGTCCGCCCCTTTGCATCTTGCTCACCATGCGACTCCTATTAACCCTCCTCGGGGTGCTTGCCCTCCTGGCATTCGCCCGTGCCGATGCTTCCCTCCCCGTGTCAACCGACATCCTCTACTGGCCCGTGGGTGCTTCGCAGCCCTCCGTCCTCGCGCGCGTCGCCTATGACCCGACGTCGTTGAATTCCGACGTCGTGTCGTACCACCCGCCTAAAGATCAGGCTGGCCTCGTTCGTGTCGGCCTCTACATTCCCGGCTCCAAGAAATGGGTCGGTAGCGTCGTGTCGTCGTCCTCCTTGGCTGGTGAACAGCTTCAGCCAATCTTCCGTCTTCATCTCGGCCCCGCCAACCAAGTCTACCACGTGTCCCTGATGGCGTCCTCTGCCCCCGTGGCTAAGGACTCGACTACCAAAGCCCAGGTTGAACTCGTCTCGAACGAAGCAGGGGTGCAACCGCACCTCAATCGGCCAGTGGTTGTCAACCCCGATGGTCAGAACACGGAGGAGGTACCGGAGAAGGGTTTATTGCAAAGGTAAGTGATCCCGCAATCAATATTTCCCAATCGGATCTAATGGCTTTAATGTAGGTACTGGTGGGTCCTCTTGATCATCATGTTCCTGGGCATGTCTGGTGGCGGAGAAGAGCAGTCATAAACTTCACTCGAGTGTAACCACGCGGCTATATTGCATAAATGATACTTGAGAATTGGCATCATGAAAAAGCTCCATATTGAATATACATATACAACGCTATGCAAAACTTTCCATACTACACTCTGCTTCCTCAGGGACGATTGTCCTCCATGATCCCATGTCCATGGCTATCGAGGATCTGCGTACCTCTGCCATTGGGGCCAAGATCCAAATACATGAGCCCACGGTCGGTGATCAAAACCAGCTCATCCTCTTTTTGGGTGAATCTCATTTGAGAGCATACCGCGTCCAACTGGAGGGCGGCGGGTCGCAGCTCAAGTATGCCAGAGCTTGGAGATCGCCAAGCAGGCGGATAGAAGCCATTGTTGTTGTCCTCGATCAGGACCTGTGGCTCTAGTGCCCAGATGTAAAGTGTCTTCCAATTTGCAACGGCTATCCGAGTTCCCTGACGTGATGCGGCCACGCGAGACCCTGGAGACGTGCTCAACTCCTTGAAATCTCCAAGCTGCGCCATGATTTCCCAGTTGTCAAATCTTCTTCCGCGGTCGAGGTTCAATGTGTGTCCACAATGCCGAACCTGACAGTGGGCCTGGGACTTCAAGAGACACGCGACAGTCCAATTTTCCACCCGGTGCGTAGCAATCCCTAAAGCAAGGTATTGCCAATGGCATCTAACTCCCTGGTTTATGTCGCCGGTTTCATGGGTACCAAAGAATGGAATACCGATTGAAAACCGGAGGGACAGCTGGTGAGAGAAAGATACAATACATGCATTCTCGACCAGCCTCGGTTTATGCTGACCGAGCAAAGGGACCGAGTGTATTCTCTGGAAGGAACCGTACAGAGACTGAGCTCGGTAATGGTGGAGCAACTGTAGACCTCGATCATTGAATGATAATCCCACCGTCAGTCCTTTCTCCGAGAGCATGTCGTCACTTGATCCCTCCTCGTTTGTTTCCGCTAGAACATATGGCTCATAGGTCACATCTGGTGTTGGCGTCAGTATGGTCAGAACTCTAGGCCCTCGAAAAGAAAACTCGTGGAGGAAACGAACAAGTGATATGAGATGCCCCAGACTCATTACCACTATCCCATTCATTCTCTTCCTCCCTGCCTGGCTGCTTGATAGTGTAAAGGACAACTTCACGGTCATTCATCTTGTTGGTATGGAACCAGGAAATTGCAAATCGATCCTCGTGGGCAGAAAAAGCGACAGGCTCGTAGCCCTCGTGGTCTGGAAAGGCACACATGCGAATTACCCCTGTCTCCGACGTCGGGTCATGGTAAGCCAGAAAGATGCTGCCGTGGGAGTTGGACTGCTGCGCATGTTTGACAAACGGATGGTTTGTATCCAGATTGTGGTCTTCGAAAGGTTTGAATCGATGCAGCACATACACCCCACGGTCCCTATCGAACGCAGTGCGGAGGACCTGTATATCCCCCAGATGCCTTCCAGGAGGTTGAAATCGATCTTCAAGGGTCAATTTACCGTCTTCCATGCGAAAAAGATGAACGGTGCTATGACCTTTGAATACAAGAAGCACTCTATCCCAATCCTTCGAAGTTTCCAGCGTGGACGCACGACTGTCGATCACTCGGTTCTGGAAATCAAAGACTCGGCGATCTGCATAGAATTCGGCGCCATAGAGTTGCGCGAAGGACCTATTCAGGAGCAAGCTAAACAGTGCCTTGGTCTGAAGAGCTTCAAGGCCATCGGTGAGGCCGGGAGTCTGATACAGCTGGTGCAGAATGATCTCTCTGTTGCTGTAGGCAATTTCAAATAGTCTGCGACTGGTAAACGCCGCCTGCAAATAGGCTGGTGGATCACAGTTCCAGAGTACGAGCTGGATCAGCTCAGTGGGGAAGTTGAGGAGCATGGTTCGATGGTCTGTAATGCGGGAGTCTCAGAATGTTCCTTTATATAGATAGATCCCAGGGCCAAAGGTACCAGAACAACCAGCCGGTGCCTGATCACCAGGCAGAAGATGTGGGTCGTGGTGGAGACGGGTGAAGGCGGAAGTTCCCTCAAGTTCAATTTTTACCCATTTGTTCTTAGCAGTCGGATTTCGCCAGGTTGATTGGCATGGGCCTACTAATTTCTTAATCAAAGATTTCATGAATACGTGAGGATCACAAAAACGATCTGGGGATTTCATGCAACTAATCCAAGTCCTCCAGACCGTCCCGAACACCCAGATATATGCATATACTCAAACACGAGGGCGTGCAACATTGTACAATAAAAAAGGCCCCAAATATCCGAAGATCCGAAAGAAAGGAGAGGGTATCGTGATTCACATCAAGCAAAAGAGACTCTTAAAGCCTACGCAGTATGCGCTAAGACTGGTTCTTGAATTGGGAAACAAACCACTCGAGAACACTTTCATAGCAGAGCACGAATTGACTCAGGTTCTGCACCATGCTTGGCCGCTGAGTCCGGAAGTCCTCTACTGTCTTTGCAATCAAGTCAAGACGGTCGTCATGGATCCAGGCCGGGGGGTCCTCAGTTCCAGTACGGTTGCTCTCGGCACGTTGTCGTTTCAACATGTCCAGCACACTGTCGACCGTGCAAAACGTTCCCGTACGTCCACAGCCCGCACTGCAGTGCACCAGGATTGGCCGTTGGCCCCTCGGTTCTGCTTGCTGGCTATTATAGCTGACGGGGCTGGTCGCACGGATCACTTTGTTGCATTGCTCAATCAAATTCAGCAGATGAGTCGGTTGGGAAGTGGTTCCGAAATCGGGCCAATACGGGTACTGGAGCTGGGTGATCTCCCGCAGTGGCTGGAATGGGAAGCCTGTATGGCTCAGCCCGAAATGCCGAACTATGATGACCGGGTTTTCGTTGGATCCGTCGGCAGGCGGGTGTTGCGAACTCGATCCACTGTGACTGTCCCCCGTATCGATCGGCCGGCCCTTGGATTCAATGTAGATGTATCTCTCCGAATAAGCCTTGACTTTGAACGGGCCATAATCCCCAGACTCCCAGTAAGGGTGGCATTTCACCTGTCCTCGCTCAAGTTCGGCTGTCAAAGAAACGAGGAGCCTAATGTCTTGCTCCCAAACCACACGCCAGAAATCCTTGAATGGAGTGTGAGCAGTGAACAAGATATAAGAGAAAGGACACTTACGTTGAACGTATCGGGGACAGGAGCCTGCGTGGCGATGTACCGTCGGTTGCTGAATTCAGCTTGCATATAATTGGCGTTCACATAGTCGCAAGCGCCGGACGGTATCCCTTCGAGCCGTACCCGGGAATGATCGAATGGGTAGATGTCATTATATCGGTTCTTCGTGCCTTTTTCAATCCCTGCGACACGATACTTCTTGGACGCACCACCAGCCGAAGCCGAAGATCCTTTATATGCCAGCGCCTGCTTCATGCGTTCCAGCTCCTTCTTCTCCAGATCCAGAAATTTATCCGAGACAGTGTATCCTTGGTCCTTGACATTCGAGGCGTCTCGCAGCCAGAGAGGAAGTGATTGCCGTTCAGGCTCGGTCAGATCATCGGGTTGTTTCAAGGGAATCTGCCCGACGCCGCCGACAAGGTCCATGTTCTGTCTGATATTGCCGAAGAAAGGATTGATCGCATATGACGACTCCGGAAGGGCGCACCCTCCAACAACTGGAGCAACGGATTTGAGATCAATGCTCATCGGAGACCGCTTTTTAGGGGACGGCCCTGCCACCCCCGGTCGATGTATCAGTCGCGGGAATCGATCAGCAAAACCCTCGAAGCCATTTTGTAAAACCATTCCATCACCTTCCCAGCCTCCCGTCTGAAACTTTTCGATCACATTCAAAAGCGGGGCGGCATCTTTTCGCTCAGCCGTATTGGAGTCATAGACAATGATCACACTACACTGTCTCCATCGGGCAAATTTTTGTTTATCTGCGTCGTTGGTAAAGGTATTCTCAAGTTTCTGAGTATCGAAGGAACGGCGCTTCAATAACGTGGTGGGAATGCAGAGGTTTAATGATTCCTTGATGTTGGATTGCACATGATGAGCGTATGGGCGGACATCCAATAGCAAAATGGTTTGGCGATGTGATTTAAGCAGCTCGGCACAGCGCTCAGCCGAAACCCACAGGTACGGTACAGATGCTGCAACAGAATGAGTATTTCGAGTGCTTGACTGATTCTTCGAGATGGAAGAAGTCCATACCTTGTGAGGAAGAGAATCCGGTTTTTGCGATCCCATGTCCACGCTCGCTTGATTGCCCATCCACCCGAACATTTGATCCAGCACTTGTATGTGGTGAATAGGGCTTGGACCACAAATGCTTGGCCAGTATCTGGCCGTTTGTGACACGGGGTTTTTGAGATCCCGAATCTCGACGTTCTTTATTCGATTCAGATTCAGACTTGAGGCGATTCGCCAGACCTTCTGGTACCGATTCCTGGGGATACCATCGCGGCTCTGGACTAGGAATCGAAGATTGCGTGCGCGACAAAGAGCCCCAATTCTTTTGCGTGTGCAGCCCTGGGCTGGAGGTCGGTGGGTTTCCGGGATTTTCTACTGCTATGCCGAAGTAGTTGGGACTCGGACGTTCTGCAACCGAGCTGCTTGAGAGCAAGCCCGTGTTGGACGGGGACATTCTCGAGTGGAAGAGGGAGTGCGTTGCGCCGCTATCACAGTGGGCGCCCTGCGCACTCTGTACCCACGGCGAGGAAGAGGGATGCCCTGGACCTGTCATGGCTGACGGGCTGGATCCCACCTCTCAAGGAGCCGCTGGTCTGAAGGAACGCGGTCAGTGGGGATACCGCCCAACCATCTCTCACACACTTTTTTTTCTCTCTTTTCGTTGTTTGCAATTGCAGCTCAATGGACAATGTCCTGAATAGTTCCCAGGGATCAGACTAACGAATGTTACCGAGACCACCGTCAGATGTCGAGAGCGAAGTCACAATTCAAATATCAAGAGCATGCAGCACCAGAAGCAGATATATTAGGATAAGAAGAAAGAGGACAAGAGGAAAAGAAGAGGTGAAAAGGACAGAGAGGATATCACTGACGTAAAGAGATAAAGAGAGAGGGAGAGAGAATGGGGCAAATAATGGGCGTTGGGGGGGAGATCACCCGAGAGGGGCAGAGAGAGAGAAAACGTAAAAGATTCGGGCCCAGGCAAAAAAGCCCAATAGAAAGAAGAAGGCGAATAGTGGGGGGAGGAACAGGTTTGATATCGGGGGATTATTAATGTGAGAGAGGCAAAGAAGACTGACGAAAAAAATCGGTTCCAGACGCTTATGACGTTATTGTGGGGATGGCGTAACACAGCTTCGACACGGGTTTACTACGCACTACATATTGTATACTATTCATGGATTTTTCTCCATGGATATTGTGTAGATCATCTATACTCTATTCTAAACCTCTCTGGGTTTGATCTTTTATTCTCTTATTCTATCATATAATTGAGCATATATAAATATGGACAGTAATGGAAATTCCTTGCCGTCAACACTCGATCAATATAGGGCTGACTCAGCGGGTGCCCCCAGGCCGCATGGTACCTAGGGAAGGTAGGGCTAGAACCATGGATATATCCATAGATGCGTATATGTACATGCAGGTAGCTGTGCGCCCTGCGCTCAGAACCGCTGGACATCCTCAAGTAGATCGGAGGCAAAGATGTCGAGATTTCCAAAAGGTCGTACATATGACACCCAGGAAATGGACCCTCGCGAAAACCTGGACATTTCGGGAACCCACCAGGTCGATTGGTCAATTGCAAGTTATGCGGACCCAAATGCCTCCACTGCCTTGGCGAAATGTCTGGTATGTAGCCGGTTCAGAGGCATTGGGCAAAATCCCACCCGGCAAGAACAGACAGCGCCGTCAAGAGATACATCTTCTTCTCCCAAGGAGCAATGTCAAGGTTCATCCCTTGACCTTGGGCATCGGGAACACGAAAGGATCACCGTGATGTAGAGTTAAATTCAGAGAGAGGAAGCATGGCTGAATATCGACCAGCTGGCTTTGGTACGTCAGAGCCTTCCATCCGGTTCACCCTCAAATCGCTGAACACGTTTTTGTTCCCAGTTATCCAAATCTTTGGCCATCAGCCTCTGTTTCACAGTGCCGTTAGCATTGAGCCCAAAATCGAGCACCGGGAAGAAACACATCACGTACGTAGTATTCTTCCTTCTCATCACCAACGATTCTCCTCCGTGGGTTTCGCTTGATCCCCTCTTCGCCGTCAGGACCCTTTAGTCCAAGGTCGAGAGATTCTTCTCGACTAAGCTGTTTGACTTTGCGATCATATCGCTCATAGCGCAGTGCTGTGGCTGGAGTCAAGGCAAAAGAAGCAGCAACGATAACAGCCATGAAGGGAAACCCGAAGAAAAGGAACGGGTGTCGAGGTAATCGTGCACGGTAGAAAGCACCGAGCCGTTCTCCCAAGGAAGACGACTCTGTGGTGGCTCGACGAAAAGTTTTGGACTGAAATACAGGCATTGTGGCAGCTGGATAGTTCAAAAACGAGGCGATGGGAGCGTTGAGCTTGGTTCCTTGGCGGAGGATTGATAATCCGGAAGCCCGAATGAATTGTTTGGATTTGGCGGAGCTCTCCAGAACTTGCCCTTCTTCTCCTTCTGAGAGCTAAAATCCAGGCATTGGAGAGCATTGTCTGTAGGCATCTCTCAAGGAACCATCTATTCTCTGGGCTTTTCTTAACTAGCTCTAGCGAGCTTCAGGTGCGCGATCACCCCGATTCTTTCACTCTCCTACCGCATACCACGCCGCAACCCAGTCATTGCTCAAGCGAACAAGCTAACCAATTGACCTGCTTCAAATTTAGCTCTGGATATTACTCTCAAAAATATTAGACCGACGAAGAAAAAACCCCTTTCCTTCATGAACTCGAATTCTGGCTCTCTTTTCGGAGGGAGCGGCTTGGGGGCTACCACAACCCCACAGCCAGCCAGCCTGTTCTCCTCAAACAATGCCACCGGTGGGCTTGGTGCTTCCTCGACTACAAATGCGCAAGGCGCACAAACCTCCTCCCTGTTCGCGGGCCAATCCCAAGCTCAGCCACAGCCTACACAGTCTTCCATCCTAGGGCAGACTCAGCAACAAGCCAGCGATGGACAAGCGCAAGGACGACCTTCAAGCCAATCGACACAGCCGGCTTTCTTCAACAGTTTGTTGGAACGTGGCAAAAAGCGGCCGCTTTCTGCGGCGGCACAGAACACCAACTTTGAAGACGTGCCGAGTCTTCAATTGGGTCTAGATGATATTCGCAGAAAAGCACGAGAACTGGGGACAGCGACACACAAAGAGGCCCAACCCAATACTACCAAAGCGTAAGTCTATGGCTCTCCATCTCACTTCGACTTGTCGCGTCGTTTGGCTGACTTTTGCAACTATCGAATCATATCTATAGTCATTATCTGCTGGCAGCATCCGGTATCTCTCCAGGCCAGGCATTGCGAGACCTCAAGTCTCTGGATCCTCAAGCATCCCTCGCGCCATCTGCGAAAGACGTCGATAGTTTTGACCCGGACAACCAGAGGTTCTTGCGGAACATCCAGCAGCGTGGCCGACAGGTGATGATCGCGGAAAGCCTTGCTCGCGCCCATCGAGATTTTGATGCGTTTCTGGAGGAGAGGGTGGACATGGACTGGGAAGATCAACGCCAGAAAATTTTCCAGCATTTTGGACTTTCCCAAAAGGATGGTTCAGGCGCCGGTGACCTCAGATCGACTACAAGGGGCGCTTTTGGCCGATCAGGACGACAGTCTAAGCAAACAGCGGGCGGTTCAGCACACGGCCCTTCCACCGCCTCGCGCAGGAGCGTTTTTGGCCGTTCCGGTCTTGAGAAATCTGTCATAGGAACACCTGGAATTGGCTTGGCGAACCGCCAGCTCTTCGAGGATCCGGCGGAACGAAATGAAGGGCCTTCTGCCCCCTCGCCCGATCTCAGGTTCCTGCGCGAGAAAATGGGCCACTATGCCGAGAAGGTTCAGCAATTGAACACCATTCGGCTCCAAGGACAGACCTATCCCATCCTTCACGAGTTTTCGGATGTTGAACAGCACACGGGTGGAGATGTAAGCCTCCCGATTTGGATTCTTGATTGTAAACTGGCTAATCATCCTTCTTTAGGCTCCTCGACAACTCTTCGACGCCTATCAAGCTTTGATTCGGATAGTTCATGAAAACCCCGGCATTGCTGGCCCATTGGAGCCCGGCGCTATCAAAGAGCGTCAATACGCCGAAGACTATATGGAGGAATCATCCAAGTCCCGAAAGGCAGTTCACCTCCGGAAGCAAATCCTTGATGGATCAAGGGGATTCCTTGAGAATATGTTTTTCAGCGAGGTGGAGAATGTCGTCGCAAAAAATCCTCGGGAAGCCCAGCTTGGAGGAATTCCAACCGTGATCAGCAAGATCCGCGCATACATCCGCCTTAGGGCTGCGAGGAAAGATCTGGCGCCGGACGGGGCCGAACTGCAGATGGTTGGCCAAGACTATTGCTGGATCCTCATTTTTTACCTTCTTCGATGCGGGTTTGTGACCGAGGCGGCCGAATATGTCAGCCAGGATCCTGGATTCCGGTCTTTGGATCACAAGTTTGTGACGTACATGACTACCTATGCGCAAAGCCGGCGACTGCCACGAGACCTGCAGCAAAAGATCAATGGCGAGTATCAGCAACGGTCCAGAAACGCTCCCGACAACACTGTCGACCCCTATCGAATGGCTTGTTACAAGATCATCGGCCGCTGTGACCTTGCTCGGCGTCGGTTAGATGGCGTGAACCAGAGCGTGGAGGATTGGATGTGGTTGCAATTCAGTCTCGCTCGAGAGGATGATCGCACTGAGGAAGTTGCGGGAGACGTTTTCGGTTTGGAAGACATCCAAACCGACATTACCGAAATTGGGCAAAGAGTCTTCACCAAGGGCCAGGAAGGGCCAGGTGGATATGGGACTTTCTTCCTCTTGCAAATCCTGGGAGGAATGTTTGAACAAGCCGTGGCCTATCTCGGCACCTACTCCCCTGTCACTGCCGTCCATTTTGCCATCGGTTTGGCGTACTATGGTCTCTTGCGCGTTTCTGACTTTTACACCTCCGGAGAAGAGATCTGTAAGTGAAGCCCCCTACCCGGCTACAGTCGGTCTGTGTCATTTTGCTAACCCCAGGTCTTTCTGCTCGATAAAGTGTCCTTCACCGTGAAGCAATACCCTCAGATTAATTTCGGGTATTTGATCACTCAATACACGCGCGAATTCCGCACAGGTTTTGTCGAGGCAGCCGTCGATTACTTTACCTTGATCTGCCTCAACGCAGATCTTCCGGATTCCCTAGGCAAGTCTCAGGCGTCGGTATGCCATGAGGCTTTGCGTGAGTTCATCCTCGAGACCAGGGACTTTGCCAAACTCCTCGGCGATATCCGTGCCGACGGAACGAGGATCAAAGGTGTGATCGAGCAGCGTCTTGATTTAATCAGGCTCGAGGACCAGGAAGAATTTTTGAAGACCATTACGATGCAAGCCGCTGCCGTGGCGGATGACAAGGGCTTGATCACCGATGCCGTGCTCTTGTATCACCTGGCCGAAAACTATGACCGGGTGATTGATATCATTAACCGGGCTCTGTCGGATGCAATCGCCGTGGAACTGGGCGACGCCATGCCGAAGCTGCAGCCTCTCCATCCCCGAGTCGAACAGGGCCACAATGCGTACCGCTCGGGTGACCCAGGAACAATTGAACCGGGAAGCAGTCTCAGCTTGACCACCGTGGATGATCCGATCGTTCTCGCCAAGAATATCATTGGCCTCTACGACCCGAACACGATGTATTACAAACAAATCCGCCAGATCAACCGGGATTCTTGTGGGCTGCTTCTCCGTATGATGGAAGCGAAGACCCTGGTGGAGGCCTGCCAATGGACGTCAGCGCTAGACGTGAGTATCTGACGAACCTTTTTTTTGTGTATATTTGCCAATATTAATCTATGACGCAGGCGATCAACGCATTGGGCGTGCTGCCATTACAAACTAATGGTTCTGTTCCGCACATTCGAAGTGCCGCGCAGGCGTTCTCCTCTTTCCCGCCGATTATTTCGCGCAACATCGGGCATGTCATCATGTGGAGCATCACTTGTATTGGCCATGAGCGTCACAGGCAAACTTCAGGGGCGTATGAGAGTGAAATGCGGCAGGGCCTGGCGGAGGGACTGCTCGTCATGGCCAAGGATCTCATGGTCTTCTCGGGCATGGTCAAGTACAAACTGCCACCACGAGTTTATGAGACTCTGGCGCGGGCTGGGGCCGACATCGGGGCGTATTAGCTGGACGACTCCATGTTTCTTTTTTTTTTTTGGTTCTGATTGTCTGATGACACATAATTACTATGGATTATTCGGTCTTGTATACTCTGCGTAAAGTTGTACACACCGTAGATAAGAGATAGCTCGGTAGATGCCGATGCCAAGCCTGCCGGGGGAGGTCTTGCTTCTGCACGATGATCGTCTCGATCGCCCATTGTTTCCCCCTCCCTTTTCGCGCCTGGATGGCCCTGTGGTTTTCCCTTGGCTCAAATGGCTGTTCACTCGTGCTGATCAGGGACCTCTAACCTGCCGATTCCTGCATAGCGCGCGCGTGTCTCTGCTCCCGGATTCCAGCGAGAGACAACATGGACCATGCCTCCCATGCGTCGGACTCGAACCCACGGCCGCTGGGATCGGACAGTGGCCCCGAAGCTCCGAACAATGCGGATAACATACGAGCAAGAGATGGATTGGAAGCTGCAGACGCAGAGGTCGAACCGATACAGGATATGTCGGTGCGGGCAGATGTGATGGACGAAGACCCGCAACCAGAGAGCGCTACACCCCTCATGAACCTGTCCGGGGCTCTGGAGAAACAAGCGCTACGAGCAGAAGACAATGACTCGACCTCCCACTCCGTTGCCGATAATCGACCAAGCAGTGAAACCGAGCCAACGGCTCAGAATGTGGAAGCCGGCCACAGCCTCTTTAACAACCCCCCAAACCTGTCGAGGATCCGAAAAGTCTTGTTTGAATGCAAGGACCCGATTGAAATCAGCCTCGAAGAGTTTGAGACATACTGGCCCTTCATTGATAACGTGTGGGTCAAGCAACGCTCGAATGCCAGCATGGAGGGCCATTGCACCACGGACTACTACATGTGCCGGCTACGGCGTCCAACCCATCGTACCTCAGAGACTCGCCCATTACCGGAGGGCAAACGCCCCCGAAAGAAGCGCGTGCGAGAAGGGGGGATCTGCAATTTCCAGATCAAGGTTGTGCGGTTTGAAGGCGCATATTCGACCGTTACTATCGCACGAACGCCTGGGAGTAGCAGCGCTCACTCCCATGACCTTGACTACATCGACCGAGTCAAGCGCAACTCTGGATTGATGGAATATGCCCGCAAGGAGTCTGTCAAAGGCTACCTGCCCTCCTCGATCTACACGAAATTCCAGGAAGAGCCAGAGAAGCTGTGTGAGGCAGGGGGTCGTTTTTTCACCGTGACGGATGTTCGCAACGTCTCCGCAAAATGGCGACTTCAAAACCCCGAAGTCAAGCTGGTAGCACATGAGGGCTATGAGTATCAGAAAGGACACGGGATCATCAAATCTCAGTCCGCAGACGGTGCCCACGAGGGCTCTTCGCAACCAAAACCGACCCAGTTGATTCCATCTTCGTTACCACAAGACACCCTACCATTCCCTCAATTTCCGCTCGAATTCCTAGATTCTTACCTCCCCAACCACTCCGATCGGCGCGAGCTCCCTCATGTCACTTTATCCTATGCGTCATCAATGGATTCAAAAATCTCCCTGCAGCCGGGGATGCAGACGGTCTTATCCGGCCCCGAGGCGAAACTTATGACTCACTATCTCCGCTCCCGTCATGATGCGATCCTTGTAGGAGTCGGCACGGTCCTTGCAGATAATCCCGGGTTGAATTGCCGACTGGAAGGGGCCGGGGGATTCGGAGGTCTGGGGAGGATGTGGCAGCCACGCCCTGTCATCATTGACCCCACGGGACGGTGGTCCGTTCATCCTGAGTGTCGCATCCTACGAACCGCCGTGGATGGGAAAGGCAAAGCCCCGTGGGTGGTAATATCTCCAGGAGCTCAGATCAACCCCCAGAGGCTGATGATGCTCAAGGGCTACGGTGGTGACTTTCTCCGGATTGTGGAATACAATCAGCATTGGCGACTACGCTGGGAGGCTGTTCTCCGGGCCCTGGCTTCCGAGGGCATCAAGAGTGTCATGATTGAAGGAGGTGGAACAGTATTGAGTGAGCTGCTGAACCCTGAATACACACAATTCATTGACTCGATCATTGTGACGATTGCGCCCACGTACTTGGGCCGTGGGGGAGTTGGAGTCAGTCCCGATTCAAAACAAGACCAAGAAGGCAAGCCCAATGCAGCCCTGAATCCTCGCGATGTCAAGTGGATGCCACTGGGGCAAAATGTCATCATGTGCGGCAAGATCCGTGAGGCCGGTCAATGAAGGTGTTGATCGGAGGGAATCAATAGGAAAATAGAAATGAGAAAGGACACCAATGAATGAATCAATAAATCAATCAATGAAAACAATAGGGAGAGAAGAGAATAGAGAAAATACAGCGCTGGAATTGTTGACGGAGGTCGGGGGGAATGTCGCATTATTTACTTGGCCTCGTTCCGCGCCTCTTTTTTTTTTTCTTTGTTTCGCGTCCGCCTCTTCCCTTTCTCCTTTCCCTCTCAGCTTGCCCTCTTTCTTTCTCCCTCTTTTTTCATTCTTAGAAATTTATCTTTTTTCTCTCACTTTCACCCCTCTGTTCTCTTGCCATTTCTTTATTTGGCATTTTCCGGGCGCAATGCCTCCCAAGAAGAGCTCGGCTGCGGCACCGAAGAAGCCTGCGACGAAGACCTCGACGACCAAAACCGCAACCAAAACCTCGATCGCAGGCCGAGGACGCCCCAAGAAGACCACGGCGATCGAAACGACCATGAAAACGGTGAAGGAACCCGCAAAGCCGCGTAAGACGAAGGCCACTACCACCGCGACCACCACCACTGCGAAGAAGCGCAAGGCCGATGCCGTTGAGGAGAAGCCGCGCGAACTCAAAAAACCGCGTGTTGTTCAGCCTCGCCAGCTGAAGCCCAAGGTCGTCATCAACGAGGCCCCGAAGACCAAGCTGAATGTGTTCGTCTGTGGTGAAGGGAGCTCCGGTGAGCTTGGTCTGGGTACCGCTAAGAATGTCATCGACGTGAAGAGGCCGCGTCTCAACCAGCTCCTCTCTGCCGACTCGGTAGGAGTCGTGCAAGTTGCCGTGGGCGGTATGCACTGTGTCGCGTTGACCCACGACAACAAAATCTTCACTTGGGGCGTCAACGATCAGGGTGCACTCGGCCGAAGCACTGCATGGGAGGGTGGATACAAGGACATCGATGACAACAGCGATTCGGACTCGGATGACGAAGACAGCGGATTGAACCCACACGAGTCAACTCCCACCGCAATCCCCGCGAACGCCTTCCCTGAGGGCACGGTTTTCGTCGAGGTTGCCGCTGCCGACAGCTCGAGCTTCGCTCTTACGGATGATGGCCAGGTCTATGGCTGGGGTACCTTCCGGGTAAGAGAATCTCATCAAATTGGCATTGTTCGTGGGCGCTAACAATAAATTCTAGAGCAACGATGGAATTCTGGGGTTCGATGCGACCCATCTAGTTCAAATGACCCCAATTCTCATTCCATCTCTGAAGAAGATCAAGCACCTGGTGTGCGGTTCTAACCACGTGCTTGCTCTCAACGACAAGGGCAGTGTCTTTTCCTGGGGCTCGGGACAGCAGAACCAGCTGGGCCGTCGCATTGTGGAGCGCAACCGGTTGAACGGCTTGCAGCCGCGGGAGTTCGGACTTCCCAAGAACATTGTGCACATCGGCTGTGGTTCGTACCACTCCTTTGCGGTTCACGCGTCTGGAAAGGTTTACGCGTGGGGACTGAACAGCTTTGGTGGAACGGCTATTCGTGAAGGAGCCGGCGACGATGAAGCCGCCATTGTGCACCCGACCGTTGTCGACTCCCTTTCAGGTCGCAACATCTCCCAGCTGTGCGGTGGTTCCCATCACTCCCTGGCCATGACCACGGATGGTCAGTGTTTGGTCTGGGGTCGCCTGGACGGTTACCAAAGCGGCCTGAAGATTGACACCCTCTCTGACGATGCCGTCATCAAGGATGAACGCGACCGCCCCCGAATCCTGATTGAACCCACTGCCATTCCGGGTATCAACGCCAAGGTCGTGTCTGCAGCCTCGGACCATTCGCTGGTGATCGATGCCGATGGTCGGGCCTGGTCATGGGGCTTCTCTGCCACATACCAAACCGGACAGGGCACCCAGGACGACATTGAAGTTGCCACTATCATTGACAACACTGCTGTTCGTGGGAAGAAATTGAACTGGGCTGGCGCGGGTGGCCAATTCTCGGTCTTCACGGCACCTGCCGTGTGAACATGATCAGTACTGTTTCTCTCGTCTTCTGTATCTCACCCCTGCTGTTCTCATGTCCGTTTGTTCTGCTCGCTTTGTTTTCAAGGAGCCCATTGTGAAGGAAATAAAACCCTGACATATTTGCCGTCAATACTCGGCGCATCAATGTGATATTAATTCTATGGTTATTTCACGAACGCAACTCGGTTCAAATCGAATATGGGAGAATGCAATTTTCCAGTGTACACATGGATCATTTGTAAAGATGTATTTTATTTCTTCCATTAACAAATTATATTTGTACAAGGGTATTTTCCATGGCTAAATTCCGAGTTCCTGCATAACTTCATATTCCGCGTCATAGTTGTCATGGCCGCGATCCGGTGCTTGCGACATCGACTCCGATAGGTTGGGGGGAGCAACGTCATCCATGGCCTCATCCTGTTCCCTGAGGAGATCATCAAGATCATCATCCTCGGGTTCCGGGTGACTGGTCGTGGGCCGTGTATCTTTTGTAGGATCCGGAATGAACAATTCTCGATGAGCGGTCCCTTCTTCGGAATGGGTTTGCTGAAAGGGTCGGTCTTGGTGAGGCTGACCAGTAGCTGCAACTGAAGGACCTGTTGCGTCCACATTCTCGCTTGGGAGTTCACCAGACTTTGGGGCTTCGGGTACAGGGTCCTCGTCGAACAACCTTGGTTTTTCCTCGTCGATCCATTCCCGTCGCATGGTCTGAATTCGTTTTGAATGACCCAGTTTTTCGATCATAGCCAGGCCGTCTGCAAATTTCGCGCGCGGGAACAGGTCATCTAGCCAGAGCTGGTAGAAATTCAAAAGACGCGCGGCATCCGAGAACTGTCAAGAGTCCGAAATCAGCCACTCGGTTGCACATTTGCAAGTTGGTAGGTCGGCGCCGAACCTCATGCCCTTTTCCCTTGGATTTTAACTTGTGTTTGGCGGTGTGTCGCAGCTTGGGAATGCCCCGTTGTGAAAGTAGGCTGGACGCGAGAAACAGTCAATGCTGGGTTCGCCATTTGTCTGCGAGCAGCAGAGTGACTCACCGACCCTCGTCCAACTTAGCCACTGGTTGTCGCTTCTTCGTCACTGTGACCTCTTCATCCAGCCCCAACCCAAGCCCCGAGGGATCTTGCGTGGGCGGCTTCGACACAGGAGCGTTCGATGTAGCATTGTCTGGAAAGACCATATCATCCAAACCAACATCATAGTCAAAAAGATCGTTCACAGCATCTGCTGAAGGACTCCCTGGGTCGGAGACAGCCATATCGGACATGATGGAAAGTGTGGGAAAGATAATGTTGAGAGAGGTCTACCATTCGCGTTCATAGAAACCTTGGAAGGGAGCACGCGTTGCGGTCATCGTCCATCTGATTGGCCCGTGGGTTGATCCCGCGCTAAGCCACAAGCGGTTAGCCCGACCTCGAACGTCTCTTCGCTCTCCTCGCTCCAAAAGTCGTCGATTGCACCCTCCACATCTCCCACCATGGCGACGGACACGGTCGTTGTGCCTCCCAAGCGGGCCAATACTGATTATCCTGTATGGATTGTTCCAGATTCCTCCCTCTCTCTCTATCACCTCGACTGCTAACCTTTGCTCCTAGTTGATCGATTCCGACCCGTATGATCTGATCCCCCCCGTGTTTGGATTGCGACTCATTGTGTGATTAGGCACTTGCGACGTGTGTTTGGTTATGCCCGACCCTCCGATTACGCTGCGGCTGGTGGGATGGCGGCGGTCTCACCCATCTCTTTCTGGATCATGGAACGAGTGAGCCCGTCGCATGTGGGCCGCGGTGGTTTTGCCCCCGTAATGCGTCTCGCAACTGCCGTGGGCCTCCTTGGTGGTCTTCACGTACTTTATCAGCGATCTTGCAGTATGTCAACTCATTGAACCCAACCTCGACTTCCCTCAGCCTATTCAATCCGCGCTCATCCGCTACTAGGACGATTTTACGGATTTACGGAGAACGCCAGAGAGACCGAGATGGATATGAAGGAGATGGTCGACAAGGTCAAGAAGGGCGAACCCTTGTATGGCACTTCAAAGCTCTCGTCTTATCTCCAGGGTGTGGCCGCCCGGAACTCTCGATACTCGGAGCTGTTTATCCATGTCATCCCATGGTTCAACCTTGTCAACCACGATCAGGTAGGTTTTCCCCCTAGGAACGTGCTATGGACGGAATTGACTGTGGCTAGCATGGTATCGACACGGCCAAGTACTACCAACAAGCGGAGCGGGAATTGGAAGCAGAGCGATTGGCCAAGCCCGGCTCTGCATGAACCTTTTGATGCCTCAACCGGTGGCAAAAGAAAGAAGTAAGGTGGTTGCAGAGGGTTGTACACATATCCGTTTCTTCTGGGGTTTTATTTCTAAGGTGCAATTGAAAATTCGTGATTTTCTGCTCAACTACCAACGTCCCTTCGGCCACAGCGCCTACAATGCTGGAGAATCTCCAACGCCACCATCGAAATGGGTATTCAGCTCTCGGTTCTTTTTGGGCCGCGGATTAGGTGCTGGCGAGGCATATTAGCAATCGGCTGCCGTTCGAGACTAGAGATGTCGCCGTACCTTTTTCGTTTTCTTGTATATAGAACCGTCGAAGCAACATGATAGCTTCTTCCTTGAATAATCCGCCGTGTACAGGGTATGACGGGTCGATCGAGTGGTCAGAGTGCAATGAGAGGACACCTCCGGTACCCCCAAAGCGATCGTTGGCACAGCCAAAATATACTCGACGGATGTGGTATTGCTTGAGGGCAGAGGCACACATCACACATGGTTCAACCGTCACATACAGATCGGTAGATTTCAAGGCTGACCGGGGATAACATTGAAGCATTTCTGCAATCGCCAGAAACTCGGCATGTCGTGTTCCCTGCGGGTTCTCAGCGATGCGTTCCATATACAGCGAGGGATCTATGGAGATTTCGGCGTACGCCTTAGAAGGAACCTACATTCATCGACCTATTCGTGTCATTCATACCAGACCCCACGATTTGGTCATCGTGCACCAAAACGCAGCCAACAGGAGTTTCGCCCGATTGAAGTGCTTTCTCGCCCTGCACAATAATAAGTCTTGTACGAGTATAACCCGGAGAGAAGAGCTCACCATCAACAATGCCTGCTGCATGAAAAAGGCGTGTCTCGAGTCCTTCGCGAGACTCTCTCCACACTCCATACTTGCACTTCCCCAGCGGTCAATTGGAGGAGTGACCGAGGTTGGCGCAACTTGGTGCGCCTGGTGCTTGATTTGCGAGAGCAGGAAGCTTTGCCAGAGCCGAATTTTCAAGGCACTTGGCAATGCGACTTAGACATTCCCACTCTGAAATCTGGGATATGATCGATGAACAAATAGTCTCCACGGTAGAGGAGATTTCGTTTTGTTCTCTTCCTTTTTTTCGCTGCCGGGAGAGACGTGGTTGAGCGGGTACGTGCTGCCTCAGGTGTCCGCGACATAACAGTCGGTCCCGCGTTTCTTCGCCAATGCTTCATACATCACTCCGCGCGTCAGCTTGCTGCAGACTAGTCGAACTTCGTCTGGCCATGTGTGTCCCAGATGGCAATTGACGAAGATCACCAACAGGTTTACCCGCCTGTAAATGACCAGAAATTTGCAGAGCCTACCTCATCACTCCTCGCGGCACACCTTGCACCGCGTTTGGCGACCCAAGGACACGAAACACACCGGCTGACGCGGGAAACATTCCACCAGCTTCGTCAAGAACTCCTGGGCGAAAGACAAAGCCGGCTACGATTTGATGAGGGCGCTACCGACGTCAACAAACTAGTATGCATTGTCTTGAAAGCCGGCCTGGATGCCAGCCCCAGCAACAGCTCGCCAGCAGATGACCTGGAAGGGCAAGTCCTTGACTGTCTGGACATTATCCAAGCAAGTATCGAGAAGGTGCCACAGGCTCTGTGGGACACTTCGGACCCTCTGATTTTGGGCGAGGACGCCCAAGCCCCACTGTTCGCATGGTTGATCCTCCGACTGATCAGGCTTGCCGGTACATGGAACACCCAACCTGTCCAAGAGAGAATTCACCTTGTCTTTACCAGCATAGTCTATTCGCAATACAAACAGTCCCGGTCACTGCCATCGTGCTACGGCGTTCCTACATTTCTGCGTGCTTGTATCTCGGGTCTGTCGAATGTTTCCCACTTATGTAGACAAGCTGGACTAATTCACCACAGATATTTTGTGCTCCCTGGAAGCTTTCCAGGAGACTGGTCTGCGAAGTCCACGTCTGGCGAGACTGTCTATCCCCACAGCAAACGGGTTGCTCCTCGTGGATCTGGACAACCTGGGCCTTCCCCGTGGACTACTGGAAAACAAGATTCCACTCGGGAGGTTTGCTCAGACAATAACTCTAGCCTCGCGCTTGCTGAGTACATTCAGCACCAAAGTGGAAATTCCATGTCACGCGAAACACCAGGACTTCCTTCTTCGCCAAAACCTCTCATGGGTTCTGAATGGATACCAGCGCCTACGAAAGATTATCTTCAAGTGGGTGCAAAGAGCAGGATCAAAGCTCACCCCCGAAGAAGAGCAAGTTCCTTTGCACTACCTGGCGTATATGCGTCGTTGCTGCATTCCCGAATCAACTCCCTCGGGCTTGCTATCAGATGCTACCCTGACCTGTTATTGGTCCCAGTGCCTCGCCGGGTTTCTTCTGCTTGAGAACATATGCCAAATGCCCGCCCTCCAAGGGGGACTGATTCACTTCCTGAATGATCTGGTGCAGGGGAAACCACGACCCTCGCCTGTACAGCAGCTGAGGGAAACATTCTTGCCAGTGCTAGCAGAGATTAAAAACAAAGATTCGAGCCAGTCATTTGATCCAAGTCTTTGGGTAACTACTCAACCACAGACAATATAACCACAGAATAACTCGAGCTGACATCCCACTAGAACTCCCTTCAGACCTTGCATGCCGAACTGCTAGATCCACCAACATCTACGGTGCGCCGACTTCGTGCCTCTCCTGAAAACGATTCGGCTGATTCAAGAACAGCCAGCCAGAGAGCTGGGTTGTTGCGGCATGGGGTGGAGATAGACGAAGAGACTCGAGCATCAAAACGCCTGTGTCTCCCGGGATTCCCTGTTGAACCCACGAGTGCGGGGTTGATGCAATTACTCATGGCAAGGCTATCCTCTTTACTCAATCGTGACTGCGGAAAAACTGTAGCAGATCTGAGTATTGCTGTGCAGTGAGTGCCAGAACGTCATGCTAAAGGCGTATGATCACTGATCAATCTTTGTGATAGGAAATCATATGAAGTAGTTGCAGAATCCCAGAAAACAGAGCTTTTAGACACCATAGGCAAGATTTCCTGTGCCGCAACCGGGAACTTACTGAGGAAAGCCTCCGACGTCATCGCAATCGACACACTCTTTTGTCAAGCATGCGACAACGAGCAATATCACTACAACCATTCCCCTGTCGGAGAAAGTCCCGACTCCGAGGCGCTGTGGATCATCTTCAACTTTGTCTTACCCAGGCTTACACGCACACCTGGTCCTCGCATAGCTGCAATGGTCGCCTTGAAAAGGGCCCTGGTGCACTCCCCGAGTTCTCATCATATGCAACTCTCATATTCTACGCCAGGGGAATTCTGTCTCCATTCTCTTCGAAGCTCTATCCGAGAGTTACGGCTTGCCACTGGGTACGTTGTATATATTGTATGTCTGTCATTGACAAAGTTGACCAGTTTCAGGCATTCCGTGGTGGCTTTCGTGCGTCCAAGTCTACAGCCAGATATTCGTCGAGCTAACTTCGTCATTGTACTTGAATGGTTGAAAAACCTCTCCGAGAAAGATGACATGCCCTTACAAGAGGCCTGTGTCATAACTCTGTGTCGGCTTGCAAAGTACGCTCTGTTGCTCAGCATGTTTTGTCTCACGCTGACTGTTTTTTTTTCTTGTTCAGGGTCTCGGAGGATGAGGAGAAGAATATCATTCTCTTACGTCTCTTGGAGTATCTTGGTCACCCCAATCCATATGTTTGTGCCGTGGCCTATAATGAGGTGAGTACTTGTATTTTGACGGTACCCCCTCAGCAAAATGATAGGCTTGGCCTGGGTTGCATTCCCTGTTCCAAATCTCAAGCTAACAATCTTAACTAGCTGTCAAAGCTCGCGCAGCAATTTGCTTTGACCCCAGCTGGGCTCTTTCGGCCATACTGGAGAACGCTCTCCGTGACCGTGGTCAAAAATCTCCAATCTCGCCCATACATGGCGGAGCAACTCTGCGAACTGCTTGGCATGAAGGTCGATGGTTTTCTCAGGCTGACCGAAGTCCATGTCCTACCGTACCTGGTTTTGACTCGAAAGCGAGACATCATCTGCAGAATTGGAGCTAGTCGGAACGAGGGAGAGACGCCATTTGACGTTTGCTCCGAGAAAAATAACCTCGCGGCAATCCTCGCCTTCCTCCTATCCCAGCAATCGAACAACCCAGAAAGTATGATCATGTCACTTCTGGCGGAAATTGATCCCGCGTTCAAGGGCCGGACTTTAGCAGAGCTGGTACGAATCGAGCCAATCCTGATTGCCTGTGACTTGTTGAAGAGTCTTGGGGATGCCGGCGAACAACACAAGGAGCGAGTGAGTGGATTCGGCCTCATAATACGGTTGATCCTCTGGCAGTTTGCGAAACCTTACTAATTCGGGTCCATCTAGTTTAATCGAGCACTCCATCGCCTGGCCAGTTTTGTCCCACGGAAACTTGTGCATGGAAGCTCATCCAAGAAGGCAAATCTCTTAAGCTATTTCATCGAGGAGCATGTGCTTGGAATCATCACTCAATTTGCGAATGCTATCAACGACTTTCAGGTGAGACAAACATTGGCAGAAAAGAGAAGAAACATCAAAGCCATTGAAGAAATGATCAATATCGCCCAGGGCCATGTGAGCAGTGCCTTGCCCCAGGTATATTAGGAACGCTGGCCCCATTCCCCAGGACTTAGCGGCTGAAATATTTAGGTGTGTGCTTGTCTGCGGTCTGCACTCGAAATCGAAGAACTTTGTGACCGTGCATTCTCAGCGTGGAGGACGTTGATCGGTTCCCTCAGCGAAGAAGATCTTGAACCTTTGATCGATCAGACCTTAGCAATTGTGGTCCGCTATTGGGGAAAGTTGACCGAGGATAGCAGGGGCCATGCTTACCAGCTCGTTGACCATATCTTGACCAATCATTCGAACCTTCTGCAGGATGCATTCAACACTATGCCTTCGCTTGCCTCCATTCCCGAAATGGCACCGTTTGAGGCTATTATCCATGAACTAAAGGACCATATGGATGTTCGAAGTCAATTTATGGCTCTGATTCGTCGCAGTCAGAGTGAAAATGCCACTGTTGTCGAGCAGACCTTGAAGGAATTGATGCCTTTTCTAGTCGAGAATGAGGAGTTTCTTCATATCTCCGTCCTTAGCGAACAACCGGACCCTGTCATCGCTCAGTTGACAAGAGCATTGCTGGACTGCTGTGTCAAATTCAACACCAACTTGGACAGCGTTACTCTGCTAGCGGCCCGGTGCCTGGGTCTTGTCGGCTGCCTCGATCCGAATCGAGTAGAGACAATCAAAGAAAAGAAGGACATACTGGTTCTATCCAATTTCGACCGCATGGAGGAAACGGTAGAGTTCATCCTCTTCTTTCTTCAGCATGTGCTGGTTGAGGCTTTCCTATCTGCATCCAACACAAGGGCTCAGGGCTTTTTGGCATACGCTATGCAAGGTCTTCTCAGAATCTGCAATCTCAATGCTGCTGTCACTCAGCGGTCTCGCGATCTACAAGGCGACGACAAATATCAGCGTTGGATGGAGCTCCCAGAAAGTGTCCGAAATACCCTCACACCTTTTCTCACATCAACGTACACCGTCACCGTCGCCGCGACTACTTCGAAGATCAACTATCCTTTATTCTCTTCCAAGCTAACGCATGGCGAGTGGCTTCGAACTCTGGTTCAAGACCTGCTGCAAACTGGAAATGGAGACAATGCAAAGCTCATATTCGCAGTATGCAGTCGAGTTGTGAAGGGTCAGGACATCTCTATATCCGCGTTTCTCTTGCCATTTGCGGTGTTGAATCGCATTGTGGGGGGCACCGAGCAAGAACAGCAAGACCTCCAGCGCGAGCTGATGGAAGTCCTTTCGCATCCTCTGCCAGACACGAACAACAACTTCCGTGAGACAATGATATGCTGCAGCCAGGTGGGAGACCTTCCGGTCTGTAATTAGATTCATAGGTACTAATTGTGCATTCTCTTTAGAGCGTTTTCGAAGTGTTGGATTACCTCTCAAGGTGGCTGCAGGGGAAGAAGAAACAACTCAACAGTATTTCTCACCATTCTCATCAATCGAGCCGTTCTCATAGGGATTTGAATCGTGACTCGCTCCTTGACAAATACTCCTCACAAATCAAGTCAGTTGAGGCTCTTCTGGCTTCAATACCACCCGAGATCATTTCCAAACGAGCTGTCGAATGCAAATCTTTCTCCAGGGCACTCTTTCATTGGGAACAATATATTCGCAAATGCAAGCCGCATGCAGAAATACAAGAGCGCACCAGTCTTGAACCGCTATATCAGCGGTTACAGGACATCTACAGCCAGATCGATGAGCCGGATGGGATAGAAGGGATTTCAACCCATTTGTCTGCGCTTGATATCGACCAACAGGTCCTAGAACATCGAAAGGCCGGGAGATGGGCCACTGCCCAGAGTTGGTATGAGCTGCAGCTTGAGAAAGAACCCGATAACACTGATGCTCAATGGAACTTGGTGACTTGTCTCAAAGAATCCGGCCAGCAAGGTAATGTTGAACGTGCAATCAGGTTTCATGGCGTCTTGCTTACACTCTTTAGATGCCATCCTCACTCGCTTTGAGATTCTCAAAGGCAATGAGTCCGCAGTGTCTCGATTCTTGCCCTTTGCTGTGGAGGCATCCTGGATAACAGGCAGATGGGATAAGTTGCAAGGCTACCTTGATCTGTGTGCAAGGCAAGGGACTGGGGACTTCAGTGTCGGCATTGGTTCAGCTCTCCAGGCTCTTCGGGAAAGCCGAGGCGAAGCATTTATGGAGATCATCAACCAGCTCAGGCTCAATGTCGCGAAATCACTGACCACGAATTCCGTGGCGTCGCTCCAATCTTGCCATGATGATATGCTCCGGCTACATGCCTTAGTGGAAATGGAGTCCATCGCCAATGCAGGCGCTGAAGCTTCCCATTTGGACCCAGCCTTACTTCCTGCTCTGGACCGACGATTGGATGTTCTCGGGGGCTATCTCGCTGACAAGCAGTATCTTCTGGGCTTGAGGAGAGCCACGATGGAACTAGTGTAGGCTGAAGTCACCGTGATGGCTGCAATACCCGCTGACAAGTCATTTAGGGGTAAATTTGCCAACTCGGAAATAGCCGCGGCGTGGCTTACCAGCGCTCGTTTGTCGCGGAAGGGCAGCTTCGTCAGCGAGGCGTATCACTCGATGCTTCACGCAGCGCGCCTCAAAGACAGATCAGCAACCATCGAACATGCCAAACTGCTTTGGAAAGATGGGCATCATCGCAAAGCAATCCAGACACTCGAGGGTGCAATATCTGCCAATGAAGTCTCCCCAACTACATCTTCGGCCGAGGCCGAAACGATGTCATTTCTCTCAAGCCGCGGGCAGCATCAAAACGTAACTGTCGCTAGGGTAGGTCTTTGATCGCATGTCTGAATTTCCCATGAGCCAACATGCTAAGGAGATTCCAGGCACATTTGCTACTGGCGAAGTGGACCGACCGGGCGGGCCAGACTCACTCTCAGGCGATTGTTCAAAGATACCGAGAAGCCATCAAGCTTTATCCGAGGTAGGCTGGACTGTTGTGGGCCAATGTCGCAACACGGGAAACTAATGGATAAACACAGGTGGGAAAAAGCGCACTACTACTTGGGTAAACATTACAACAAGATCCTAGAGTCAGAGAAGGTCAAACCCATGGGAAAGGAGGCTCAAATATAGTAAGTAATTCGGCTTCTCTGTCCTGGTCTGCCTAACATCCTGTGTGTCAGTCTGAGCGGAGAAGCCACAAAACTGGTCATCGACAACTACCTCCGCTCACTCACGTACGGGAGCAAATACGTGTTCCAGACGCTGCCCAAGCTCTTGACGCTCTGGCTGGAACATGCTTCAATCGTCGATCAGCCTATTGACCCCAAAAGAGGCGATAACGAGTGAGTCCACGAACCTTCCGACCCTGGTTCAAAGTTTCGATACAGGGCTAATGACGGATTGTAAACCCATTAGAGACTTCCAGAGGCATACGAAAGCTCAGAGGCAGAAGAGCCTCGATGAGATGCATGCTCAGCTGAAAAAATACATTTCAACTCGCTTACAACCTGCTCTGGTATGACCATAATCTGTCCTCCGAGGCCGGTGAGCTAACAGGAATTTAGCTGTTCACCATTCTGCCCCAAGTCGTTGCTCGTATCTGCCACCCGAACAGCACGGTCTACGATCTTTTGACACGCATTGTGGTCAAGGCTGTCAATTCCTTCCCACAGCAAGGCCTATGGACTCTCCTTGCTGTGGTCAAATCTTCCAACAAAGACCGAGCCTCCAAGGGTTACAATTGCCTCCAGAAAATCATGGTTAGTTGGGAGCCCCTGTTAAAACAATGGAGGATGCTGAGCTCTCCAGGAATACACCAACAAGCCTAAAGTCGAATCACCGCTACCTGACATCCGCCGCATGATCAACCAGGGGCAAAAGTTCTCGGAGGAGTTACTTCAGCTCTGCCTGGCACGTGTCGATGATAGGGCGACTCGAGTCAGTCTGGCTCGCACTCTACGATTCAACCACAGAGTTTCGCCGTGCCGGCTAGTGGTGCCTTTCCAGGCGATGTTGATTCCAAGCCTTCCTGCTAGCCACGATTCTGAGTATCTAAAGGGGTTCCGGCCATTCCCCCGAGATCCCACAACGATAGATGGTTCGTCGAAGCCCTGAGTCTATTGGGGCTAAGCTAACTGGTGGCAGCCGTTCTTGACGAAGCCCAGATCTTAAGGTCGCTTCAAAAACCTCGCAAGATCAGCATGCGCGGGTCCGACGGAAAGATCTACAATGCACTTTGCAAGCCCAAAGACGATCTGCGAAAAGACCAGCGTCTCATGGAATTCAACAACATGATCAATCGGTTCCTAAAACGAGACGTCGAGTCCAGCAAGCGGCGCATGTGTGAGTGAATCCTACTAGACTCGGCCGTTCCCCACGGCTAACCGCAGCAGATATCAAAACCTACGCCGTGACACCTCTCAATGAGGAATGCGGCCTCATCGAGTGGGTGGATAATCTCCGCACGTTGCGAGACATCGTCATCAAATTACTGCGTGAAAGAGGCGTCAATCCCAATGTAAGCATAAGTGCCCCCTTCTCTTCGAGGCAAAAACTGATATTTCCCAAGTACAACGAGATCAGTCATTACCTGAAGGAGATCTGTGCCGATCGGTCTTTTTCGAAGTTGCCCTTGTACACCACTAAGATACTAGCCAAGTAAGACACTTGACAATTCCATCCCCCGTGGGATGCTAATCTGATTATCCGATGGCGCAGACTCCCTCCTGTTCTCCACGAATGGTTCGTCGAGATGTTTCCCGAGACTGAAGCATGGTTCACGGCAAGGCTAAGGTACACGCGGTCTTCTGCCGTGATGTCTATGGTGGGATATGTTCTAGGGTGAGTACATTGCTTGTTGATTTTTAACCCCGCCCTAAACGACAGAGCCCACACTAATCGGTATCGGAATACATAGACTGGGCGATCGACATGGCGAAAATCTTTCATTCGAGGAAGGCACCGGCGGCGTTTTACACGTTGATTTCAATTGCCTCTTCGATAAGGTAAGACTGCGCCGTCCCTCTTCTGGATTGGAAACTAATCCAAACAGGGTCAAACGTTCGAGAAGCCCGAGTTGGTTCCATTCCGCCTGACGCCCAACATGGTCGATGCCTTTGGTGCTTACGGATACAACGGTTCGTCCATAGCGAAGCCTTGGGCGCTGTTGATGCTGACCTCTCCCCGGCGCAGGTCCATTCCGAAGAACATGCGAAATCACTCTCAGTCTCCTTCGACAGAATGAGGATGCGCTCATGACGGTACTTGAGACCTTCTTGCATGATCCAACAACAGACTTCATTGGGAAGAGGGTGAGTGTTCCATCGCACCTTGAAACAGACTGTGGCTAATATCTGGTCCCCACAGCGTCGCACCCATGCCAATGTCCCGGACACACCAGCCGGGGTTCTGGAGGATGTTCGAAACAAACTACGGGGGTTTATGTCCAAACAACCCATTCCACTGTCGGTGGATGGCCAAGTTGATGAGTTGATCATGCAATCAACCGACAAGAAGAACCTGGCATCGATGTATATCGGATGGTGTGCATTTTTCTAAGCGTTAACAGTGATTAACGAAGTCATGTTGGGGGGGGGGTTTCAAGCAGTGGCATTGTTCAATCGATTGAGAGAGCTATTCTTGATATCCTCGGCACTCCAATGACGGTGGTTATTAATACACGATTCCATGCACGCCTTTTGAGACCTCATAACCTCATCGAAGAACCATTTCATGCTTAACGTAGATTCCGGCTTCGGCTCCTGCGAGGACTTGGACTGCGACTGCTGTATCCATAGCTACTGTAACTGGGGCTGCGACGCTTACGGTGTCTTGGCCGTTCCATCCGGGGACTTGGTCTCCTGGGTGGAGGGGACCGTGACCGGGAAGAATATGATCTCGAGCGTACGGGGGAACGTGATCGTGACAGAGACTGTGGTCGGTATACATCATGCCGTTCCGGAGGTCGTGCTCGGCCATGTCTTCTGGGTGGGGACGGGTTGCCTCGACCATATCGGGAACGGCCGCCATTCCTTCGACTTGATGCGGGAGGTGGTGAGCGCGAAAATGTCCGTCGCGGAAGAACAATTGAGACATTTAAAATGGCGCCATCGAGTTGAGCTTCGTGCATGTGAGCAATGGCTGCCTCGGCATCCGCAGGGTCATAGTACAAAATGTACGCAGTGCCCCGGTTCGTCATGACTGGAAGAGAGACATCAGAGACTGGTTGATAAAATCGAAGTATTGGATATCAATCTTACAAGCTCGGTTTACTGGGAGATCAAGGTATTCAATGTCCCCAAAACTTCCGAATATCTCTCGTAGGTGATTTTCCGTCACATTTTTCGTTAATTTTTCCACCACGATCTGTAGAGCAAGCAGTGTCAGTGAATGTCATCCCCTCGGCGACCTCTATCGTAAAAGAAACGCGTCTTCATTAGAAATGAGGTCGAACTCACTTTGGAACTCCTCGGTGGGCTCAGATTCGGACTTGGCGTACGGCTGTAGCTCCGACCCTGATACCGACCACCTCTGCTGCGACTTCGGGAGCGTGTTCGGCCGCGCGAAAGAGATCGAGTGTGGCTTCTTGACTGATGGCGGCTGCGACCGGGAGATGGGCTCCGAGTGACACTTGGTGATCTCGAGCCATTCCTGGGGGATCTGGAGCGACGCGCGGAACGCGACCGCGCTTGGCCGGGGTCGGGCGAGCGCATTTGTGCGTGAAGTGATACCAATAGCCACACGGGGCAAGATGTCAAAGAAGAAAAATGGGCGTGCAAGTCAATAGCCGGCGACCTTGCTGAGCTTCTCGCGGGGGGGGGTCAAGAAAAGCGAGGGATTGCGGCAAAGTGAAGAGAAGAACCACAAGACTCAGGCATGCGACACTAACCCAATTAGGCAAC
Source organism: Penicillium alfredii (assembly GCF_028826965.1). Taxonomy (NCBI): domain Eukaryota; kingdom Fungi; phylum Ascomycota; class Eurotiomycetes; order Eurotiales; family Aspergillaceae; genus Penicillium; species Penicillium alfredii. The sequence goes on from NW_026622704.1 coordinate 2,498,710, forward strand.
TACCTCTACAGGACTTCCAAGAGCTCCAGAGCTACTTCGTAGACGGGCATTACGGCATTTATCTCTATATATGGGTTTGTGTACATGGAGATGAGGTATGTGGAACCTCAAGAAAATCACGGTCCCGACGCCTCCCGCCATTGCTCGTACTCGTAGATGACAGCGTCGGTGATCTGCCGGCGCACCTGTCCCAAGGCGTAGTCAAAATGCTTCCGCTGAACATCTTGCTCTTGCATGGTCTCTTCTTCCTCGTCCAGAGCTGCGTCCCCGGCGGTTTCACAGATACTCACTATCTCCGCGCCCGAATACCCATCAGTTTGTGACGCCAGGTCATCCAAATCCACATCTGGGTTTACCACAGATTTGCTGGCCCAAATTCGCAGGATCTCCCTTCTGGCCTCGAAATCGGGCGGCCCGATATAGAGAATGTTGTCCAAACGCCCGGGGCGCATCAGCGCCGGATCCAAGACGTCTGGCTTGTTGGTAGCGGCAATGACTAGTACATTTCGCAGCTCTTCAATGCCGTCCATTTCGTTGAGCAGAGTCGTCAGCACATTAACCCCGCCTTGAGAACTGCTGCTGCGTCGAGCTGCAATTGCGTCGATTTCATCAAAGAAAATAATGCTGGGCCGCGCAGCCCGAGCTTTGCGAAATATTTCTCTCAGCGATCGCTCGGACTCGCCAACATACATGCTGAGGATCTCTGCGCCCTTGACCGCCAAAAAGTTCAAGCCAGCCTCCGTAGCCAATGCTTTGACGGTCAAAGTCTTAGAGCAACCCGGTGGCCCGTAGAGCAGGACTCCCTTTTTGCTGTTGACGTTGAGCCTGCGCATTCTTTGGGGATACTGACATAGGTGATTAGCCCTAGGAACGAAGGCCGGCTGACATGACCATACTCACCTTCAGAGGTCTTTCAACAGCTTTCTGGAGGCGCTTCTTGATCTCATGCTGCCCGCCAATATCCGACCATCTCACTTTTGGTGTCTCCAGAAAGACCTCCCGCATGGCTGTGGGGCGTATTTCCTGCAACGAGAGCAGGATATCTGCTTCCTGGATCTTTAACGGGATGGCAACCACATCATCACCGCTACCTTCAGTCTGGACTGCAGAGCTTGTCGGTGGAAGTGACGAGCTTGGCTCCAACAACTGACGTTGCCGTGCCTTGCGGCAGATGAGTTGGAGGAGGGCAAAGAGGTCCGCACCGACATACCCGTGGGTTTTTTCAGCGATAAGGTCCACGAGTTGGTCACTGAGGCCTGCCGACACCGGACCACGAATGGCCCGCAAAATTTCACATCGGTCCTGAGCTGTGGGAACCTGCAGCTCAATCTCAGTCCCCAGCCGATGAGGGGTCCGAAGTGCGTCGTCGACATGATTTGGATGGCGGGTGGCAGCCACGACCAGAATAGATGCGCTTCTGATGGCATCCAAGTTTTCGCACAGCACAGATACTAACGACTGAGACTCGAAGGAGGTTCGCTTAGGTGCGATGTATTCCAGCTGATCAATGATGATCACACTCGGTTTGGCGCGAGCGGCTTCCTGGAAGATAGTGCGTAATCTAGCCTCGCCTTCACTAATACTCCTGCCTATAGTAGACGTGCCAATTTTGAATATTTGTCTCCAGCCAGCCTTCTCAAGCTGCTGCAGAAGAGCCGTCTTCCCGGTCCCCTTGGGTCCATGGAGAAGAATACCTCGACCATTCTCGTAAAATGATGGCATGGCGGGTTTTCGCGGGTCCAGGTTAAAATCAGACAAGCTCTCGTTGATGTCTTCAATCTGACGGGATAGTCCGCCCAAACCGCCGGTCTGAACGGCAATGGAGGGCGAACTGCCTTCCGTTTCTTCCGTATCTGCTCCGAGGGAGATTTTCGAGGTTTCTGTGAAACGCAATAGAGTACGACCAGTGCTTGGGCTCGGAGAACGAAGATTGACCACCTGAAAGCTCCTGCGCTGACCCTTGAGCTCTAACTCAAAGATAAGGCCTGTCGCGAGAACCTCGCATCTCGACAGGTGAAATTCCAGCGCCCACTCCCAATGGCATCTTTCAGCTTCGGCAATCGGGCCAAGCTTGGCAAGCTTCTCGGGGTCAGAACAATCCAGTAAAGACACAGATTCGATATCTTCAAGGGCATCGTCAATTCTACTGATGGCAACCTTGTCCCCGATCTTGATTCCATAGCGATCTTGAAGGGTTCGTGACGTTTGAACCACCGTATTTTGTATATTCTCCGTGGCAGTCCAGGCTATAGCCGTTTTGGGTGGTCCATCAGCCGGCGTTAAGCTGCAAATATCCCCCGCTCGAAGTCGCAGAGCTGCCAGCGAAGACGAAGATAGATAGATCCGGAACGCATCTTTGAAATCACTTCGTGCCTGTTTCGACAAGGGGCGAGCGGTAAAGCTGCGCAGCTCGGACATGGTGCGCCAGGACGGGGAAGGACTCGAAAACGGGGAACTAGACCAAGCACACCTTGTCTAAGTGAGTTGTCGAGTCAAGCTCCCTGTCACACACACACATCGGGATCAACTCCTTGCAATCTCTCCTTTGGACTCTTTGGAATCCAGAGGCAGAGCGAATGCACTCCAAAAACCAGGAAGCTAAGCAAGTGAAAATGACCCAAGAGAAGAAAAAAAATTCTCGGGGAAAAGCGAGGGGTTGTATTGGAGTGGGGCAGATCAGATCCCCCACGAGCAAAGGGCAAAATTTATGCGACAAGACAGCAGAATGAGAGGAAGCTGTCAATAGCCACATGAAACAGGTCCGTGGAAAAGAATGTGGGAGAGGTGAGGGTATCCAGAGAAAAGAAGAAAAGAAGAAAAATCGGGCCCTGAGGTTGGCAGTCACGGTTGACTTGGTAGGTGAAAACCATCCCTCCCGTACCAAGTCTTTACCAAGTCTATACACTTACACAAGCTATAAGATTTTGGTTTTGATTGTTTTTTTATTTATTCGATAAAAAAAGAGAGACAGAGATCGATTCCTTTAATACAGACACAAAACACACTATTCCCTCGCACTCAAAAAGAATGAGTATGGACAGATTGTATGAGTCGGACATGGGGCGCCAAACACTATAGGCGTGAGAATTGGGGACATTGAGATCTTGACACATGATATTGTTGCGGGCAATTAACAGAAAAGAGAAAGTAAGACAGAAAACACAAGGAAAAGAGAAAAGAAAAGAAAAAGAAAAGAAAACAAGCACGGGGCAAGAGAGATAGTGGTACAACGTCTAGCAACACTTTCCTCCAGTGTTACCATTCAACGAGCCCTGGTCTATACTGACCCCCTGAGCACCAGTCTGTTCGGTCTTGGAAGTGTCCATGCCCTTCTTGATGTCTGAGGCAAGGCTATAGAACGCTTTCTCAATGTTGGTGTTGTTCTTGGCCGACACCTCCAGGAAGGGGATACCAAGCTCATCGGCGAGTTGTTGGCCCTGCTCCGTGGAAACCGCTCTCTTCTCTTCCCAGTCACACTTGTTTCCAATCAGAATCTTGTGCACACCCTCACTGGCATGCTGCTCGACGTTTGAAAACCAGGTTCGAATGTCTAGGAGAGGTGAATAGGGGTTAGTGATGACACCTTTTGAACAATCGCACGCCAAGGTCATGGAAAGACAGAGAGCAAAGGTGAAAAAAAAAGGGAGGGCAGGATATTTACTGTGGAAGGATCGCTCATCTGTAACGTCGTAGACAAGCAGTATACCCATGGCACCTCGATAATATGCCGTCGTGATGGTTCGGAAGCGCTCCTGACCCGCAGTGTCCCAAATCTGCAACTTCACCCGTTTCCCATCCAGCTCAATTGTACGGATCTTGAAGTCAATTCCGATGGTAGTGATGAATGAGGGGGTGAACGAGTCTTCGCTAAACCGCAAGAGACAGCACGACTTGCCCACACCAGAGTCCCCGATCAACAATAATTTGATCTATAGCCACGGTCGCAATCAGTAAATGGATTGGGATATTGTCAATGATTACTGACCAAGAAGTCATAATTCCGTGTGCCCGCCATGATGAATGTTTCAATCGCCGGGAAGTGCACAAGGTTGTAACTGGTGGAATCGACGGATAGGAGGTTGGTTGGGTCGTTTCAAAATCAAGTGGGAGGGAATGGTGGGGGTTGTCTTCTACAGAGATCAGAAGAACAATGCTGTCTGAAGAGATAAATCACAGCCACCAGGTGGTGGCTAGGTTGCCAGGTTTCCTCAATTGCCCCGAAGACTTATCAGGAGCTTCAGGCCAAATCTTCGCAACACCTGAGCAGGAGGAGCACGGGAATCAGATAATTAAAGGGGGTGGGCTCTGGAGATTGATATCAGTTCTACAATCAAGTAGACAAAAAAAATGAGCAGGTTCAAGAGGGTAGATGAGAGCGTAATCACCAACCGAGTGGAGGTGATGACGGTAGCCCTGGAGCGCACTGCGGTCAGGAGTGTCGTTATGTAAGCAGGATTAGGACCCGTGGACAGTGACCACCTGGTGTGTATAAATCGAATCTTGGAATGAATACAATCTCCCAGTTTATGTGTCTCTACTATATGGCCTTCCATGTGGATAGGTGACTAACAAGAACTATGGAGAATAGGCCCATCTCATCCTCTCAATCACGCGAAGCTGCTTATCGACTCCACTCTGGATATTCAGCAAGTCTTGAATGTCTTCCCGAAACTCTTGATACTGTATTCCCTTGAGGACAGTGGCAACCTTTTGCAGTAAGCCCTCTGATTCACACATGAGTTGCCCCGAGTCCTTGTAAGACATGGCCCCACCTGGAAGCGAAGCAGAAGAGGTCAAAATGCGGGTGATGTTGCTAGGACCCATCAGCGTTTGGCTCGAAGATATACTTATCTCAAGAAGGGAAGCACAGTACCGGAGGCCACGTCTCAGTTCGTCTTGTCGCTTGCCTTTACGCAAACCTCGTCGGCTACCGAGAAAGCCACCAAGCCATCTCAGGCTTGCGTATGAGACCAAGATACCCGGGGTGAGGCCAACAAAGCTGCATGGCGTCAGTCTGGTCGGTCTGCTTTTCTACTGTTCCACTGTACATACCCAAAGACGAGTTCCTGGCTTTTCAAAAGTGCATCAATTCCACTGATGGCAATTTCCACGTCAACCTTGGTCTTCTGGATCTGTATCAAAAGAGCGCGGATAAGATCGCCCCGTACGGTACCAACAAACGGTGAACGCAGGTCTCTCTCATAGGCTCTCAGCACGGGAGTCAAGTCACCCTCTTTCACAGAATTAGCGAGGGCGGTAGTATCAACCGCAGAGCTCCCGTGGATGGGGTCGGGACGATCGCGGACAAAATCAATGACCATCCTCTCCAGACTAGCCCGGTCTGCCATGAGGCTGTTCTTGCTCATGATAGCAATTTCGCTGTTCTCGTCATGTCGGATGGTCCCAATGAGTTTTCGAATCGGGTCCACCACCCAGTTGCCCCCAAAGTCAATGATCGTTGCGCCGAGGTTGATAATCCATTGGATGATTTCATCCTGGCGGTGTACCATGAACCTCACCGATGCACTACTCGAGAGTACCGCAGCCACCACTGGGACCCAATAACGGACCATAGTTGAGGGGCGCCCATGACGGCCGATCAACGTTGACACTGAAGTTGTATGGGTGGGTAACTGCCCTCGGAGAATCTTCACAAGGCGTTCAACCAGCTGCAAAGGTTGCTGGATAGATGGCTTTCCATGAAACCGCATCTGACTGCTCCCGCTCTCCTCTATGGTGGCAACAACCTTTTTTTCAAATTCAAAGGCATTGGGCTGATGCATTGCCTGCTGGAGAATGGTTTCTATTAGAACCACAGTCCTGTATACTGCATCGTACCACTTTCTGTCCGGCTGATTGTCGGAGTTGGAGGGAATGATGGAATCCTCCATCTCAAAGGAGTGCCATCCTTCCATGAGGAGGCCGAGACTGCTGGCATGGATCTCTTCCATGGCCTTCACCAAATCTCTCTTCTGCTGCACTTCTGATCTGCATGATCTGATTGGGGACAGCAAATGGATCCAGATGGGGTAGCCTTGCCGCCCCCGGATACTTTCGTGGGCAATCTCATAGAATTGTGCCCATCTGCAGAACAAAGACGAGGACAAGGACAGCGCCCGGGTGGAGGATGTATCCCTTGTCCAATGCCATAGTCGAACAGGAGATGTCTGCACCGCATAGAGGCCAGTATACCACATCGACTCTAACGTGTCATTCCAGTAATCTGCCTCGTTGTGGAGTCGGAGCGTTTGGTCAAGTAGGGTTTTCATGACCAGTCCGGATACCTGTGCCGCCGCCTTTGCTGCCACTAACCACACATACTCTGAAACATGGTCAATGAATTGCTCAGAGACCCCAGACGTTTGGAGGTGAGGACCAGTAGTTGAGAGCAAGTCCACCAATCGACTAGGGGCAAGGAGTGGTTGGGTCTTGGAGGTGACCGAGACAGCATGGATTAAGTCTTGGACATGGCGGATTTGATCTGATGGGAAATCCTCAGTGGACAATGAGGCACTTGGATAGATAATCTGCTGGAAACGATCCAGCTGTGTATTCACCCTACAGACATTCCTTTGAAAGGTTTAGTACAGTCCCAGCAACAACATTCAAGAGACTCACTCTTGAATAATCGACATGTCTTGGTTAAGGAGAGGAACAGAGGAAGCCTCAGTGGCTTAGAGTAGGTATACCATCTTGCCTGGGGCAGAGATGGATGGCGTCATATACAAAAATGCAATCATTACAAAGGGTGCAAACATTACAAAGTAAGCAAAGAAAGCAAACATTCCTACTTTGTACTCACAAGTACACAGTACAGTGTATCCCGGGGACTTTTTTTCCGAATGCACTGAGGATTCCTGCTAAGAGGTACTTGGGATCAAGGAGCTATGTAGGTATCTGGTACGTGATTCCTCCCTCCAAGATACAGTATATAGTGTATGGTGTACTATGTATTCCATAGATAAGTAGATAGGCGAAGTAATTATTATTTATGGGGTCAAGATGAGCCAAACATAGACCCGGCAATGCCCATGACCCTCCCTTTGTGGGAGCTCGGATGCTGGTCGGGTCAGCAGTGGCCTTATCCCCCCTTATTTATGTAGTGGGTCAGGGGGGAAATCACAGAAAAGAAAAAAAAGTGTGTCTCGCCACTTCGGGAATGGACGCTCCCTCCTCTCCGGGAAAATCATAAAAGTCCAGCTTTCTCCTTCACTCCCCCAATTTTTCTACACTTATCTCTCTTCCTCAATTTGATCCTCTTCTTTCCCTCTTTTCTTATATCCTCTTCTTGTCTGGTCATTTCAACACAATGTAGGTTTCCTCTTTTTGGACCTTCCTCTATCCACAGTCTCTGACGTCTTTCTACAGGAACTCCACGGTGTCCGCCGGGACATACTGGAACCAATTCGAAGAGGTTTCTAAGTACAATGCCGACTTGAACGTCGCGGAGAGATTGTGGGTGGCCTGGTATGCGTGGATGCAGAACGATGTCCTAGCCACAGGCATCATGTCCTTTATGATGCATGAGCTGGTGTACTTTGGTCGTGCGCTGCCATGGATTTTTATCGACAGCTTGGGTTTGTTGAAGGCCTACAAGATTCAAGGGGTGAGTTTGGTAACTGGGAAGGCAATAGCCCTCTGCTAATCATACTGGGTAGAACAAAATCCCCTCGTTACGTGAACAATGGAATTGCGCCAAGTTTGTTCTCCTTAGTCACTTCACTGTGGAACTGCCCCAGATTTGGTGAGTTTCGAGTTTCTATGAGTTTTTTTTTTTGGGGGGGGGGCTAACACTCTCTTTAGGCTCTTCCACCCTATGGCTCAGTTTTGCGGCCTTTCGACATCGGTCCCTTTCCCCTCGCCGTGGACAATGGCCTACCAGATTGCGATTTTCTTTGTGATGGAAGACACCTGGCATTATTTCTCTCATCGCGCTCTGCATTGGGGCCCACTTTACAAGGCCATCCACAAGATTCATCACCAGTATTCGGCACCATTTGGTCTCGCTGCTGAATATGCATCTCCTATTGAAGTCATGATCTTGGGCTTTGGTTCAGTTGGCCCCCCAATTCTGTGGTGTGCCATCACAGGTAATCTGCATATCCTGACTATGTACATCTGGATTGTGTTGCGCCTATTCCAAGCCATTGATTCCCATAGTGGCTATGAGTTCCCCTGGAGTCTTCACCACTTTCTCCCATTTTGGGCGGGTGCTGATCACCATGATGTTCATCATGAGAAGTTCATTGGAAACTATTCTAGCAGCTTTCGCTGGTGGGACTATCTCCTTGACACTGAATACACCCCGGATGCGCTGAAGCGGCGAAGGGAGAACAAGGGTCTCAAGTCTTCCAAGGCCCAATAAACAGGCCTGGACTCATGAAAAAAAATGAAGCAAACCTTGTCCTTGATGATTCAGGGTTACTTGTTTTTTGGTCTTGTTAATTCCCTATTTAGGATTATCCCTCTCTTATGTCTGCTGTAATGCTATCATAGATGTGGTTGGTCAATGCTTGAATATGTCTATTAATATCTCTATAACACCTTAATAGACTGGAAATAATAAGTTAGATTATGATCTTAGAGGTAGAGTTAAAATTCATACTAGTGGATTTTTGGAAATCTTGATAGAGAGCTTAGCATAAGTATAGTTAATATAAAATATGAAAGTAGAGATTAGGTAGTATTAGCAAATTTAGTAAAGGGGAAGAGTTAAATAAGACTACTGGAGCTACCCTATATTAGAATAATCATATAATAGGGTCAAAGTCTCCTGATACTCTACTAAATTAGTAGTAAACACTATATTTTAATATCTTTTTTCTTTTCTCTCTACTATAACTACTATATAATATTTTGGCATAGAAATTAGTAGAAATTATAGGCTAAATAATAAACTATTAGGATCTATGTATATTACTATTATTTTTACCCTTAGAATGGTCTAGGTCATAGACTACCCATCCAAAAATCTGCTGACATTTGCTATATTCCTTGCAAAACTTGATGATTTTAATTCTGAATATCTCAACAAATTTATATAGTATCCTTTCTTCATAATTATTTTTTTTAAGTATTAAATAAATAGTAGGCAATTGACTTATATATAATACTTTTTGTTTAGTTTTTTTTAGAAGGCTATATACTATTAAAGATAAATAAGGGTAAAAAAATCCTATTTTTGGTATAGGAACACTAATAGAATTTTCGATAAATTTCGCGTACTTTATATCTTCTATTTTAAAAAGCTCCTATTTTATAAATATAGGTCTATTTTAGAAAATATTTTATTTACTATATAGCTTAACTAATTCTCTTTTGAGATATATGTATAATTTTAGAGAGATATTATAACTTAAAGTTAGTTGGATTTTAGGGATTTTTTTGAATATACTTAGCAGGGTATAAAACCTATTGATTAGTAACGAATTAAATAGTATATCCTTGTTAATATTAAGACTAGATCTTATCTTACTAGTCTAATATAAGAGTATTGATTTATTATATAATACCTTTATAACTCTATATATTATTAATAATATAAATAATTGTCTCTACCGAGTATCGTGATTATCCTATTATAGGGTAGATTAAATGACAGGATCTAACTTTCTATCTCTCTCGAGATTATATAATATACAAAGAACCTACTTGGTAGGGTATAAGGCCTATCAATCATGTAAAGAAACAAAGGGAAGGAGTAAGGGAAAACAGTAGATCTTTATTACTATTAAGACTAAATTTTGTCTTGCTAGCTGGATATAAGAGTATTAATTTATTATATAATATCTTCGTAACTCTATATATTATCGATAATATAAACGACTAGGTCCCTATTATATATCGTGATTATTCTATTATAGGATAGATTAAGTAATAAGTTCTGACTTCTTTTAGGATTATATAATATTACCTAATTTATCTCTTCCGTTAGTTAGGAATAACCTTATATCTTACTATTTTAGTAGACCTTTTATAATTATCTCCTCTTTTAAGGTTAGATAGCCTTAACTAACGCGTTTATCTTATTGCTATAATATAGGCGTGTTAACGCGATATCTTTCTATAGGGTTTTCGTTTACCTTATTATTAAGGTAATAAAGAGATTATATAGTTAATTAGTAAATAAAGATATGTTGAATTATATATTCGAGTCTTTATTTATATTTTTAAATAGTAATTTTTTTCTTTTTCTTCTTTTCTCTTTTATACTATATTTATTACGTTTTATTATCTATTTCTTATTATTTCTATTACTTTCTATTACTTTCTATTTCTTTTTTTATTATTATTACTATTATTATATCTTGTTATTATTATTAGATCGGTTATTATATTAGCCGGTGTATTCTATTACTATTTTGCCTATTTTCTTATAGTATACTAAGTACTTTCGGACTAAGGTTAAAGTATATATATAACTCTAACTCGTTTTATATTATCGAATATAAACTAGATATAATAGCTTTGGTTATTTATTGGTAGTATTCTGCCTATAATATATTATATAATATAGTATATTCCGCGGTATCTTTATTTTAATTTATTCTAATGTTCTTTAGATTATAGAGGGTATAGTTAGGAATATCTATAATCTATAGATAATCTTTAATTAGCTAAATAAAGAATTCCTAGAGCCCCTAGGGCTAAGGATATTTTTAAAAAAGGGGAGAAAAAAAGAAGAATAAATAAAAAGAAAATATACTAATCGTGGCTAGAAAGGCTACGATAGAGCTTATAAAGGCCTTTAATATAATAGAGTTAATATATTACCGTTAGTTTTCTTTTATTACTATTTATAAATTAACTATAATAAATAAGGTTACTAGTACCGATATAATTCTATTAATATTTTTATACGCTTAATATAAGGTTTATATAATATATATTACTATCTATTATTAGGATATAGCTATTTATATCTTTCTATCTAAAGATCTCTTAGGAAAGTATCTCCGAAAATTCTAGTCTTAGCGGTTTCTCTGTTTAGTCCCGGGAGATAATAGTTTTATATATTAGGTTATAGCGAAATAAAGATTTCTAGCGATTTTATAGATAGTATCCTAAGATAAATATAGTCCCGATCCGGAGGTCCCTAATCCGATTAATAATCCTATTACCGAGTATCGCCTAAAATAGCTAAGAACTTCCTTATTCCTATTCCTAAGTTTTAAGTAAAATTCTATATTTATATTACTATTTTACGATAATAATAATAGTATTTTTCCGATAAAGTTTTAGTAGCTTTCTATTTAATTTATATGATTTCTTTTTAAGTAATATCTTATCTTTTTTATCTTTATTTCTTATATTTTATAATAGCTTTTTTTATATTTACTATATTTTCTTCTAGGATCTACTAATTATATTTTAATAACTAGCTTTTCTATTTAATTAGAAAGTAGGATTTTCTATTAAAATATTAGTAATCTTTTATTTTTTTAATCTTTTATTTATTATTATCTTATAATTCTAGTATCGGTATATTTCTATTATTATTTTATTTTTTATCTCTCTATTTCTAGAGTTTAAAAAGTAATATATAGAATATATTATAAATTTAATTATATTAGTTTAATAGAACTAGTTAATATATCTATAATCCGATCTTCTCGAGAATTTAGAGAGATCTAATAAACTTAGATATTAATTTCTTTATTATCTTTAATCTTAAGTTTTTTATTAATAGAGCGACTAAATCCTTATATTTAAATAATATTTCTTTATAGGTTTTATTATAGGATTTTATTTACGTTTCTATTATTTTTCGCTATTATTCTATTAAGTTTTATCTTAACTTTTATAGTTTTTTAGTATATATTTCTGTTATTAGGATCTTTTTTAAAAATATATTATTCTTAGTATATAGTTAGAAATAAGGTAAATATTTTAATAAGGTCTAGAATACAGATTTCCTTATTATTATATTAGGGGTATTATTATATATAAATTATATATTTTTTAGTAATTTTAGCTATATAATCTATTCTCTATTAATAAAATAATAAAGATAGCGTTCTAGCGTTTAGTTTATCCTCTCTATTTAGCTATCGGTTTATAGATAAAATACTATTAAAAGGCAGAGTTTAATATAACTAATATAATATAATTTTAACTAAAATTACTAATAAAGAGTAATCCTTAATCTAAGATAATTCTATTTAGTAGCCTATACTATAATTCTATTTTATTATAGAATAATTCTATAAGTTCTATAATATTAATTATTATTAATATAACAAAGAATAAGGACTATTTTATTAATCTATCGATAATAACTAGTATTACGTTAATTTCTTAGGTTCTATTTCTATTTAGTAATAATCCTATAATAAAGTCTATTAATAGTTTGCTAAAGGGCTATAATAATATTAGTAGCGATTCTAGTTTACTATATAAATAATATCTTAGTGTTATTATTTCTTAATATATTATATATATCTAGATATATTCTTTTATATTATTCTAAAATTTAATTTAGTAAAATTTCTTTTTTAATAGCGTTTCGGTCCTATTTTACCTAAAATAGCCTATTAAAAGATTATTATAATAAATACTTAGTAACTTTTTTCTAAGATTCTCTTTTATTAGAATAAAAAGATAATTCTTAAATTAAAGAAGGTTTTTAGGATTAATACCTTAATTCTTAAAGTTTTTAGATATCTAATTTAACGCGGTTTTTAGCCTTTACATCTTTAGGTCTTTATCTTAGATCTATTTAATTATTATCTATAATTTAGTATTAGCTTCTGCTAAATAAATATACTCTTTTTTATAAATATCCTATATCTTATATTAAGATATTCTCTTATTTTTTATAAGATTTTTCTAGATAGCCTAGTTAGTTATTTCTATATTAATAGACTCTCTTTTATTTTTTACTATATAGATATTAAATTAGGGATCGCTTTCTTTTAAAAATATCTTATTAGATTTAAACTAGGATTTCTTAGTAATAAGATCTATAATTATAATTATTTAAATAATAGCTTTTTATAAATTAGATAATAGCTCTTTAATTATAATCTATTCTTATAATAATATAAGTAATTCTTTTCCTAGAGCGTCCCTCTAAATAAAATTAGGTTTTCTTAAGAGTTTATTTATAGAATTATTTTTTCCTAACTAATATTTAACTATAAAATTAAATAATATAAGATATATATATTAATATATCTATTTTCTATTTAGCTTAGTTTATTTTATAAAAGATTAAAGATTTAGGTAATCTAATAATACTTTAATAGTAAATTAGTTATTTTCTAAGTACTATCTCTAATATTTAAAGGAGTATATAATTATAAGAAGTTCTTAGTTTAATATATTATAGTTTAATTTTACTCTAAAGAATAATTTTAACTAAAAGATAACTAAATAATACTAATTTTAGTTATCTAGCTAAAAGAGAATACTAGCTATTCCTTAATTTAATATATCTATTTTAATATATATTTAGTATTAGAGATTAAAATATTATAATAAGGATATATTATAAAAGACTATAATTAGGTATTAAAACGCTATCTTTTTATAAAGTATAAATTAGTAACTCTTAGGTTTTTTGCTATTTTTACTCTCTTTAAATAATATAGTTAAAGATATTATAATATAAGAGAAATTATAAATAAATTATTAACAGAAATTATAGAATCTAATAAAGATTTAGATATTATAGTAGCTTTTAGGTTTTAGCCACAAAACGATAGCGTTAATCTATTATTAATTTATCGATATACTATCTTAGTCTATAATAAATCTAAGGAATTCTATTCTTTCTTAGTAAAAAATATATTTTAAAGGTTTTACATAAAATCCTATTTCTCTTATTTTTTTAAGGATTTACTAGATATAATAAATATATAACTTATGGTTTAATAAAAACATTAGAATATTGGGCACCCAGCTGAGGGGGCCCCCAAAAATACTGAGCGGGCCCCAAAAATCGGTGGAATATTACGCTGACTTTTGGGGCCCCCTTAGCTCGCTAAGTCGACTGGGCCCCAAAATATTTTATGCTAAAATTAAAATTCTTACTAATAATGCTTTTATTATCTACGGATCAACTCTATATAACCTTATATCTCTATATTTATGATATTTATAGTGATTTTTTATTGAATATATACAAAAAATCCGTGTTCCAAATCATATGCAAAACCTAGAAACGGCACAAATAAAGAAAATAAGGGGGTAGGCGAAAATGTAAAACGAGGTCTGAATAACGGACTATGGATAAACTATGAAGATGACATAGTGAGGTGATAATAATATAAAGTTGAGAATTTTCTTTTTGTGTGTATAAAATAAGATTAGGTAATAAAAATATTTTGGGGCCCAGTCGACTTAGCGAGCTAAGGGGGCCCCAAAAGTCGGCGTAATATTCCACCGATTTTTGGGGCCCGCTCAGTATTTTTTAGGGCCCCCTCAGCTGTAACCCGGATAATATAGACGACTAGGTCTCTATTATATATTGTGATTATTCTACTATAGAGTAGATCAAGTAACGAGTTCCAACTTCCTTCAGGATCATATGATATCACCTGATTCACACCTTCTGTTAGTTGGGAATAACCTTATGCCTCACCATCTTGGTAGACCCTTTATATTTGTTTATATTAATATTATTTCTTTTTAGAAGCTTTATTATATCGAGTTCTATTAGTTATAAACTATAAAAGTTATTATATTATTCTTTTAGTAATTATCTAGTTTATCTATTTTCTAGTTAATAGAATCCTATTAAGAATCCTTATCTATCTTATTATATTTCTTATTATTATAGTTTTTATTTATATAACCTATTATTAAATTTAATTATAATATTAATTATTCTTACTAAATTAATAGATTAGTTAATCTTTATCAATTTATTATCAATTTCTTTCTTAAGTCCTTATTTCAAGATCTAGATATAGATATCGAAATCGAAATCGAGGTATAAAATAATTTACTAAAATATTATTATATATATACTAGCTAATCTAGTTTTTATAGTTAATCTAGTTATCGCTCGATAGTTTATATCGCGTTAATATTTCTAAATATCTATTCAAGCTTTTTATTAAAGATTTTATAGAATATAAAGATTTCTTTAGTAATACTTTCTTAATCTTTTTTATTTTTCTAGTTAAATTTCTAGATATAAAGTTTAAATTAATTAAATATTTATCTACGTGAATAGATAGAGACGTAAATTATTTTATTAGCTTCTTAAATATAATTAATAATATATAGCTATATATCTATTTATATTAGGAATCCTTAAATCTTAGATTAAGTTCTATGGAAAGAAATCGGGTTTAGATAATTTAACTATAAGGCTACTTTTCTCTATTATTCTATTATAATTATATATTAGTTAGTAGGCTAATTAAAGAAGATTATCTACTCTATAAGAGATTATTATAGCTATTACTAGATATTATAATATTATATATTCACAATTTAGTAATAAGATAGTTAATATATTATATATATCTAACTAGTTACTATAAATTAGTCCTTAAAAATAATACTTCTTTTTATAACTACGAGCCTTAAAACTTATTCTTAATCGTACTAATACTACGTTTAGCCTTATATAGATAGATCCTATTAAATATTTACGAAGGTATATTAGTTAAATATATACCGAGTAGATTAGCACCGAAGTAGCTCCCCTATCTATAAGATAGTTATTGCGAAAGTAAGCTATAATAAAACTAAAGATAGTATCTAAGTAATAATATATAATTAATCTCGAAGAACTAAATATATTTATAAAAAAGCGTTTTTATATATCTAGTCCTTATATTTCCCTAATCTATATATATAGATCGCTTGATCTATTAGAATAGACTCCCGATTTATTACCCTAGATCGCCTACTCTATCGAGTTATATAATAAAGTAGTACCAAAAGGAAAACGGTACGTATAGGTATATATATAAGGGATTTTCCCTAAAATACATATTCTACTGTTAGTTTCCGCTAGCGTTTAGGCTCGTACTCACTAATCAGTTTATTAGCTCTCGGTAGCCTTTCGTTAAGTTACGGGGTCCTTAGATAATTAGTGTCTATAGGGTCCATAACACTTATTAAGATTATTCTAATTAGTTATTATATTAGTTAATATATTCTATTATTCTTTTAACTATATTTCTCTAGTATGCTCAATACTTTTAGACTAAAGTTAAGACATATAACTCGAACTTATTTTTCCTTATTAAATATAAGCTATATATAACGGCTTTAGTAATTTATTAATAATATTCTACCTACAACGTGTTATATAATATAGTATATTCCGCGGTATCTTATTTTAACTTATCCTAATATTTTTAGGTTATAAAAAGTATAATGAAAGATATCTATAATTTATAATTAATCTTTAATAAAATAAACAAATTTTTGTTAGACCCTCTAGCTAAAAGTATTTTTATTAAAGACAGAAGAAATAGAAGAAATAAAATATTAAATAAAAGAAAAGTATACTAATTATAGCCGGGAAAACTATAATAAAGCTTATAAAGGCGTTTAATATAATAGAGTAAATATATCGCTACTAGTTTTCTTTTATTACTACTTATAAATCAATCGACTATTATAAATAAGGTTATCTATATTAGTATAATTCTATTAATATTTCGGGAGGCCTAATATAAGGTTTATATAATGTGTATCGCTATTTATTATTAAAATATAGCTATTTATATCTTTCTATCTAAGGATCTATTAGGGAAACACCGAAAATTCCAGTCCTAGCGATTTCTCTAGCTAGTTTTAGAAGAAAATAATTTTATATACTAGATCGCGGCGAAATAAGAATTTTCTAAAGTATTATAATATAGTATCTAAGGATAAATATAGTCCCGATACTAAGTATATCTAAGATATTTAAAAAAGAATTTTCCTATTTCTATTCCTAAGTTTTAAGTAGAGTTCTATATTTATATCTTTTTTTTAGTAATAACAACGGTATTATTTTAAGAGGGATAAGCTATGCTTCTACTTAGTTTAAGGGATTTCTTTTTAAGTAATATCCTATCTCTTTTACCTCTATTTCTTTCTCTAGGATTCACTAACTATACTCTAATAGCCAACTTTCTATTTAACTAGAAAATAGGATTCATTATTAAAGTATTAATAATCTTTTACTTTTTAATCTTCTATTTATTATTATCTTATAATTCTAATATCGGTATAATTCTATTATCATTTTATCATTTATTCTCTATTTCTAGGGTTAAGAAGTAATATATAGTATATATTATAGATATAATCGTATTAACTTAATAAAACTAGTCGATATATCTATAGTCCGATTTTCTTAAGAACTTAGAGAGGTCTAATAAATTTAGGTATTAGTTTCTTTATTATCTTTAATTTTAAATTTCTTATCAATAGAGCAACTAAATCTCTATATTTAAATAAGATTTCTTTATAGGTTTTATTATAATATTTTTATTAATATTATATTAAGTTATACTTAATTTTTATAATTTTTGAACACACGTTTCTGTTACTAAGATTTCTTTTTAGAAATATTTGATTCTTATTATATAATCGGAAGTTAGATAAGTATTGTATTAAAATCTAAAATAAGAATTTCCCTATTATTATTATATTTAGGGTATTATTATATATAAACTGTGCATTTCTTGATAGTTTTAGCTACATAATCTATTCTTTATTAATCAAGTAGTAAAGATAACGTTCTAGTATTTAGTTTACTTTTTCCTATTTATCTATTAGTTTAAAGTAAAATACTATTAAAAAATAGAGTCTAAGATAGTTAATACTATATAATTTTAACTAGAATTTACTAATAAAGAGTAATCTTTAAAATAAGATAATTATATTAAGTAGTCTATACTATAGTTCTATTTTATTATAGAATAATTCTATAAGCTCTATAGTATTAGTTATTACTAGTATAAAAAAGAATAGCGTCTATTTTGTTACTATATCGATAATAACTAATATTATATAAATTTCTTAGATTCTATTTCTATTTAGTAGTAATCCTATGACAAAGTCTATTAATAATTTACTAAAAGGTTATAATAATATTAGTGGCGATTCGAGTTTACTATATAGCTAATATCTTAGTGTTTTTATTCCTTAATATATTATATATAGCTAGCTATATTCTTTTATATTATCTTAAATTCTAATCTAATATAACTTTCCTTTTAGTAACGTTTTAGCCTTATATATAAAATAGCCCACTAAAGGGCTATTATAATAATAAATATTTAGTAACCTCTTCTTAAGATTCTCTCTTATTAGAATAAAAAGTTAATTTTCAAATTAAATAAGATTTTTAGGGTTAATACTCTAATTTTTTAAAGTTTTTTAGATCTCTCATTTAATATAATTTTAGTTATTATATTTTAGGTTTATCTAATTATTATCTATAATTTAGTACTAGCTTCTACTAAATAGGTATATACTTTTTTATAAGTATTTTATATTTTATATTATAGTATTTTTTATTTAGTATAAGTTTTTTCTAGATAGTCTATTAGCTATTTTTATATTAATAGACTCTCTTCTATTCTTTATAATTTAGATACTAAACTAGGGTTTATTTCCCTATAAGATATTTTACTAGATTTAAACTAGGACTTTTTAATAATAAGGTCTATAACTATAATTATTTAAATACCAGCTCTCAATAAGCTAGATAATAGCTTTTTAGTCTCAATTTTTTAATAATAATAGTATAAGTAATTCTTTTCTTAGAGTATTCCCCTAAATATAATTAGGTTTTCTCGATAGTCTATTTATAGGATTACTCTTAACTAGTACTCAACTATACAATTAAATAATATAATATATATATAATATCTATCTCTTATTTAGCTTAGTTTATTTTATAAAGGATTAAAGATTTAAGTAGTCTAATAATATTTTAATAGTAAAATAGCTACTTTCTAAGTATTATTTCTAATATTTAAAAGAGTATATAATTATAAAAAGTTTTGAAGTATATTATAGTGTAAATCTACTCTAGAAAATAATTTTAACTAAAAAGTAACTAGATAATACTAATTATTATTTAGTTTAATATATATATTTTAATAAAGATTTAGTACTAGAGATTAAAGTATTATAGTAATAGTATATTTCGAAAGGCTATAATTTAGCGTTAACATATTTTCTGTTCGTGAATTATAAATTAGTAACTCCTAGGTTTTCTACTATTTTATTTCCTTTAAATAATATTATTAAAGACATTATAATAGAAGAAAGTTATAGTTAAACTATTAATAAAAGTTATAAAATCCGATAAGAATTTAGATATTATAGTAGTTTCTTAACTTTATCTATAAAACGATAATATTAATCTATTATTAATCTATTAATATACTATCTCAATCTATAATAATTCTAAAAAATTCTACCTTTTTTATTAAAAAATATATTATAAAGGTTTTACGTAAAATTCTACTTTACTTATTTTTAGAGATTTATTAGATATAGTAAGTATATAACTCGCGATCCGATAAGAATATCAGAGTACCATCTAAATATATAATATAGGTATAATTCTAACAGATAATAAAAGCGTTAGTTAAAGTAAATAGTATAACTATGTACTTAAAAGTGACTATACTATATATAAAATATAGACTTTTACTCTTCGAGCTGTTAAATTTCCAATTTAGTTAAAATAAAATATAAAAGATTATTATAACTAATCTATAACGAATATAATAATTTAATCTTTTAAATAGAAAAAACGAATCTTTTATATCTATTAAATATATTATTATTAATAGCTTTGTTCTCTCTCTTTATCTTATTTTTCGCGGCGAAATTATTATATCACTTCTAGTCTTAAAGAATATACTAATAATAAAATAACTTTTAACTAAATTTAGTAGTTCTATCTATATATAATATATTACGTTTTAAAAGGTTAAAAATAGCTATTTTTAATAGATAATTATGGTTTATATTTAATATATAGTTTTATTGATTTTTATCAATAACTTCATATTATTCCGATCTATTTTATACCATATATTACTTATTTTAGCTAGCTACTTAATAACTAACTATTTCAAGTATATAAATACTATTTTCAAAATTAAAATAATAAGCTTTATTAGTAAGGTAGCAGTGTAGGTAATAAAATAGATTTTCTTCGAGAATTACACTAAATTCGATAATAAGCTTTTACTGTTTAGATAATTTAATATAATATTAAAGATTAAGTTATTTATTTATTTCATCCTTAGAAAGTCTTCAATAGACACCTAAAATTAGATATATGAGTTATGAAAATCTATAACTATTTAATAATAAGAATATACCTCTTTTATTATTTAATTTAATAAATTTATCTCCTTTATTGATTTATTACGTATAGCGAAGTATTAATAAAATAAAGATCTAAATCGATAAAAGTCTACAGCTAAATAATAGTTACTAGCGTTATTTTAATCGTTTTTCTTTTTAAATCTATATCGAAGCTACTAAACTCGTTTTATATTTATAGTTAGCTCTTATCTAAATTCTTCGTTAAATTTAACCTAAAAATATATTTAAAAATTATAAACAAATCCCTATATTAAGACCTCTCTTAGTAAAAGATATACTAAAATATTTAATAAGCGACAAATTAGATAGCTTTACAGCTACTCTATATCCTATAGCGAGATTAGAATAGAGAGATATTAGTATTAGAAGAAAGTAAATTAACTACTAAAGACCCTCCGCTATTTTTTAATTTAATTAACGAAATTATTAAATAATTAATAAAGAGGAAAATTTCCGTATTAATAAGAATTTATATATAAGTATAGAGGACTAACAGCTAAAAATACTATAGGGTCCGACTCGAGGGGATAGCTAGTCTATATCTTAGATATTAATTTTACTAAAGTATTTTACCCCTAAATATCGACCTAAAATCTCTAAAATAAGAGATGAAAAGTATCTAATTATTTACTATAACCTTATTAAATCTCTAATAATCTATATATAAGCCTAATCCTCTATCTTTTTTTAAGATAAAAACGATTAGATCCTCCTATTTATAAGATTTTAATTAATATTAGTTTATAATATGTATAATTTACTTTATAATAAAGGGTATATAAATTTATAAAATAATAAATTGTTATTTTCTAGTTTAATAGTATAGTCTAATAATTTATTAGATAAAAGGATTTTTAATTATTCCGCTAGAAAAATATTAATAAGTCGATATAATTCTAATAGTAAGATTAAACTTGTTTATCTATAAAGATTCTTATTAATCGCGAGATGAAGATAAATTATTGATTTAGTAGTCTCTTAAGAGCTAATAAATATATAAGGTATCTATTATATACTATATAAAGATATTTCCCTATTATCTACTATTTTAAACAGTTTTAATAATAGTTTTACCCTCTATAATTTATACTATTACGCGAAGTTAATACTAATAATTTTAATTTTAATAAAAATTATTTATATCTATATATATTTTTAAGTTTATTCTATAATTATACTAGGACATAAAAATATATTACTATTTTTATTTATAGTAATAAAGTTAGTTACATAGGATTTAGATTAATTTATAATTATTTCCAAGTTAATCTAAATAGTAGCTTATATATTAGTTTTTCTATCTATTTCAATTACGTTTCTTTTCTATTGTCAACCCTTTTTATATTTTTAAATCCATTGTTTTATTAATTTCAATTTATTTAAAATTACTTATTTATAAGTCTTTGAAGTTTTAGGACTTGTTTATTTATAAATTAACTGAAATAATCCTTAGTAATATATAACTATGGATATTATCTTACTTTAGTTTTTAGATAATTTATATATATATCTCTCTATATATATTATTTAATATTATAAGTAAATTTTAAAGATATTATAAATACTTTTTTTTATTATAATATATCTTAAAATATAAACCTCTCATAAGTTTTACTCTAGATATTAATATATGTTTTATAGCAATTCTATAATATTAATTTTAAGAGTAAGAATAGCTATATAGAATATTAGCGTTTTATTCTTTTTTTAGATTCTTTTAATAATATGTTAGTATTATTTTTATTAATAAATAAGCTTTATATACAATAAAGTTATAATGATTTATTATTTTTCATGATAATGGTTTCTAGTACTTTTTTAAAAATAAAAGAGAAATTTACAATTTATCCTTTCCTTTACTAAAGTGGATTAAGAAATAACTATTTTCGCATTCAATTCTTTTTTATTAATTTTAGAGCTAAAAATAGAGATTATTATAGTTTAAGAATATTAAATATTTATATTATATTAATATACTAAATCAAGGCTTTAATTGCTTAAAATAGTTATAAGCTAAAAATTACAGAAATTAATCAAGAAAATATTATATAGATTAAAACAGTTATCATATAAGAAAATATAGTACCAACAGCGGAAATCCTATAGTACCCCTATCAATACCCCTTCCGTTAGTTAGAAATAGCTTTATACCCTACTATCTCTATAGACCCTTCATAAAGATCTGGTTATTATATTAGATATTTATTTATATAATAACTTTATTTTATACCTTTTTATTAGGAATACCTAATTTAGAAATAACTAGTTAGTTTTAGAATGTATATAATTATATTATTTAACTACTTATGGGTTTTTTAAAAAGGTAATAACTAATTACAAGTAGTTTTGTCGCTAGAAGATATAGCTTCTATTTATATACTAAATAATATACATCTCTCCTAGTTACTATATAGGTTTTAATCATAGGCTTTTTTACACAATATTTATTAGTAGGTCTATCTAGGATTTAGTTAATATTTACCAAATAACGAAATCAATTATAGTAATAGTCTAGTAGCCTTTATTAGGTATAATTAATAATTACTCAATAAAATTAGTATTAGATCTCTTAAATAACTATATTCCTTCTGTAACGAAGGTCTATATACCTTCAAGGCGGAGACTTCTTTTTAAAATTTGGGAAACTTAGTGAAGTATATCTAAATTACTTTTTTTATATCTAAATAGATATAAATTACTATCTATAAAACTAGATAATACTATATAAGCTAGGGTATCTAAAGTATCCTAGGCTTTAGTATATCTAGATATAGAGTAATAATACTATTATTAAAATTAAAATTAAATTATTTTTAGAAGGTTTTATCTATTTATATTAGTATTAGATAAAACCCTAATAATAAGTTAACAAATTTAAGTATAGTCTATTAATATTTTTATTAAGGTAACGTTTAGTATTTGTTAGCTATTTATTCTCTAAAGTATAGGTTATAGTCTTTATCGCGGCGAGCTCAGCTATTTCATTACGATATTCCTAGATTATATTCATAGATTATATTCTCGATAAAACCTAGATAGTAGCTAGTAGTATTTGAAAAGACTATTTTAGACTTTCTTTAATACTAGAATTATAGATTAGACCTTTAGAACTCTATAATCTATTACGCGAGGTCTTTATTCTAGATTTTTATTAATTAGAGATATTATATATAGTCTGATATAGTTCGTAATAATAATTATTATAAGGCTATTTTCGATCTAGCGCTTTTATATATATACCTTTTTAATTAATAGCTAATACTTCTTTTTATATATTAGATTTTTTAGCCCTGTGTTTATTTTAGTTTCTATCGATTATATATAATTAATTATAGAAGACCTAAAGATTTTTTAAAAAAAAGTATATATATATAAATATTTATTCGGATATATTAATCTTAATTATAAATAGGTTTATTTAGTCTAGGTAGATTTGGACTAATATAGATATTATTTTTTTTAGGTTATAAAAAGCTTTTTCCATAAAAGCGATTTTATATAATTAGCTAGGATTTATAGATTTATATCTCTATATTATTCTTTTTAGTAGATCGTAAAATAAGATAGCTATATCTATAAATCTTTTAACAAGTATTTATAGGTAACTCTAAAAACTAATAAAGATTATATATTTATTTTAGGAATAGATTAATTAACGATCGCCCCAGTCCTTGTAGCTATATAGTAGTTAAAAAAAAACCTATTACTAAAAAGATAATTATGAAATTAAAGTTAAGTAATTACTAACATATATTTTATTAGCTAAGCGTCTAGTCAATAGCCCTATAGGCATTCGAGTATCTTATTAAGATATATATGGTACATCTCTATAAAATTCGAAAAGATTAAGATATTATTAAAAAATAAAATACTCTAAATACTATAATAAGCTATTTTTAGATATTGTTTCATTAGGCTTTAGTAATTAGGATATATTTACTATTTATTATTTAATATATAGACAAAGATAACTAGAAAAGCCTTAGACGATTAATAATAGCTAAATAAGGTTTAAATAAAATAAACTCTCAATTTATTATAGTTACTTATCTAACTTCTCTATTAATAGACTATATATACTAATATTAATAGTATATATAATATCTTAGTTGAATAGTAACTTTTCTAGTAGTTTATTGTAGAATATTATAACGTGGTTCTAGATAATTTCTTAAATCCGCGAGTTAAAATATTATAAAGATTAAACAGATATTCTTTTCCTAGTATAAATAAAAAAAATCGCATTTTAGTATATAGTTTTCGAAATATTTATCGACGTATTATATAATAATTAAATAAAGATTAACCTTAGATATTACTAGGGACAAAATAGGATTTTGGCTATTAGTACAACATTTTCTAATATAATCAAATTATATTTATTATTTTTTTATTTACACTTTTCTTTTAAAAAGATTTTTACTATAAAAATTTAATAGTCAGAATTATTAAGATAATTTATACTATATTTTTTAAATAATATATGAGAAAATTAGAAATAAAGGGCTATAAAATATTGAAATAAGGTATATAAGTGTTCGATTTAGTAGTCGAGATAGACCATAAACTTATTTCCTTAATCACACAACTATTCTCATATTAAATTCTTCTTTATCACTTTTAAAACCAAAGATATATATAATTATAATTTTAAAATTGTATAAAAAATATTAAAAAGATATACTATATATTAATCTACTAGATAAGGACTTTAAGTATTTTAGATAATAGGTTAAGGCTATATTTAAAAAATATTATTTAATTATAAATAAATCAAAAATTATCTAAGTTAAATTTAGGCATTAATAAGCAAAATGTTGTTTTTTATTATTACTAAGCTATATCTAGTCTACTTTCTAGTTAATATATAGATTATAATCGCGTAGAAAATTAATACTAAGGACTATTAATTTATTCAAGCGATAATACCTATGCTTTAATCGCCTCTATTTAGTCATTAAGATAAATAGTAATTATATAATATTCTCTAATTAGCAAATAAATATCTTTCTAATATTTATGACTCGTAATAAATCTAGAGGGTTCTTTATAATATTAGATATATATATATATTGATATAAAGATATAAAGATATAGCTAGCCCTATAGTCGAAGAGTATTTATATATCTATCTAATTTAGATTAAATTGATACTTTTAATACTAATAGCTAAAGCTATTATAAGTCTAATATTATTATCTAGATATTATTTATAAGATTAATAGGGTACTTAAGTAGTCGAAAATATTTTTTTATAGTTATTGATATAGCTATTACTATAGTTTTATCCTTCTAATTAGTTATAGATATAGCCTATTAAGCTATTATATATAGATAATATAATAATATGATTTATAGGCTTTAGTTCGGATTTATAGACTATCATTAGTAGTTAGTAGCTGTCCCCTCGAGTCGGACCCACAATATTTTTAGCTATTAGTCCTCTATACCAATATATAAATTCCTATAGATACGTAAATTTTTCTCTTTCTTTATCAATTATTCAACAATTTCACTAATTAAATCAAAAGAAAATAGCGGAGGGTCCCTAGTAATTAATTCACCTTCTTCTAATACTAATATCTCCCTATTCTAATCTCGTTATAAGATATAGGGTAGCTACAAAGTTACCTATTTTCTCGCTCGTAGGATATTCTAGTATATCTCTTTTATTATATAGTCTATAATTTGATAATTCGTATCTTTTACTAAAAGAGGTCCTAATATAGGGATTTATCTACGACTCTTAGGTATTTTTTTAGGTTAAATTTAGCGAAGGTATTAGACGAGAACTAACTATAAATATAAGACAATTAATAGCTTTGATAAAGATTTTAAAAAGACAATCAAGGCGATATTAGTAACTATTATTTAGCTACGGACTCTTATCGATTTAAGTCTTTACTTTATTAATACTTTACTATATACGATAAATTAATAAAAAGGCGAATTTATTAAACTAGATAGTAAAGGAGTTATATTCTTATTATCGAATAGTTATAGACCTTTAATAACTAACGAGTCTAATTTTTATCAGTCTACCAAAGACTTTCTAAGGATTAAATAAATACCTTAGTCCTTAAAATATCTTAAATTATCTAAGAGGTAAAGGCTTATTATCGAATTTAGGGTAATTCTCGAAGAAAATCTATTTTATTATCTACGCTGCTACCTTACTAATAAAGCTTATTATTTTAACTTTGAAAATAGTATTTATATATTTAAAATAGTTAGCTATTAAATAGCTAGCTAAAATAAGTAATATAAAATAAAATGATAAATCGGAATAATATCGAGTTATTAATAGAAATCGATAAAATTATATATTAAATCGAACTATAACTATCTATTAAAAGTAGCTATTTTTAACTCTTCGAAACGCGATATATTATATATAGATAGAATTACTAAAACTAGTTTAAAGAGATTTTATTATTAGTATATCCTTTAGGACAAATAGCAATATAATAGTCGTCTAAAGGTAAAGTTATTATATATTAGTATTCAAAATAATATTCGCCGCGAAAAATAAGATAAAAGGAGAGAACGAAACTATTAATAGCGATATATTTAATAGATATAAGAGACTCTGAATACCTTCATTATTCAAAAGATTACCTTATTATACTTATTATAGATTAGTTATAGCGACTTTTTATATTTTATCTTAACTAAATTAAAAGCTAGTTTTATTAAAGCTAAAGATATTTTATACCCTAATTTTAGCTATATATAGCTCTAGAAAATCGAACTAAGCTTCTAAATACTTAATCCTTTACTTATAGATAGCTTCTCTCGATTAGTTTTTATTTTATTAGCTATAAATCTAATAAAAGGCGTCCGATAAAATAATATACCTAATTCTTCGAAATGCGTAGCGATACGTTATCCGTAACGTTCTATTTTAAAATCTAATTTATATAGTCCTTGATTATACTAATTATAGATAAAACTTATAGATAATTAAGATATCGAGTCTAACGAATAACTACTTTTTCTTATAAATTATTAAGTATTTTATTAATAGGAATAGTAGCTATTCTAAGTAGATAACTATAAATTCTAGCGCGAAATTGATAATAAGGAATATTAAATTCGAGCGCTAATTGCGCAATTTTTGGTTTTTAATCGCGTTTTGTTACTTCATAGGCCTAATTAAGACGATTTTCGATATTTTCGTCGAATTTTCGTATACTAAATATATAATAAAGATAAATAAAGAGAAAATTTATATATTAATAGAAATTTATGTATTAGTATAGAGGACTAACAACTAAAAATACTATAGGTCCGACTTAAGGGATAGCTATAGAAGAAACCAATTTAATCTATTATTAGTTTAGGTCTTTAAACTACTAGGATTATAACTTTAATTTTATAATATAGAAATATAATAGTTTACAATATCTATAGAATGACAGAATATAATAATATATTTATAAATAGATTATATTCTTTTTATATATATTCTATATAGTATTATCTCTTAAGGTAATCCCTAAAATCAATATCTATCTATTTCTTAAAGTCGCTCTATATCTAGATCTCTTTATTTTACAAAGAGTTAATAATAAATAATATTATCCTAATATTCTTCTCTATATTAAAAGATGTTAAAAATAGTTTTACTTATAGTCTTCCGGGACTCCTTATTTAAAATTAGAGTTAACGCTAAATTTAATAATAGAACTTCTATTAATTATTAGTATGTTATAAATACCTAGCTCGCTTTATTTTATATTATATACTTTATAACTAATATACTTTATAGACTCTAGAATATCTACTTCTAGTTTTAGCCTAATTAAAAGATCTTAAGATATATCTTTATTTATAATAATAGGAGCTTTATAATAGCCTCTAGAAATTTTAATAAAGTCTTATTAATATTAATCGCTGGTTGGTTCTTTATGGCTAATAATAATATATTGTTATTATTTTAGAGATATAGAGGGAGTAAAGATTAATATAATCTTACTATATAGTTTTTAAAGAGATAAACAATCGATTAATTATTTATTATAAACAATCTAGTATAGGTCTATTTATTTAGAGACAGGCAAAAAGTTTAGGACACACTTTATATGCTATAGATATAGGTAGTAAATACTATTATTATCTAGATTATATAGCTGCTTTTCAAACTTTTTAATAAAATAGTTATTATAATAAATATATATTAAAACTAGCCATAGTCGATTCTCTAAAAGATAGAATCTAATTTTAAAGATACTATAAAAGTTATAATATATTAATACTACTCTATATCTAATGGGTTCTAAAAGTCTGCTAATACCATAAATTTCGAATAAAGATCTAATTTTTTAACTCGGATATCTTGATAGAAATAGATAATATATTTCAAAAAGTTAATAACATATTACTATAAAAAGATATAAATTTTTCTTTGTTAATAATAAAAAAAGCTATTAAATATAAGATATCTTTTAATTAAAATTGTAAATAGTCCATAGAGATAATAGTGTATAAAGCTATTCCTAACTAATATAAGGGGTATATTAAATAATATTATATAATCTAGGGAGAGATAGGAAGTTAGATCCTAGTACTTAACCTATCCTATATTATAATAATTATAATACTTAGTAAATACTTAGTTACACTATCTATCTAAAAGTCTGCCGATACTCACTATATTCCCCGTAAAACTTGGTGATTTTAATTATAAATATCTTAATAAATTTATATAGTATACTATTTTTTGATGATTTTTAAATATTAAATAATTAGTAGACAATTAACTTTTATGTATAATAAATTTTTATAATTTAAAAAAATATAAATATATATAATTTTTATATTAATATTTTATATATATATCTCTAGAGATATATCTATTTCTATTAAGATATTTAAGTTTGAAAATTTATAATTTATTGGAAATTTGTAGTGTTAGCAGACTTTTAGCGCCCGTCGTATTTATATTATTGATAATATAGAGAGTTATAAAGATATTATATAATAAATTAATACTCTCGAATTAGATTAGTAGGACAAGATTTAGTTTTAATAGCAACAAGGATATACTATTTAATCCGCTACTATTCTATTTACTTTCTTTACCTAATCGATAGATTTTATACCCTACTAAGTATATTTTCATAAGGATTTATCTAATTTATTATAAACATAAAACCCAGTAGTCTTAAGGGGGAACTATAAAGAACGTACCCTATTTTTTATAACATTTTTTTTTATAAATATACTATATAGAAAAGGGCTCTTCGTCTTTCCTAACTCAAAGGTATATAGTTTTCCTCGCCTATTAAGAATATATGATTTGTAATGTTACTAGATATATACTAGGCGGTCAAAAGTCTGCCGATAGTCTATAATTTCGATTTACCTCACTATGTTAAAAATTGAATAACTCCCTTAGTATTAATATATATAAATTTATACTAAATATATCAAAAAATAGATTAATATTTAGTATACCAACCTTTCGCTATATGTATAGTAACTATTCTATAAGATATATATATATAGATCGAATTAAGCTATTAATAATATTTTAATCAAGTAGTTCCTACATTTTATATATAGCTTTTTTTAAAAGACTTTTTAATCTAATTTAGACTTTTTATTACTTAACCAAAAATATAATTGAAGATTTTTAATCTTTAGAAATCGCTATACTAGTTTAATAGAGTTAATATTGAATAAATACAAAGGCTAATTAATTATCTAAATTCTATAATTTTAAATTACTTTTATAAGATTTCTACTATATATATAAAGGGTCTACAAAGATGGTGAGATATGAAGTTATTCCCAACTGACGGAAGGGATGGATTAGGTGACATCACATGATCTCGAAGGAAGTTGGACCTTGTTACTTAACCCACCCTATAGTGGAACGATCACGATACTTAGCAGAGGCCTAGTCGTTTACTGTGAAGAATATACTTGGCAGGGTATAAGGCCTGTCGATTAGGTAAAGAAACAAGGGGAAGGAGTAAGGGAAAGTAGTATATCTTTATTACTGTTAAGACTAAATCTTATCTTGCTAGCTGGATGGGAGAGTATTAATTTATTATATAATATCTTCGTAACTCTATATATTATCGATAATATAAACGACTAGGTCTCTATTATATATTATGATTATTCTACTATAAGGTAGATTAAGTAACGAGTTCTGATTTTCTTTAGGATTATATAATATGACATAATTCATCTCTTCCGTTAGTTAGGAATAACCTTATATTTTACTATCCTAATAGACCTTTTATAATTACCCCCCCTCTTAAGGTTAGGTAGCCTTAACTAATATATTTATCTTATTACTATAATATAGGCGTGTTAGCGCGATATCTTTTTGTGGGATTTTTATTTACCTTACTATCGAGATAATAAAAAGATTATATAGTTAACTAGTAAATAAAGATATATCGAATTATATATTTAAGTCTTTATTTATATTTTTAAGTAGTAACTCTTTTCTTTTTCTTCTTTTCTCTTTTACGTTATATTTATCGCGTTTCGTTATCTATTTTTTACTATTTTTATTATTTTCCGTCTTTTTTTCTAATACTATTACTATTATTATATCTTATTGTTATTATTTAGATCGGTTATTGTATTAGTTAATATATTTTATTACTCTTTTATCTATCTTCTAATAATATACTAAATACTTTCGGACTAAGATTAAGGTGTATAATTTCTAGTCGCTTTTTATTATTAAATATAAACTAGATATAGCGGCTTCGGTTATCTATTAATAGTATTCTACCTACAACGCGTTATATAATATAATATATTCCGCGGTATCTTATTATAAAGGGTCTACCAAGATGGTGAGGCATGAGGTTATTCCTAACTAACGGAAGGGGTGAATCAGGTGATATTATATGATCCTGAAGGAAGTCGGAACTCGTTACTTAATCTACTCTATAGTAGAATGATCACGATATATAATAGAGACCTAGTTATTTATATTATTGATAATATGTGGAGTTACGAAGATATTATATAATAAATTGATACTCTTATATCTAGCTAATAAGATAAGATTTAGTCTTAATAGTAGTAAAGATATATTATTACTTTTACTCTTTCTTTTTATTTCTTTATTTAATCGATAGGTTTTATACTTTACTAAATTTATTTTTTATAATTCTAAATCTTTCTTTTCGATTATCTAAAAAAATAGAATAACCCTATGGACCTAATCTGTTATAATATATTAGAGTAATACTCCTAAAGAGATATTATAAATCTCTCTATCCGAAACTAACTAGACTTAACTAGATAAAGACCTATAGACTATCTAAGAAATAATTAAAAAACTTTAATATCTATAAAAATTATAATAAATAGCTTCATAAATAAAAAATTAGATCGAATAAAGGAATATTATTAAATCCTTAATAAATTAATAATAAAACTAGGGTTTATCTCCTATGGAAGATAAAAATAAGATTAGGATTTAGAATATTCTAATATTCTCGATTTATTCCTTTTTTTAATAAAAAGAAAAGTAGCTTTTAGACCTCTCTTTTATTTTTAAAAAAATACTATAGAAATACTATAATAAGAAACGATAAATTATCGTAGCTCTATTGTATATAAAACTTATTTATTAGTAGAGATAATATCGGTATATTACCGAGAAACCTAAAAAAGAATAACGAAATATTAACGTTTTATAAGCTTATTTTAAGAATTAGACTCTCTCTCTTATTAAAGATATTATAGGATAATTATAAAGAGCCTATTAACGCCTAGAGTAGGATCTACAAGAGTTTTATATCTTTTTAGATTTATTAAAATAATACTTCTCTCGTTAAAGTAAGAAAAAGAGAGTATTTATAATATTCTCGAAATTTACTTATAATCTTAGACAATATATATAAGCTACCTAAAAACTAAGATAAGATAGTATTCCTAGCTATTTATTACTAGGAATTACTATAATTGATATAAAACCGAAAAAACCCCAAAACTCTTAAGAGACCTATAAATAAGTAATTTCGGATAAATCAGTATTAACTAAACTATAAACTTTAGGGACCTAAGAGAAGGACCTAAAAAAGTAAAAAGAACCTAATTAAAAGAGATAAGAAAACCCTCTAATATTATATTTATTAAAACGAAACCTATCTCGTTAATTAGTACCCTAATAAATTAAGCAAAAAAACTAATATATAAATAGCTACTTAGATCAAGTTAGAAAATAATAGTAAATTAATCTAAATCCTATATAATTAACTTTATTACCTTAAATAGGAACTACGACTTACCTTTATATTCTAGTATTACTATGGAACAAAGTTAAAATATATATAGATATAAATATCTACGCTAAGATTAATATTATTAATATTAAATTTATAGAAAAATATAAATTATAAAGAGCGAAACTATTATTAATACTACTCGGAATAGTAGATAATCAAAGAACCTTTTTATATAGTATATAGAAAGTATCTATCACGTTTACCGATTCTCGGGGAATTACTAAATCGATAGTTTATCTTTATCTCGCGATTAATAGGGGTCTTTATAAATAAAGAAATCTAATCTTACTCTTAATAATAATATTTATAGAGTATTGTATCTATATTTTACTATAAAACTAAAGTTAATAATTTAAAGCTACTAAAATTAAGTTAGTACTAGCTTAGGAATTCGCGAAAGAATATCGAAAATATATTATTATCTATATTATCGTAAAACTTCTGGAAGAAGTCTAGCTATCCTATAAAGAAAACAAAGAATTAACTATCTATCTTTCGGAAATACTACTAGAACTATATTAATTTATTAATATCTTCTTAATAAAGCAATTATAAATCCTTCTATCTAATAGCTTATAAAATTATACTATTAAGCTAGAAAATAACTATTCCCTATTTTATAGACTAATATATTTTTTATTATAAAGTAAATTATAGATATTACGAACCTATATTAACGAAAATCTTATAAATAGAAGGATTAAACCCTTAAAAAGTCCTACTAAAGTACTAATCTTTTTTATTCTAAAGAAAAATAGAGGATTATATCTCTATATAGATTATTAGGGACTTAATAAGATTATAGTAAAGAATTAATATCTTTTATCTTTTATTTCAGAGATTTTAGATCGACTTTTAGAAGCAAAATACTTTAGTAAAATCGATATCTAAAACGCTTATTACTATATTTATATTTAAGAGAGCGAAGAATAAAAGATTATATTTTATATATATTATAGTTACTTTAAATATATAATTACACTATTTAGCTTAACTAATGCTTTTATTACCTTTTAGAATTATATTTATACCGTTTTATAGGGATTATTTAATATCTCTTATATTATATATTTAAATAATATTCTAATATTCTTCTTAGACTACAAGTTATATATTTACTATATCTACTAAATCTTTAAGAGAATAAAAGAAATAGGACCTTATATAAAACCTTTAAAATATATATTTTACTAAAAAAGAGTAGAATTCCTTAGATTTATTATAGACTAAAATAATATATCGATAGATTAATAATAGATTAATACTATTATTTTATGGCTAGAATCTAAAAGCTACTATAATATCTAAGTCTTTATTAGGTTCTATAACTTCTATTAATAATTTATTTAGAATTTCTCTTATATTATAGCACTTTTAACTATATTATTTAAAAAGAGTAAAAATAGCAAAAAACCTAGAAATTACTAATTTATACTTTATAAAAAAATAGCGTTTTAATATCTAATTATAGTTTTTTATAATATACCCCTATTATAATATTTTAATCCTTAATACTAAATATATATTAAAATAGATATATTAAATCAAGGAATAGCTAATATCTTTTTTTAGCTAAATAACTAAAATTAATATTATCTAGTCGTTTTTTAGTTAAAATTATTCTCTAAAATAGAGTTAAACTATAATATATTAAACTAAGAACTTCTTATAATTATATCCTCCTTTAAATATTAGAGATAGTACTTAGAAAATAACTAATTTACTATTAAAGTATTATTAGATTACTTAAATCTTTAATCTTTTATAAAATAAACTAAGCTAAATAGAAGATAAATATATTAATATATATATCTTATATTATTTAATTTTATAGTTAAATATTAGTTAGGAAAAAATAATTCTATAAATAAACTCTTAAGAAAACCTAATTCTATTTAAGGGGATACTCTAGGAAAAGAATTATTTATATTATTATAAGAATAGATTATAACTAAAGAGCTATTATCTAGCCTATAAAAAGCTACTATTTAAATAATTATAGTTATAGACTTTATTATTAAGAAATCCTAGTTTAAATCTAATAAAATATCTTTAGAGGAAAACGATCCCTAGTTTAGTATTTATATAATAAAAAGTAAAAAAGAGTCTATTAATATAGAAATAGCTAATTAGGCTATCTAGGAAAAATTTATAAAAAATAAAAAAATACCTTAATATAAAATATAAGGTATTTATAAAAAAGAGTATATCTATTTAGTAGAAGCTAGTACTAAATTATAGATAATAATTAAATAGATCTAAAATAAAGACTTAGAGATATAAAGACTAAAAACTATATTAAATTAGATATCTAAAAACTTTAAGAATTAAGATATTAACCCTAAAAGCCTTCTTTAATTTAAGAATTGTTTTTTTATTCTAATAGAGAAGAATCTTAGAAAGAAATTACTAAATAGTTATTATAATAACCCTTTAATAGGCTATTTTAGACGAAATAAGACCAAAATATTACTAAAAAAAGTTCTACTAGATTAGACTTTAAGATAACGTAAAAGAATATATCTAGATATATATAATATATTAAAGAATAATAACGCTAAGATATTACTTATATAATAAACTAGAATCGCTACTAATATTATTATAGCCCTTTAACGAACTATTAATAGATTTTATTATAGGATTATTACTAAATAGAAATAGAACCTAAAAAGTTAACGTAATACTAATTATTATTAATAAATTAATAAAATAATCCCTATTCTTTACTATATTAGTAATAATTAATACTATAGAATTTATAGAATTATTCTATAATAAAATAGAACTATAATATAGGCTACTAAATAAAATTATCTTAGATTAAGGATTACTTTTTACTAATAAATTTTAGTTAAAATTATACTATATTAGCTATATTAAACTCTATCTTTTAATAGTATTTTATCTATAAACTAATAATTAAATAGAGAGGATAAACTAGATACTAAAATATTATTTTTACTATTTTATCGATAGAGAATAGATTATATAGCTAAAATTACTAAGAAATATATAATTTATATATAATAATACTTTTAATATAATAATAGAGAAATCTATATTCTAGACTTTATTAGGATATTCACCTAATTTCCGACTATATACTAAAGATAATATATTTTTAAAAAAGATCCTAATAACAGAAATATATGTTAAAAAACTATAAAAGTTAAGATAAAACTTAATAGAATAATAGCGAAAAATAATAGAAATATAAGTAAAATACTATAATAAAACCTATAAAGAAATATTATTTAAATATAAGGATTTAGTCGCTCTATTAATAAAAAACTTAAGATTAAAGATAATAAAGAAATTAGTATCTAAATTTATCGGATCTCTCCGAATTCTTAAAAAGATCGGATTATAGATATATTAACTAGTTCTACTAAACTAATATAATTAAATTTATAATATATTCTATATATTACTTTTTAAACCCTAAAAATAGAGAGATAAAAAATAAAACGATAATAGAAGTATACCAATACTAGAACTATAAAATAATAATAAATAAAAGATTAAAAAAATAAAAGATTAAAAAAATAAAAGATTACTAATACTTTAATAAAAAATCCTATTTCCTAGTTAAATAGAAAAGCTAGCTATTAGAGTATAATTAATAGATCCTAAAAAAAGATATAACGAATATAAAAAGAGCTATTATAAAATATAAGAAATAAAAATAAAAAAAATAATATATTATTTAAAAAGAAATCTTATAAACTAAATAGAAAGCTACCTAAACTCTACTAGAATAATACTATTATTATTACTATAAAATAATAGCATAAATATAGAACTCTATTTAAAACTTAAGAATAGGAATAAAGAAATTCTTTTTTAGCTATTTTAGATAATACTTAGTAATAGGATTATTAGTTAAATTAGGGACCTCTAGATCGGGACTATATTTATCTTAAGATATTATCTATAAAGCTACTAAAAGCCCTTATTTTACTATAGTCTAATATATAAAATTATTATCTCTCGGGACTAAATAAAGAAGCTGCTAAAACTAAAACTTTTGGAGATATTTCTTTAAGAGATCCTTAGATAGAAGGATATAAATAGCTATATCCTAATAATAGATAGTAATATATACTATATAAACCTTATATTAGGCCTATAGAAATATTAACGGAATTATACTAATATTAGTAACTTTATTTATTATAGTCGATTTATAGATAGTAATAAAAGAAAATTAGCAATAATATATTAACTTTATTATATTAAAGATCTTTATAAACTCTATTATAGCCTTTCCGGCCGTGATTAATATATCTTTTTTTTATTTATTCTCTTTTTTTCCTCTCTCTCTTTAAGAGTACCTTTAACTAGGGGCTCTAGGAATTCCTTATTTAGCTAGCTAAAGATTACCTATAGATCGTAGATATCCCTAACTATACCCTCTATAATCTAAAGAATATTAGTATAAGCTAAAATAAAGATACCGTGGAATATACTATATTATATAACGTATTATAGATAGAATATTACTAATAAATAACCGAAGCTATTATATCTAGTTTATATTCGATAATAAAAGGTGATTTAGAGTTATATACCTTAATCTTAGTCCGAAAGTATTTAATATATTAAAAGAAAATAAATAAAAGGATTATAGAATATATTAACCAGTATAATAACTAACCTAAATAATAATAATAAGATATAATAATAGTAATAGTAACAAAAAGATAATAGAAAATAGTAAGAATAGTAAGAAATAGATAATAAAGTATAATAAATATAATATAGGAAAAGAAAAGAAGAAAAAAAGAGTTATTACTTGAAAATATAAACAAAAACTTAAATATATAATTTAATATATCTTTATTTACTAATTAACTATATAATCTCTTTATTACTTTAATAGTAAGGTAAACGAAAACCCTATAAAAAGATATCGCGTTAACGCGTCTATATTATAATAATAAAATAAACGCGTTAGTTAAGGCTACCTAATCTTAAGAGAGGGGATAATTATAAAAGGTCTACTAAAATAGTAAAGTATAAAATTATTCCTAACTAACAGAAGGGGTGAATTAGGTAATATTATATAATCCTAAAGGAAGTCAGGGTATTGATAGGGGCACCCCAAAATTTTCGCTATTGGCACCCCAAAAAAGATTACATAAATTTTTTCTTATGTAATCTTTTTTTCTCCCACTTCCATCACCATAGCAACCATATACTACATATATACTCTATCTTCTGCTTTATCTCTTTTTCTGCTCTACTATTACCCTGCTAGTTCCTAGCTTTCTGCCTACCTCGCTTACTTCGTCTACTATACCATGCAAACCACGCAAACCAACCCCACTATGCCTACCCCCGCCAACCCTGCTGCCGCTACCCCCGATTTGCCTACAATTCTGCATACCAATTCGCCTGATTCGCCTGCCTTGCCTGCTATTCTACGTTCTGATTCGCTCAATTCGCCTACCGCTACGCCTGTCCCTGTTACTACTGATTCGCCCGGTCTACTACCCCCACCACAACAAACCTTCCCTAATCGGGATGAATTGGTTGATTTCGTGCGCTAGTGGGGTATAACGCAGGGGTATGCTACTACTATCAAGCGGTCTAACCTAAATCGGAATATCTATATATACTGCGATAGATCTGGGGTATATTCAGACCGAATATAGGCACCTACTAGCGCTAAACGGCGCTAAACGAGTACGAGGCGACAAAATTGCCCTTTTTGGGTATATAGGAGTCGCTAGAAGGGTTCTGATTGGCTACTTCGGGTGAAAACCCCTACGTATAATTATTCTGCTAATCTAGATATAATAGCGTATCTAATTGTACGTCAATTTACCTAAGCGTAGAAAACCTTAATTTAATAACTCTCTGCTATTAGACTGAAGTATATTATTGGTGCGCTATATAGCGAGTCCCCTTATTAACGAATCATACCACGCGATGTCTATAATATACGAGTAGAAATTCGATGAAAAGAGATAGGAGAACGTAGTATTCTTGAATATCTATAGATACTACTCGATTCAGAAGGTTATAAATATTTATTCAAGTAAGATAATATAGGGTATATCGAATTTTTTCTTTTCTCTCATCCTTAGTCAATTTAATTGGCTAATTCATATAATAAGGTATTTATCTCATCTATTTTTATATGATTTTATTAGCTAATATTTTAAGGTTTTTATTATAGATTGCATATATAAGACTAATCGGTTTAGTATGCCTCTATTTTATATAGTAGATATAACGCTATTAAATCATATATTTACTGCAGCTCTATATTTTATGCCTAATAAGGTTGAAATAAGCTATATTTAGGTGCTTCAGACCTTTTTTGATTAGCTAAATCTCTTATCTGAATCTGATTTTCGTCCGATTTTGGTAACTGATCGCGAATTAGCTTTGATAAATGCGATATATAGTATCTAGGGGTATTATACCCTATATTT
Organism: Penicillium alfredii; assembly: GCF_028826965.1. Lineage (NCBI taxonomy): Eukaryota > Fungi > Ascomycota > Eurotiomycetes > Eurotiales > Aspergillaceae > Penicillium > Penicillium alfredii. The sequence goes on from NW_026622704.1 coordinate 2,537,732, forward strand.
ACTATACATTTAGTATATTAATAAAGTAGTTTTAGCGAGGGCAAAACGAGATATTAGCCAATTAGACGAAAATACTCCCTAATTCGATGAATTTATGCGTGTATAGTGTTAATTGGTCTAATTATCTACCGAAGATGAATATAAGGTTAATCTTGATAATCTTAATCGGACCTATAGGAGATCTTATCCACTAATTATACGCTATCTCGTAGATATATAGCTACCCTATAAAGAGAGATTTATCTATGCTTAGACCAAAAACCTTACCTATTTTGGTAATAATGTATCATCACGTATCGAGGGGGCGTATTCGGTCCTAAAACGGCATATAAATACTTCTACTAATGATTTACTCACTGTGTGGAAGTCTATTCATAAGGCTATCAGCAGCCAATATAATCTGATTAAATATCAGATCAAAGTAGATCAGATAACATATCTGATACTAGCATCTGATTGGCTATATACCTTTCTCAATAAGCGAGTATCTCGATATTCGCTGAGGCAGATTGATATGTAGCGAATCTATACTAGTAAGGCTACCCTAGAGGCCCCTCTTGGTATATACACTAATTATTGGACGAGTACTATAGGGTTACTATGCAAGTATCGAATTGCTGATTTGCTCGTAAAAAAAGAAGCAATCCCATTAGCTGATATTCATCCATTCTGGCGAATTAGGGTTGAAGATTCATCTGATATCGCCTGGCAGCCACTGCTAAATCCCCGAATTCAGCCTGCTGCTTTCCCAAAAAGGCAATCTACGCAGATATCAGATAGGAGCGAGGGGGCTAGACCAATCAAAAAAAGGAAGGCCCCCCAAAGTGTTCGAATTGCGGCGAAATTGGGCATACATGTCGAAGTTGCCCTATTGCCAAATAGGGTAATCTGTTTTTGGTGGTTAGGATAAGAGGATCATGTGATTAGAAAATAGATCAAAAAAGATTACATAAGCCAAAAACTATTATATAAGCGTTTTGGGGTGCCAATAGCGAAAATTTTGGGGTGCCCCTATCAATACCCAGAAGTCAGAGCTTATTACTTAATCCACCCTATAGTAGAATAATCACAATATATAATAGGGATCTAGTCGTTTATATTATCGATAATATATGGAGTTACGAAGATGCTATATAATAAATTAATACTCCCGTATCTAGCTAGCAAGACAAGATTCAGTCTTAATAGTAATAAAGATATACTGTTTCTCTTACTCTCTCCCCTTGTTTCTTTACCTGATCGATAGGCCTTATACCCTAACAAGTATATTCTTTACAAGAGTGGATTAAGTAACGAGTTCTAACTTCCTTCAGGATCATATAATATCACCTGATCCACCCCTTCCGTTAGTTAGGAATAACCTCATGCCTTACCATCTTGGTAGACCCTTTATATTTACATCATCGATAATATATGGAGCTACGAAGATGTTGTACAATAAATTAATACTCTCGCATCCAGCTGGCAAGACAAGATTCAGTCTTGACAGTAATAAAGATATACTGCTTTCCTTTACTCCTTCTCCTTGTTTCTTTACCTGATCGATAGGTTTTCTACCCTATCAAGTATAGCTTATATATTAGGAAAGTTTTTTTTAAGAGTATTAAGATAAGAGTTTATAATATAACTTTACTAAAATATGTTTCTATTATAATTTATAATTATTATTTGTATTTAGCTACTAATCTAGATTCTAGCCTAAACTATCTACGAAATGTCTTCACTATAATCTAAAAGGGTTATAAGATCGCTTTAGTATAATTTGGAGGTAAATCAGAAGATAAATTAAATCTTAGATTTTAATATTCTTTAGACCTAATAATCTAAAAATTACGTCTATTCGTGATAAAAATATGTCTTTTTTATATAAATAATGTTAAAAATAGTATTTACTTTTTATTTTTCCATTTTCAAAGTCTATATCTCTTTAAAATATATTAAATTATTATTCGACTAAATAAATAAAAGATATTCGTTTTAAGGGCTATATGGTTTATATAAAGGTTCCGATAAGCTATTCGATAAATATATTGAATAGTCAATTTATTTAATCTTGGGGGTTTACTACTTTAGGGATTAGATTTAAAAGTATAATATTACTAAAAATAATTATAAGTAACGTAAATTATACTACGATTAATGTGTAAATCGCAAGCGATTTTAGTAGGACTTATACTATTTTCGATAGCAAAAATAATAGTAACGTAAATAGATTCTAATAATTCAGTATTTAGCCTAAAATTTCCACTAACTTATTGCGGAGCGTAGCGGAGCACTTTAAATAACCATCCTGGGTCACCTGACCGTTGTCTCTTTAACCCAGGGGTAGGCTCAATGTATTTCATGTGACTTACGCTGAATTCTAGCGCTCTGATTGGCCAAATCGAATCATAATCAGTGACTTTTGTAGCCCTATGCCCTACACAAACCAGTTTTGGGTATAGCCAAAATCTCGAAGACTGTTCACGTGATGAATCATGTGATATGAATCGTGACTACCCCTTTACTAATTTCAGTATTTAGCCTACAATTTCCACTAACTTATATAATGAAATATTTTACATTCGTTGTAGTAGAGAGAAAAGTAAAAAGGGATTAGAATATAGAGTTTACTAAATTAGGGTGGTATCGGCAGACTTATAAGCAATAAGAGGGGTCTAACCTTGATCCCTTAAGTCAGTCCTCAGAGGTAAAATAAGCCTAGGGGAAAGACTTCAGGCTTCACTCCTGGCTTTGTACTGTCAGTTTATAGCTGGACCCTTGAGTTGACCACGCGGAATCCTTTAACGCCCCATGCAATCCTTTACTTATCCTTCTAGGTGTTCAGTGACGCTAGAATCCTGGATCCCTTGTAGTTTATAATCCTTGTGGAAAACTGCCTATCTTGGAATAGTGCATTCTACAATCTTTGTGGTATAAATTTATCTACATGAATCCATGGCGCTCTCAGGGATTCCTCTATATTGTCACCTTCTTTTTGATACATAAACACCTCTCATCAGCGCTGTGAATGAGTTTTCGCAGTTTCCGAATACTCATAAACAGCTCAATTTTGCATAATGGCTATCAAACCTGGTTGTCTCGTTCTTATATTAGTATTGACGCTCTGTAAGCTGCCATTTTGCGTTCTAATGGATAGACACCATAGGAGTAACAGCCACTAATTGATAATGCTTCAAACAGTCTCTTCAATGCTACTCGCGGAATCCACAGCTTTAACTCAAAGGGCTTTCACTGGAGGGAAACCCCGAGGTTGGATCAATGCGCATGCCAGAGGGGTAGCTCACAAGCGGGTTATGAAAAGTAAACATGACACGACACCTGGACCATCAAATAAGTCGCCATACTGGAACTTCGCTATAACAGAATTCGAAGACTGTGAAGAAATGGACGAAGAATGGTTTGGAAGCCCCGGACCAGCCAACCCGGGATTGATTGGCGGCCAGCGACTTGACTGCGAGGCACGGTTTGCAGACGCCCCCAAAGATGTGTCATACAGCTTCCACATCACCTCTGATGTCCGAATGATATTTGACAACTTCTGTTCGGCAAAAGGGGATGATGGGAGGCCTTACTGGATTGCTGCTATGAGGGAATGGAATAGTGCTCTCACGAAAATACCCAGGGATCGACGCCACAAGTATTATCTCAGCTACTACTACAAGGAAGTCTGTAGTACGCTTGATCAGGGAATTATGGACTACGAACTCGCCTCAGCCTCTCGTTCCCCAAATGAGTGGGTCGTGTATAACCGGAAAAGTTTGGTTTTTGACACACTCCTCGGTTTGGATGCTTCCATTGTGGTTTTCCACTTCTGGTATCGAAACAACGATGCTGTCCCAGGGCCTGTCAGAAACATTGGTATGAAAGTGGTGAACGAGAATGGGAAAAATGTTAGGTATCTGATACGGTATATGTTTGTTAAATAAGGCCTTAACCGAATGATTCATGACGGGTGAGCGTTTGGGGATCCGCCTCGTTCGTTAATACAGACAGAGAATCTTCGCTGAGAAATCAACTTCTGATGAACGAAGGATGAAGGGGAGCAAGACATAGGCCAATAATCTTAAGGGTGTGCCCAGGGGCGGGACGATGAATGCTACATAGCTATTTCCACAGTCGACGTTGTAAATTTCAAATTACAAATTTCGCGAACCTGTCCGTCGGCGCTGTGATAGGTTAGGAGCTAGGGGGAGATTATAAAGGGTCTATAGAGATAGTGAGGCATGAAGCTATTTGTTACGGGACCTTCGTACGAAGTCCTATATATGAAAGAAGCTCGACCTAAAGGCCTCGCTAGCAGAAACTGACCACCCTTCTAGCGAAATCCTAATCCTTATATAAAACCTCTTTTCTTTATATCTCTTAACGAATCCTTCTTGTATCTAGGACATATTATTAATTGATATAATTTAGTACAGTCCCTTAATATTAGGATTCGTTCTCTTTTCCCTTAACTAGATAGTACCTATTAGTTATATAATAAATAATGCTAGTAAGAATTTATAATAACTATAATTAGTATATCCTAATATTAAAATGTATAATAGAAATAATCTAAGTATTTATGTAATATTCTATACGAAACTTAGAATTAAACTTAAGATAGATTAATAGTATTTTTATACTAAAAAATAAAGATTTACGATATTTTTTTGTAAATTCTAAGACTAGGCTAGTTAATAGATCTATCTATAGATCGAAATAATAGTAATAATAATCTAGTTAGTATTACTTCAAGATTTTTACTATATTATGGATTAATAGTTTATAGATATAGAATAGAAATAAAGGGCTTTTATATAAATTAATATAATTAAATAAAAAAAGAAGGAACTATTTAGTACCTCTTTAGACCTTATATTACTAGTTATTTAATAAATAAATAAACTAGAAGTCTATTTTTATTAAAATTATCTAACTTAAAATCTAGATCGTCTCTCTCTATATAAGCTCTAACTAAAGTCAAAAGAAAATAAAATAGTTTGATATATAAGAGTTATAAAAATATTATATAATAAAAGTCTATCTATAATATAAAAAAGGGATATTAGATTATTTTATATATACTAAAACTAACTATTTATTTAATTTACATGATTATAATTACATTAAAGAGGGATATAAATACTGAAAAAATAAAATAGAATTAAGAAAAGAGTAAAATTTATATAAAAATATATATAAAAAAATAAAAGAACTTTAAATAAATTAAACTAAGATTAAAAAGGATTTAAAATATTATATATAGACTCTTTTTTTATTGGTTTTATAAATCCTATAATAATATATTATAATCTAAATCTTAATTATAGCTGTTTTTTGTATAATATAATTAGCCAAAAATTTATTTAGGAATAGAATCTTTCTATCTTTAATATATTTTTTAGAGCCCTAAAAAGAATTAAAAGAAACTAATCTTTTAAAATTATATAATCCTTATTAAAGATGAGAGGGTATTTTAAATAGTTTATCTTCCTCTAGATAATCCCTAATAATCTTAGATATAATCTTATCTCTAGATTATTATAGTTTATTTAGAATAATATAGAATTACAAGCGTATCAAAGATATCTTTATCTTTAGTCTTTAAGAATATATATATATATAAAAGATTATTAAGCTATTTCTAGATTTAGAGATATCTTTAATCTCTATAAAAAGGATAAAAATAAATATTTAATAGAAAAGAATGGACCTTTTATACCCTATTAAGCTATTTATAGTATTAATAATAAAAATTATAAAGGCCTTGAAAATTAAAAAGAAGATTAATTACTATATAAAACTATTATTATAATATATATGGTTCTTCTCTTTATTTAATCCTAAAAAAGTAAATAAGCTTCTATTTTATTAAAAAGCTAATATTAACTACTAAATTAAACTTATATAACAGAATAGAAAAGAACACCTGATATGTTAAACCCTTTTTTATAATATATTAAGTAAGAAACTACTAATACTGCAGACTTTTACTAAACTTTCAGGTAAAACTTTATCTAGATAAATTATTTATTAGTATTAATATTAGTAATATTTATATAAAAACTAAGAGAAGGCCTCTAATTCGATATTAATTACTATATATTTAACGCGATTATAAAAAAGATCGATACTTTACATCTCTAATAAAACGATAAACTAAATTAGAAAAATAAAATAGTTTATAAAACTTTAATTTGTCCATAGTTTTCTGTAAGATTTAGATTATAAAAAAAGAAAAGTAGAAAATAAGTTTTTATATAAGATATAGTCTTTATAAATAGTTATTATATTATTTAGTCTTATAAATGCGTTAAGTATCTTCTAAAAGTATATTAATAATATATTCCGCGAATTCTTAAATAACTTCTATTCAATCTATTTTAATAATATATCCAATTTATATTAATAGTAACCTTAAAGCTTATTAGAATATATAAAGTGTCCTCGCGAAACTCTAGAAAATAAAACTATAATCTAATATTAGTAAATATAGCTTCGAGCATACTAAGACTAAGTATTTTGGGTTTATTATATAAATAGATAAGGGAATCTAGATAGATCTAAAGAAAGTAGAAATAATTAAAAAATAGGAGGCTTTATATAATTAATATAAAAAGTTTTAGGAGTTATCTTAGATGTATAAATTTCTATTATTAATTTATCGAAGTATATTTAGAGATTATATAACTTTTTATAGATCTTATATAAAAAAAGAAATAGTTTAATTAATCTAAAGTTAGAATATATATTTTTAAAGGTTTAAGCGACTATTTATAATTAATCTAATTTTTTATATATTTTATTTTTATATTTATTTTTTTAGAAAGAATATTTTAGTAATTAAATTATAAGATCTATAATAAAGAATTTTTAGATATTATATAATATTTTAAGATCTAGTATATTAAGCTCTGTTTAGTCTAAAATATATTTATAGTAATTATTAATTATAAAAATCTTACATACTTTTTAATTTAAAAATTTATAGAATACTATATATTATAATCTCCTTTTTAGCTAATTTAATTTTACTTTTTAATATTAGAAAGAGATTAAGAACTCTTAATTAAATATATTATCGCGATAAGAATAGAATAATATAAGTAAAGATAATCCTTAAATAACTATTTATATAATTTATCTCTTTTATTTAATAGAGAATAGCGTTATAGTTAATATTAGATATTGAAAGATAATATTAAATTAATAGACTAACGTATATAATTAAAATAATATATATAGTAAATAAGGTTATATAAATAATTTAGGAGGGTAAATAGATATTCTCTCTTTATTTATTATTTTTAGGTCTTAATAGTAGAATATATTATTAATATAAAAAGGTTTATCTTATTCTAGAATAGATAATAAATATCTTAGTATCTTTTTATCTTTTTATCTAAGCCTAAATTAGATAGTTTATAACTTTTTATTATTAATTATTCTAAGAGAGAAGAAATTTATACTATAATTAGCTAAAAGTTCTTCTAGCTAAGGATATTATAATATATTAAAAGATTTATACAAAACTATAATTTATATAGGAAAAATAAACTTTAATATAAAATAAGGAAAGGCTTTTTAAATTACTATTAATTCCTAAATAATCCTAATATAATATTATAATAAATTTTATTATAAATTTTTTAGTAAATAATATATTTACGAATAACCGAATAGTTATTTGCTAGTTTATAAAACAGTTAATCTTTAAAGCGATAAAAAATATTATTATAGAATTAATAGCCTAAATAGTTATTTAATATTTTATATAATAATAAGATTCTTAATCTTAATTATAGTAGATTATAAAAGATAATTTATAGATATTTAATAGGCCTATCTTTATTAATTATACTAGATTATATAATAACTCTCGACTATATATTATCTAGAAACTAATAAATATAAAATAAATAGTATAATAGTATGATAGAGATTTATCTATATCTTTTTATATAATATAAATAGGATTACTAGATATAACTTCTTCTAATAACTAAATTTATATTAAATAGCTAAATCTTTATTATAATTAGGTTTAGCCTCTTTTTTTTTATAAATATTACTATTTACTATTTTAATTAATATTAAACCCTATAAACAATAAAAAAAGATATAAAACCTAATCTAGAAGGTAGAAATAATTATATAAAAACTTATAGATGTAAATAACTATCCATAAATATTAATAATATATATAAACTAAATTATAGAAATAAATATAAATAGATACTATAACTCTATATCTAAATATTGTTTTAGTAATTTTATATAGCTCTATTTTAAGAATATCTTAAAATAAAAACTATATAATCTATAACTCTTAATAAAATACTAAAAAGCATATGATTAATAAGATCCTCGATAAATACTAATATTAAAGGTCTCTGTCTTTATATAATATATATAATAAAGTATATAGGCTAGATTAAACTAACTAAAGAACTCGCGAATATATTAGAGAATACTATTACTCTTAATAACTAGTTTTAGAAAACTCGATAATTCTAATAATCTAATAGTTTATTAGTATTACGGATATTTTATGATAGTCTTACTCCTAAAAAGACTAAAGATATAATAAGACCCTATTAATATACTATCTTAAAACCGCTAGAATAAAAGAAGTTCTTCAGAAAAATTATTATAAGATATAACGTAAATATTATATAATTTAATAGATTAATAATTCATATAAATGGACTAAAACTATATAAAAAAAGGAAAACTATAGTTCTTTTATTAATATTTTATAATATAAAAAGATTAACGAATTATAATATCGATAGTTATATATTAATTATAGATATAGGATCCGGTCTATTATAAGATAGAAAATATCTTAAAAGAAAGGATTTCTATAATAGAGATTATTATAAGAAATATATAAATTAATTTATTAGTAATAAAACTAGAAGATATTAACGATAAATCCCGAATTTATTAGCGATAAAAAGAACTAAATATATAAAGATATTTCTCTATATATATAAATAGTTTTTAATAATTAATTATATATTATTATTTAGATAGTAATATTAATCTTATTTATAGTTTATCTCTATAATAATCTATTCTATAAATAAAGAAGTTACTTTAATATATTTATATAGATTATATATACAAACAAGATTTCTATACTAATTAATAATTATTTTTTCTATATAGAATCTAAGATCTCTATAGATATCAAAAGAAATAAATTAGAGCTATCTTTATTAGAGTCTAAACTAAGCAATTTATAAAATTATCTAATAGTGTTATACTAATAAATGTTAAATAAATATAGTGCTAGATAATAATAAGCTATTAATATTAATTATAGAAATAAATAGTATTTTTAAAATATTAGAGTATAATATAGAATTATTAGCGATATTATATAAAAAGTAAATATCCTAGAGTATGTTTTTTTATTTATTATTCCTAATCTTTAGTAATTATTTATTATTACTAACAATCTAAAATTCAACTAGATAATAATAGAGATAATATAGATATATACGAACTTCTAGAATTATATTAATTTTAATATTTCTATTATTTCTATTTTTAAGGCTTTTTTATAGTAATATTACTAAATTAGCTAGTAGTAGCCTTTTAAATACTTAATAAATTTTTATATATTTTCTAAGATAAAATATCTTTTCTATTTTACTAAGAATTATTATTAATTATTATACTAGTAGTCGCTTATAATTACTTTAAACTTATATTTATCTTTAGTTTCTTTTTTAACTTTTATATTAATAGTAAATTCAGCCTTTTTGGATATAGATTTAAGTAATAAGATATAAAATATAAGATAAATTCTATTTATATTTTTAGGTAGTTTTAATCAGTAATTAATTAGTCCTTTTCCTTATCGATCGTGAATAATCCTAATTTTTTATAATCAAGTTTATTACTAGATCGTTTTTTAATATTATATTTATATCATAGAAAAGAAACCTTTTTCCATTTTTTAGGTTAAGGCTGACCTAGTAACATTAATTATAATATATCTTTATATATAGGCTTCGATAGTACACTCAGAAAAATAGTAAAGCAATTGTGAAAGATCATCACACAATTATCAAGATTAGTCTATAATATATTAAATTAATAAATAATATTAGTACTAATTCAATCCCCTATAGCTATAATCCTATTTTTAGATACACGAAAATTATTAGATACCCCTAATATTATTATTATTAGCTTTTAAAATGCTAATAAATAGTATTAATACTAAAACCTAAAGTTTAATAAAGAATTAGAAGATAAATTAAACTAAAAAATACCTTTCTAGTCTTTAAAGAACCAAAAATATTAATAACCTATTAGATCTAACTTGAATTATTAATATTAGATAATATAATTAGGATCTGTTAAATAAATACTAATAATTCAAGCGATGAGATAATTAATATATCTCTTTAGTAAAATAGAGATATAAGACTATAAAATACTTATAATATAGAAACTAGAGGTCTATTACTAGATAAAACTAATAAAGACCTATTTATATACTGTTAATAATAGATTTCATATTCCTCTAAAAGCAACTAGCTCTAAAAAAGAGAATATAGTAAACTAAAGATCTATATCCATATTAATAAAAAATTAACCCTAAAAGATAGTTAATCTAGTTTTATCATAAGGATATAAATACTCTTATTATTCATAATAATAGAGAGTCTCTAGACCTTTAAGTCTATAATATATATCAACTCTTTATCTTTATTAAAGTTTTGTATCTAAGTAAATATAATATAGAGCATAAGGTTATTAAAATAGTTCTATTAGATCTAGTTAATCTATTTTATTTTAATAAGATACTCTTTATTAAAATTATAGTAATTAATCTTCTTTTTATCTTAGTGAATATATATTATATATTTCGCGGCTTGTAAATTATAATATAAAAGTATTTATTATTATTATAGCCCATACATTATATATATATTATATACTTTATCTATATATAATTATATATAAGTACTACTATAAATAGTAGTTACTAGAATAGTATTAATAGTTGTAGCTTCTTTTATATAACACTAGACCATATATAATAGGTTAGTTTATATCATACATATTACTATATTCGATAATAAACTTTACTAATTATAGTTATATTTTATTTATTATTTTATTATTAAATAGGCCGTCTTTACTAGATATTTAATATACTCTAATTATTCGATTTAAATATTAATATTATTATTAGATAAGATTTTATCTCTAAATACTACAAATTAAATAACGTTTAACGTATTAGAGAATAATTAACTTAACTATCCAATTAGTTCTACTAGTAAATTAGTTTTAGGGCTAATAGATTTATACATAATAATTTAATTTAATTTGATTTAGTAGTAAATAATTATATATTTTGGATAGATTAATATATAGAATTATTTATTAATTTAATTAAAACCTATAAAAAAATAACATAAAACCAATTTTGAAAATCTTATACTAAATATCGTTAACTCTTCATGATATACTTAATATATTATTTACTTTTAAACTATATTAAAAACTCTAAGAAAAGGGTTAGCTAGTCTATTTTTTAATTCTATATTTTTTTTATTAATCGAAATAATATATACCTTATACTTAATATATATCTAAGTTATCTCTAACTCTACTTTAATTATATATATATACATAATTTATAAAAGCTAAATAGTGTTACAAACTTATTTAGCTTATAGATAACCTAATATCAAATTATAAAATAAAACCAAGGGCTAATAAAGTTATTACCTATAAATTAACTAGATATTACTAAAATAATAAACTCTAGAAATAAAATAATAACTAATATAATAAAAGTATTTTTAGCTATTAGTTCTTTATACTAATATAAAAACTCTTAGTAATAGGAAAGTTTCTCTCTTTATCTATCTTTTTAAATATATAGTTAGCATACTAAAATTTAACTAAAATATCGAAAATTATTTTAATAGGGTATATAAAATAACAAAACGCGATAAAAACTAAAAATCGCTAAATTTATATATAAATTTAATATTTTTTATAGTCTCCTTTGTGTTAGAATTTATAACTATTAAAAATAGCTACTACTCTTATTAATAGAATATTTAATAATTCGTAAAAAAAGTAATTATTTACTATATTTAGTATCTTAATTATCTATAAGCTTCATCTATAATTAATATAATTAAAGACTATATAAATAACGCTTTATTATATATTTCGAAGAATTAGATATATTACTTTATTAAATACCTTCTACTATATCTATCGCTAATAAAATAAAAACTAATTAAGAGAAACTATCTATAAATAAAGGATATTAAGTTCTCAATAACATATCCAATATAATATAACTAGAACTACTATATTTTAACCCTAGTATTATTAATCTTATTAGTTATTTAAGAGAAAGTTATTAAATAACTAAGTATTGAAAAAAAGGCTTCCGATAAAGATAGCTTATCCTTAGTTTAACGTTTTATCGATTATATTAATATTATTTCTTTCTTTCTAGCTAAATAAAAGAATCCAAAGTTCCAACATAGCTTTAATATATATATATATATATATATATATAATAATAAATATATAAAGGCTTTTAACTAGATAAAAAGTACTATTTAGTAGACTCCTTTATTCTTCTCTAGAGTAGCTACTAATATTATTATTATATTTTATCTCTAACTAATCTTTTATCTTAAAAATATTATAAATACTCTAAATTATATATCGTTCTCTACTTTATCCTTATTTATATCTAGCTTGATATAATAAATAGTAATAGATAATATAGTCTCTTCTAAAGATATTAATAATAGTACTAGCTATATCGCGTCTATGTTATATAAAAACCTCTAGTTAACTATCCGATCGATTAATAACGCTATTATTAACCCTCTCCAAAGATTTAATAATAAATAGGAGATCGTAAAACGAGCTAATTAGATTATCTAAATAAAGATTAGAGATATAGCTATATCTATAGATAATAATATTATCTAGTAATAATATTACTATCTAAATTAAATAGCTAGAGTATATTAAATATCCTATAAAAGCTGAGATATTAATCACCTTTAAAAAGCCAATATTATATTTTTAGTAAAGACGCTAGACTACGAGAACTAAGCTATATAGTCTTTATATCTAGTATTACTACTATTCTTAACCTATTAAAATTAAACTAAATCTATACCTTCCGCGTTAAGAATATTAAGCGATTTTAGTCTTTATATCAATTACTTAACTTAGATAGTTAATAATGAAATAGCGAATAGAGAAGATATAGCTATGATCTATAAAACTTATTATCAAATATAGCGATACCTATATCATTAACTAAGCTATTATATATAGATTAGCTCTATGCAGAAGAAACTATACCTACTAATACTATAATAGTAGTTATTATCTATAGTAATATTTCTAATACTAAATATATAGTTATATTACCTAGATTTATAAATTAATTATATACTATATATACTATATATTAAACCACGATAGAGATAAATACCTTTACCCTAGAATAGATAGACTACAAAATATATCACTTATATCGATTATAGAGGTAAAAAAAGGCTAACTACTTTATTAAAGTAGAATAAATTAACTAGATCTAGTAGAATAGACTTAACAATCTTATATTATATATAATATCTATCTATATACAAAACTCTATTTAAAAGATCGGGGAAACCCTAACTATTATACTAGAGTATTTTCTAAGCCTCGCGGAAGCTATAAAAGAACTACAGAAGCCCTATGAATAGATATAGGCTATTCTCGTTTAAACATAGTAACGTCCTTTATAGGTAGAGGGATTTCTAGATAGCTAGTAAAAAATCCTATATAATAGAATCTAAAGAAGAGAGGGAAATAATTAAAAAAAACCTTTACGTAATTACTAAATCTAGACCGTAATATATTTAATTAATATTAATTAATAATTAGTAATATTAATAATTAACCCTCTAGAACTATAAGCCCTCTATTAAATACCCTAAAATCCCTAGATACCTCTAATAATATTACCGCTAGCCTTTAAAACGCCGATTAATAGTATTAATATTATAATATGCGAGATAATAAAGAATCGGAAAATAAACTAAATTAAGAAGCGCTATTATCTATTCTCTCTTCTCGAAACTCTTATAAAGTCCCTTAAATCTATTATTACCTTATGTATTAGCTATCTAGTCGAAGCTTATACTCTCTTACCAGAGATATATATAGGTAACAAAGTCGGTTAATTATATAACTATACCTTATACCTTATTCTAGAAAAGGATATATAAAATATAACGCGAAGGATACTAATACATTTTATAGCTTATACTCGATTAAACTAGTGTGTCCGATAATATTTTCTATTAATGCCTTTTGTACTATCCTTAGAAACGACGATACTAAAAATAATTATAAAGTAGATCGCTAGTTTCCTACAAGATCGATTTATAACGCTTATACTATAAAAGGATCCCATAGAGAGAAAACCGATAGCTATAGATATCTTTTAGGGGTCTTCTCTCTCTTTAATCCTCTTCTTTTATAATACTAATCTAATTAATAAGCTATATATCGTGAATATAGGCCTATAAGATACTAGGCTAGAAGGCTGATATTTATAGTAATAGAATAGATATATTAATAATATATATATTTTAGTATAAAGTAACTTAGCAGAGGCGAATTACTTATATCTAGACCGTTTATATTACTTGATCGATAAATCGATAAAATAGTATATTATAGACTCGTCTGTTACTAACGGAAAACGTGAAACAAAAAAAAATAAAGCCAATAGGTCTAGACCTAGCTAAATACTCGGTCTTCAGAACTACTAGATTAAGATTAAATTAATACTAATAGTTAAATATTAAGGGGTTATACTCGATATCTACCTTATAAATAAACCTATATTAATTTATACAGAAAAAAGATAATACGATTAATTATTACGCTTCGATTAATTATAGGTATAATATAGACGGTTACAATATTTTATTCATATTGAATATAGATAGTAAATTACTCCTTTTCCTCTAGATTTTATTTTAGATCCTCCGTTTAGTATAAAAAAGATAGCCTATTGGTTGATTATTAAAGAGAGCGAACTAAGCTATTAAGTCAATATAATATTAACGTCTTTATTAGATTATATACACGTTCGGACTATATTATAGATAGTATTAGAGGTATTATTATATATTCTATCTATTTTAATTACTTTTTAATAGCTTATAGCGGATGCCTATATTCGTATTTAATCCTATTTACTTTAGTAGTCGATTTAAAGGATAAAATAAATAATAGTCTTATAAAAGAGTATTAATATTAGCTAACAAAAGATTATTTTTGGAGTTACTATTATTTCCCCGCTCTAATAACTTAAATAGTATCTCCATAATAACGGTCTAATCTACTATATCAAAGAAATTAAGCTATTTACTATTCTACCTTGCTAAAAACTGCTTATTATTTATATAGCGCCTAATAAAGCTATTAAAGAGTATAACGCTACACTCCGTTAAAACTAGAATATAATTATCGCTTATATTAATAGTCATAGATCTAAAATAAGTATTAATATAGTAATAGTTACCTTATCTAAAAGTATTAGATAACGAGCGAGCCGATAATCTTATAAAGCTACTGTCAAAATAGATTAGATGCTAAATTACGCGTTTATTAATTTATACTATATAAGGCTTCGCGAGGTAGTAATTAAAGAATAGAAGAAGTAATAAGCTTCGAATAAATATAATGCCTTATATATACTAATAGCTATTTACCGAGCTGACTAAAGATATCTTTATAATATATTAATCGTTAAATAGAGTAGATAGTATAAGTACTGCTATAAATATAGACTAGCAAAATTACTTTATCGGTATATCTATTAACTTTATAATTCTAATATAAATAGACCTTAGATAAAACCCCCGATAAAGACCCGATATCATATAAATATAATAAGAGTAGATAAAATATACACTATATTCTAATACGTTACTCTCGCTGCGTGGAACTACGCTAGTATTGACTCGCGGGTATAGCTATAGAATAATTAGTTAACGAGACTAGATTTTATAAATAAAATAATATATAATATAATATATATACGGTTCTTTAGTTAATTTGGAACTCTCCTATCTATATATTAGGTCTTCCGTTTATAAGCGAAGATCTATAACGATAATTCTACTATCTACCCCTAGGTTTTAAAATATCAAGAATCCCCTCTCTCTTTCTATATATATGCTAACATTACTAGTCAATATAGTCGGTTAAAGATATAGTAATCGAGAGAGATATTAACGATTCGACTAATCGACTTTGGTTATATAGGGATAAAAACAAAATAACGACGGGAGTATCGGGAACAATCTATTTTAAAGGATTAGTATCTTTAACTAGCGGAATTCTACTATTTATTAGTAATAAAATAAAATACATAGATAAAATAACTAGTAAAATATAGATAAGATAAAAAAGGCGTAGGTTTGTAGCAAAGTTAGGAGATAGTAGAATAAAGTAACTCTTAATATATTAAGAGGTAGTTAACCTAACTACCTTATAAGTTCTATCGGTAAATTAGCCTTATAGCTAATAGATCTGTATATAATAATTTAATTTAATTAGTTAAGGTAAAATATAAAAAGTTATTATAGCTAATCTATAACGAGTATAATAAAATAATCCTTCGAATAGAAAGATAAAACCTTTATATTTATTAAATATATTATTATTAATATATTACTTTATTCTCTCTCTTTATTTTATTTTTTGTAGCGAATATTATCTTAAATACTAATGTATAATAAATTCGTTCCTAGAGAACTATTATATTATTACTAGTCCTAAAAATATACTAATAATAAAATCACCTTCGACTAGCTTTAGTAGTTCTATCTATATATAATATATCGCGTTTGGAAGGGTCAAAAACGGCTATTCTAATAGATAATTAAAATTTATATTTAATATATACTTTTATCGATTACTACTAATAACTCGATATTATCCCGATCTATTATATATCCTATATAGTATATTTATTTAGCTAGTTACTCTATAACTAACCGTTTTAAGTACATAAGTACTATCTATTTTCGATATCGAAATAGCGAGCTTTATTATTAAAATAAAAATATAGATATTAAATAGATTTTCTTCGATAATTACCCTAAATTCGATAAGCAATAAAGTAGGTAACTTTATATCTACCCTAAATCCTATAACGAGGTTAAAATAGAGAGATATTAATATTATAAAAAAATAAATATCTACTGAAGACCCTCTATTTTCTTTTTATTTAATTAGCGAAATTATTAAATAATGAATAATAAAGAAACAAATTTTTGTATTATTAGGAATTTTTGTATCAGTATAAAGGACTAATAGCTAAAAATACTATATATCTAACTTGAGGGGCCGGCTACTATTATTTTTTTAGAACCGCGTTTTTAAAATATTTTATATAGATATTAATTAGGATATTTATTTAAAAATGAGTATTTCGTTTAGTTTTACTCGAAATATAATTTATATAAATCTTAATAAATAATAATATATTAATTTTAGCCGCGATAATATAATCGCTGAAGAAGATATAGCCTTACTAATATTATATATATATATATACAGGAAAAGTTGCAACTTATCCCCTAAATCGTATTCTTGTTTACTATAATCAGTTTTAGGGCTCTACTACTCCTAGGTAGTTTTATCGGTTTACCTTATTAAAAATTAAACTTTTTTAACTACCCTTTCTATTACCTTTTTTCTATATCTTTCTATTTAACTAGCTAACTACTACCCTTATTATTCTTACTCTTGTTATTTTTACCCTTCTATACCCTTACTATCATTATAATAATAGTAATACTATATCTTAGAATTAGTATCTTAATTCTATTATTTTAGAATATATACTATATAGTTAATTTTTAATAATATATATTTAGCAGTAATAGGTATATAACAATTATTATTAAGGCTTATATCTTTATAAAGGTTTTTTATAGTTAGGAGTATAAGATTCTATATATATTATTAGTTATTAAACTTTATTTACTTTATTTAGAGAAAAGATAGGTTTAGTATAAAGGTAGGGTTAGTATTCAAGGAATAGAGATTAGATTTAAAAGTCTAATTATATAAATTCTATCCTATATAAGTAGTTTTGTTTTTTTATTTAATATATATAGATTATAATTTATATTATTTTTATTTTTATGTTCGATATTCTTATATTTTCTCTTTTTATTTTTTTATGTTTTCTATATTATAACTAGAATAGGTATAGAGGATTAAGGTATATATTCTATTTATAATATATAAGCGACTACTTACTATTAATTATGTAGGCTAAAAAGTTTTCTAATTTAACTAATTAATTAGTAGATTATTAAAGTACTTTATAGAGGTTATCTTATATATAATACTTAGTATAAGGATTATATATATTCTCTATATTCTTATTTTACTATTTTTATTATCATAACTATATTATCTCTTTTTTTTCTCCTTTTTTCTTCTTTTTAATATAATCACTACTATAATAGATATAGAGGGTTAAATATTATATAATTATAAAGTTAATAAAATTAAATCCTTCTATTTTTAATACTCTATTTTATATCCTTTTATGTTATACTATAGAGAAGGGTTATTATAGAGAGAGGGTTTTAGTAAAAAGAAGGTAAATAAACTAGAGTAGAATAAAAAACCTAAGACTAATAACTATAATATATATAGAGGGTGAAGGACTTATATAAAAATACTAGAATTAAATCCTTTTAATTATTATAAAAACTATTTTAAAAGTTCTACATAGGTATTAAATCATAAGCTAACCTTATATAATTTAGTAGTAAATAATATAGTAATATACTTCTATTTTTCTTATATTTAGTATCTCCTTTTTATCTAATAATCTTTTTAATATAGTAAAGAATCCTTTCGATTTAAGCCTAAATATACTCCTATAGTATAATATCTTATACTTTTTCCTATATATTAAAAGCTTAGCTTTAGTTTTTAGTACCCTTTTTTAGTAATATATTATTTTAACTAAAGCTACATAGGCTTAATTATATTAAAATTAAAAAAGTCACTATACTAAAGAAGCCTTTAAATACTAATAATATCGAAAATACGTTATTAAATATAATAGTTATATAATAGGGCCTTATCCTCTTATATAAGTATATTTAGTCTTTTAATTATATATTCTTTTATAAAAGGTAATAACTTCGGGTAAAGGATTTTAGATTAGTAGCGATAGTAATTAATACCTCCATGTATTTATTCTGAGTAAGTTTTCTATAATACAAAGCCTATTTCTATATCAATTTTATCCTAGAGAGCTACTATAGATTTAATCGCCGAAGACTATTTGAAAACTCTTATTGCTTTTTAAAAATTAGCTCTAACTCCTTATTTATCTAGGATACTATAAGATTGGTTTTATACTTTTCTATAATACTCTTAGGGTGTTAGCAATAGCAAAGACCTTTTCTGTTATATCCCTAAAATATAAATTTATAGCTTTTTTTCTATCGTTTGCGAATATAGATTTAAATAAAGCGTTTATCCTTTTGTCTCTAAAAGTAATATTCTTTTTAGCGATATAACAAAATAATAGTAGTCTTATTAGTTTAGATAATATTGTTCTAGTCTTTAAGAGTCTAAAATAAATAACGAAGATACTAACTAAGTCTTTTTAATTTTCGGTATTAAATTAGGCTTCTTTATTAGTTTTTTTTATAGAATCTAGTAGTTCGAAGAATTCGCTGGATTATAATCGTAGAGATATCGAGGCCTTCGAGACTAATCTCTTTAGTAATATTAATATAGGTTTTCTCGCGGCTAAAACGATTATAGCGAGCCTTCGTTAGTACTTTAGTCTAAATATTATGAGTCTATTTTTTAGGCCAACTAGAGCGTAGAGTATCAACAAGAATTACGTTATTAATATAAAAAGGCCTTCGATTGGGCTTTTAACCGCGCTCGATAACGTATATATATATTCGATCAATTATATTTATAGAAAGGCTAATAATTCTAGCAATCTCCGTGGTAATTTTACTAGCAAATTTAAGACTAATAACCACACCGCGTATAGCGATTAGTAGCTATTTTAGGGTAGAAAGATTAAAAATGAGAGAGAGAAAAGAAAATATTCATTATAAATAAAAAAGGAATTTTAGCAAGAAAATAGTAAAATTAATATAACGCTATTATCTTATTAGTAATTATAAGTAGCTTCGCTACGCAGAGCCTTTGAAATAGTCCTCTATATTCAACTAGAGATATAAAATACTAACTTGATTTTTTTACTCTATTATATATAATTTTAATCTATTTTTATTTTTCTAATAATAACCAATAAATACTAAATCTATTTATTTTAGCCTATAGATATAAATCTCTATATTCAGATATCTATCTTAAGATAGTTATATAGAGATACTTGTATTAAAATAGCTATACATAATATCTTATAGATAATAGATAATATTAATTTTGTAGTTTTATATATAAAAAATATAAAATAAGTATATAATACAATTCCTTTATGATGAAATCTTTTTTTCTATTATATAAAAAGGTCTTATATAAACAATCTATATATAGATATAGTAAATATATAATATTTATTTTAGAAAAGAAATATATATTAATAAATATTCTAGATTAATATAATCTTAAGACTTTATATATATATATAAATATTAGTTTCTTTTGAATTTATTTTATTATTAGTATAAAGATTAATGATTTATAAATAGTTAGTTATAACCTATTATATACTAGGTTATTTTTAATAGTTATTTTCTTACTAACTATAGAAATTATATTAAATCAAATTATTATATTTAGGTTTATTACTTTTAGCCTTAATTTATTAATATAATTAATTATATAACTAAATTAATTACTATCTATATAATAATATTATTAACTATATCTCTAATAAAATATATAAAATAGTATTAATATATTATGAAATTATAGTATCTAGAAAATTATATTCTATCTTCTAGAGAATTAATTAATTCTAATTTTAATATATATTTATTATAATAGTTATTATAATAAAGAAAATTAAAAAGGGGTTATCTAATAATAATAGTAATAGCAGTATTAACTATCTATATCTAATATATATAAAGCGCGCCCTAAACTTCTTATCTATTAATTATCTAGAAAGTAGATTATTTATCTTATATTAAGCCTATAAAATATATTCTAATATACTAGGTCATATATAACGATTTATAAGATAAAGAATATTGATTATTATTATTTCCTTTAAAATTATGTACACAATAATATATTAAGGTTACTATAGGACCTCTTTCTTCTTTTTTTCTCTATTATAGTATCGAAGATAATCTTAGTAATAGGTAAAAAATACTAATAATCTTTAGATTTATTACTAAAAGTAAAAGCTTTAACTATTATAGTTTAATAAATATTAATAATATATTCTTTAGTCTAGGTATCTTCGTTTTATATAATAGCTATAATAAGTAACTATTAATTTATATAATATATTAAACTTTTATTTTATTTAAATACTTATTTCTTATAACGCTATTTTACTATAGCTATTAGAGCCTTTACTATCTAAAATATATATCAAGCTAGTTAGTCTACTAGAACTAGATTACCTAATATCTAAATCTATAATCTTATAATTATCTTCCGATGCTAATAATATAATATAAAATCGTAGAATAAAATCCTTTGTAACATAATAAAAAATAAATAGAACTTCGTAATTTAAATATAATAAGATTAAAAATATATATAAAAAGAGCAATCATTTTATTATATTGATTTATTTATCCTACTCAAATATCTATGTATTTTATCTTTCGTATATTTAAAATTATTTAATAAGTTTTATTTTCTTATTTATTACTATTTTTATACTATATATATTTCAAGGTATATTAATACGCTATCTCGATAATTTTTATTTAATTTAAAGTAACAGATTCTAACCTATAAATAAGCTAATTTTATAAGGATAATCTTTTTTTACTATTTTTTCTAGTTCGGCCTATAAAATTAAGGCTAATTCTAACTTAGAAATAAAGCTAAATAATAAAATAATCGGACTACTAACGTTAGTCCTTTATTTTATTCAATTTATGGAATAATTTTAATATTTAAAGTCTATTACTCTACTCTTTTATCTCTTTTTATTTAGCTATTAAACGAAGCCTCTATAATAGCTAAATATAGCCCCTCTAGCTAATCCCGAAGAGGCTATTATAAATATAGTTTTACGTACTAAAAATATATTTTCGCGCGATACCCTAGAACGAATATTATATATTTTTAGATCTTAACCAAGATTCTATTATTTATACTATTATTATAGCCTAAAATTCTAGCGATTTAATAGTATTACTATTACTAAGTTCGAATCTAAATAAAGCTATTTTTTAGGTAGATATATCCCCGGCGAAAGTTAATAGTAATATTATAGTCTTACTATCCTATTATATATATTAGAAGAGACCTATAGATACGGATCTATCTATCTATCTATATGTATATATAAATATAACTATTTTAATAAGTTTTCGTTTTTAGTATAGTTTATTAATATACTCTATTACTAATATAATATATAAACGAGCTAATTACCCTATTAAAATCTCGTTATCTTTATAAATCTCCTAAATTTAATTATCTATTATACTACTAAACTGCTTTTAAAAATATCGAAAATCTATCGAGTTAAAAGGTAAGGTTTTACTAGTTATCGAGGCTATTTAGAAATAAAAGATTCCTTTAATTCGCGATACTCGCGTTAACTACTAGGAATTAACCTAATTCGACGAAGAATTAATTATTTAATAGATTCCCTTTATATATCGATATAAAATAGCTCTTCGGTTAATAGCTATATAAAAAATAGTTAATATTCCAAGATAAATATAGATCTACCCCTATTTAGTTTATTACGTAGGATTAGGTCTATAATCTTATTAAGTGCTATAATATAATCAAGACTTAATTCTCTTATTAATATTATTATTAGCGCGCTAAAAATAAAAACCTAAAAATTATTATAGACTAGTTTAACTATATTCGAAAGATAGATAATAAGAACAGTATTCTATATAATAATATATATAATTTTAATAAAACTAGTTTTATAATAGGCCTTACTTTAATAGCTAAAGTAATATCCTAATTTAACTACTATAGCGATTATTATTATAATCCAACAATCGCGAATATATTATAGTAATTAATTCGATAAACATATATAGATAGATGCTACTACTATATATTATTTTTAAAGAGAAAGTCTATATTAAAGTTTAGTTCGATAATTTATCTACTAATTAGTATTTTAAAATAAACTAAAATAGCTAGATATTAGATAAAATTACTTTTTACTAATTAAAAAGAGACTTTATACTAGCTACTACCAATTATATAAAAAATAAATATAAGAATAAAATACACCTTAATTATTATACCATAGAGGAATCTCTTTTATAGTCTACTCTAAAAAGGTAATTTCAATAACTATTATATAAAAAGGGTTAAATATTATAAAAATTAGATTAATTATAAACAATTATTTAAACTCCTTAAAACTTACGTTATAATACTTAGATTAGTCAAATTACTTCTTTTTTTATATAAAATCTATGAAAAGCTATATAATCTCTAAGTGTACACACTTTAATAAATTACTAGTAAAAATTTACGAATCCGAGAAAGCTTTTAACTCCTTTTATATTAATTAAGACCTTCTATTTCTTAATTATTTTTATTTTCTTTAGGTCTATCTAGACTTCTTTATTTATTTATATAATAAACCTAGGATGTTTAGTTTTAATATATTTAAATTTATATTTACTAATATTAAATTATAGTCCTATTTCCTAAGGCTTCGTAAAGATCTTCTATATATATTTTTAATAAGCCTTATAATTATTAATAGTATAGATTAGTATATTATTAAAATAGGCTAAATAGAAGTTATTAAGGATCCTATAAAGTATATTATTAATATACTCCTAGAAGATATTTAGTATAGTTATAAGACTAAAAGTATAATAAACTATTTATAGAGATTATATCTTACATAAAAGACTATTTTTTATTTTTTTCTTTATAATCTAAATATTATAAAAAATTATAGATATATTAAGTTTCATAAATTATTTTATTTTTCTGATTTAGTTTAATACTTTATAGATTAGAAATAAAAGATATCGATATTTTTTTATAATTATATTCGATATATAGTAATTAATATAGAAATAGAGGCCTTTTTTAGTTTTTGTAAATGGTATTAATAAGTAGTTTATTTAGATAAATTTTTTATCTAAAAGTTTAGTGAAGATCTTTTATAATATTAATATTTTTTATTTAATATTCTATAAAAAAAGCCCTAAAATATTAAAGATTCTTTTCTATCCTATTAAATAAATTTAATTTAATAATTAATATTAGTCTTTTAGTAAAATAGGAGCTTATTATCTTTTTAGGATTAAATAAAAAGAAGAACTCTATATATTATAAAAATAATTCTATATAATAGTTAATCCTTTAAGACTCTAAAAAGGATATTAAAAATAGAGAAGTCCTATTTCTAAATAAGCTTTTAGCTAATTATATTATATAAAAATACCTATAATTAACTAAGATTTAGGCTATAATATATTATTCTAGGATTTTTGAGATAATAAAAAAAGTCTATATAATATTTTAAATCTTTTCTAATCTTAGTTTAATCCATTTAAAGTTCTTTAACTCTCTTATATATATATTTATATAAAGATTACTTTTTTTAACTCTATTTTATTTTCTTTTAGTATTTATATCTTTTTTCTAGAGTAATTATAATATTTTAGGCTAAATAGATAACTAGTTTTAGTATATAAGAAATAATCTAATATTCTATCTTTTTATATTATAGATAGACTCTTACTATATAATATCTTTATAAATTTTATTTATTAATTTATTTTATATTCTCTTAATTTTAATTAATGTTTATATAAAGAGAGATAATCTATATTTTAAATAACGCGATTCTAGTAGAAATAAACTCTTAGTCTATTTATTTAGCAAATAACTAATAATATAAGATCTAGAGGAATATTAAATAGTTTATTCTTTTCAATAGTCTATTAATATAAAATAGATTATTCTAGTATTCTTTACATAAATTCGCGAATAGCCCTATTATATTTTTAAATGGATTAATATTAATAGCTATCTCTAGAAAGGCTTATTTCTAAGAGTTATTCTAGTTTAGACCTTTTACAGCTATAATATTCTATTTAAATTCGCTAAAAAACTCGCGGAGTTCCTTTTTTATCTTATTATATTATTTTACATAAAAACCCTCTATTTCCGTTTTAAGTTTATAAACTACTGGTCTATAGTTCAATAAGAATCTTTAAGTAATATCAATAAGATTATTATTATTATTGTTTTAACCTATAAATAAATTCGCTAACTAGTTTAGTTTTAGAGTCTACTAAAAACGTAACAAATCTCTATTCTTTTAATATAGAAGTACAATTAATCTATTTTAAGTTTAATTATAAGATTTATATAGAATACTATATAAATAATTAGGTCGCTTTTATTATATATCTTAATATTAATGTATACTAGCTATAATTATTATAAATTCTTATTAGGGTTATTCGCTAGAAAAGAATAGTTTAACTATAAAGCTTCTATTATAGGATCTATTATTATATAATTAATAGGTACTAGATAATGGTGGGAAAAAATAAACGAATCCTAATATTAAAGGATTAGACTAAATTATGTTAATTAATAATAAATCCTAGATATAAGAAGGAATTGTTAAGAGATATAAAGAAAAGGGGTTATATAAGGGTTAGGATTTCGCTGGGAGGGCGGTCAGTTTCTACTAGTGAGGACTTTAGGCTGAGCTTCTTTATTATATAGGACTTCGTACGAAGGTCCCATAACATATACCCTGCGAAGTATATTCTTTACATAAATATAGGACCATATCTATTACTTCTAATGTCTTTAATTTTCTAAATCCATACTACCTACTAACTATATTTAGACTAGCCTACCTATTGTGTCCTAATAGAAAAAGGTATAATAAATTAGGATAAAAACTAATCTTTATATTTAGTATTTATATATCTAGTAGTAGATACTAATCAAAGTAGTAAAGATTATACATATACTAACTAATTTTAATATAAGTATAACTACTTCTTACTATATAACAGCCAAGAGCCTAAGGTGCCCTAATTAATTCCCTTTCTAAATCCCAAAGAGGCATGATTAACCTATAAGGTCATATAAAGTGTGGGTATAACTCTTATACATAGATAATATCTCTATATCAAACTTATTTTTCTACTAGTCAAAATACACCTACCTAATTTTGGTAGGATATCTTCTATTTCCTGCGATAATAGGGGATAGCTAGGTATTCACTAACACCGCCGGCATGCCTATCCGGTATTATCGCTAGAGAACCATTCCCTGTGCTATGTACAGTGCATATCAAAGCGAGTTGATAATAACGACCCTGTTCATCGTACGGTGGTCCTAAATGCGCCTTACGTCTGGATTGCAACACCCTTGCGCCCTATCGCTTCTTCCATGTAGAAACCGAACACAAGACGATAAAGATCTCGCAGCCACGAATACTGTCCACCTTGAAGCATCGCCTGGCATGCGTGCGCCACGTCCAAAGCGCTGACCCGAGCTCGGGGACCAACATTTCCGAACGCGGGATCGAAGGCCACCAGCTTCCGGTAGTTTTTGAGCAACGAGGTTTGCCAGGGGGTGGAGCCAAACGAATCCGAGGGAAGTGATTTTACAAATGATGAAAGGGACAGTGAATCGCCGGGTCGATAACCACTATTGATAGCGGCTTTTGTGATCAGGACCTTCAGTCTAGTCAAGTTGGGATCCTCAGAGACAGTGGTTACGGTATTTGCGGAGGATGTCGTATGCCCAGACGATCGAGACATCTCCGAGATACTTGAAGCATTTGAGGACCACTTATTATGTGAGCTGGGATCCGTGCCATGACCCAGTACCAGGATGTTAGGAACCGGGGTGTCGTCGGGCGAAGCGGTTGCTGTGTCTTCAAAGATGGTCGTTGGGGTTTCGGGGTTGCCTGGTGGGCCTACCAATTCGACAAAATCGAGTCTCTGCTGCGTCGCCTGGTTGAATGCTTGCGTAAACGTCGTTTGACTTGGTCGTGGGGTTCCGCGATCCGAATTGCGCAGGCTGTGGAGCGTCCAGCCCTCACGAAAGATATCGCAAAGCTCCCAACAGGCTTGAACAGCAGATCCCAACAAATCTTCATCAAGCGGTCTGCCCTCTCTCTTACTTTGACGAATGCTGAAGAGCATCTCGGCCAGGGTCCAGCACGCACCCAGCAGAGAGTCGGTTTCTGTGAGACGTGTTCGTTGTTTCATCAGGCGGTGGCATAGGGTGATGTAAAAATCCAAGGTTCTCTCTCGAAAGGCGTCGGGCAGGTTCCGATCGTGTGTGTTGAAAAGGTGATTATTTAGTTCAAAGCTCACGCGCAACACCGAGTCGGCAAGGTCACTATCCCGAACCCGGACTTCAAATAAAGCCTGGCAGAAATCTCGGCAGAGGTCAAGAGTTGGATTCACCTGGGATGCATAATCGTCTTCTCGCGTGTCGTAAAGCTTCTGACAGAGTCTCCAGCAGGACCTCCATGCATCCTCTTGCATGTCATCGCCGTGAGACCGTAGGTGCCGTTCTCGGTGAATGTAGCTTAAACTCGCCAGTGTATTACAGAGTGTCCAGCATTCGGCAAGAGCTGCTCTCAAAGCGTGAACCTCGGCATCTTTGCTAGCGAGGTTTCCTGGGGCGATGTTAGATACTTTCACCGGGCCTGGGGATCTCCATGGAACGGTCATTGGGTCCGTACCCTCGGGAATATCTGGGCCATGATCAGCAACGGGCGTGTCGGATAAAGCCAGGGAAGGAAGAGTTTACCTTCGAGGCTGCTCGAGCGTGTTCGCCGATCAGATTCTTCGAATTCATGCCTTGTTTGCGCCCGGGGCGTTGCTCGATCGGACCAATCTTTCGCGAGAGTGACGGCCGTTGTCAATGGAGGAGGTGAAATAGGACTGTTTCCAATCTTCATGGGTTTGGCCGTTAATGACGGGAAAATATCTTCATAAAAGGGCAAAGCGAAAGGCACCTTTTTCACCCTGTCCGGCACTCGAGTTGACTCGGTATATTCCGAGTTGGGTGAGGGAGACCCTGAATCAACTGTACTCCCAGTTTCCTGTTGCGACGCGGTCTTGAGGAGCAGGAGTCATTTTGAATGTTAGCCACACGCTCTATAGGATACTTAGGGGTTATGAATCCCAGAGTGTCTCACAAAATCACCAAATCCTGGTGGGGCATGGATCACCGACTGAGGAGGCTCATCCTCGTCCGATCGTGTACCTGGGGCATGATGCGGATGGGGTTGGATCTGTTCAGGTCTGTGGCTCAACGGAAATGCCTTAAGGAGAGAGAAGGCCTATTCCACATCTCAATACATACCGTTAACTCCAGTTGTGGAGAAGCGATGGGTTTATCGGGTGTCGCAGTGCTGCTGTCCCCGTCTCCCTCGGGCACATTGCTGGGGGCTGATAAATCATCCGAAGTGCCCATGGAGATTGGATCCAGAGTAGATAGTATAGTATAATATAATATAATATAGTGTATAGTATCACACCCAGAGGAAAGACCAGGTAATAGAGATGTTTTAAGAAGACACGATCGAAAAGCCCCCCCCCCGCTTGCCTAGGAGCTCAGGCCGCTCAAGGTATATGAGAAAGGGTCAGCACCAAGTGACCTCCCCGTGCTTCGTAATGGGGTGGATAGAGATCTCTTTTCTTCTGATTCCCTCCTATCGTGATGGTTGTCCGATGATTAGGCGCCTGGAGCGTGATGAGTATGCATCTTTCCCCACCTATGCATAAGCACGGCGCTTGCGCAGTATGGATTGGTTATGAGAGAAAACAAAAGATATCAAAAACACCCCTTTAGACGCCAACCCCTGCTAAGAATGCAACGCCTCCCAAAAATGAAAAATCCCGAAGAATCACAGATATCCCCGGACTGCTCTGAAAGCCCCGTGAAGTCCATGCCCTCCCCAAAAGAAGCAACAGTGCCATCTGGGCACCTTAGAGCCTTGTTATGGGATTCCGAGTCAATTGCCGTCAACCCACCAAGCCAAGGAGCTTTTGTACAGAAATCATAGCCATTCTTTGGACTCCATACATTCCCCCCACTCGGGTTGACCAAGGATCTGTGTGATAGCAAGCGTAGGTGGGGATGTACAATCTCAGGTGGTGAGACTTGGAACGATTTGCAGGTAGAGAGATTGATGGCACCTGACTTAGATTTGGGCCTTCGTTCGGTCTTTCTCGGCGGAGTTGTACCTGTGGAAGATGAGCCCAACCCCTTGAGTCCCAGTCCAGCTTATAGACATACCGTAGGAGCTTCTCGATCAGATCAACGTGCGTCATGATCATCCGTCGACAACAGTACCGTCGACAGCCCAGTTGATCCATAGCATCACTAGAGAGAAAGCCACTGTTAGAGTAACACACACATACACCCGAGGAATACATATCGCATACCCGTCCGGAACACCATCATCGAGAAGCTGCAGGTAACGCTCCCACAGGTCGCCGACAACCTAATGTAATCATTTTAGCGAGAACAACCAAGAGGAAATAGACAGCTTACCTTTCCACAGGAAAAACAACGAACTGGAATAATCATGGTGAAAGTTGGACGCAAATAAGGAGGAAAGAAAATGATCGAAGCCAGACTTTTTTTTGGCAGATCACACTCTAACCCGATTTAGATGGTCTTTTCTGCCCGTTCTCTCCGCCTGATTTTGTCCGAAAAAAAAAAAGTTACACGCCTCGGAATTGCGTTGCTATCTGCAAGGACCTACCTAGGCATGGTCAATTAAGATATTCGTTTTTCTTTTTCTTTGATCTCGACATACTGAGCTGAGCTTGGCAATGCCTGCACAAATGGCAAGCCCGTTGGCTCGCCAAAAACGAAACCGAGTCAGTGATGCGGCAGAGAAACCCCGATCAACTGAGGACCGAGTGAAAAGACGTCGATTCTCTGAGACCAGCGAGGCTCAGAAAATAGAGCCAGTCAAGCCAGTCAGTGCTGAGGGGGTGTCCAACTCCAATGTCCAAGTGCAGGATGTGTCTAGATGCAGCACCCTGGCCCCGTGGTCGTTCTCGCGCCCACTCGCTGGCCGCTACAGTAACCTGGACCCAATTTTGACCGCTGATGAGGCGTGAGTTTTGTCCTTCCTGATTGAGGTTTTAAGCCTATTTTAACATACCAGAATCACAGATATCTCTTTGTGGGACTCGAAACTGCAGTCCAGGTCTTTGCAACCTCCACTTCTCGCCTGTCCCGTACTCTGCAGATGGAAACTGGCCAAAAGGTTGTTGGATATAAGCTATGTCCAGCAGACTCGGAGAATATCTATATCTTCACATCCGGGTCTGTGACCAAGTGGCACTGGAATTCTGGAAAGAGGCTCTCACGCTGGGAGACCAGCTGCACGACTCTCTCAGCTGACTTGGCGTCCATGGAAAGCGGTGCCGAATTTACTACACTCTTCTTTTCCATTGAATTGCAGAATGGTGGAAAGAGGCAGATAGTGATCAACACATCGGGCGACAAAAAGCTCCAAAGCGTGACCGCACTCCACACCAACAAGCGGATCCATGATCTCAAAGTCATTCAAGGGGGTCGAATAATCATTGCTAGTGATGGCCAGCACATCCTGCTGGGTAGCACGGCCAGCGCGGAGCTTGAAAACCTCGAAACCGTTCA
Organism: Penicillium alfredii; assembly: GCF_028826965.1. NCBI lineage: Eukaryota > Fungi > Ascomycota > Eurotiomycetes > Eurotiales > Aspergillaceae > Penicillium > Penicillium alfredii. The sequence goes on from NW_026622704.1 coordinate 2,568,617, forward strand.
ATATTCTTGGAGAGAGGCGACCCTCCCGGTGAGTACCACTTGCTTCGACCTGCGCGAGAGTGCTCCTGCGGCTCGAAGCAAAACGCCCGATACAAGAGACTCAGAGTCGATTGATCTGGTGGTAGGAGAGAGTGGTGGTGCCATTCTCATCTACCAAGATATCCTTGCGTCCCTGTTTGGAAAGCAGAACAGCGACAAGAAACCATCACCGCGCAAACTGCATTGGCATCGAGGTCCTGTCAATAGCGTGCGTTGGTCTCAAGACGGTAGGTACTCTCACAACCCACCATGTCGCTCAACATTCTAACTCCTCGGTAGGCAATTATATCATATCGGGTGGTCAGGAGTCAGTTATGGTTCTGTGGCAGTTGGATACTGGTCGGAAGCAATTTCTTCCCCATCTTTCCTCCCCAATCTGCAACATAGTGGTTTCTCCCCAGGGAAATTCTTATGTGGTAAAATTAGCCGACAACTCGACCATGATTTTGTCGGCCCGAGAACTGCAACCATCGACAACCATCACCGGGTTGCAGGTGTGTCCCGAGGTGGCAAGTCGTCTGGACCCTTTCTTGAATGCGCCCCATGGCGTTGTGGCAACATTACATCCACAGCGCCCAGAGCAGCTACTCATTGCCGTCCCTGCTTTCCACCAGATCAACCAGCATGGTCCCCAGGCCGCAAACTCCGCCGTTCTTCAGACATTTGACATCAGGGCCGATGCGCACATTTCCCGCCAGGCTCTCGCCCGAACCAACGCAACAACGTTGAGTGTCAGTCCAGAGGGGTCCCTGATAGTCGCCCCTGATATCAAACACATGGGAATCGTGCAGGATGCAACCTGGCTGGCTACCGTTGATAGTTGGAGCTCGCCCTCCCAAGATACGGAGGCTTTGGATCGCCACATCCCAAGTCTCAACTCTCCTTCTGTTCGATCAGAGGTGTTTCTGAAATTCTGGAAATGGAATGCATCGTCTGATATCTGGGAATTGGTGACGCGCATTGATGGCCCTCACTTCACCAATAATCGCCATGCGGCTGTGCTCAGTCTAGTGTCTCGCCCAAGTGCTCACGAGTTTGCTACACTTGGAGCCGATAAATCCCTCCGTTTTTGGGGCCCAACTGCTAGGTATCGCAGCGGCCTAAAAGCACCGGACCAGCCAGAGCTGCAATTAGATACATGGAAGTGTCGGAGCTCTCTCGACCTTACCGGGTGTCTTGATAACCCCCAGGCCTCGCCCTTGGATACGGCGTGCATGGCCTTCTCTGAAGATGGCTCTGTACTCGCCGTCTGCCTGCCGTCCGGGTCTGGTGCGAATGATGGTCTTGTTCTTCTGGTCGATGCGCGAACCAGCACAGTGCATTACCGAAGGACTGGGGTTTTCCCAGGAGCTCCAAGCTCAGTAGACTTCCTGGGAAGACATCTGATTGTTGCTTCCACCCAGTCGGTGGCTGTTTGGGATACGGTTGATGACGTTGTGAAGACCATTCAATTATCAGAGCCCGCGGGCTCGGCGGGTACTGGGAGCTTCCAGCTTGTTGCTGCAAATCCCAAGACCAAATCTTTTGCCATTGCCACTCGAGCCCCAGAGGGTGGATCGAGCACGTCACAGAAGAAACGGCACAAGAGGACCCGGTTCCACATCAAGATATACGACGTACCATCCTTTGAGCTGGTATTCAGTGACTCTCTCAGAAGCTGCCCTCTTGCACTCCTTTCCGACGCGTACTCGGGCGATTATATCATCGTTGATGGTACTGCCAGCGTGCAACGACTTGGTTGTTTGGACAAAGTCTCACAAAAGGGCGTTCAATCCCGTGAGGTAACTGGTCATCTCCAATCCGGGCTGGCGAGTCTTTTCAACCGAGGGCATGTTGGGATCTCCTCGCAGGCTGGTGACGAGGAGAGCTTATCTCCCCAAACCAAGGGACTGGCAAGCGTATTTGGAGACTCTCCGTCATTCTCCTTGCCGTCGCTTGGGGTTCTCTTTCGAAACGTTGTCCAAACGCTTGGTGCTCATTAAACACGGAGAACGGAGGGAGTAGATAGTGGCTTGGTGGGTATTGGGCGAGGTGGACGATACCGGATGGATCATGTATTTTCATTCTTGTGATTACTATTAACCCTGTGAAATATGACATTGGATTGTTGTAATCATCCACTGATGCAGGCAGCATCCTATGTTTCAGTAAAGCTCTAGTAACATGCCCTGGTCTACGTCCGGGTGGTGACCTAGGTGAATGGTCTAAAGGAGCTTTGAGGTGTTTTATCTAGTGTGTGTGATAAGAATACATCGTAGGCCGTCGATTCATCGGCAATTTTCTTCCCAGTCCTTAGATCTGGCTCAAGGTCAACACAATCAATGCCTTTCTGCCGTGCACATGGGCCAAATAGGAGTCCAGTTCATGATCTTCATCAATCGAGAACGAAAGCTCATTCCCATGTTCATCCCGATCAATGCCTTCAATCTTGATGATGATCGAATAGGGATATCTGGCAGCAACCGATTGTCGGAGTTCTTCAACCGTTCGTGTTGCCAATTTCTCAAGCCAGGTCTTAACTGCAGGCCCCTGGGGGTCCTGTGGGCAAATTTGAAGATGGACTGGAGTATGTAAAAGCGTTGGTTGAAGCATAGGGTCCACATATTGGAAGGCATTGCCACCATCATGCTGCGTGTTCGCCGAGAAGGATGGGTCATTAGCTGCCTGAAGGAGCGACGGATCAATCTGCATATCGCCAATCTCGCTTGCGGTAATTGGAGCACTGGCAAGCGCCTGGGAGGCGAGGGTGCTAATTCCATTACTGATCCCATTGTCCAGCACATTCCCTATAACGGGGTTGGCTGGTACGGAGTTTTGAGACTCGGACTCTGTTACTGATCGCTTGCGCGAGGGATCGCGCTTTGTCTGGTCATCGCGTAGTCGCTTCATGACATCACGACAGAGTACCTCGAGAGCTTTCACTTTCGTGGTGTGATCTGGATCGGCGGGGCCTGGGGCGAGAATTTGCTGCAACAGTGCCGTATTCGCAACCCATTGTTCCTTGAGCTCTTTCCAATGCTCATCGCCGGCCTCCAATTTGCTGGTAAAATGATCCGCTTTGAGCGTGTCATAAAAGGCGTTGCGAATGTGTCGACTTTCCTCCGGGTTGATCCCCAGCGCGTTTTTGGCCTCTGCAATGGTCATCCGCCTCTCGAGAGTTCTCATACGCTTGGTGACATCGGTGCAGACCACATCCAAAGCAAGGGCCTTGGCGTCGCGTTGATTCGGCTCTATGTGGAATACCTGCTGGAGATGTGGAGATTCTTGAATTAATCGGTCCTTCGCCGCTTGCCACCTTTCCGGGCCGGCTGCCGTTTTTTTGATGAACCCTGAATCCTCGCAGATTTTCTGAAAATGATCGCGGATCTGGCGGTACATTGCATTGTCTAGATTGAGATAATGCTTACTCTCATCAATCGTGGTCTCCGAGGGGAAGCGAGGCGGACCCGGGGGATCTGCCGGTAATCCAGCCCATCCGCGGGTCCGGCGACGACGCTTCCTGGAGGCCCAACGTTCCGCACTCTCTGTTTTCAAACGTTCCAGTCGCTCTTTTCGTTTTGCTAGGACTTCGGGTGAGAGACCCGGTGACGTGGAGGGCTCTGCCGCTGGTTCTGCAGCAAGCGAGTCAGCGTCATCAAATGCCCCTTCCTGTTTGTAGACCTCCTGTTGCAAAGCGAGTAATCCTTCATCCTCCGGCTGTGTCGCTCGTGTCTCGGCGGTGGATTGGGACTTCATGCCATTGGGAACACGAAGTAACCAGCGATTTTTCGCCCGCACACGCATCAGTTCCCTCTCCTTGATCTCAAAACCTTCCTCGTTCAAGATCCTGAGCATGTCCCGTTGGCTTGTGTTTTTCTCCCATAGCTGTTTGACACGGGCGACAAGATCGACGTTCTTGTGGGCGGGATTTTGTTTTGAAGGAAAACCCCATCGTTTAAACTGGGTCTGAAAGGCACGTTTACTGGACCGACAGTATGATCAGTGGGAAGACCTTGAACCTGTCCGGGTAGAAAGAGGAAGCTCACCTTGGCGCGAATTGATAGGCGGTTCGCATGTGTTCCATGATCTCCTCCAGCGCCTTTTTATCTTGGATGTACATCTGGTAGCAGATGTCCCGCTTCCCAGCCCAGTCGTACACCATGGTAGAGGACACCCTCCCTCCGTGGAGGTGCGGCTGTGGGGAACAAACCCGAAAGCAGAGAGATGTGGAGCACCGATCAGGCGTTTGTTGTCGCTGCTGTGCGCCGTAGTGGAAGAGCAGAAGACGAGACACCCAGAGGCGACACTTGCGCATTTTGTCACGTGACCAACACCATCTCCAAGGTCGCGGCATTCCTCAATTGTTTTGAAGATTTCAAGAATCTAGCATGATGGAAAAGTCTAGCCGGCTGGATTGCAAGTCGCAAGTTGAAATCTGAGGTTTTTTTGATGTCATGGCGGAGTCCATGCCATTGCAAATTCAAGCCATCGTCCTGCGATCGGGAACCAGGATACCTCGAGTATGCTAGAGAAAAAGAAAAAGAAAAACAGAAAACAGATTAAAAGAACAATATGCGCCATCTCTCCAACCCAGCCAAATCTTTGATATCGCTAATGACTCCTGACCATAGAAAAACGAAGAGGGGAGCATCAATAAAGCCTCCGTATTCGGCGGCGCAGCTTGAATACTCGAGTTCGGAGCCACGTCATGAACAGTACCCACGTACTCCGGGATTGTGATTTCCACGAGGCTGACTGTTGAGAATCTCGAGGCTCAGAAGAATGGGGCTCTCTGGATTTCCCCGGTTTTTCCGACATCACCTCGCTCGAGTGTCCCCCTGGAGACTGTGGACTTCCAGACACAGTCCGCCTTACTCGGCCCCGCGTCTGCCGGGCTTCGGCTTTGGTTTGCTGCTGTTCAAGCCTCCGTGTTTTGGCAGCTTCTTTTTCTTCGAATGCCTGTCGAGCAGCTTGGACTGTGGCTGCTCGGGAGATAGGGTCTGTGCTGGTCCGGGTCCGAGACCGAAAGACAAAGTCGAGGGAACTCCTGGAGATTGGGGACGCAGTCTCCAACCCAGTCCCGTTGTCTCTTGAACAGCTCAGGGATGGCCGGCCGCTGACATTGGTCTGTGAGATCCCAGGAAGATGGGTGAATGAATCATCTTCAATATGTAACGATAAACGCGGGACGGGCCCTGACGAGGCGCGAACGAATGATGGCTGTATCTCAGACCTTGGTAGGGTCCTAGGCTCTGTCTCGGGGGTTCCATCCTCAAGCTCGTCACTATCGTGAACGGAGGTAGAATAAGACTGACTCAGCGGGGGTGTATAGGCCCGAGGGGTTTGCCGCATCGGGTGGACATATTGTGATCCTGGTTTGCTTATGCTCGAGCCGGTGGCCGTGGAGAAGTGGGAAGCCCCGCTAGTTGACCGATGATGGAGGCCGGGGGTTGTTGGCTTGAATGCCACACCCGTGAGTGATTCACTTTGGCGCCTGTCCCGGTCAAAATTCATGTAAATTCCTAACCCCTCCTGTTCGGTGGAGGACCGAGACAAATCGATGGATGTCGAAGGCGCGTCGTCTCGCGACATCTTCCTAAGCATCGGTTTAATATGTACTTTAGGCTTGCCCGATTTGCTTTTCTGTGGCCGATAGTCGACACCGTCGGAAGATGTATTCAGGCTAGAAGCAGCCACCAATTGATGCGAATCCGAATTCCATGGTTGTTCGCTCAGGATAGCGTCCGGCATGGCCTTTGTTGAGGTCATTGATCCTCGGTTGTTCAGGAATTTGGGGGGGTCATGTGAGGTGCTAGAAGGATCCGGAGAAGCATCCAAGTCCAGAGGTGGATGGACTAGCGAGTGAGGGTCATAGGAGGTAGTCCTTCGACCTTTCACACCGGGCCTCGCAGTGGGGAGGACGCTGCTTTTGGTACGCGACTGTGTCCCGAAATCACTGGAAGCTCGACTTTGTGAGATCGGAAGGGCCGGTTCATGGACGAAGGAAAGGTCAGTACGAGCCATGATGGCCGACTGTATCGACAACACGCCCTTTCCCCCAGATTAACGCGATCGAGCAATGTTCTTAGAAATGGGTGATGCCGTTCATGGTTAGCGCTGCTTGTTTGATCGCAGGTTGGAACGGGAACGAGACTTCAGAGTCACTACCGAAGTGACATCCAGCTGGAGGAGCTGTGTGGACGACTGGGAGGGCACGCAGTTGATGATTGCGAATCTGAAGAATAGCAGAAGCCGTCGCTTGGATCATGCGAAGCAGACGAGAGCTACCAGCTAGGTGATGAGCAATCGCCTTTCCCGGGGAGGGGGGGGGGCTGAGACACGGAGTCGACGATCACTTTGACAGGCGCATATCGGGAGATTATCACGTCAGCTGAGGAAACCACCTGGGCAAGTCCAGGCAGGCCGATTCCCGCCCGACACCAGATTATTCTGGGAGCAAATAAGAATACGTTGGTTGAGTTGGGGGAGTTGAGAGGGAAAAAAGAAAGAGCAAGAGAAAAAGAGGAAAGGGTCCAGGGGAGAGAGACGGCGGTGAAGGCCGGATATGGGGAGAAAGAGATGCATGCGGATAGCGCCGTTCGTGATCCATCAGCTTGCCATCCATGGATCTATATATTTTATCTCTAAGCCGCTGATCCTCACTTTTGGTTGGGTAGCTTTAGGGGACAGAGAAAGAGGCTAAAAAATAGATTTCAAGGTCTCGTTAACTAAATTGATCCTGATCTATCCACTCTATAGGTAGCTATTTTACTACTATACTGCTACTACCACGATCTTACTATATAATCTACTTTATCTCTATTTTGAAATCAATTTTCTTATCTTTCTTTCCGATCCCCTTTTATTACTTTTATTACTCTTATTAACCCTCAGGAATCTCCCCTATTTTATTTGTCTTATATTTATATATACTCTTTACTCTTCTTTACCTAGGTATTCTTCTCCTATTATTCATTATTCTTATCCTTAGACATTCTAAATAAATGCTTTGTATCACTCTATCCTCTATCCTCTCCCTTAATCCTCTTGATCTTCTTATACGCCAAGGCCAACGGGCCTGCAGCCGAGTGGGTTTGTGTACAAGGTGGGGTTCAAAGTGACAGGTGTTCTGCGCTCTGCCTCCTTTTCTTTCTTTTTCTTTATAGCCCTTCCTTCTTCTTTCATCTGTACCCATCCTCTGTCCTTTCATGATGGCTGTGTCGTTACAACACCTCGGCCTCTCACTCTTAGTCCTTCTTGCTATTTCTGGCCATGCCCACGGCTTCGGTGCTGGCAATATCGCCTCCCTCTCCCGTATCGAGGGTCAGAACTGGCGTCATGGTGATATTGAAGATACTTTGCTAACTCCTTTCCTGGCGCGGGTTGCTGGTGGTCGGAAATTCGGTAAACTTGACGTGAAGCGCGTGTACTTTGGCAACTGGCTTCGAGACTATAGCCAGGCGGTCGACGTGGGCACGGTCAAGTACGTCAGTGCTGAAGCGATCCGCATTCTCATCTGGGTGCTAGGTTTCATGAGCTTTGGGTAAGCCCTGGTCGAGATTGAATAGCTGGAAGAAACGTCCTCACAATACCTGCCCATCAGTTTTGGCACGCGAGAGTTTGAGGTCACCTCAGAGCGACTCGGGTGTTACCAGCCTACGGAGCACATCGACAACCCCCAAGGATATGCAGAGGGGGAGGATGCACGCTGCTATGATCCACGGCTTCGCGGTCCTGTTGACGAGGAGCGCGAGCTTTCGGTTGACCCTCGGACAGGTATAGAGTGTGGTGACCGGGCGGTTGCGTATATCCGGCTAACCAGTCATTCGATAGGGTTGAAGAGCTACATAGCATCAGAAGATATTGGGATTAACACCTCCGCGGGTCTGATACGCCGTGTCCTCGGCCGTTCAATTCAGCTTGGGCGTCGTTATGCCCAATCCCGAAACAACGAAGATCTTTACGAGGCGCTGCGACTGCTTGGTACTGGCTTGCACTGCCTGGAAGACTATGCCGCCCATTCCAATTACACAGAGCTCAGCCTCATCGAGCTTGGGGAAACCGAAGTATTTCCTCATGTTGGGTGCAATACGAGACTTGAGGTTGGCGGTGCCCGGGACTACATCTATCCCGTCGTGACAGGCACCTTTGGCGGAGTTGATTTCTTCCACTCGGTGCTTGGAGAGTTCTCCGATAAAACCATGCAGTCTGAAATCCAATCACTGGAAGGTGTCATTGACGAATCCCAGGGTGAGAGTCCGTCGGAGAGCTTCCTACAGGATTTGCTAGGCAAAATTCCTGATGGATTGATCGGGGATAGCGACACCCAAGCTGGCCGCATGGACGATTTCAAGGCTAAGGCAGATGATGCCAAAAGCAGTGGCCAGCATATCAGTCCTCGGGAACCCGAGGAGTGGGCACTATACCTCAACGACGTCCAAAAGCAGATCTACCCCGTTCTCGAGTGGCATGATGAGCTGCTTAAGGCGATTCATGAGGCGATCGAGAAGATTCCGGTCCTGCCAGAGCTGATCGAACAGATTCAAGACCAGATCACTATCTTTGTCTTCTCCATCCTCGCGCCTTACGTTCTTCCCATCATCAAGCAAGTCAAGGCCGAGCTCGAAACCGGTTCCTCCGAAGTGATCCAAAGCAGCCGAGAGCAGCAACACATAGTGTTCAATGACGATGACTCCACAAACCCTACCCATTCGATGTTGTCTAAAGACCACTTTTCAAATGTGCTGAATGAGCCAGCCGGCCGGATTGCTTCGAATATTGTCAAGTGGGCAGTTCCCCAGTTAATGCAGTGCTGGGATGATGAGTATGTCGATGTCGACCGGACCTTGAACAGGATTATTTCTGGAGTCTTTCACCATCCAGCGCTCCGGGACTACGGTGATGATGGTGCAGTGGATATGCGCCAGACCATGTTCTCGACCGTCGAGCAGTGGTGGCAGGAAAAGGGCGAGGAGGGGCGCGATGTTCTCCGGGAGCAGCTCAGCCGCGACGGTGTTCTCGAAGGAAAGAACCATAAAGAAGGTGTGCAAGACTCCGGGCATGGGTGTGGCAAACCGCTAGCACTTCCCAAAGGCCATGGCAATTCTGGTGGAATTCAGGAGGCCAGTGATACCGGCCTTCACCAGGTCGCATCTGACGCTGTGGGAGGAGGGGCATTGGGTGGTTTAGTTGGCGGTATTGTGGGAGGCATGAGCTCAATGCTCTTGAACGAAGCTGGCTCGAAGCCGGGGCGAGAAAGCCCCGAGTCTCCTCAGTATGAAAGCGGCGACCTTGACGACAGGGAGCATGAGCATCGACATCGACACCATCATGAGGGTCATGGGCGGTGCGAAGAGAACCCGTATGAAAACATGCCGCCTCCACGACGCGATTATGAATACTGGAGCGAACACGCAGCCTACGGAAGCCCACCAGTACCCCGGGATGATTATCCTCAAACGCAGAATTACCGACGCGAGTACCAGCAATACCAGCCAGAGCACAACGGAGGTGGCTACTATGAACATGAGAGACGAGAGACCTATCAGACAGGCTACAGTGAATATGAACGCACCAAATCGCGTTATGATTACAGGCCAGGCCAGCCTTCGTACGGGCATACGGAGCAAAGCGCCTACGGACGTGGAGCATTCGAACAGTGAGTGAGCCGTTTTGATATGAAGAGGTGTTCACCAATTATCTGTATTAACCATGTTGATGCAGAGACGTCTCGCCTGGGTTTCATGAGCCCCGGGGTGGCTATGATGAGTATGGCAGCTCTGGCTATGGAGCTCCGAGGGAGGGATATGGACAGCGGGCTGACAACAACACCGAGTACTACGCTGAGCGACGGCATGAACATGACCGGCGCTCCAGTGACTCAGGCTCGCGGAGCGGTGATAGCGACGAGGAGCACTCTCATCACCACCGGCACCACCGGCACCGACACCATCGACACCATCACCATGACCGGTCTGGTTCAGAGGATTCAATTTAGAGGCAGAGCTTCTGCTGCTGTAGTACAGCCCCTAACGGGCGAGTGTTGGCATGTGGGCGGTCCTAAATTACCATTCTTTGACTTCTCCAGGCGCCGGCTGCTCGGTGCGGATGACTTTGTCACAGTTGAGCAAGCGGAGGGGATCAAGGGCCAATTTCAACTAGAGAATGAATGTTAGCGTTGACATGCAGAGTAAACCAGGTAGAGAGACGTACACGACGCATGGCATCTACAGTCGATTCACCCAACTCGTGCTCGAGATAGTCTCGTTTGACGAGACCAACCCCATGCTCACCAGTGACGGTTCCCTCCATCTCCACAGCCCGCTTCACCATTCGGTGAACCACTCCCTCGGCGATTTTCTTTTCGCTGTCGTTAAACAGGATGATGGCTTGAATTGGGGTCAGCGTGCATTGAACCTTCAGGTAGGATCTCCATTCAGACCAACAGGGGAGAGCACTCACCGTGGAAGTTCCCGTCACCGACGTGTCCACAGATTCCGGCCAGTAATCGGCTTTGGGTCATGTCCTTCTTAGTCGCCTCGATAATATCGGGCAGCTTGCTCATCGGTACGGCCACGTCAGTTGTCCAGACGTGGTCTTCTGGGCTTCGTTTCATTGCCATGACACTCCATAAGGCCTGCTTCCGAGCGCTCCACAACTCCTGCATTTCCTCTTCGCCCCGAGCAAACTCAAAAGACCGACCTGAAGTGTTCGACACGATCTTTTGCACCATACCGACCTGTTCCTTGACGGCGACCGGCGTTCCCGTAAACTTGAAGAACAGGGTGGGGGATTCCTTCCACTGCCGGCTGGTGGACTGGCTCGCATTGATACACTTCATCTGCACATCATCCAAAATCTCAACTCCCGCCACGGGGATGCCGGCCTCAACCACATGGGTCACGCACTCGGCGGCATTTTGGATGGATGAGAAAGAAGCAACAGCAACATTCTGGCTCTTGGGTCGAATCGTCAGCTTCAAGGTCGCCTCAGTGACCAGGCCCAGGGTGCCTTCGCTGCCAATAAATAGCCGAGTGAGGTCATATCCGGCGCTCGACTTTCGAGGTCGTTGGCGGGTCTTGATGACGGTCCCGTCGGCGAGGACAACCGTCAACGACAAAACCCACTCACGCATTGTCCCGTACCGGTAGGAATTGGTTCCTGAGCAGCCGGTTCCCACCATGCCTCCGATCATAGCGCCGGGGCCAGGGTCGGGTGGGAAGAACAGCCCATCTTTCGACAGCTCCTCGTTCAGATCTTCCCATCCCAGCGCCGGCTGGACAACCACATCCAGGTCGCGGGGGTGGAGTTCCAAAATACGATCCATCCGACGGAAGTCAACGCAGACGCCACCCCTGGTGGGCGCAAAATGGCCTTCCAAACTGGTGCCGCCGGAATACGGGGTCACCGGGATCACTCGCTGGTGACAGACTTTCATGATCCGAGACACCTCCTCGGTGCTGGACGGGTAGAGGATTAGGAACGGCTTTTCATCCTCCTTCCGCCAGTAGGACGACCAGTCCGATCCTGCATGCATCTCCAGGTCACCAGGCGCGGTCGAGACATTCTCCTTGCCCAGGATATCCACGAAATCCGCCCAAGCAGCCTGGAGATTCGACTGGGACACGTTATGCTTTGGCGGATCAAGATCGGACACAGAGGTTGTGGACGACGAGGGAAGGCCAGCCGGTCTGAGCGATCCTAAATAATATGCCCCAGTCGAGAAGAAGACCAGCGCTGTAATGGATCAGCACCAGCTCGGGGGTGAAGAGAAAGAGAGAGGTTGATTACATACCGAAGACCAATGCCGCATAGCGGCCACCGGGGGATTGGGTTTGGTATTGCGCGAATCGCTCTTGCTCTGCCCGCTCACGCTTAAGGCGTTGCTGGGTGCTCTCGTACAGTTGACTCTTGAATGACTGCTGCGGTTTGTCGTTCGCTCGACGGGCCGACAATGCGAACCACCGGCATTGCCCGACAGGGAAGGTGGGCTGTGGCCGAAGGCTGCGCAACGCCCGATGGGCGAGTGCGTTGGCTCGGGCCATGGTAGATGAATGAGGTGGAGAGAGGGAGAGGTGTCGGGCGCGCAGAGTGAAGGTTGAACTCCGCAGCGGTCTTGGCACGCACCACCCGAGCCATCGAGATTCACGGATGGATCCATGGATGTATCTTCCGGTTATATTCTGCAGGATCACAGTGGTATATCATGTAAAAGGATCAAATACCCGAAGGACATTCCAATTCTGTCATCGTGTGGATTGTTAAATATAGATAAGTATATAAGTATACAAATTGAAATATAAATACAAAGAATAAAGTAAAAGTGACTACATTGAAAGTAAATATCCTGCGGGAACACCCCCCGTATCAGTTCCTGAGGCAATCATGACGGGGGCATTTGCTTGCTTCAGCGCCAGAACCGGTTAAAATCGCCCGCGGGTAAAATGACATGCAAAAGTGGGGGGAGGGGAGATGCAAAAGCTGGGGGTCTTTAAATTCTTTACTGTCTACTTTCTCTCCCTTTTCTCTTTTCTCTTGATCTCTTGAATTGCCTTGGATAATCCTCGCTTATCTCTATCAATTGCTCTTCCTTCTGCTCTCCGTGTAAACCTCGATTCTCACCCATCCACCCCCCCGCATCGTGAGCCCCACACCAGACAAAAAGATGAGCTCCCAAGTCGCAACGGCGCAGGTATGAAGTACCTCCTTTTGATTGATCCAGACACGATCTAATGGAGAGCCATGGTCAGAACCTCTCCTTCATCCTCGAAGGCATCCATCAAGTCAAATTTGAAGACCGCCCGATCCCCGAGCTGAAGAACCCTCACTATGTGCTCATCAATGTCAAGTATACCGGTATCTGTGGCAGTGATGTAAGTTGTCATTTCGGCGTCATGGAGTCTTCGTACTTCGGATGGAGGGTGGCTAATCGCGGGAATAATTCTCCAGGTGCACTACTGGGAACACGGTGCGATCGGCCAATTCGTGGTCAAAGACCCGATGGTTCTAGGACACGAATCGGCCGGTGTCATCAGCAAAGTCGGGTCGGCCGTCACAACCCTCAAGGTGGGTGACCGCGTCGCCATGGAACCCGGCATCTCCTGTCGTCGGTGTGAGCCGTGCAAAGGGGGGAAGTATAACCTCTGCGAGAACATGGCCTTTGCCGCCACCCCACCAAATGATGGCACGTTGGCCAAATACTATGTGCTTCCGGAGGATTTCTGTTACAAGCTCCCCGAACACATCTCGCTCCAGGAGGGCGCTCTTATGGAACCACTCAGCGTGGCGGTACACATTGTACGACAGGCCCGCGTCAGCCCGGGGCAGACGGTCGTGGTGTTCGGGGCTGGGCCCGTGGGACTGCTGTGCTGCGCCGTGGCCAGTGCCTTTGGGGCCTCCAAGGTGATTGCTGTGGACATCCAGCAATCTCGCCTGGACTTTGCCAAGGAGTATGCGGTGACGTCCACCTTCATGCCCGGCAAGGTGTCAGCAATTATGAATGCCGACCGGCTCAAGGAAGAGAATGACCTCGGGACTGGTGCCGATGTGGCTATCGATGCCTCGGGCGCCGAGCCCTCGGTCCACACTGGCATTCATGTCCTTCGAAACGGTGGCACCTATGTGCAGGGCGGCATGGGCCGGAGTGAGATCCAGTTCCCCATCATGGCAGCCTGCTCCAAGGAACTGAATGTCAAGGGTAGTTTCCGCTACGGGAGCGGTGACTACAAGCTGGCAGTTGGCCTGGTCTCGTCCGGTAAAGTGGATGTGAACAAGTTGATCACCGGCACGGTCAATTTCGAGGAAGCCGAGCACGCATTCAAGGAGGTCAAGGCCGGTAAAGGCATCAAGACTCTCATCGCTGGTATTAGCGAGTAAGAGAAAAGTCCGTGATTTTAGTTCCCATTAGATAGTGTCCTCAAAAAAGACCTCATCGCAAGCGTTGAATTCGCAGATTTCGAAGTGAGGGAAGAAAACTCAAGGTAGTGATGAATGGCCACTAGAAGAACATTCTGCTTCCGCGGAAACAGTCGGCTTGTAGCTGCAACAAAAACAAAGGGATCGTGAACGGAAGCCAAAGGGGGGTATCGTGCGAACAACGAAAGACTTGTCACCATAGTGACCATGCGAAATCGACCAAACCAAAAATCAAAACCGTCCTCGAGGAATCGAAGGCGAATTCAACAGCACCCACGGTTCCTCCGTGATTGGGAACCTCCAAGGCGGAAGACATCTTCCCATTCTCGCATCCCGCTCTTCCAGCCCTGCGCGGACCCAGAGCCCTGGCCTCTTCGTCGGGGGTCCTGCGGTGAAGAGGCACTGCATTGTCATCCAACGTGGTCCGGCTACGGATACTGGAGCCATCACTGGTACCGTGGCCATAAAGACCACCGTCTCCGTATTGAATGCCGCTCTGTGGGTCATCGGGGTCGATTTCGCCCAGCTCAATCTTGGTCAGGATGATACGGGCTAACCGGTTAAATACTTCTTCCACGCCATCTCCTGTGAGAGCTGAGACTTCGACGGCCACCGGGATATTCGAGCTCGCGGCCCAGCGGGACGACTCCTCCTGGCTGACATCCCGACCCTCGGGGGCAAATGTGGCGGTCAACCTTGTCCCTGTACCCAAGTGACTCGAGCGGACTGAACCAGAGGTCTCGAACGGGAGCGAGGATTGCTTGCTCGATGTGCTGGAGGGAGTCGGTGGAGGTCGCACCGCATCTTCTGCTTCCATCTGTGACGATGCATCTGATCCCAGATCGGACTTGTTCCCCGCGAGGATGACAGTCAAGTTCGGGGAGGCCAGCGCGCGCGCATCCATCAGGAAGGTTGGAAGGGACGTGAAGGAAGGGTGGGAAGCGACATCGTAGATGAGAATGGCACCGGCGGCGCCCCGGTAGTAGGACCGGGAAACTGATCGGAAACGCTCCGTACCTGCGGTATCCCAAAGCTGTAGCTTGATCCGTCTCCGTCGCGAACCCGATCCGAGCTTGACAATCCGGGAAGAAAACTCGACTCCGATGGTTTGCGACGACAGTACTCGCCCTGTCGGGAAGGTGGATGCGTGTTAACGAGCGTCAGCCAGGAGGATCAGTATGTCGGTCGTACATTCATTCTTCACGAATCGATGAAGTAGACAAGACCTATTGATTTCGATTAGAAAGAAAGAAGCGTCAGTGAGGGACAAACCCCCCCCCCTCCTCCCCACAATACGTGGGGAATGTCACTCACTTTCCAGCGCCGCTGGGTCCGAGGAGAATGACCTTGGCCAGGTAATCATACATACTCCCCAGCTCTTGGTCTGGGGCAGAGGATGCCGAGGATGCATTGGATAGACCCCGTTGACGCACCATGGCGCAGGGGAGAAAAAGAGAGAGAGGGGGGGAAAGTTGTGTGAAGGGAGTAAAGGGGAGAGGATGCCCCAAGGTCCCTTTCTGCCCGGGGACCCACGCCTCTCTACGATACAAGTCTATGAGTTACGCCGAATTCGATCTAACAGAACTTATCGAGAGATACGAGATATACAAGATGCAGACAGGATATGTATTACATGAATAAAGCATAATCCATAGTCATCGAATATGAAGACTGTGCCACCAGCGCAAGGATCTCTTTACGAGATTGTGCGCCTTGCCATGTGGAGGCGATGATCGAAGTGGGTTTTTGTCTGCAAATATCAGAGGGAGAAATGGGCAAGGATCATCTTTGTGTCTTTGTTTTAGGCCGGAAATTAGAGGCTGTGTTTTTGACTCCTTTCCAACGTGGCCCGGGGGACGTATTTAAGGGTCCTGGTGTCGTCATGGTTGCTTTTTTTTCCCTCTGCATCATCTCTCCACTTTTCTACTTTTCTACTTTCCTACTCTCCTACTCTTCTTTGATTCTCCATTGTTCTTGCTATACATTCAACTCAACATGAAGCTGACTTGGACAACGCTCCTATTACTCCTGTCCACTGGGGTTATTTCTCTCTCCATTCCCCCGACGGATTCTGTTCAACATGATGCCGATACCGTCTCGGAGGGTCCTCTGGAGGTTGATCTAGAGAAGCGCCGTGGAGGAGGAGGAGGAGGAGGAGCTCGCGGTGGAAGCAGTGGAGGTGGCGGGGGCGGCCGCTCAAGTTCGAGTGGAAGCCGGGGTAGTAGCAGTGGTCGCACCAGTTCCTCCAGCAACTCCGGCGGCACAAGTTCCCGTGGATCGAGTGTCCAGCCAGCGTACGGCGGTGGCAGATACTATGCGGGTGGTGCGAGCGCCCCCTATGCAGCTGGCCGGCGATCGCCCTTGGGGGTCACCCCGTTCCTGTTGCCCGCGGCGGCGCTGGCCTTCTTCCCCGGTATATGGCTGTACGGTGCCTACGCCTACCCCTATAGCCATGGGTACCACTTCAGAAACGATACCTCGCACAAAAATGAGTCAGTCCCGATCACCTGCGTGTGCCAGGAGTACTCGGAGTGTGGCTGCGACAACAACAACAACCAGACCTACTATGAGTCTCTCTTCAACGGCACCGCGCCCAGGAACACCAGCAACATCCACGTTGTCACGGAGAATGGCACCAACAAGATCTACATCAATGGAACGCTTCCAAACGGCACCACCGTCGCCGACTCCGACGCATCGGTCTCGGGTGCGGCTCCGCTGGTGACCCTGCTGCATGCCAGTGGGTATTGGGTGACAGTCGCGCTGGTAGTCATGGCCGTCCAAACGATCTAACCCTGGGCCCTGACTCTGGTTTCGACAATATTGCTTTGTGACGTGCGATGATGCTTCGATAAAACGGACTTTTGGGATGGCGGTCTGCTTTTGTGATACCCCCTAGTGGCTCTGGCTCGTGTATACCTATGTACAAATATAAAGTAAAATATATATACTCTTGATATAGCCCTCTCTCCCTCTCCTAATCTAAGCTATCTATCTTTTTTTTTTTTTTTTTTTTTTTTTTTAGTCTTATACCCTTGTGACCAGTCAGCAGCAAATTCCATGCCTAAGCCTACTATTAGCCTAGTGCTTTACACTAATTCACAAATAAAACCAAGCTCTTCATCACCCGGAACAATATCTGATTCCTGGTTCCTCCGAGGTCGACCTTAATGCACTGGCTTTTGGTATTCGATCGAGCATAGGCTGACTGATAATGTGGTAAGGTATCATGGATATCGATAGAATGTCAAATAACATGCCATCCCCAACATTCCGCCCGTCGCCTAGGAAATATAATGTGTGTAACCTCGTACCTGGTACCTGGCCCCATCTAGCACGACGCTGGTCTGGCGTGGTACCCAGTACCTAGTACCGAACAGGACAAGCGTCCATCTATTTAAATGAGCCCATTTCCCTTCTCTCGCTCCTTTTCTCATCGCTTTTGTTCTCGTCGTTCTTTATCCCTAGACACGGGCTGTCGCATTCATTTCCAGCTCCATTCACTCTTTTTAATCCACACCATGCTCTCCAAGGCTTTGTTTTTGTCCGCGGCTCTGGCCCCTGTCGCATTCGCCGAGGCTCCCTCGCCCTCGCCGGTCACCAAGACTCTCACCCTGGCTCCAGCAGGCTACACGCCTCCGCTGCCTACTCCGACGCCTCCCTCAACCTCGAAGCCTCACCGGTCCACCAGCACCCCTTCGTCTTCGGTTACTCCGAGCCGGACTCCCCGCTCCTCCACGGCTCTGGTCGCCAGCACCAGCTCTGTCGCGGCCGAGCCATCCACCGAGACCAGTGCGACCACTATCCCGACCTCGACCTCTGTGCCGGCCAACGGCGCAGCTTCCCTCCACAAGCCAGGCGCCATGGCCGCTGGTGCGATGGCCCTCGCTGGTTTCCTGCTGGCATAAACGCCAATTGGGCTACATCGCGAATGCCCCAGGATCTCGATGATCCCACTGGCCCGATTGCATGTGGGGGACGCAATCCATCCAGTAACCCATCTAGAATGGTGTTTTCTGGACATTTGGACACAGTCCTTTCTGTTTCCCTTCATGGTACATTTCCTTCTACCGATATACTTCTTTTGACGTGTTTTCCGACTTCTTGATGCCTATACCCCTTTTCTCTTCTTCTACTCCCATTTCATCTCATCCAAGCTTTGTCTTCTACCTTTGGGTCTTTTTCTTATCTTGGTTGATCTTTGGATTTCTTCGGCATTGATGTGTGCATCTTTGCGGATGCTTGAATGTCATACATATTTAGCTTACGAGTGTAAGACTAACGAGCTCTATTTATATTTCTTCCTTCATCTTCACGGTTTAACTCCACGTTTATCTATCTAGGTCTCCCAGATCAGCGTACGATTACCTACCTGGGAAATGATGTACAACCATTCAGATCCTTTTACTAGTCATTAACGACGTGCGAGCCTACTAGCTACAAATTGGCGCACTCTGCGCGTCACCACGTATTACACCTAGGCACTCGGTTGCTACTGGATATCATAGATAATACAGTGATATTGGGGAGAAGACTCCAACAAGGGCTTATCTACTACAACTGCCCCCAAACATATCATACAGAAAGCTGTCGCCGCGCTTAGTTTTCCTGGAACGTAGCCTCGTACCTACACAAAAGTAAATCAGCCACAATTCAACATGGGGAGGGGGGAAGGCATGTTTAAAAGCAGAGAAAAACATACCTCTTTCCTCGGAAAGCCCATAAACCCCAATTCCCGCACGAGACGTCATGCGGATCGAGATCGTTCAAATCCCAGCGCAAACTGCGGAAAATGTTTTCACCAGGCTCCAGAAGGACGTCGAACTCGCCACCGCACTTCTCACGGACCCAGTTGATGTCGCGCTCCATATCCCACTGCGTATAGCCGGTGCAGAGAATGGGAATCTTGGTCTCCAAGAGCTGTGGGAGAGTTTGCTCCCACTCATGTGAGCTAGCCGGGTGACCCAGACCTGGGTGGAAAAGCATGAAGCAGTCCAGGTACGGGTCAAACGGCTGGAAGTATTGTGCCTGGTACATGGTGTGGAAATAGTCTACGTAGGTGGTAATCTTCATCTGACCACCCAATCGATCCTCGACGATCCCGCCAAACGGGTTTTCGGGCACCCGGTCGGGGAGTGGGAACTCGGCATCACGGTTTGCCATGCTCTCCGGTCCAATGAAAACGAGATGCAGCAAGGCGCGCGGGAACATGTAGGAGAGCTGCATCCAAACTTCACGGGGCAGCGACGATTCGGCACGAGCGCCGAGGATGAAGATCCGGACCGGGGGCGCCTTAAGACGGAGACCCTTGATGTCGGTGCTCTCGCCAGTTTTCGGAGGGTGCAGAGAGTATCGAAGAGCTAGATCCTCCAAACAGGGTTGATCAGTAACTGACCCAGAAGAGCACAGCATGCGCTGTAGACTCAATATCGGTATCGAAACTTACCGCTCAGACTCTTCAGTCCTTCAGAAGTCAATCGTCCACTGGCACGAACGTTATAAGGGCTCAGCTCATGTAAGACACTCGCAATGGTCTGCGGGTAGGTGAGCATGCGAGTCACCTGGCGCATGGGGCGGTCATGGTTGATGGCTTCAAATTCGCGTGTGTAGAGGTAGGTATCCCAGTTGGTCATGTTGATTACGAAGTTGTCATCTTGAACGCCGGGGTAGGAGAATTCGGGGAAAAAGCGCCCGGAATGCAAGTCGTGGTCATCCTCATTGATCTGGCGAATGGTATCGCAAATCTCGAGATGCGCCTCAAAATCGTCCATCCAATGACCCTCAGAACAGTAGATAGGTACACCGCAGTCGGGGCATTCAAAGTGCGAGTGAGCCGGAGGCAAGCTGGCGTCGGTTGTTTTCCTCGCTTCCGGATCATGCGGCGAGACGGGGGCACGGGTCTGCTGGTGGCTCGGGTGAGGGCAGAAGGCATTTTGCTTGATAAATGCAGCACGTTGCCGGATGGCGGACGAGGGCGAGTTCGAAAATGAGTGAAACAGGTTGTTGAGTTTCAATAGAGCTCGCGTATCCACGGAGGGCCCGGTTGACGTGGAGGCCGCTCTCTGCGTGAGTGATGAGGGGACAGATTTAGATACAGAGCTTGAATCCCCAGTCACGCCTTTACCGAGTTCAAGTTTGCTTTCTCCCAGCGATCGACCATTGCGTTGTGAGCCAAAGCTTCGAATGACGGATGGAGCGACGGCGCTCCGTCGTGAATGCGCCAGGCGTTGCAAGCGAACCTGCGGTCCTGCAGATTGCACTCCACGCCGGAGCCCCTGGAGACACTGGGCACAGGTATAGCCGCCAGTCATGATGAATCCACGCGTGGGGAAAGGGTGAGACTTCCTCAGTCGGAGACGGGTTTGCGGGAAAATTCAGATCACGTGAGACAACGGCACAAGAATCCCAGGAACCCCAAGAACTACACGGCCTCTGCGGATACTAACTACTTAGATACCGCAAGCTACAATGGACATCATAGCTCCCTATATTCCCTGAGGAAGGGGTTTTCAAATGGCCACCGAAGGCAAATCCGTTGGATTTGTACCCGAGAATTTTATACACAGCAAACAGCTCAAAAAATATCCTCAGCAAGGCTCCAATCTTGGGCCTCTCGGCTGGTCCAGTATTTCCCATTGTGAGCCCAGTAATCCTCTCCGGTTATGGGGCACTTGGCCCGGGTGAACCATTGTGGCGCGTACACGTCGCCATTGGCTTCCCGCTCTCGCCGTTTGGCGCGTTGCTTCTCCTCGACGCGATGCTTTTCATCGGCAGCAAGATCATATTCGCCGTCCTCCATGGCGCGCTGATCGGGTCGTAGTCGGGTGTCCGTGGGAGGCAGCCATTCCTTTAGACCCTCGGAGAGAGCGTTAAGTGTGATGCCGAAGGGAGTCAGGTTGAAAGGCACACCCGTGGGACGAGGGTTGGCTTGCCACACCAACTTGGCGGATTCGGGATCTTGGCTGGAGATGGGAGCCTCGAAGCCAGGGGTGTGACGCGCGAAGATCTTGTCGTTCCATCGGCCGCCGATACTCCACTTGGGAGAGCCGTCCTGGTCGACGACTCGGCCGGTCAACTGGTAGGCCGAAGATGCTTTCCACCCGCGAGGTTTGAAGTCCAAATAGCAAACTTCGCCCGTAGTCCAGTTCTTGATCTCCATCAGACCGTAGTTGTCCACAGTCGGATTGCCCGTAATGATACCGATCACCGAGGATGTGACCTTTTTCCAGGTGTATAGTTCCTCTCCGCCAGTGATGGGCCGAAGCCTCAGGAACCATGTGCCCAACAAATTGACGTCAAAAGACTTCCCGTAAAATTTGGATTTGGCAGAAGATTCGCCCTATAGGGGTCCTAGTTAGCTTCATACTCCGTCCTGCTTGAGCAGCAGGTTAACTCACCCAGTAATCCCACTTGGTTGACTCGGCCCACGCGGCACCAATCGGTGGATGATGGCTGACTTGTTCCACGAAGAATCGATAGCCCTTGTCTGGCCGGACATACTCAAAAGTTTCACCGAGAAGAGGGTTGAACGGTTTCGCCACACGGCCGATCGTCGAGGCGTATTCACTCGCGGCATACGAGGCCACATAGACAAGACGCTCCATCGAATCTGACCGGTCGGCAGCGATGTCAAGGAGATCGGTATATTCCAAATCCTCGGCCACTCGCTGAAGCAATGAAGTCGGCTCGTTAAAAGAAACTGGCAGGGTCATCTTTGTCATGTCTTTCCCAATCATGGATTTCAGGATACCCTAGAGAAACGGTGTGAGCACTCCAAAACAAAACCCAGAAACTCAAGATGTCGTTTACTCACCCACAGAGAAATCTTGGGTCGGTTGTCACTGTCCATCTTGAGTCGTTTCCTCACCGGCTCTTCGTATCCCTGGAAAGAGGGCTTAATGACCGAAGTTTTGACAGCCCGCAGCTCAGCAGTCTCATCTTGTGGTTTCTCTGTCTCAGCGGCAGCGGTCTTGTTGAAATCCTCCACTTCGATCTCACCCGCGTCAATGGCATCGAAGAATTCATCCCCATCCGACTCGGAGTTGTAGAGACTGCTGAGCTGAGAGAGCACCGACGGTTTCCGAGAAAGGGTGGACTCGGCGGCCTCCTGACCCGGCTGGTCTGTTTCCGCCACAGCCTCTGGGGGAGTTTCGGTTTTGCTGGCTTCCGTCGCACCTGAGTCCTCGGCCAGTATGCGAGAGGGAGCACCGCTGATCGAACGGCTGCTAGTCGTGGCACCCTCCAGTGCTTCTTTCAGGGCGCGTTTGGTGCGTTTTCGCTTTTCCTCGGATTCACCCATCTTGGATTGTAGCTCCTCGTGTTCTTGAGCCACTCGTGCCATGCTTTCTTCCCACATCTGGCGCATGGTTTCCTCCCGGTTGAGGCGGTATTGCCAGTAAGAATCCCGGTCCCGAGAGATTTTGAGCAGATTTTGTACCAAGCCCTTGAGGCTGCTGACAGCAGCCTCATAGGTACCAAGGGCCTGTTCGACAGCGGGATCCCCGATTGACATATCCGGATTCTTGGACCTTTCTGTTTGCAAAGAAGCAGCCACGTTTGCGAGGAGATCGAGTTGAAGTTTCGCGGACTGTGCGGTGATATTGAGGGCATCCTTGTCGGAGGCAGGCACCTCATGGCTCGACACATCGTCGCCAAAGTCTTCTTCCCTTTCCACATCCGGGGCACTCGTAACATGGCTAATAGCCCTATTCACCTCATTCTGAGCAGTGCTCTGATCATACGAGCCATAGGCCGAGCTCTCTTCGTCACCAGCCGTGGTGTCCAGTGTAGTGTGAGAAGCATACGTGCTTAGCCTGGTGCTGCTGCTGCTAGGAATCCCGAGAGATGGAGGTGCCAAACCTTTTACACTAGGTCTGTGGACGAGACCAGACTCAGACGGGGTCTCGGTTGGGCGCCCGTCGGTCTGGTCAATCTTCGCTTGGCGAAGCGCTTCGGCGGTCTTGGAGCGTTGCCGCTCTTCTTCCTTAGCCTCATCCTTGGCCCACTGTATCGCATTGTTCAGAGACCAGAACCAGCGCTTGGCTTCCACGACATGATTGGCTTTAAGGTGGTATTTGACCGACGACTTGCCGTGGATCTCGAACCGGGTCTTGTCCTGTGCATCCATGCTGAGTCTGGCGATCTTCATGTTGATCGCTCCACGACAGGCAGAGCCCGCATCGTCTGCAAGAAAGGTCAGCGAAGAGCCTTGGAAGAAAGACCAAGATCCAAAACGAGCCCGCTCACCTTGATGTTTGTAGTAACTCAAAACGCCATCCTCAAGGACAAACCAGCGCAGCTTGTAGCCGCTAGTGTAATTAGTCCATTTCTTGAGATACCCCCTCATTTCACGGGCATCTTTGCCTGCTAAAGGTGCGTCGCCAATCGACACGCGACCCGAAAGCCCTTGGGCATTGCTATTGCCCAAGATCGCCTTCTCCTGTATGCCCCGTTGTGCAATCGCGGCAGCCGGGGATTTTTTCAGCATCGCCCGGGTCTTGTCGTCCTTGGTAATATCCTGTGGCAATTTCCCTTTCTTGTCCCGACGAAAAGGATCCGCGCCATGGGTCAAAAGAATTTCAATCAACTGGGCATCCTTGTTTCTAGCCCCTTCATGCAGTAGCGTACCGCCTGACTGGGTCGTGACACAGTCAGTGACCAACTCCAGGCTGTTCACATCCAAGATTCCTTCCACCCGAGGCTCTTCCAGTAGCTTTTCCAGGTTTTCGTAATCTCGTTTGCCGATCAAGGCTTGGATTTCCTGCGTCTTGCTGTCGATGAAGAGAGACCGTGCCAGCTGGAGTTGCTGGAAGATCTCGGGTGTCCGCGCCACATTGAGCGGCGTCTGGCCCCGGTAGTTCACAATCGAGTCGTTGATGGTGGGCTGGTTCAGTAGCTCGCGCACAAGAGGAACCCGTCCCAGCTGGGCCGCAATGTGGAGTGGTGTGCTTCCTTCGCGGTCACGCGCATTAATGTCCAAGTCGTCCCCAACAGACAGCACGTATTCGACGACCTCTGGCTCAGCGCACTGAAGAGCCAGGTGGAGCACCGTCGTGCCGTAGAGGGCGTTCGCTCCCTGTCCATCCTTGGTCTCCTTGATCGCCTTGGAGATCGCATTGGTATCCCCGCTGCGGAGAATCTCAAACAGGCGAAAGGTCCGCACCGACTGGTCGAGAGACATGCTACCACTGTCAGTATGGGCCGTCGAGGGCACCTTTTCCATCGTGTCTGCGCTTTGGTTGGAGGGGATTCGCTCGAGGGGAGTTTGCGAGGGGGGAGAGCTCGCCTCTTGGGCTTGCTTTGGACGACTGTGGCGGCTGCGACTGCGAGCGTGGCCTAAGGAGCCATTCGTCGAGGCGGAGGCGACCGAGCGATTGTCACCGTCATCCAGGCCTTCTTTATCTTCACTTTTGGATTTGTCGCGGTGCAGCAGGGCCAGCGCCAACGCACTTCGAGAGCGTTTGTGCCTGAGAGACAGCGGCATGTCAGTCGAGTTCACATGGGAAATGGGTTGGAGAAAGCGATCTGCCAGAAGCAGTTTCATTGAAAGTCCAGGAAACGAGGCCAGTGACACCAGCATCTCCAGGGTCCTGCCATGGGTAGAACCATGGATCCGACCAACTCACCCTTCAGGTCTGTCAGACATGTTTTGACACACACAGAGAAACGCTCGGGCTATTGGGCGTAGGTCATGAGGGATAGGACAAAATTGAAACTGAGAATGTCGAGTCTGAGGGGGCAAAGAAATTCGAGCGCAATGCCCCTACTGTTTGGGGGGGGGGGGGGGGGGGGGGATGAGAGATGATCTCCGGCCTTGGCAACCCGGTGATCCTTGGAGCGGATCTCCCAGTATTTTGATGCCCTGTCTTTCTCATGGATGCTCCAAGCTATACATGGATCACGGTTGCGATTGATGTTACGCGTACATACAGCTCTATCATACAAATATCTCCCTGCATCGAGGCCTATCTCGTCTCACCACTCACCAGGACAACAACACTACCCAGTTGTCGCTTCAAGTCTTCTTTATCAACATCGTGAGTATCCTCGACTTCTCCCCACATATCCGTCTGCCACTTGACTTCCAGGCTCGATGCTTCGGCTGCTTCGTCGATGCCGAATTTCTTCGCTTCCGGTCGTTGAAGGTGGCGGAAATTCTCGCTCCATTCCACCAGCAATCGGACCGCGACGAGAAGGCTCTTGGATGCCAGGATGCCTCGCTCGAGAGCTGCGAGGTCGTGGGGGGATAATTCAGAGATCCAGACGCGAATGCTGTCCTGGGTAGCTTGCGGCTGGGATAATGGGAGTATGCTCTCGGTATCGAGGATGGGGATAATTTCCAAGCCCGGCCAGACTTTTGTAGACAAAAAATCCATGATATCCTTGGCAACCTTCATCTGGATTTCACGAAGGCTTTCCGTTTTCTCCTCGCTGTCCATCCTTTCCAGCGCATGAGCTTCCCGCTCGGGCTCCCAACACAGTAACGTGTCGGTTTCCAGGTAGCGCATGGCCGTGGTGATAATTTGGTCTCTGGTCGTATCTTGGCCTTGGGCATCTTCCCGAACAATATCGGTCGCGCGGGCGGACAGGGAGGTGAGGGGGATGAGATGGCTCTTCAGAGCCTGTTGGGCCGAGGTCATCACATCCCACTCGAGGGCAATCGCGTGCGCCAAGTGAGGCTTTGACGGGGGTATAGAGAGAACTTCTTTTGTTGGTGTTCGGACCGGACGTTTGTCAAGTAGAACTTGGTATTCTCCTAGGATGGTTGGAATAGGTGATTAGCGAATTGTATCCTTCCCTCAAGACCAGTCAATGGCCACATACCTGGTTTCCCGTGGACATGGACATCCTTCCAAAACCGCTTCTTCAGTGCCGCCGAGGGTTTTGCTGGTCGCGGTGCCTCATCGGCGGTCTCGTCCTTCCGTTCTGGCTGCTCCTTCGACTTGGGCACAGGCGCTTTAGGCGGAGGTCCGTGAGCAGTCACCGGGTGCGCAACGGCCGCTCGCAAAGGAGATGAATGGATGTGTTGGCGTAGCGATGGATTGTGTCGAGCAGCGAAGAATAGCCGCGATGGGAGCACATGAGAAAAGCTCATGATGCTTCAAACAACGAACCAAATCAAAACCGACAAACAAAAAGAAGAAAAAGAGATTGCGTGGAGGGGGGAGCGCAAAGGCGAGTCTGCGAAGGTGCAAGTGTTGGGGGGACTTTTTTTGAAGGTCTCTCGGGCCGATCGCCACGAGCCCATTCCCCTCTCGAGGGATTCCCCTACAAATCCATGAAGCTCATAGTTATCCATGATTCCAGTCGATTAGAACTGATTCACTCTGCAGAATACTGGACAGGCAAACTCGAAAAAAAAAAAAACGAAGAAAGAAGAAACACCCGCCCCTGCATCTAAAATGGAAAAAGACATTGGAATGCTATCAAAAAGTCCAGGCAAATCAAACCGGCTGAACAGCACGCAAAGAGAGCACGAGAGCGCAAATCGACGACATCCGCCCATGCTTTTGTAATTTACAAAGAGAAGAAATAAGAAAACCAAGTCGGCCACCTTTTGATAACCCGGCAATCATGTGCAGAGAAAGGCAAAAAAAAAAAAAAAAAAAAAAAGCCATTAAGAGGGCAATACCTCCTGTCTTCCCCGAGGAACACAGGAGATGAACGGATGAAACTGATGAGAATGGGGGTCTAAAATCAGTCCCCAGGAAGTTTCAAGCTGAACATGGTCAGAGCAAAGGTGTCATTCAAGGCATTTCATCGTCAAGAGAGGGGGGAATGTAGTCGAGGTCCAGTAGGATGGGAGCAGCTGACGGGAGAGAAGACCAAGAAACCAGAAGGGATGTATGTGTCCCAAGGTTTATTTGGTGAGATAGCTGGGGTAGTAAGGTTGCTTCATGCGATCGGCATCGGTTCGCTTCTTCATGCGCTCTGCGTCATAATCGTCGGCGCCATCCCGGCTACCCCATGTAGTCTAGAGTTCAGGTCAGCGAGAGAGATTCCCGTGTGATAAGAAAAAAAAGCACCAAGCCAAATCACATCAAAAGACGCGTAGGCGAACCTCAAAAAATGGCTCGCACGGGAAGAAGGTGGGTAATCCAGCTGCACGAGGGAGGAGACTGAGATCAAAGCGTTGCGATGGCGTGTCATAGAAGGGAGAAGAAGGAGGGGTTTTCGCTTAGGCAACCCACCAAGCTGGGAACCGGGGGGAGTGTTCCCAGGGCTGAGAAAAAGGAAGAAATTGAAAATAACAATACGAGAAAAAGAAATACTGACCACGTTGAGGGTGAGCACGGCGTACATCTTGATGCCGCCGTGGAAATATCCAAAGAGAATCGACACGGGCAGGAGCAAGACATCCACCGGATAGCGGATGTAGTGGCCCAGCAGTTTGATCCACTTGCTGGTAAACATCCACAACACGAGGGCACTCATTGCCCGATCATGCAGAAGATCCCCCCACGATCCAGTAGCCTTGTGACACAACCAGACCAGGAGCAGATCCCCCAGGAAGGCTGGAGGAGACAAGGTGGTCAAGTGGACGGCGTACGAGCTCCAAGGCTGACGACTGTCACAGCTGATTAGCAAGAAAATCCTGGAAAGTCATGTGTTTTATTTGGGGCCATCTCTCTTCTCTCCTCTTCCTTTCTCCCTCTCTTTCTTTCGAGTCTCAGTACCCTTCCATCTTACGCACCCGTGGACTAGGTCCGTGTGTTGCTCACTCAGACAGCTTCGCAAATGGTACCAATGAACCAAGATGTGTCGACTTTGACTCAGGATGGCCCCGTTTGACAAAGGGAAAAAGCAAAAAAAAAAAAAAAAAAAAAAAAAAGGTTCCACTTACTACCAGATGTGCTTCTCGTGAAACATACTGGTAAGATTACTCCTCCAGTTGCTTCGAGACCACCGGGCGCATTGCTTCAAAAATCGAGGGTTGTCCTCCAAGGTGGTGAGCACCTCGGCCTCGGGGTGGTACTGCATGTACGTTTCCCAGCCATGAGAGACCATCCAGCGAGTGATAAAGTTGTCGTCGTCGGCATTGAGTTGGTATTTCCCCCACCACCATTCCTCATTCGTGAAAGCAAAGGTAAAGCCCTCATTCTGGAGGATCTTGGTCCGATACGCAACGCTGCGTCCCGACATGCAAGGCAGCCCTCCATCCACATGGGTGGTCGCTCCACAGTCAAAGTTGCGTCGCTCCAGGTACAACGCCCCCAAGAAACCCCAGACGCGTTGTGAGAGGGTAGGTGCAATAGCTCGACGCAGTCGCTGGCAAGTCACCACTCCGCCGTACTTGTCATCCTTCTCAAAGGGCGCCAGAATCCATGGCAGCAAAGTGCCTGGCCAGCTCACATCGTCATCGGCCAGCAGCGTAATAGCCGTGGTCACCTCGGGGATCGCCCGAGTCATCTGCCGCCGCTTGTTGGGATGCGTCACGGTGAAGAGCCGAATCCTCGATTTGGATGCCGGCATCGCGCTCAGCATCTTTTCGGCCTTGTTCCGATTGGCCTCGATCGTCACCAGGAGAAGCTCGTACGGTTGGTTTTCCAGAATCGTTCGGATTGTCTCCACCAGCTCATCACCACAGCCCTCCAGGGTTGGGATGATTACCGTCACATCTTGCGAGGTCAGCTTCGGGTTTTCCGGTGGTGGGATCGGCTTGAAGGTCCAAAAGGAGAGAAGGTTCACCACGAGGCGAAAATAGCGATAGAAACTGTCGAGGGTCAGCCTCATTTAATCATTGGGTTTGAACCGTCTCCAGTCGAATTTCCAAGGGGACCAGGATCAAAAAAAAAAAGGGGTAGGTCAAGATACTGACAAGAGTGCGACAAATGCTCGCATGAAAGGAAATGCCATGATGCTCCACACTGCCTTATATATCCTCCCCCAATGTGTGCTTTAATTGGGATTCTCTCTTTTTTTCTCAGTATTTTTTGGATTGTGCCACCTCGGTAGTTGCTTCTCTTTCTTTCTTTTTGTTTCTCCTACTGGGCCAAATCACAAGGTATTAGTACGATGCGAGAACCCGGGGGAGCACTGTAGAATATACCTCGAGGGTCACACTGGACCAATTGCCAACAATCAACCGACTGCGATTACCCGAAGACTGGCTGGTTTTCAACAAAGAGCGAGGACAGCAGATGTGTTTTAAAACGAATGTCCGGGAGACAAAGCTTCCTCAACCAACCCAAAAGGAGAGAAAAGAAGGAAAAAGGAAAAAGGAAAATCAAAGGGAAGAGAGAGGGAGAGAAAGAGGCAAAGGAAAAAAAAAACCAAAAAAAACCAGAAAAGGGCGAACGGGGGAAAGAAAAAAGAAAAAGAGGTACTTTGGACCAGATGGGTGTAGTGGATTAATTTGTAGGGACGGCAATGCCTACAATCCTGATACTAATCCGCGGATAATGGAGCCAGGGAGAGAAAAAGAACTCCGTATAATATAAAAAAGAAAACAGTAAAATAATTAGCAAATAGTCAGTAAAAGAAAAAGAAAAAAAAAAGAGAAAAGAGAAAAGAAAAGAAAAAAGAAAAAGAAAAAGAAATCCAAAGCCGCCCCAGTTCTGTTGTCGTTTTGAGAGTGCTGCAGGTGTAGTTTTGCCTCGTGCGTCAGAGACCCTGGATCTAGATGGGAAGCAGACAAAAGGTGGAGAGGGATTGGCGGCGGTCCATGCTGCGCCGTGACATGGAGTGGAGCTGGGTAAAGTACGTGGGTATTACTGGTATTCGCAAGGCAATTCGAAATACCCTAGAGGTCATAGATTATCTATTATCTATACACTGAATACTGAATATAGAAGTTGGCCGTTGATTGTTTCTCTGAACCATGGATCCAGTGTTTATTCCCATATTTACAGGAAATGTGTATATATCTATGGATATACAGTACATACTCTATAGGACCAAATGACGAAACCAGCTACTTGTCCTTGGAGATCATAATTGACTCCGGTCGGTACCTCGCAGGCAAATAGCAAGATCGACGAGTTTACATGCACAGCAAAGGAGAAAAAAAAAAGGCAACCTCAAGGAGACCATCTTCGATCATATGCACGCGAGATCCCCCCCCCCCTCGTTCAGCTCATCTTGCTCTATTGGTGCCCAGAAACTTTTTTCTTATGATTATGATTATGATTATGGTGATTGTTTTCTTATGAAGGTTTGTGATCATCATTACGTCTAGGTACATTCAAGGGCTTGTGCTCAAGCTTTCCAAGGTGTTAGGGCAGAAGAATGCGCCCATATTGTCCACGTTCCACTGGACCGTTGGAATTGGGATCGACTATGGTTTGCGCGCCTTGTGGTCCATTCCTTAATTTTAACGTGCATATTGAATGGTTGCAAAAAAAAAAAAAACAGTGTGACGAACCCACATCGGGCGCGAGGACGCAAAGGTCTCGAATCGAAAGGAATACTATACATCCCATGGGATACCCGGGGATCTCATATACAACATAACGGTATTATTCGGAGCTTGAGTGGGACCGAATGCGTGCAAGATCAAGATGTAAATCAAGAAAATACGAACCAATTTATTGAACATGGTATTAAATAAATATCCATAGAATAGAATATCTATAAAATAAGTAATAAATAACACGAGAAGGCAAGGTGGCGCAAAGGCAAATCCCGGTCACGAGGGAAGTCGATGGAATGTCTTAGCCGCTGACTCGGGGCGCTTTGGCGTCTAAGGGAGTCGAACCATTCCAAGGTTCCAAGCTGATATGCATCCGGCCGAATGGGGGCATCTCGCCGTACTAGGGTATAGGCACGGTATATAATAGGCATAGCATATAAGTATAGTCTAGGTATAGTCTAAGTTTACAGTAAGAATCCCATGCACAGCCCGAGACTCGCAATCCAGTACTTTTGTTCGCTAAGTGGCAATCCTATTGTTTTCATTATTATTATTATTATTATTACTATTATTCTTACTATTATGATCTTTGCTTTGATTATTATTCTCTCCTTTCCTTTACTCTCGCCTATATCCATGATTCATGATATCCATAATTCAACCTCAATAGGAGATATCTGAATGGAGATAGTGAAACAGACGCGTATCTCGGCTGCACGGACTCTCCCCGTGGGCCCCAGACAAAGGAAGCCCAGAGACTCCACAATCCAGTAGCTTCCGAATCCACATCATGCCCGGCTCCAGTCTTTTCTTCTTCTTCTTCTTCTTCTTCTTCTCTCTCACTGATTCTCTTTCCAGGAAAAATAACAACAGAGATATCAATAGAGATAGCAAAAGAGAGAGAGAGAGATCTATAAGAAGCAAAACAGGAAGAGAAAAGAAAAAGACACCTTGGGGCCTTCAAGTGGAGCAGAATCCCGAGATCACTTTCGGCGCTTCTCCTCTTCTCCATTGGGGGCCAAACGGGATCCTCCAGGAATCTGTCAGGACGGGGCGAACAAGCGATGACATGCAGGTCGATCAGACTGTTTTGTTTTGTTTTGTTTTGTTTTTTTCCCCTCAGAAGTTCCTTTGGTCCTAGCCACCCTATTTTTTCCCCGTCGAATAAGAAACTCAGAATGTCATTTTCAGTACATGGTCCATCCCGAGGTTTGGTCAAATACCAGGAACGCATCCAACATCCTAGTGGGTCAGGTCTCTCTGTGTGTGTGTGTGTGTGATACCAGCGTCACGCTGGGTGGAGAATCTTGACTGAAGTGTTCAAAGTCGAGATTTGGATTTTTGCCAAGTTCGTCTCCACCCGTTGCATATGTCGTGATTCTGAGAAAAGCGATACGCGGGATGCATCTCTCCCAAGTGATCGCCTTGCTGAATCAAGGCCCCATCTTCTTCTCCGGAGTCTCAGGCGACACTCCGTGGACATCATATCAAGACACATTATTGGGTCTTCCTTTGGGGTGGGGGTTGCAGGCGGTTGAAGTTACAGGCTTCGTTAGCTGCATCCCCCTGCAACCATGGCCTCTTAGTCTCGGGATAATCACCGACTACGGTCTCCACCGGGTTCATTCAAGGTTTCTCTTCCCAGTATTGTCATTACACCCCCAGCTGAGCGTGTATATCTTGATATTCGCAGGAGTGGAAATACTCTTTAGAGAGAGGGGAAGAGGGATAATATATAAAGATATAAAAGAGAAAGAAAAGAGAAAAGAGAAAAAAAAAAAAAGAAAAGAAAAGAAAAAGCTATATCTAAATTCTTAGTTAAACTCATATGCTATATCTATATCCCAAAGTATATACCTGGATAAGTACTAGCACACATCTATGGATATCGTAGCTTCTCAGCCATTCATATACCTCTTTTTTATACAACTGGTACTAATGTTCTGGCTATGCATATACTACGCGGTTATTGCGCCAACCAAAGTACAATCCTAGGGGGGGCTATGATAATATTTTAGTAGACCCTATCCAATTCCTTCAGTGATCTTCCTAGGATTCAAACATATACACGCAGATTACTTACTTACTCCACTGGAAATACACCTCTCAAGTCAATCCCGAAGCCATGCTATGGTTGTGGCGTGACGTCAGGTAATTATCCTGCTGCATCTCGACTTATAGGGACATAGAACCTATGTCCAGGTGTACTTCATTCCCCCCTAACCCCCGTCGCATGACCCGGATGCACGCTGGTACTTCCCCCGAGGCACTAATGCGCACCTTTACCAGGAAAAATCCTGGTCTGAGCTGGTCAACAGCCTTTCTAGAACCATGCAAGATGAAGTGT
The DNA here is from genome assembly GCF_028826965.1 of Penicillium alfredii. Lineage (NCBI taxonomy): Eukaryota > Fungi > Ascomycota > Eurotiomycetes > Eurotiales > Aspergillaceae > Penicillium > Penicillium alfredii. Next base: position 2,601,247 of record NW_026622704.1, read on the forward strand.
ACCCGTGCAGAAGCCTGGACGCCTTCCTGCAGGTGCGTATGTGTAAGCCCCTAGCGGGCCGTTGGATTATCTGGCGATCCCTGATCTTTCTTTTCTTTTCTTTTTCTGTCAATTCATTTTTTTCTAATCAAGGACTCTGGATTACTTGATTTTTTCCATGATTGGTGCATAGAGAACTTTCCACCTATGTATGTATCTATCTATCTCTATGTATATATCAGCATTTAGCAATTCAGATGAGAATAGAAGCAAAGCTAATAAATAAATAGATAAATAATTGAAACAATTTCAGCCTTATGGATGGTCCCCCCTAAAATAGATCTATCTCTTCCAAAGCCACTCTGCAGGGTCAAAACAAGACTGCAAGTCCACGCCACCAAACAGCCCAATGGCTCCATAGAGGTCATAGTCTCCTTCCAAACCCTCAGCACCACCAGACTCCTCGTCCACTTCCTCATGCAAGTCCCATCCCCCAGCTTGTTGTCCATTTCGAGTGAAAAAGATATGGACCCGGCATGTTTTCTTCCTTTTCTTCTCCCCTGTGGCAAGGCCATCGGACAGAGAAAACACCATGCCCAACCCCACTGTATCTCCCACATGGAAGGCCGTGGTGAAATCTCGACCACCCCATGAATCATTTACAAACCGACAGCCATCATCCGAGAACACCGCCAGACTTCCTCTTTCCCAGCCTGGGGAACGCCAGGTAGGATAGGGCTGTGCCGCAAAGCCAATCGAGAACCCACTGGAATCCCCGCCTGGTCCAGCTCGCAGACCGAGCAATTTGATCTCGAAATAAATCATCTTCTCCTGCTCTCGGATCAAGGGTGAGTCCTCGGCAGCAAAATACAGAGGCAGGTGCGTCAAGATCACACAATCGCTGTTCCGATCCACACTTCGTACCGTCCAGCTGCCTCGAGCGGGTGCAGAGATTTCCCCGCGAAATTCTCGTGGTTGAACGGGTCGCAGCTCGCACTCCTGGACACCGCGGTACACCGGGGGAGATGGCCTGACAGGCAGCCATAGGGGTGTCTGGTCACAGAATCGGTGAGCCCGCTCTGCCTCATCGCTGGATGCATTCCCAGTGCCCGAGCAGTAGTATCCTGTGATCGGTGGGGGAGGGAATGCCGTTGTATCGGGTACTGCCTCCTGCCAGTTGTGATATGGAGGGGGGTCCCCTTGGTCTTGCCCTGACCTGGCTGGAGGCATCGATTGCGATGCCTCATAGCTTGGTGGGTCAGACAACTGGTGAGTACTGTTCATCTTCCCTGGTGGTAAGAGAGACGTCAAAGAAGAGGGATGTCAACTCCCCGTTGTTCAACGGTCCAAGTCGCCAAGCGGGGCTGTGCCGGTAGATGACATTATCTTGGGTAAACTTCAAGGAATTCGAAAGTGAAGCTGTAATTGTGGAGAGGATTTTCATGCCAACCAAGTTGGAATCTTGAGACACCCCGAACAAGAAACTAAGAAAGAATCGGGCTGCAGGTCTCAGAATTGACTGCATCTAAGTGGCAAGTTGCAAATTTGTTTTCGACACCTTTTTCTCGCATTCTCGTCTACTCTCTCCGAGTTTGCCCTTTTGGCAATTTCTCCTGTGAACAGAACTCTCTCCCTCTTTCTCTTTCCTCTGAAGCCCATGCTTGATGTCTTGACAAGCTCCTAAAGCACTCGGTCGCACGTATGTCGGACGATCAGCCCCGCAGGCGACGTCGATCGTCAATCTCCGAGCACATCCATCGTGTTCTGCACTTTGACCGACCAGACAAGGCAAGTTCATCATGGCCGTGGAGGAGACAGCTCATCACACACTAACTCTCTACAGGAACGTCATAGCTACAGTTTCACGGGTGACGGTCAACTTGAGCCGTCCGATTCAAATTCGGTATGGCACAAAGAAGCTCTGAGCAATGGTCCCAAGCTAGACAACATCAAGCATGCGAAACCATCTCTGCACGAGGAGACGGGACCCAGCTCTTTCACCCACTCGACCCCACATTCTCGGATGCCATCGACAAGCACTCCAGGATCGAGTCCGTCGGTTATGCCGGTTGTCTCCAAAGACGATGATGTCGCATCCCAGAAAATAGCATTACGACCAGTCAGTGGTACTGGTGGAATCAGTGATGTCGAAGGAGCAAGAGACAAAATCTGTAGCTCCCCAACCTGGCACAAAGACACAACCCGCAAAGAGAAGCGAGTCACCAAGCGATTGGAGGCTGAAAGAAAGGAGCTAGAAAAGCGTCTCCAGAAACTGGAAGAGGCCCAGACCAGGCTGGACAATGGCATTTTTGAGAGAAACTCTCGTCGTCTCACCAAGAAGCAACCCCTGGGTAGTTCCAGTCGGTCTTCCAGTGCCAATGCCGACCGGCCACAGTCAGCCGGCGCCTTCACGGCCTTCTTCTCGGGCTCGAGGCGATCATCTCGATCGCGTGCAAACTCTGTGGATGGGGATGACCATGCACACCAGTCTGCTGACACCAATCTAAATAAAGAGGAGACACCAGCAAGTTCAGGGCCTCCCTTCCTCCCTCTGACTTTGCCTGAACGCTTTGGGACTGCCATATCCCGAGAATTAGCGTCGAAACATGGTACCTCGCTGATATTGTCGGGTCAGCTGCAACGGCCTCTTCACACGACGACAAAATCCGATGACCTCCGAGAAAGTTGGAAGACGGCAGAGGCCTGGCAGAGGAAGAATGGCGGATATGACGCGGATGAGAAGGTGTTTCGACTGCGGAGCAGCAATGCCCGGAGTTTGTTCCCCACGGAGAAAGCGTTTCAGAAAAGCGAGTCATTGCTTAAACCCAAGTCAATGGATGCTTCAACAGACCTGGACCGAGAATTGTTTACTGCTGCTCTCAAGCATGAAAATAGGGACCCGGCACCGACGGGAAATTCGGTTGATACTCCAGGTCTACAGAACAATCCTAGCGTCTGGGCTACGTTGCCATCATCGAGAGATACCACACAGTCCGATACTCATTCGCCAGAACCCGCGGATCAGCTGCCCGCCAGGGCCACGGCGCGCAAGTTGCATGGCACTGTTTTTCTAGAGGGTGCCCCGAAAGCATCTCAGGTGCCTACGGCTATACCAATACAAGGAAACTCAACTGGAAACTTGCCCAAGAAAGCTCAGGCGGATCCTAGCCCGCACTATCACCAGAAAACATACAAATCCTCCCCGCTTGCGGCTAATCCCACCACGACTGATGAATTCGATCAGAAGGAGACCACGATCCCCAAAGTCTCCTCGACTCAAAACTCTGTTCCTGCAAAAGTGTTGCATCCATCGCGGTTCTTGAATCAATATCGGTTTGAGGAACCCCGAGGGCGAAGTCGATTGCCTGTGGTATCCACCGACGCTTTTGAGACCGCTCAAAATCAACCAAGAGAGATAAACCACCATGACCATCAGCAGTCATCAAGTGGGCCACCACAGCTTCCAGTCAAGAGCGGTAGAAGGTCCCAGGAAAACTGGCCACAACCGAAACTCCAGCAAAAGCCAACAGAGACCAAAATCCCCGCCTCTCTGATGCCCTTTTCTCCCAAGCCTTTCGTCGGATATACGAGCCTTCCAGAGAATACCACCCGAGAGTTGAGATATATGCGGCCCCGGTCTACAGCACCCAGCTATCCTCAAGAGCCTTCCAGTCACCTACATCAGTTTGCAAATGAACTGCCTGGAAATAAACCGTTTCCCCGGGGTATGAACGGACCGCGGCACAGCCGTTCCTCGTCACGAAACTCGTCTCCAGACGAATTCTCGAATTACGACACTGCCGATGAGGAAACGCCCAGCTCTTCCGAAGCCCATTCTGGCAATCCACCACCTCAACCTTCGGGTATCCCGTCTTCTACTCCTATTTTTGAGGCCCCTGCCGCGGCCGAACTGGCCATCAGTCAAGTCAAACCTCGTGGCAACATGCCCACCCGACCTGGGCCAATGAACACACTGAAAAGGAAGCCTCTTGAGAGAGTGAAAGTCCACCAAAAGGATCAAATGGTTGCCAAGGTCTTTGTCATCTGCTGCCGCTGTCGATACTGGCACGACATGCCATCGGAGGTATATGCTAAACTAGCATGTCCGGAGCGGCTTCCTACAGAGCCCCGACTCGGCCGACCTACCCCGAAGCAAAACCCACTCATTTCCCCAGAAGCTGACCCGCGGATTATGCCTGCGTCCCAGAGGAGGCGCGCTTTAGGCAACGTGCCAGCAACTCGAAGCGCCGCAACGGCTGATACGCGCTCTGCTCCTCTCTACCATCCTTCTTATGTGCAATGCTGCTGGTGTGGACATCGTATGAGCCGGTTGTGCTGCCAAGGATGGACTACCGTTGTCCAGATGCGCGAGAGACATCATTGAACTGCATCGAATAAAATGAGACACGATAAATAACGACCGATTGATGATAATGCTGTTTTCTTCTTCTTCTCCCCCGCCTGTCTTTCTTAATTGTATTTCTTTGCTGTCTTCCAATATGATCGCATGGACTTGATATGTTTTTCCAGGACCAGTTCAGACTTAATATGTTCAGATATACCTGACAGATCTTAACGATGTTTTCGATGAGGGACCACTGCATTCTCTGCCTGCTTTCGATAGAGAGGTACAGACACAAACACAAAATCAACCAAGAACGATCTCATACAAGTTTACTCCCCGTGGATATAAGATATAAGTAGATCATGGCAGTTCAGACTGGACCTCTAGGGCTGCTAAAATTGGCGCTGACTCAGCCACTAAGCGAGAGCCTCAATCTCCCGACGCAAAATAGGAATCTTGGAATCGCAAACAACCTCGTCCCAACGCCGTGCGTCGGCCAGAATCTGATGCTGCATTCTGCCCGTCGATTGATTATTCATTGCTTTTTCAATCTTGCTGACCTCTATTATCAGATCTTTATCCTAGATCGCAGCCCCCCCCCCCCTTTTCCCCCCAAACCTAGACCAGCCGCAACTCCTCAATACAGCTGTCCCAGTCCTCCCCGGACTTCCCACGGACTCTTTTATGGACGGTCGACACAATGCCACGTCTTGTGGCTGTGACCGACTGGAGCTGGATTGCGCAGGATCCCACGTTTTGCGAGGGAGCCTAGCTCGAAACATCCGAGTTGCTAAAGCAAGAATTCTCAGGGCCTTCATAGTTCATGTATGACTTGCTGGAGCCTTTTTTCCCCTATCTTTTCGAGGTAGATGGGCTCAATTATTCCACAAGAGCATGACTCCTTGCGCACCTACATTGCCGTCGCCGAGATTGTTTCAAAAGCATGTCACCTGAAGGAAAAAAAAAAAAAAAAAAAAAAAAAAAAACCGAAGATAGAAGAAATGGAATTTATTTTGCTGGCTCGATGGTTGTGTCTTGCATATCGAGGTATGTGCTTTGTATCGTATCCAAATGTCCATGGATACCTCTTGAATATAGTGTAAACTGCCCTCAGAGCCGACTCTTGGCTTTCTCGTTGCCCACCACATTCACCACGACCTTGCCCCAGGTCTCGCGGCCTCCTAGCGCCTGTAGGGCACGTGGCACGCTCTCCAGACCAACAAAGCTCTCGTCCTTGAAGGCAGTGCCCTTGAACTTGCCCTGAGCAACTAGATCAAAGATGCCCTGCCAGACGGCGGCAACAGTCTCAGTCTCGAAGCGGGCATACTGGCCCCAATGCAGGCCCACAATACTGACATTCTTCAGCAACACGCGGTTCAGCGCAACCTTCTCGATCTGGCCGGCAGCAAAGCCAATAACCAACAAGCGCGCGTTCCACGCAACGCACTTCAAACTGGCGTCGATCATACCGACGGGGTCATAGACAATATCGACACCGGCAGCGCCATTGCCCGAGCGGTGCGCCGCACACAGCTTCTTGACCTGGTCGGGCCAAGCGCGACCACGATAGTCGATGACATAGTCAGCGCCGAACTGGCGCGCAATCTCGCGCTTGCGCGGCGTGCCGGCTGTGGCGATGACCGTCGCGCCACGGGCCTTGGCCACCTGCACGGCAGCGAGCCCGACCCCGCCGGCCGCCGCATGCACCAGCACCCAGTCGCCCGCCTGCACCCCGGCCCGGTGCACCAGTCCGCCATACGAGGTCGGCGCCGTCACAAATAGGCCCGCTGCGTCCTCGAAGCTCCACCCCGTCGGTACCGATAACAGCGCCTGCTCCGGTGCCAGTACGTGTGTGGCATATGCGCCCTGTGTTGCTCCAAAGACTCGGTCGCCGACCTTGAACCGGGACGACCCGCCTGCGGTCGGCACTGCTGCCACTGTGCCGGCGAACTCGGCGCCGCCGACCCACGGCAACGGCGGCTGGTGCTGGTATTTGCCTTGGATCTGGAGAATGTCGAAGAAGTTGGTGCCGGCTGAGTGGATTTCAATCAGATATTTGTCGGGAGATGGTGTCGGCGTGGGGACGGTGGTTACTTGGAGGTCCAGGGGGCCCTGTTGTCATGGTAAGAACGGCCCAATGTTAATATTAAGCTTGGTTTAGATTGAGAGGAACATGTAAGTGCCCCGGGCCATGCCACTGTAGCTCGATCGTCGCTGCTGCCGGCCTTGGGTTTCTTGAGATGCATAGCAGAACATACTTTGACATATTCGCTGACCTGAACAGCGCGCATGGTGGGCAAGACGTTTGGAACGGATGAACTGGAGGATATTGCAATACTTTCAATCCAGAGGAGATTGTAAGATAGGTGGCGGCTGAAGCCAGTTGAGCAGGCGAAAATGTTGTTCCCCGCGTGGAAGATGCCGAGGTTGATCAGATGTGAGGGTCTTGGCACGAGGGGACAAAGGTACGATCCGGCAGGATGGGTATAGTTCATGTATAGTTCATGTATAGTATATGTATATAAATATATAAATAGAACGTCAATGGAATATTCGACATGTACTTCAACCCAAAACAGCACTGTACAAGAAACCCGAGGTATCAAGGCACATCCCAACGCCCAAATCTAAAGCAGATTCACCTCCCACAAGTCCCGACTGAACACCAGAATCTATCAAACACAAAGAGCCTCCCATATTGAACAGAGCAAAACCGAAGAAAAAAAAAGGAAAAAGAAACACAAAACACAAAAGGTATCACATAGCAACCAAACCCACGAGCGCCATAAGGGGGGACCTTGTCCGACTAGTAGCCAACACCAGGAGGCTTCTGTGCCATTGGGTCCTGGCCCATATAAGACATGATGGGGGCACACGTCCCGGCATGTGGTCCACTTTGCGTCGGAGCCACAGACGTGAAGGGTGGGCCCGGAGACGGGAAAGGTTTCCTCTCCTGTTCCACCCGCTCTGGAGGGCCCGCGAAGTCATACCGAAGAGACATGGCTCGCTTCCAGGATTTGGCATCGCCATAGCCCGCGTATTCAGCAGGTGGCTCACCCGGATATTGTCCGAATGAAGGGAAGACGTGGCTCGGGCCCGGTGGAACCATCATGGACATGTGGTCCCGATAACCCGCTATTGAGGGGGCCAAAGAGGCGGTGGAGTGGGGTGCCCCTGGGGGCGGGGTGATGGCCTCAAACGGCATCGAATACCACGGAGCTGTATGCATTCCCAGATTCAGACCCAAGTCCACAGAAACAGAACGATTCGGCCAGGCGGAGATTGCTCCCGGGGTCGTCGCCGCTCCTGGGCTGGGGAGACACGAGTCCGGGGACAGTGGATAGCCAGGGTTAGGATAGGTCGGCGTCACGGCGGTGTTCACCATCAGACCCTCATCGACCGGAGAGGGCTGCGCAGAGTGATCAAAGGCGGAGATGGTTGGGCTGGGGTCTGAGAAGGGATGAGCTCGGTCCGCCAACCCATTCTCGCCCGACGGACTCGGGGTCAACTGCTGTGCCAGAGGTGGATTCCATTTGCGTGCACGTCGGTCCAGTGTGTGCGGGATTTCCGTCGGCGGGTATACCGCAGAAGCCATCGTCCATTCGGGGCCCGTTGTCTCTCGTGCAGACGACCCTGGCGAGGGCCGATGGCGCATGGGGGGCGTGGTCGATTTGCCCTTGCCCTCTTTCTCCGAGTCATCATCACCGGACCCAGATGCCTGGGGCTTCTTTCGAGTCTGACGGGAGGGTTTGGTGACCCGCCATTTCTTCAGTCGGCTGCGGAGTTGGGTTTCACTGGGATGGTCAGCGAGTGAGGGAAAAGACCTGTTGACCAACACCTACCTGGGGTTGAAGTCGTCGGACCGGATCTGTTTGATGACCTGCTTCAAAGGCCATTCCTCTTCCATATACAACTTGGCAATCAAGGCTTTCTTCTTCTCCCACACGTCCGAGGAAATCGAAGTCTTCATCCTTCTATGAATGTGAAGAAATCGAGAAACAAAGACAGAAATGAGAGAAAGGGGAAGAAAGTCAGTGTGGGCAGGATTGAAGAAAGATATAAGAATCGAAGAAGTAGAAGAAGCAGAAGAAAGAAAGAAAATGGGAGGGGGGAGTCGGGGAGGAGCGATATAGAGTCGGCCAGTCTGGAAGCGGGTTGGGAGAATATTTGAATATCTCTTTTTCACTGCCCATTGTCTCGGGTCTGTCAACAGCCCAAGAGTCTTAGGGCAACAGTCCCCCCCGTGTCCACGGTCGATCATGGGATTTGCATGACGAGATGTCGCTGCCAGCTCCGACCTGGTTCTTTTAGTGGAGCCGTGGGTCTCTCGCAACCGCCGATCAATTTTCCCACTCGGCGGCCTATGTCATTAGGGAAGTGGAGTTCTCTTGACATGTTCAAGCGGAATCAAACCTTCTTTGATGCTGTTGACCAGGCCTCGTTGAGTGCTTGGCGCATGACCGGGTTATATGATATTATGTTATGTTATATTAGATTAGATGTTAGATATTATAATAGTATACATAAGGTATACATTATATCGTATTGGAAGAATCAATCCTGCCGGACGTATTTCTCGAACGGTGAAGCATCGGAACCATTCTGCAGCTTTTCGGCAACCTCTACGAGAAGGATTTCGGCCCCAAGACAGTGCGGAGATGCGCGGAATTGATTCTCAGGCTAGATAAGGGGGACTCTGAGGGTTAGCTCTTAGCTAGTCCGTAGTCTAAGGGGCTAAAAGACTAAGGAAACTCATCTCGGGGCCAAGGGCGATCCCTACTAGATTGTATTGTCATGGCCGTTGAATCCAGAAATCAAAGAATACAAGATATAAGAAACTATAAGAAAATGATAATAATCATCCTCACACTACCATAAACGGAAAGAAAGAAAACATGTGGAAATGGCGCAGGATTCCATCATGTGCCCCAATCCAACACTATCGACCGGCACCACTCTGCTGGGAAAGGCTGTCTCCAACTGTCTAAGTGGATCATACACTGTGGAGTGGGACCGTAGTTCGGCCAATCGATCGGAAACATCTGCCCGGGTCCTCAAAAGAATAATATAAGATAATAGGTGAAAATATCATAAAATAATATCATAGGATAATAAAATAAAATAATAAAATAGTAAGATAGTAAGGAAGAGGAAGTAAAGCCGAACTGGAAGTGTCCAAGTCTACTTAGGTAAGGCATCCAGTTGACGCCTGGTTGCCACATGCACGAGGCTTGCGCAGTCACCCCGGTGCTGCGCGGTCGCTGCATCGGTCACATCGCAACTGCCGAACTGTCTCGAGATCTGGCAGGTACCAATTCCATCATGAATAAGAAGATCCATGGATCTGCACATCCTCGGGAGATGTGAATCTGGAGAAGTGCCTTCAAACTCTGTCTCTCTCTCTCTCTTTCTTTCTTTCTTCTTCAAGCCATGAACGCTGACTCGTCCGAGGTAGCTGCCTACCCCCCAATGGGTGGATCCTCCTGACTCGCGCAGTATACAGAAAGAAAAAAAAAAGAGAGAGAGATTGACTGTTCATCTCAAGAGATGAAAAGATCTGTCGATCAACAGTCCCTCATCCTCGGGACGAGGCTACCAGACAAGGCGCGTTACTGCTTCGAGGAGATCGGGTATTTGACCGAGGTGATTCACTTGACATGCAAAGAGAAAAAGCAAAAAAAAAAAAAAAAAAAAAAAAAACACCAAACTTACCCGTTTCTGCTATACCCCCGAACCTAATGCCCGCCGTTGTCTTCCTGGCGCAATCAGCATCGCCATCGCCAGGATCTCCAGATCTCCGTAGATCTGCTGCAGCTCATGGGGGTTCTTTTCTCCCCTCCCCCCGAAACAAATCACCAAGAAGAAAAAAAAAAAAAGCTTTTCGCAATCCTTTTCCTTCTCCAGATGAAGGAATGGAACCCACTTCCCCCACCCCTCGAAATGTCCTTTCTCATAGGACGATGGTGGCGAAATCCTGGTGGAGTTCTCCCATCTCCAACGGGGAATCCTCGGCGACATTGATTGTCCTGCAGAAACCGCTGGACATCTTCATGTGTCGTATCCCTATCGTATATTATCCGAGGTTCAACTCCCATTTACTCCCATTGACCCCACTTTGGCCTACTAGTGCCAGTTTGCCTTGGGATCCTTCTCCCCTCTCTCCCTTCGAGCCTCCCAACGCCCGTGCTGAGCTTGGCTCGGAGTAGCCTGCCCGAGTGGCTTGAGGATCGACCGCGATAGATCCGAGGGGAAAATCATTGCATTGACAGATATTCGTACAGCATGGTCTATGGATGTATGTCTATATCCGTATATACAGTATGTACGCACTTGTAGGGCATTCAAAGTCAATTCTTGGAGATACGAAGAAATACGTTCTTTTGATCTTCGGACATTCCTCTCCCATGGTTTAAAAAAAAAGAAAGAAAAAAAAAACTCCAGCCCCAGAGAATCCTGCCATGGCGACTGCAACAGCAAGCTTTCAACCACACGGAGGTAAAGTAGAGTCCGTCCAGGAGTCAGGGTCCAATCCGTCTCTATGATCTTCCGGCCCCCAACACACACCGTCGGGAAGACCCAACAGTCTGGATCTCCTGGACGTGCAAGATCCACTTGTCTAGAATGGTATATTCTCCGGCTTCATGAACAGTATTTGTCAGATTCCGATGTCCTTCGGATATGTTCTCGGATGTGCCCAGTGGAGTCAAAACAGAGTTTCGTAGATTATCAAAGTTGGAGAGAGCTTCATATGAGAAAGAGAAGAGAGGGAACAGCCAATGCCGACAACAAATTCAAATCCAAAAATCCCTCTGGACCAAGGTACATGTACTATACACACTCGCTCACTGGCGACGGCCCCCATATCCCAAAACGACTCCGGGGAAATGAAAGAAAAACAAAACAAAGGAAAAAAAAAGAAAAAAAAAAAAAGAAAAATGGAATTCACAACGGTCGGTGGGGGTGATCAACGTCGCCGCTTCAGATGGTGCTCTTTGCCCTTTTTGGACTTCTTCTTGCTCTTATCCGGTGGGAGCACCAAAGGCTCATCCCTCATGTTCCACTCCATGAATCGTAGCAGATACTCGTCGATGTGGCTGGGTTCGTCCGGTGTGATCCCCGGTCCATCATCCCGAGTCTCGACCTGCGCCGGTGTCCCATGTGATGCGCGATCCTCGAAGTCGCCATCGTCGGCGTGCTCCAACTCCTTTTGCGCATTCTTGGCCGCATCAATGTCCTCCTTGTCCTCGGCCTGCTCAAACACCCGCGACCCGCCCGCCACCCGGTTGCCCAGGACGCGGTCCATGGCCGCACTGGCTTCGTCGTGTCCGTCGCGTTCGTCGCTCTCCATCATACCCTGCTCATCCAGCTTGGTGAAGTAGTCGGTGGTGAACTCTCCCTCTTGGATGATCACGTCGTCCAGCATCCGTTTTTGATTGGCTTTGCGGAGAATGTTGGATTCGATCGTGTATTCCGACACGAACCGGTAGATGTGGACGTCGCGGGTTTGCCCGATCCGGTGGCAGCGGTCTTGACACTGCTTGTCCATCGCCGGGTTCCAGTCGAGGTCGTAGAAGATGACAGTGTCGGCCCCCGTGAGGTTGATTCCCAGCCCACCGGACCGACTCGACAGAATGAACGCCAGGATCCGAGGGTCGCTGTTGAACCGCTCCGTTAGCATCTGTCGCTGCTCGACCTTCGTAGTACCATCCAATCGGAGATAGCGATGCCCATGGATGTTGAGGAACTGTTCCAGGATATCGAGCATCTTGGTCATCTGGGTGAAGATCAAGGCCCGATGTCCACCGGCCTTGAGGTCGCGGAGCAGCTGGTCAAGGCGCTGTAGTTTTCCGCAGTCGTACTGTAACAGTCGCTTATCCGGGAACGCGATGGAGAGGCGCATCCGCGCTTCGTGGAAGGGGTCGTAGGCCTGGTCTTTCCGCGTATTGGTCAAGAGCCGCGTTTCAACTGGGGTCAGGGCGGCTTCTGTCATGCCTGCAGCGACGACGGCCGGTGTGACGCAGGCAAATCTCTGGACGTAACCATCCATGTCGCGGGACCGCTCCTCAACAGTCAGGATCATCGACGCGAGGACCGATGACCGGCTCGACAGCCACTCGGCCATCGAGCGCTTTCGTAACGGTGCGTTAGACAACGCGTGTTCCTTGGTCCCGGCCGTGAGAAACTCGATGAGGCTACTACCGTATATAGGCCGGCGGCCGTGCCGTTTGGATTCAAAATATAGACACCGCTCCAATTCCGCCATCCTCCTCTTTCGGCTGGCGTTCTCCAACGATTCCAGGATCGTCTCCATGTTGGAACCGTCAAATCCCATCTGCCAGTTGGTTCGGTTGTACTGGCGCTCCCGAAGTGTCTTGAACGGACCAAAAGCCATCAGTCGAATGCTGTCATCGGCCAGCCGCCGAGAAATAACCTCTCGGGACACAGGCGCCAGGTTGAGAAAGTCGAAATCAATCTTGGTGAGGGGGTGATCATAGAGCAGCCTTCGCCGGACGAGATTTTCTTTGAGGTTAAAGTCTGCAACTACCGACCGCGGCATGGCAAACGAGGTGGAGATGGGTCGAGTTTCAAAGAGATCTGGGTGGTTGCAGACCTTGCGGAGCTGCATGAGGCAGTGGATGATTGAAAGGAAGTTTCCCGATGCGAGTGTCTCCCTCGTCTGAGCCATCGACATGAAACCATCGTAAAGGTACCGCTGTCGCTTCGAAAGTCTGCAGTAAACCACATGCTCAAACTTCCCGGGCATCTGTTTCTCGACGTCGGCCTTGAGTCGACGCAGAAGGTAGGGGCGAAGAACGGTGTGTAGTTTGGTCACTACTTGCTTGGCCTCTTCGTCCATCGTCTCCCTTCCATGTTCTAAGATTTGCTCCACCGGACGTCGGAACCATTCAGAGAAATCTCTTAGATCGGCGAATCCCTCAACGCCTGTTCCGTCACTGTCGGAAGGCATCAAGAAGAAAAGTAGAGACCACAATTCGGTCAGGTTGTTTTGAAGCGGCGTACCGGTCAAGAGGAGTCTGGCTCGGGTCCTGAACGTAAGAAGAGCTTGCCACCTCTGCGAGCGGAAGTTCTTGATGTTGTGTGCTTCATCGAGAATCATGTAGTGCCAATTCCGTCGTTTGAGGGAGCCTTGGTCCTGCAGGACCAGTTGATAAGACGTGATCAACACATTCCATGCATTGTCGTCCATCCAGCCGCGGCGCTTCTGCTTCCGCTCTTCTTGGTTGCCATAGTAGGTCATGATTTTGAAGCCCGGGCACCATTTCTTGAACTCCATTTCCCAGTTAAGCATCACGCTTGTGGGAACAACCACTAGATGCGGGCCCCAGACTCCATGGTCCACGGCAAGGTGAGCTAGGAGGGCAATCGTCTGGATCGTTTTGCCAAGACCCATCTCATCGGCTAGGATACCGTTAATATGGCTGTTGTAGAGACCCGCAAGCCAGTCTAATCCGTAGTGCTGGTATTCACGGAGTGTGCCTCGTAGGAGATGCGGAATCGGTGTCTTCAGACCAGGCGCAGGCGAGTGGCTTGCCAGCAAGGTATTCTCGATGCCAGGTTCATATGATGAGACAGATTCTGGCTCGGATGGCTTGGTCGCAAGAGTTCCTGGGGAGGCTTCACTCGACACTTCTCCACTGGGTCGGCTGGCAGAAGCAAGGTCCATCTCGACAGGCTGGGGCTGATCAATTGGAGCAGTGGCTTCAGCACGATCTGGTTCGGTAGACCCATCTTCCATGGGTGTATCGACAAGAGAAGCATCTTCACCAACAGCCGGAGATTCTTCAGAAGCCTCGACAACATGCAAAGGTGTGCCTTCGGCCGAGGTCTCTTCATTGGTTGGTCCATTGGGAACGAGAGAGACCTCATCTGCATCCTCCGGTTCAATTTCATCTTCAGCGTCCGAAAGATTTTTTGCCTCGTTGCTTTGGCCATAATCAGAGATTTCAGCTTCATCGTCCTCATCAACGTCGGGTGCGGCAATGTCCTTGGAAGAAAAAAAGCCGAGCAAACCAGGTCCATCGCCACTCGCCTCGTCGGATTCCGCATCGCTGGTGTCTCGATCTTCGTCGCTGTCGCCCATATCATCATCCATATCAGTGGACTGATCGCTATCTTCCATAAGCACCGAATCAAGATCGTCGATTTGCGGCTCTGTCGGTGCCGCCTGAGAATCGATTTCATCCGTGACATCCTCAACACATGACATTTGGATATCTCTTGTCGGTTCTGTGCCACCTAATACCACAGATATTTGATTCGCAGTTTCATCAGCTGGCAGGTTGGCGTACTTTAACCGAAGCTCTTCTGCCGTCAATGTGGCATCATCATCTACGTTCGTCTCGTCGTCAGCCTCAGACTCCGAGGTAGACATGTTGCTTTCATTGTCTTCGTCGCCCGAGCCGGATGAAGAATCTGTCTCGGCATCTTCGTCTTCGCTCGAAGCGGGAGCGTCGCTGGGAACCTCGCCCAAGATCTCAGATCGACGTTTCTCAAAAAGCATTGTAGACTTCTTGATGGCGCGATCTAGAGCCTGTTGATCTTCCACTTTTCGCTCTTCTTCCCACCGTGCCAAGCGCGTCCGGTCAATCTCAGCGCGTGCCAGATCGAACATCTTCTGAAGGTCTTTGGCGAGTTGTTTGCGTTTCCCGCGCATTTCCTCCTGCTGCTCCCGAAGTATATCTTCAGGATTCTTGTGGCGTTTCCTGTAGGCATCTGCGCACCATTGCGCAAATAGTTTGGCCATCTGCCGGTGACGTTTGTGTTCCTTGTCAAGGAGCTTCTGAAAATAGAGAGCATGCGCCACGAGATGATCCTGATGCGAATATTGGGGAGGAGGCTCCTCTTGTTGTTCTGTGATATATGCCGAGCAAACTTCCGAGCTCAGCGGTCCGCCGGGCTCTGCAGCTGTCAAAACTTCATCGCGTCTCCGAGCCTCTTCGAGAGCTTCAGATTGTGATAAAACACTTGGCGCATCCTCATGATCCATCCATTCCCTAAACGATGTATGTTTCTTGCCTGCTATATGGCCGGGGTGTCGGATCGGAACGATTGGCTTTTTCACTTTGATTCGTAGCCGTGGAACTTTCTGCAAACCTTGGCCGTGCTCCTCGACATTCGTCTCGGCGTCATTGAAGCCATCGGGAGCCGCGAGAGAAGTCGTTGAGATGGATTTGCGATCGCGAAGAGGACGAGGGCTGGTGCCATTCAAAGTCACATCGACCGGTTGATGAAGGGCACCAGAACTCCGGGATCTCGTGCGTGACTGTGTTGGTTTAGGCGCTGGTGATTGTGATACTCTTCGCTGTTTATTCGTTGCGCCCTTCTTGGGTAGCGTCCTGGGTGATCCATTGGTATTTACCTTGCCACCAATCTTTCCGTTGACCTCCGCACGCACCGACAACGGCGAGGACGTGGCCGGTTTTGATCCATCGCGAGCGTTCTTGGTTTTAGAAGTTTGCTGGGCCGCTCGCGTGTGTCTTTTATCCGACGGAGGCTGGAGATCGAGAGGAACCGTGTTGGTGCGGGAAGACCTGCGTTTGCCCTCTAGGAGAAAAGACGTGGGACCTTCAGCGCCGGCCTTCTTCCAAGGTGGCGAGGGCGGCCGGGGTGTCGAGTGTCGCGATGGGGTAGAATCCGTTAGCCTCCGCTTCTTGGACGGGGGTCCTTCAGGCCGATGGACCACTTCATCGTCTTTCGACTCGGAAGGGATTGACTCGCGGGGGGCAGTATCGGTTGACTGCTCAAGAACAGACACGTCGCGGGGTGCAGGATGAGACACAGGAGTTACAAATTCATCGTGGGGTGATGGGCCGTCGGGGCTGCCGTTTTGCATGACTTGGAGCCACAGACGACAAGGGGCCTCCTTCGCAGCTGACCCCAGTTATCCCAACGATGGCGCAGTCGAAATGGGAGATTTTGGCATCAACGAGTAGCTGTTATCGAGAAGAAGCACCACCAGAAGTTTGGCATGCTTATCGGCACGGTGGCGTGGATGGGGACGGGAAAAGATGGGAATGGGGAGGTTACGTGACGGAGTGGGTTTTTCGTTTTTTGTCTGGAGCGATGACTGGGAGGCGCGCCGCGCGTGGATGCCTGAGTCCAGTGACTGGCTGCCTCAGGCCACATTCCGCAAACCTCCATCGGCTCCGGCGATGCTCCTCCACTCCTCGCCCCATTGTCTACCACCCGACTTCATTGCTCCCCTCTTGCTTAGCAGAGCAGTAAGTATCTTCGACAGTTCCAATTTGGTTCCCCTTGATGATAATCTGGATTTATTTGGCATCCTTTCTGACCCTCAATTCCTCTAGATGCTGTCCCAACGTATCTTGGCCCGGCGCCTGCCCCAGGTGGCTGCTCGCCACGCTATTGCTCCCCGCGCCTCGTTTTCGCGCGCTGCAATTCTCAGAGCTGTCGAAGTTGAGGATCCCTTACAGGTATCATCTCTGCCGGGCAATTGTGCCGCCATTCCTTGGGGGTAACGAAGACGTCTAACATTATAACAGAATGGCGGCTACCAGAACCCCCCTCGAGTGAAGCGTCAGTTCAGAGACCCCTACGGCGGCTGGTGGGATCAACAGGAGAAGCGGAACTTCGGAGAGCCGGTTCACGAGGAGAACGAGATTCTCGGTGTCTTCAGTCCCGAGCAATATACCCACGTCACCCCTCGAAAGGGCTTTCTCAACCTGGGCGTGTTCGTCGTGACTTTCCTGGGCCTTTGCGGTGCCGTCAGCCTTTACTACCCCGATAAGCCGAGTGTGCCAAAGACCTATGCCGATGGCTTGGAGAAGGAGCTCGGCGGCCCTAATGCTCTGTCGGTGTGTGATGAGATGACCCCTGTCTTTTATCTTTTGTTTCGAGTGAACTTGAAAGCTAATTCTTTTCATTTCAGGCCCGCAAGCCCGGTGAGGACAAGTGGTGATTGATATCTGGTTCCCCTGTGTTGTTTGTGTGTAAATACCAAGACGATTTTCTCTATTCGGCATCCCTTGAGGATCTACGGGCTGATTTTCCCGAGCTCCCGGTCTTTATTGGTCCTATAACAGTACGACTTCAAAACACTTCTGGGTTCAATTCGCCACTGTCACTGTAGGTAGGACCCGTCGCATGTTGCAGATTGCCACATGACGACTTGGATGCTCTAACAAAGCGACCAAAAGACCAATGCAAAGCCATGTCGCAAACTTTGTATTCCATGCAGTCTGAGTACCAAGTCAAACGAAATCTCACAGTGGATTGTTTCAGCCGAACTGCACCCTTGCATTTGAAGCGCCATGACCTTGAGCGTCATGACCCGTCATTATTCACCCCCGGGAGATATTTTGTCATTGTATTTCCAAGGTCGAGTGAGCTGGCTCAGAAGCGAAATGTACACTTTGCTGAATATCGAACCCCAGAAAAAGCTTTGCCATGCGGTAGGTACTGTAGGTCCATAGGTAGATATAGGAACTTGACAGAGCATCAGCAATATATTTCTTGGCATTGCATTGATCTCCATCAATACAGGGAGCACATTCCCTGACAGATAAACTGAAAAGAATTGACCAGAGCCCCTAAAAAAACAAAAGAAAGCCAGCGTCCACAGGGTTTGTGACTGTGAGGCGGTAAATGGCATTGTTTTGGTTGGGCGCCTACGTCAGTTGATTTTGTTTCATCTCCCCCCCTCCTCTCCTTTCATAAAGATTTCACGCCCCTCCAGCTCCAAGGTGTTCCACACCACTTCCCCAAGGCATAAAAAGTCGGGCTTCTCCCACCTGGATGCCGGCTTTGCGTCCTCTTCCATCCATGGTCCTGCATTTCGCTCTCTCTGTCACTCGCCTAGCTCTCTACGACTTCGACCACGCATCGCCCCATGTCGACAGCATCTAGCCAGTCCCGAGGAGTCAACCGACGGATCAACAGCCTCCAGAATGAAGGTCGCCATTCGCACAACTCCTCTGCCTCGAGGCGACGCCCGCTCAACGCCAACATGGCCTATAGCCATGCGCTCCGGGTAGCCTATCTCGCTTATCTCCTCCACCCTCGATCCCGTCGCATCCAGAATGCACCGGCCGCGCCGGCGCGGCAGAAGCGGGCATCGACTTCGATCCATGATCTCATGAGCGACTTCTCGCTCGTCAGGGATTCCAAGAGCACGAGGATCCCCCATGGGTTTGTAGCCGAGCTGGAGAAGCGGTTGACAGGTGTGTTAATTGGGAAGGAGAAGAGAAAAGAATACCAGGACCATCTGGTGGTACGCACATTTGCCGTCTTCCTCAATGTGCTGAAGGAGGACTCGTTTCGCAAACGCATGGAGAAAGATCGGCGAGCCGAAGATCTGGTCCTCATCTTCTATTCCAATGCCATCAAAGAACTGAGCAAGGGCAAGGAACAAGACGATGACAGTTGGAAACTCATGGTTGACCGGCATGTCGCGCTTTTCGTCCGCCTTCTTGCTCTCATATTGAAGGGAAATGACTGGGCAAAGGACCGTCCAGAGCTGGCCAATCGTTTATCGGTGTTGGAGAATAAACTGCTTCTGCAAGATCAAGATCTCATGGAAGTGAATGGGACGGCGAAAACAACAGAAGTCGTCGCTCCCTTGAGTTACGACGTGAAGGACATGCCCCTGGTCCAGCATGTGGCCAGGATTTTTGGTGTGGCGCCGACCCAAGCGCAGTCCGACATTGACAAACACCGATTGACCTGGACCGAGAAGGCGGCTCTGCAGGATCTCAAAACCTATCAAGCCCATCTGAATCTCCAAACTCGGAAGACGTTATCGCGAGAAGACTTTGAGACCGACGATGCGTATGACAGTTGGAAGAAGAGTGAAGGACCCGATCTCTCGCAAATGATGCTTGCAATCGTTCAGTCGAATCCAGAACTGGCCAAGAGCACCCCGGGAGCTCTTCCGCAGTTCAACCCGTCTCCTAACGACGATCCCGACTTGTCGCGCACATCCTCTGGTCGAACCAACAGAACATCCTATGCTATTGACCAGCCCCTTGACCTGAGCTCTCTGTCTGTGAGCGGAGCAGGCGACGACTCGGAAGAATCAGATACTTACACATTCATTCCCTCGGACCCCAGGGCTTTATACCGGTTCATTCTCTCCCAAACCTTGGGTCACGACCTGCGGGACCGGGAAATTGAAGCCACTCAAGCCACCCCCGATGTGCCATCTATGAAGTTGCTCTCGAAACAATCTACGGAAATGCTCAATGAGATATGTCTCCGCTGGCGGATTCCCAACTTCTCCCGGATTGTGTTGTTTCTTGATGTGGCTCAGGCTAAATTCGTGGACAATGAAATTGACCTCAATACCCTGGACTCGGCATTCACCTTTGTGAAAGAATCACCTTCGAGCGAGAGCCGAAAGCGCAGTAGCTTCGTGGCTTCGGCGGTTTTCGACCGGCGACGATGGACCGTACACGATCTTTTCTTAATGCAGCAGTTACTGTCTAAGCTTCACGAGGCTTTGCTGCGGGAGCTCTACGATGTCATGATGGACTGCTTCGAGACAAAGCCACGCCCCATCGGACCGGTGATGTACATTCTCGAAAGCCACATTCAGATGGATCCAAACTATACCGAAGACCCAGAAGACATTGATCGGTTTTGCTCTTATGTACAAGACGGGCTGGCCCAGAAAGCGACGGCGAGATACCAAAACCTGCTGGGTCAATTGGTGCCGGTCGACCAGGAAGCTTGGCAGATCGACCATGTCATCCAGCTTGGCGACGCAATCTCGAAACTGGCACAAAAGATTCAGAAGCGGTATAGGAACAACCCAGAAATCATGGGGTATGTGGTTCCAAATTGTGTAATTGAACGACTTCACCTAACGAATACGCAGAGTGAACCCTTACACTACCCTATGCTCGAATGTACTTCCCATGTTTGCTGAAGACGCTCATGAAATGGTCATCAGAATCATCGAACAGGCTAAGGCAAGGGGTGAAGAGATCGATATCCAAGACGGATTCGATCTTTACAAGCAACTGGCTACGGTTAGAAGCCTTTTCACCAACACACTTCAGGGGTATGAACCCCTAAAATCGAAACTGCTGATCTTTGTGAAGCAACTGGCTGATTAAATGTAGTGTGCCCTTCCCGTTCCACGTGGAGAGCCTGGTGGAGGAATTTGTCTGGAGGTGGCTTCGTCTAACCGACCAGACGGTTATGGACTGGGTCAACCAGGCCACTCGACAGGACGCCTTTACAGTCCGTGCCGACCAAACGATGGATATCGTTCCCGAAGAGTATCGGCACAGTGTTTCGGTCATTGACATATTCCGCTCGTTCAACCAAGTGGTGGAGAACCTGGTGCAGCTGGAGTGGGATGATGACCTTCAGTATGCCAAGTTCATGACCGCTCTCTCGAATTCTATTAGCAAGGGTGTGGCCAAGTACTGCGAATCTTTGGAGCAGATGTTTGCCCGAGAGATGGATCGCCTCACGCCCGAACAAGAAGCGGCGATGAATCAAACCGCACAGGAGAAATTAATGCAGTTTGCCAAAGACACATGGACGAACAAGGACAAAATCGAACCCTTCCAGTTCTCCTCAGAGGTATGTGTCCGGAACATAGGGAACTGGCAACGAATGTTTTTAGCTAACCATGATGCCCACCCAATAGTCTCTGGTAAAATTGAACAACATCGAATATGCTCTCTCTCAATTAGATCAGCTCGAACGTGAAATCAATGTGGATGGATGCGCCGATGTCATTGCGAAGAACACGCCGCCACAGTTGAAGAAGATCCGAAAGTCCACTACTTATGTCTTCACCATCAAGGTGGTGGAGGCGGAAGATCTGAAGGCATGCGACATGAACGGTGGCAGTGATCCGTACGTGGTCTTGACAGACGAATACCAGAAGCGGATTGCGAAAACTCGCATCATCTACAACAATCTCAATCCACGGTGGGAGGACGCGGTGGATATCACAACCCAGGGCCCTCTTAATATCATCGCCACGATTTGGGACTGGGATGCCGTGGGTGACCATGACTACGTTGGCCGGACCTCGATCAAACTGGATCCCGTTCATTTCAGCGACTTTTTGCCCAGAGAATACTGGCTTGATCTGGACACTCAAGGACGGCTCTTACTCCGGGTCAGCATGGAAGGAGAGCGGGATGACATCCAGTTCTATTTTGGCAAGGCCTTCCGGATTCTCAAACGTACCGAGCGAGATATGACTCGAAGAATCACCGAGAAGCTTTCGGCGTACATTGGCCACTGTCTGTCGCGTCGGACTCTGAAATCGCTACTCTCCCGCGGTCTCAGCATCTCTAGCGTCTCAAGTTTTCTGAACCGCAACCGAGCACAACCGACTTCTACGGGGCCCACGCCGGTGGACGTCGAAAATGCGCTGACTCCGCTGTTTAATTACTTTAACGACAACTTCGCCATTATGAAGATGACCCTCACCGAAGAAGCCATGAGGATGGTGATGGCCCGCCTGTGGAAAGAGGTGTTAGCCACTATTGAGGGTCTGCTGGTGCCACCTTTGTCGGATAAACCGTCCCACCAAAAACCCTTGACGATACAAGAAGTGGACATCGTATCACGCTGGCTAGTGCTGCTCCTCAACTTCTTCCATGCGATTGACGATGAAACCGGTGAAGCCAATGGGGTCCCGATTGATATTCTGAAATCACCCAAGTATCACGAGATCCAGTCCCTGAACTTCTTCTACTTTGAGCCGACAGAAAACCTCATTCGCACTTCCGAGCGCATGGCCTCGGCCAACGTCAACCGCCAACAGGCAAACCGCAATCGTGTGTCTGCACCCGCCCACCTGGGCGCCACAGGCCCCGGTCATGGCGGTCTTGGGATTCCGGCTGCGCGCCGTGCCAAGAGCATCATGCTCTCGCGTAACCTGGGGACCATGAAGAAGGTTAAAGAAGAGAAGCGACGGGACGCGCAGGCTGACCCCAACGATGACATGATTCTGCGAATTCTCCGAATGCGGCCCGAAGCCACTGGCTACCTGCGCGATCGCAGTCGCCAGAAGGAAAGACTTGCCGCCGCCGCGGCAGCTGATGCCATTGTGAAACAAAGTCTGATGGCAGGTGCTGGAGGCCGAATGGGCGGGATCATCCCGCGGCGCTGATGAGCTGTTTAGTATTATAGGGAGGTCCTTGGGGAGAAGCAGTGTATACTTCTCCTGGTTTTCTTTTCGTTGGTTTTGCGCGCGTTATACATCCACGCCCAGCAATCTCTGCATCGTCTCATCTCGCCGTTTCTACATTACTCTCTGCCTCTGCCTTTGAACCTTGACATTATGATTCCCATCTTTGGCCCGTCTGCTTGTCTGCGCGCATGTTACTCGAGGAATGGAATAATAGGTTCGATCAAAGCCCACAGCATGCTTTCCACGACCATAGCATAATTGATTTTCTTTTTGCGGTTATTTTATTTTGGCTTTTATAAATCAAAGCTCTCCAGTTCTACTCTAGCGTAGAGATTCCTTGATCCTTAGGGACCAATTACTCCAGAGCAATGCACTCAATCTCGACGGGCACGCCCTTGGGCAGCTGCGCCACAGCGACACAGCTCCGCGCTGGCTTGTGGGTGAAGAACTTCTCGTAGGTGGCGTTCATCTCGGCGAAGTTGGCCATGTCGGTGAGGAAGACCTACCCATATAGCTCTGATCAGCGTGGATCTACAGAAAAGAAATGAGGGAAACATACGTTGACCTTGACAATCTTCTGCACGCTGGAGCCGGCCGCGGTGACGATGGCCTTGATGTTGTCGCAGCAGGCCTGAGTCTTGTCGCTGATGCTCCCGTCGACCAGGTTGCCCGAGGCGTCGGCGGGGATCTGGCCGGAAACGAAAACCTGGCCGTTGGCACGGATAGCCTGGGACTGTTTGAGACGGAGAGGTCAGACAACTTCCTGGGGTCATGTGCTTTGAATGCTTATTTCGTCAGGGTAGATGCGTGGCCAGCTCTCTTGGAGCTCGACAAGCTGAAGGAGTAGATAGAAGTGACGTACATAGGGGCCCGCAGCTATACAGAGAAAATCGAGTTAGCCCAGCTGGTTCTCATTCCTAGTGCTTCGACAAGCAATTGGATCCAATGCAATTCAATTGTTGCTCCATGGCCATCCCACCATGACTGTGAGTCGAGACTTACGCGGGCAAGCATCCTTGGCCGAGACGGTGGAGATGTTGGCAGACATTGGGATGGCAGAAGGGTATCGGGGAGAAATGGGCGCGACGAAGCGAGATGGAAGTGATCGAGACAGAGGCAAGAAACGCGAGCAGCTTCGCAACATGGAGAAACGTGAAGGAGGAGGCGGGAGTTAAATAGCAGAAGTTGCCCCGCCTGTGGAGTTTCCCTCGGAGAAAGAGCGGCTCTCCGAACGTCACCGGCATTTTGCTTGCAAGGTTCTCAGTGGTAATCTACAGCTATAGAATATACGCTGAATGCGCTATACACTGATCTATCTCTGAGATAAACTGAAATGGTGTTTTGGTGTTCATTCAATCTCAATTGGCTCATAAAGTCCAATCGAAGTCAAGGTCGTCTCGTCGTCACGCGTTACGGGTCTCTCTTTGCGCCGGAAGCCCACAAAATATCTAGGAATACAAGAAAGAAAATCACAGAGACGCCGAGATAGGCACCTAGGCACGGATCATGGTTGACCCAGGCCACCCAGCTGCTGCATCAAGCTGGCGGTCTGCTCGGCGGAGTAGCCAAAGAACACCGGTCCATTGAAAGTGACATGGGCCGGCGTCGACGGCAAGTCGGGTTTGGTGGTGGTCGGACCCTCGCTCTTGCTCTTTGCCCCGGCATCTCCCTGGTCACCGGGGTCAGCCTGTCCAGCACCCCAATTAGCCCAAGGCGGGTCGATTTTAGCGGCATCGGGGTTTGGCTGAGGAGCATCGTGACCGAAAGGGCAGCGACCCGCTGGTTTTGGCTCGGGTGCCACCGGCGGTGATGGATCCGGGGAGATGGGTGGTTGAGTATCAGGGGAAATTGGAACAGAGGCCGAACCAGAGAACGGCGCGGGAATACTAGGTTGGTGGGCGACGGGAACAGGAATCCCCCAAGGCCGGCTTGGGGACTCGCCGACCCGGACTTCGCGAAGGGGACGGTCAAAGTGACTCTGACGTTTGTCGTCGTCGTTCTGCGGGCCGGGGGTGGTCAGGTCCACATCTTCGGCCCATTTCTCAACCCGTTCGCTGGACGCAGAGTGCGAGGTCTGCTCGTCGCCACCCCCGTTCGCCTGACGGTTGGGCAAAAAGGCCTGATGCTTGACACCAAGGCCGCTGATCATGTTGATCAAGCCCCCGTATTTAACATCCAGCTGTCGCATATTCTGAGGGTCTCGCTGGTACCGCTTAACACAGATGGCATGGCTTCGGGGAATTTCATGTTTGTGTCGTTCGACGTATTCGGCGATTTCTTCTGGTGAATGCTTGTCCAAAAACCGGATTGGACAACGGGAGACAGGGCATCGGCCATTTGAGGATCGGGCGGACGGGGTGTGGCTGGAGTGGCGTTCGTCCTGCTCGGCCTTGATGGGGTCCAAGTTTTCGTGGCCGCAGGTATCATCAATCTGGATCTTCGGCGCATCGCCATTGCCGTTGACCGCTGGACCCTCGGATGTCTGGTTTGGTTTCGAAAAGGGGCAGTGCAGGCTGCCCTGGGTTCCGTTGGTCGTGAAGTCTTGCTCCAGCGACACCGAGGGATCCGGCCCTCGCGCGAGAATGCACGAGGCTGAGGAAACTTGCAAAGGACCATTCTGGGATCGGAGTAGGGCTTTGAAGCCCTTGACCCCGTCCACGATGGCCATTGTAGTGGATTCATCTACATTGTGGTGGGACGCGAGCGTCTTCATTACGTCCATGGAATTCAGCGACTGTTCTTCAACTCGGGGCTTGCTGTGTACGAGGCCCTGCTGCAGTTCTTTCTGCTGATTGAGCAACTTGGTACGGGTATGCAGGGCCCGAGATCTATCTGGAGGAGGCAGGGAACCTATGACATCTGCGTACTGAGAAAGAATGCTTGTCAGCAAGGTCTGAAAACCGAGGTTTCAAATACAACGCAAAAAGCAAAGGCAGTATCTCATCAGATAATACATGTTAATCCGTCATCGCCACAAGATGTGACTCCTGATCTAGAGCTAATCAAATTTTCTCATCATTTGAGACAGGGAAGATAATTTCTTCCGAAAGAACGAAACAACAGAACAAGGAAAAAGGTGGAATTACCTCGCGATAGACCTCGTCCATATGCTCGGTCAGCTCATGGTTTCTGGAGGTAAGCCGATACACAGTTAGTAGTAACGCATCGAAGGCTTTGCCCACGGCCTGGAGCTGGTCCTGATGCAGATCCGGCTGCATATCGGTAAGAGGAGCAGGAGACATGGTAGCCCGAGAAGGAGAGAGATTGAAAAATTATTACAAGACCAAATTCATCGAGGATGAAGGGGACCTGCAAGCAGGCACAAGCATCAAGGGGAAAGCAAGGTGAAAAACATGGGCAGGCAGCATTTTATAAGGGCGAGCGCCGGAAAAAAAGCGAAGCGAGGGCCCGTGCACCACGTGATTGCCAGCTGACCTGGAGGGATCTGGTATGTAGGAACATAATTCTTTGTTTCTCAGCCGGAATTCAAGCTTCGCCGGGCTAGCTCAATCGGTAGAGCGTGAGACTCTTAATCTCAAGGCTGCGGGTTCGACCCCCGCGTTCGGCTCTTTTTTAAATTTTTTTTTTCCTAAATTTCTTAGGGTGAAGTGAAGGGGTTGGTTGTTTTTGCATTTTCTTCCTCTATAATGGAGATATCTATTTTTTTATAATAACAAAAAAAAAAAAAAAAAAAAAAAAACGTATAGAATAAATGTAACTATATATAATATATCATCATGTATTTCGGAACTCTTTGTTTATTTGAGTACGAATCTCAGGACGAATCAACCCCACCATCTGCAGAACCCCCCCCCAAAGTCATGCAGCAGCATCCCAGGCGATCGAGTCTCGAGTGGAACAAGTTTCAGGATCAGCCTGTCTGGAACCATTAGAAAAGATCTCAGCCTATCCGGTGGATATCTGTCGCCATGGGACGATCAGACGCCTGTCCTATGCCCCTCTCTTTCGGTCTGGAATCATTCGACCGGGGTCCGTGAGTCATTTTTTTTACAAGGGTGCTTCCTCTCTCTTGAGTATTGTACGTCGGAGAGTAACTGGGGGGAATACCTTTGGGGGAAGTATATCTCGATATCATCATGAACCCTACATTGTCCGTTTTTGGTAACACCAAACCCTATATCTATGGATAGGAGGAAGGGAAATGCCCAACCCTTTTTTTGTCAACCCCTCCTTTCATTCTTTCGTTTCCTCTCATCAGCAGGCAGGTTTAGGCAAGTGGGCGCAGATCAACACGGACTCGGTGTGGACAAACCAGGCCCGCAGCGGGACGGGCCCCAGCCGGATTCCTGTAAAGTACCTGGCTGCATAGGCGGATTCTAGAAACCAGCTCGAATGGGCATTGCGTGACACACTGTTACACCGCTAGATATGTACATATCGTACATATCCATACTGTATATCTGTATATCTGACTGTATATCTGACCGCTCCATGAGGGAGAAACATAGTAGACCAATAGACTATAGATCTATGGATCCATGGATATGTATACAGCAAGAGATAATTCTCGAGTATTTAATGTAGTCTGAGAGTAAAAGTATTGTACTATACATAGGAATAATATATATACATACACTATACAGTATACATCTAGACCATCGAGGGGCTAATCGGCTTATCAACGCGACCCCGTAATTTTACCCTTTTTTTTTCTTACTGTTCCTCTCACTCTCTCCCTTTCTCTTTCTCTCCCTTTTATTTCTTTTTTATTTCCCCTCTTCCCCCCCCTCTTTCCTCTCATCATGTCCCAGTCCTCCCTTCCTGATGCCTCCGCCCAAGTCGCCGGACACTCCTCCGCCCATCCCTCCAGCGCCGCCGAACTCGCCGGTCTTAAAGTAAGACTGCGCGCCGCCCTGCGTCAATTCCCGGACTTCCCTTCCCCTGGCATTCTGTTTGAGGATATTCTGCCCATCTTCGCCGATCCGACATTGCACGAAGCCCTCATCCGTTCTCTGGAACTGCACGTCCTCGCCAGCTACAATGGCCAGAAGCCCGATGTTGTCGTCGGCCTCGAGGCCCGTGGCTTTCTGATCGGTCCCAGCCTGGCTCTGCGCCTCGGTGCTAGCTTTGTCCCCGTGCGCAAGCAGGGCAAGCTGCCCGGTCCTTGCGAGACCCAGGGCTACGACAAGGAATACGGTCAGGACTTTTTCCAGATGCAATCCGATGCCGTCAAGTCGGGCCAGAAGGTGATTGTCGTTGACGACATCATCGCCACTGGTATGTCCCACTACCTCTGTCTTCTTTTCTTTCTATTTCAGAATACTGACCAACGACTTAGGTGGTTCTGCCTACGCTGCAGGCGAACTGATCAAGAAGATGGGCGGCGATTTGTTGGGCTTCATCTTTATCCTCGAACTCGAATTCCTCAAGGGACGCGAGAAGCTCTCTGCGCCAGTCTACACGCTTCTCACGGGCCAGGCTTAATTCTTTTGGCCCCCCTCTCACCCCAACAATAAAAAAAAGTTCTCGCGATGACCGGTATCGCCGAATCTGAGCATTCGCGTCTGCTCTGGATTTCGTGTGCCCCGCGTCCGCTTAATGAAACACAATCCGAATGACCTTCGGGGTCTGCTCTCGACCTACGCAGCACCTGTCCCCATGCTGGAAAAGAGCGGCCCACCGCTGCCACTTGATTTTGACACGAATCCCGACCCAACCAATATAGACAGATACCTTTTTTTTATATGTTATGCAATGTGACTCGACGGATGTGTGACGTTGATACAACTAATGCCAATTCCACGGGAACTTTTCCTCTATTTAAGTAAACAATGTGTATGCATAGATTGTAAAACACAGGTATCATTCATTGATCGGGGATAAACCTCCTCATAGCCTTACGAATCCAATGTGCAGGAACCCCCAAGCCCTCCGCCTCCCGTATAGCACGGTTCATGCGCGCGATGTACTCAAACTTGGGCGGCGCAAGACAAACCCGTTCCTCATCGACATACACCAACACAGACACCTCATCCCGAGGTTCGGGCGGCGGCTGGAGCCACTGGACAACAGGCGCCGAGACATACCATTTGTTGTAGGAGCCCTCGCCCTGGTTGCGCGGCCGCACAGCCGGCCCAACAGGCGCCGACCCGTCCGTCTCATCCGCACACGGGTCCACGCCCTCGTATACATCGAGGATCTGCTCATCGCGGGGGTCCATCTCATAGAGCACCCCGTAAACTGCATCCTCCGCACCCGAGATGGGGACCTTCTGCGCTAGCTCCGAGTCCTGTGGCCCGATGCGCATGCCCTCGGGCGGGAGGACGTTGGCGTAGCCGGCCTCGCAGATTAGCCAGCGCCATTTTGGCAGGAGGGCGATGGCGACGGGTTTGGCGGAGAGCGTGGGGTTAAAGGTGCAGCGGTGCTCCATTTGGGTTGGTGAGAGGTTGGACCCGTAGGCGAAATAGAGGTGTTTCGAGTCGGCTTTGGTCTCGGCCCGGGTGCTTCCATGGAGAGTATCTGCGTCGGTGTTGGTTGAAACCGGGAGAACGGTCTCAGATTTGGGCCCGAGGCCTATGTTGATATGCATGGTGAGTGAGATGAGGGTTGTAGAGAGCGTGTGGAGAGAGAGTAGAGAAGATGTGAGTAGGTGCTTAGTCTGTCAACATTTGGTGTCATCCGGCTGCGGGTAAACTCGATGGTGCCCTTCTCTGCTTTCCTTGCTTTCTTCAATGCTTGAATACTCTTGAATGAATTTTTGGATGGGTGTATTTTACTGGACCATTCTTTATTGTACTAGTAGTTTCCACGGTGTTGTTATTTACTATTTTGTAGGAAACTTATCTACTGAGGTCTACAATACAGGTGAGCTTCAGGTTTATATACTTCGTCACCACACAGCAACTCATCCCTCGAATTATTTTCTGAACAAACAACAGAGCATCCGATTGCATTGTGATCGACACCAGAGCTCCAACAATTCCAGCCACTTCATGTCCATACTCGGAGTGCTTCTCCAGCGATCCCCCCGGAAACCAACTTCCGCTAGACATACTTCACGCAGGACACTCCCCAGGACTCAGAGAGCTAGACATTTCCGATAATATCTAAACAGCTCCTTCTGTCACAATGGCTCCCAACAAGTTAGCAATCAGCAGTGTTTCCTTGAGCCAGCACTCAAGCCACCCACTGGACCAGAAAATCCGAGCCGCCGCGCAGAATGGATATGCCGGCATCGAGATCGTCTTCTCAGACCTGAATGCATACGCCGAATCCCAGAACCTCCCCATCATCCAAGGTGCAGAGCAGATACGAGTCATCTGCGAAGAATCACAACTAGAGATTTTGTCGCTGGCGCCCTTCGAGAACTACGAAGGCCACAACTCACTTCTGGCCGAGCGACTGAGCGTTGCCCGGCAGTGGATGGAGATTGCCCGGGTCTTGCGAGCACCGTACCTCCAGATCCCGTCGCAGTATAGCCACGACTGCACGGGCGACGAACGCGTGGTCATCTCGGAGCTGCAGCAGCTAGCAGATCTCGGCCGCGCCGCGCAGCCGGTGGTATCGATTGCCTACGAGGCCCTCTCGTGGGGAACACATATCTCCACGTGGGAGGCGGCCCTGCACGTAGTGGAAGCCGTGGACCGTCCGAACTTCGGACTGTGTCTAGACACGTTCCACGAGGCGACGAAGCTGTGGGCCGATTCCAGGGCTGTGCCGGGAAAGTACCCGCAAGCAGACAGTGTCCTGCGGGACTCGCTGCGTCGATTTATAGCGCAGTGTCCGCTCGACAGGATCTTCTATGTGCAGCTGTCTGACGGCGAGCGATTCGACCCACCCTTTTCGCCGTCACACCCCTGGTACCTCCCCGGAGAAGCCTCGCAGTTTACTTGGTCCAAGCATGCGAGGCCGTTCCCGCTGGAGACTCACCTGGGCGGGTACCTGCCTGTGTCGGAGATCGCGAGGGCATGGATTGTCGAGAAGGGGTTTGCCGGTTGGGTATCTCTCGAAGTCTTTGACCGTCGTATGCGGGATCCTGCTGTCCAGCCGGCTTCTGCGGCTCGGCGAGGAATTGAATCGTGGAAGAAGGTTCAGGCAGAGATGCAGTCGCCGGTGGCAAAGCTTTAACAGGGAACTTGATGTGAAATGAAAGACTGTCAATTGGCACATCGGGGCTTAGGGCTAAAGTATACCGTATATGGGTACTCAATCGATGGCTGAAACATAGATCTTCTTGTTCTATTATCGCCTTTATTTTCAAGCCTGTCATGACGAGCTTTAAATATCAATTCGAGTTATCATGAGCAACTCCCCACGCCATGGTATATACCGGGCTATCTTCAAACCTATGACCTATATGCACACAAACTGAGAATGCAAGACTCCAAACCCTTCTAACCCAAGCAAAAGGACAATCACAAGATATACAAGTTCGTGATCGGTATGCCACGCGAGTGCATCATATACCGCTTCTTGATGCCGATGCCCGTCACACGGCGCAGGAGCTCGTACGTCTCGTCGCCGCCGCCGACCATGACCATGCTAACCAAATGGCGGCGGGGAATGCCACTTGCGGTCATCTGGGGTTCCTCGAGATGCGGGCGGATGAGGGAGGACTCAGCGCGGAAGGCCGCAAGAGACGGCCCGGACTTGGCCCGATTCTCCTTTTGCCCCGAAGAGTCCCCAGCCGAGGGGGTTGGATCACCGTTCTCGTCTTCGTATGAAACCACTACAACAAGCTTCAAGGCGGTGCGCGATGGCCGGTAAGCGGCGATGTTGCGTAGTTTGTGGGAGAAGCTGCAGCCACCACGTTTTATGACGAGCACCTCGTGGCTCTGGACGACGTCGCGCAGAACCCGCTCGTCACAGATCTCGCCAGCGAAGTAGATCGTGGACCAGGACAGGGAGGTATGGGACGGACCACCGAACAGCGACGTCGTGATTGCGTCCTCAACTTCCGGGAGCGGGCCCGCTCCGATACCACTGGAAATGGTGGCAGGGAGACTGAGTCGAAGTGGGGTGGTTTCGGCGGGCTCGTCACGGAGTAGAGCTGAAACTGAACTAATAAATGACGACAGCATAGCTTTCATGGAGGATTCGGGAGAGTCGACGGCGTCAGCGTCGACTGGGGGCTGGGTTGGTGGTGGCCGTGCTGAGTTTTTGAATGCTTTGTTGGAGATTGCTGAGCTCGTGGAGAAGGAGAACCATTGCTTCGGCGAGAGGGCTCTGGGAGAACGTCAATGACGAGGTCAAGCATGTTGGAGTCGCGAATCCGGGTAAAATTTGGGTCATAGGGATCGACGACATCAAAGGTGATCTGGCGAGAGAGGAATACCTTCTCATCTTTCCCTAGAGGAACGTTGTTGATCACCTGTACCCGGTAACCGTCGTCCTTGTCCTCGGAACCAGACGCTGGCTCTTCCAACGACCCATCTTGAACCATACTCAATCGGAGCCCTCCAACCGTTTTAACTAAGATCCCATCCTGGACCCGTTCCAATGCCCCAGGTCCTAGGTTGATCCCACCGGGGAGTGATGGGAATGAGATATCGAATGAGGGCCGAATGGCCATCGGTGCACTGGTGGCGTCAAATGGGACCAGCTGAGGAGGTAACGTCCAAGGGTAGAATGTGTAGTTGGTCGGTGACAACAGGTCAGACACGGAAACGCTCGGATGCTTGGGAGAATCCTCCAAGATGGGGCCCTCAACCGCTCCTCGATCGGGCATGAGATCTAAGCGGGCCAAGCTGGCAGCGTGGAAGAGATCGGAACGAGACGCAGTAGAAGACCCGCCAAAAGTCGGTGGAAGAGGGCTGGCTGGACAGATGCCTTCCGCAAGCTTGGGTGCCGATGGCGACGACTGGTGCCGCCGGCGACGGGGCCGTTGTGACGCGGCCGCCTTCTTGGGAATAACCAAAGGATGGCCTTCAGTGGAGAAGACCCACGGCACATCGACTTTATTCAGCGGATGGTCTGGGTCAAAGAGCAGGAACATATACTTGGCGGTTTCGCCCAAGAAGAAGCTTTCCATCCGGTCGATGAGTTCGCCGGTATGGACATTCCGCAGACCGGCCCAACCACACTTGGTCCAACACCGTCGCTTAAGGTCCCGTAGCACCATCTCTCCCACATGTAGGTACCAGGGATCTTTGGTTGCGCGGTAGATGTAGTAAGTGGACTCGATGAACTCGGGCCGGCCTCCGTACCACGCAAGACCGTTGTCGACGTCGCCCGTTGCCACATTCCAGCGCTCAGGGAGAGCCGAGAAGCGCGTCCAAATCGCGGTCGTCAGCAGATGAATCTGAATGGCCTCATCCACTCTCCCGGCCAAAGAAAGAAGACCTGGATAGTATGCACTCAGGCTGTCAATCCAGAAGGCTCGGGTGGCACCAGTCAGCACATCCCCGACAATAAGATGAGGATGCTGGTATCCTTCGCCCCGGTACAGGTGACGGTTGATTGAGGCATGGGATTCCTCCCAGGCTTGCAAGAAGGCTTCCGGCGAGTGTTGGTAATCAGTCAAGGGCGCGTAGTAGCCATCCAGTGCCTCCCATGGGCTGTTGGAATCAAAAGGCAGCCGCTCTCCTTCGGACAGGAGGACGTGGGATTTGAAGGCATATTCAAAAAAGCTGTCAATCCCAGCACCAATCTATAGATTTGTTAACGCCGTGTGACTGCATCGCAGTTCTCTGGCATGGTGGCTTACCCCCGAATATGGCCCTACCCAATCTCCTGACTCTACATCGATTCCAAACCCGAGCAAGCCGATCTCACTTCGGCGTGTCCAAACCGCCCAAAATGCCCTCTTGCCCAAGTCCTCATACCGGCCATCGCCGGTAAGCCTGCTCAGGACGGTGAGTTCGAGAACGAGGCTGCCAGCGCCGGCGCTGCAAGTCTCAGTGACTTCTGACGTTGCCAGGTACCTGGGCTTTCTTTTCCGCGGTCCATTCTCGCCATCCCTTCCGGAATTGGCATTGAGAGGGGAGTTCTCATAGAAAGGTATCCCGTGTCGTAGATTCACCCGAGGATACGGGAGACCGGTCTCTGTGTAAAAGGCAGGGAGAAGACGGTTCGCCAGATCGACGGCAAGTCGGAGCAGCTGACCGTCATAAACAAATCCATTCCCCCATGGTATGCCATGATCGGCCTTGGAGAAGTCACTTTTATCCCACGCCCTCGCGAAATTCGCCTCCTGTTTTGATGGATTGTATCCGGTGATGGGGAGTTCGCCGACGGAGAAGAGGTGAGCACTGAGTAGTCCGCCTGTGCAGGGCGTTAGCAATGGGGGAACTTCAACGTAAACAAGGGAAATACTTCGTGGGCAGGGGGAGACCTACCGAGTCCTCGAATAACAGTCTCAAACACCTGCACCTTACTGTCGAGATCGAACCCCCTTGATCGCTCTCCCTGACCAGCAGGGCCAGACGACCCATCTCCATAGAGCCTTGTAAACTCCTTTACTCCATCCTGGAAATGCGCCAAGGCTCGATCACCACTTTCCGGGCTCGACGAAAGGATCGCCAGAGTCGATAAGCTGTCAATGAGGGTCAAGGAGTAGTTGCCCAAGACATCATTGTGTTCCGGGTTTTGCTCGTCACGGACCAGAGGGCCACAGGTCAAAGGGCGCAGCTCGTCTTCGGGGTAGGCATGGTCGAGGTAGTTTTCGAAGCCGTGGTAAAACATGCGTTCTGTTTCCTGTCTGTAGAGAGAGGTCAGCCCGAATCAAGACACAAAGAACCCTTTCTCAAATACCGCGCACCTCAACTCTTTAATCTGATGGCCTCGCATGCCTTGGGCCAGCGTCAGCCATGACAGCAGGATGGCCCAGACCACCATGAGCCTTGCAGATCGGAGGTTGCACATCTGTAAGCTGCCACATCGCGGGCGCATCACCAAACAAAGCTTGCGGCCACAGGGGGCATGGAATGATCGGACGAGAGGTCTGTCGCTCAAAGACCACTCTGGGAAAATCCTGGGGATGAATTGAGCAAGGCCACCCAGGGTTTGTTTGGGGAGAAAGGCGGAGAGGTCGGCTACGGCCAGATAAGCCATTTTCGCGCATGAACCCGATTGCATCATGCCCGACAGCATAGTTTAAATAACATCTTAAAAAAGTATTATACAGAATATCATATAAAATAAGATAGGATAAAAAAAGATAAAATCTAGTTAGCTCTTGAAGACAAGGGAAAAATACATCGATTAGATACACTGATTTTGCGCGTACTACATAGAGCGCCGCGGTCGCTGAGAAGTGACTGGGAATGTATACTTCCAGGGTTGGCGAATGCTCCAAGACTACTGGAACATATACTCAGGCGAGACTCGGATATTCATGGATTCAATTGCTAAGTATACGTTCCTAGCTCTCATTAATCCTTTCATCGATCCAAAGAACCATATCACTGCTGATTCTCGAACATGATTGCAGACAGTCCATAGCACTCGAACTGTCGCAGAACAGATCACCATAGCGGTGGCCCACAGGTATCACGCTTCGGGGGTTTGTGCCAGTCGTCTCAGTATTCAGAACCGGCACCAGCGTGGACCCCAGGACGCCATGCCTCTGGGTCGGTGCCACTGTATTTGGGGGGTGCTGTGTCGACAGCAAACATTTCGGTAGGAGACCCCTGCTCTACAGAGGCCTCTTGTCTTGCGGCTGAACATCTCAGGAAGGTGGGATGGCCAGAGACTCGGATGAACCGAACCCAGCAGTAGCCCAGAGCGGCAAACACGAAGGCATCAATGACCAGAAGCACATAATATACGGAGAGAGGGGTTCCCCATTCGAAGATCAGGTCGCCCAGAGACAATGCACAGTCTGCTCTCGATAGGTTAGTACTTGACACCAAATCAATATTATTCAAGGACCTCACGAATCACGCAGAGGATCATGACAGCAAAAAGCCCATGGTTGACCAATGTGTTCCACCTCACGATTTCTTGAGAATTCAACATCGCGGTATCAAGGCTGCGGTAATGCTGTTGCGATAAGGAGATCGTGGAGGGTAACACACTCTTGAAGACGAAAGTTCCAAATGATGCTTACAGACTGGTGCAGAGGCGATGCGAGAAGAGCAGAACTCAGCAAGAACCGTTCCTGCCTCGATCTACCAGGTCGATCAGGGAAACAACGAGACAATGTGATGCAAAATTATAGTGTACATTTCACCCTTATGTGGCTCGATAGAGGTACAGGTGACATCTGAAGCCTCCGTGGGTCGCAGTACAACCACGCGGGTTGATGGGTTGTTTCCAAGTCGCAAAGGCTCGATTCCACCTTCGCTGGTCGACCGGAGTTTGGTGTCCGGAGCAACCGCAGAGCCCAGGATATATGTGAAGAAATCAATTCGACGCCCGATACATCATGACAGCATTCAGACCCTTCCCTTTTCACACTCACTTCCCCAGCTCCCCGAGCATCAAGTTACGATCAGACGAGCATGAAACAACTGGGAAAAACATTAGCACAGTGTTCACTCAGATCCCGAGTCAAAGAGACCTACCGATCGGTTCATCATTAGGGGAGAATCGCACGTCGTTGACTGTGCCCTTGTGACCGGGGAGTTTGTACAGGAGTTTCCCAGTCTTGGCCTCCCATACAACTACACTGCGGTCGCCGCTCCCTGCGGCGATCTTCTCACCTTTGGGATCCCAGCTGGCCCGGAGGAGGTTCTTCTCCAGCCCGGCGGGGGCGCCATCGTACGTAGTCACCTGCCGATTGGCTGGGGCAAAGGGCCGGATGTCCCATGTCCGGACTGTCGAGTCGTGAGAGTTGGAAAGCAAGGTTTGTGAGTCGGGTGAGATCTGCAGCGATGTGACGGTATCGGTGTGCCCAGTCATCGAGTAGACGATAGCTTTCTTCCGGAGGTCCCACACATGAATCGTGTTGTCAATCCCACCGCTATAAATCTCGTTCCCAGCTTCAGAGAGAGCGACCGCTGTGATGGGGAGTTCAGTCTCGAGGTAATCGAGGGCATCTTTCTGCCGCGGATCCCAAATGCCTATGCACCCGTCATCACTGCCACTGACCAGCAACTCCTGCCCTCGCTTGCTGATATCAAGGCAATTAATGATTTCCTCGTGGCCGACATGGCGGCGTGCACGCTGTCCAGTCTCGAGATCCCAGCTCCCGAGGGTCATGTCCGCCGACGCCGAGAAAAGCGCTCGTGAATCGCGCGACCATTGCAGGTCCAAAACCGCGCCTTTATGGCCTATCAATTGGCCGTAGTTTTCACACTGGCCATAAGTGTTCCACAGCACTACCCCACACATATCATAGTCAGTAACAGCGGCCGAGGTGGATGGTTGGACGGGACATACAAATGGATCGGTCCATTGAACCGGATGCAATGTGTTGGGCGGTCGGGTCAAACCGTACTGTAAAGACTTCCCCTGAATGGCCTGCATTTTTCTCTTCTGTGAGCTCATACCCATATAGTAATTGGCAATAGCGCTTTACCGGTGAGTTCCATAATGGGGGCATCCAGCCCACTGGTTCGAGGAACCTGCAGATTCAGATTAGCCAGTCTTCTTCCCTTGATATCTGGTGACTATATGCCACATACGGCCTGGACGAGAGATCCATTTTGCGACGAGCTTTTGACGACTGCGCTGGGGTTGAGGTCGGCATCGGACTTCTTTCGTTTGACCACGAGCTGGCTTGAAGACCCGAAGGCCTCTTGGGCCGGGCGTTTCTCTCCAGACATGGCCGATGGGCAGGCTGGAGGTGATAAGGTACAAATGAACGGAAAAGCGAAGGTCAAATAGCGACGAGCAAGAGGAAGACAAGAGCGAGGGTTGGTCTGCGACAAGATTCCAAAGGTCGGGAAGAACGATAATCCCACTTCTGCTCGGCGGTGAGAGAGGAGTGTACAGCCCAACTAACTCTAGAACTACCACCCCCCACAATCAACCAGCTTGGCCACTAACTGACTTGTCGCATTTGTTGTGTGTACGTGTCAGGATACTGGATATTTCTGTCATCTTCGACCGACTTTTCAGCTGGTCAGTACATGAAGCAAGATGTCATCGACGAAGGCTTCAAGAATAGGAGAAGAGTGCGTGAAGCCGAGAGGCGCTCGTTTTAGGACCGTCCCCGCTAATATCATCTTTGCAGAATTTGGAAGTCAGTAAGCTGAATGGCCCTACGGGGTGGATTGCAACGCCATTGTCAATTGATCTGGCTGTTGTACCGTCATCGCCTTCGGGACTAACCCGGGTCTACTCAGGACGAGGGTCGATAAAGTCAACGCGGAGCTGGTCACATTAACCTACGGAACAATTGTGGCTCAATTATGCCAAGACTATGATAGTGACTACCAGGAAGTCAACAAGCAGCTGGACAAGATGGGTTACAGTATTGGCATGCGGTTGATTGAGGACTTTCTGGCCAAGTCTGGCGTGGGTCGATGCGCCAACTTCCGGGAGACCGCTGATATGGTTGCCAAGGTGCGTGAGAGGCTTCTGGGAGGCATGGATTGGGAAATATAAAAGGGGCAGGGCGGCTGACCATTCCATTAGGTGGGCTTCAAGATCTTTCTGAATGTCACGCCGACAGTCACGAATTGGGCGAGCGACAACAACCAGTTCTCCCTCATATTTGAGGAAAACCCTCTGGCCGACTTTGTGGAGCTTCCAGATGATGGGCGGGCCCAGGATGAACTCTGGTTCTCCAACATCTTGTGCGGCGTGCTCCGCGGGGCTTTGGAGATGGTACGCATCATAAGGTTCCCTTGTCCTGGGTCTGATCGCTGACTTGAATATTCCAGGTTCAAATGCAGATCGAGGCTCACTTTGTGAGTGACGTGTTGCGAGGCGACGACACCACCGAGATGCGGGTCTCACTTGTACGATACATCGAAGACGAGATGCCACCGGAAGAGGATTAACGAGGCGACCATTGTGTGCATAGTATCCAGATGACGGCGTTCCGGGGGAATTTCTTCTTTTTGGATCTGTTCCGAAGCCGATCGAAGATCGTTTGACTTTATACTTCGTGTTTCTCCAATGCTTCCAGCTTTACTTGATTCTCTTTTTCTGATGTATATGTTAGAAATGCCATGCGATTGATTTATGGCATCGTAGACTTGGATTGTCTTTCCCCCCATGATTATTGAGTTAAATAGCCAGATGAACCATGACGGCGGGACAGCCCTGTCGGGGACGTGATCAGTCAAGTGGAATGGCATGATCGGCTTCCCTTCGTCGATCTCGTTGTATCCTCCCGCTGGCAATCATTCCTGTATTACCATGACAATACCACTATCTGGATCTTATCTCAGCGCGCCATTGAGCGAATTCAAGCAAGAACTTGCTCTTTGAAGAGGAAGAAAAAATAAGAAAACTATCATGCATATAGAATATATATATATATATATATATATGGGAATTGGAAAGGATCAAAAGGAGGAAAGAAAGATGTGCTAGTTCTGCGCACACTGCTAAAGAGCGCATTGCTTTGCTCTACAGCCAAACGTAGCGCGCTCTGCTTGGCTAGCGCATCCCCAAGAAATAGAAAGATAGAAAGAAAGAACGAGAAAAGACAAGAAAAGACCACAACCAATATAGAACAAAGAAGGACTATATAAAAATTAGAGAGAGAAAAGGTCAAACACTGGAGAGAAATGTATACTTCTGTCAATGACCGGACACAATACCGTATTGCTGGGTACTGACATACAGACCAACTGTACCACTTGATCTCCGCCCCTCGCCTTTTTCTCTTCTCTACAGATCAATTTCCCTTCTCTTTTCCCCATCCCACCCCCTTTCTCTCTGGTCCTTCTTTGCTTGTGGGAAATTTTGTTCCTGTCCATTGGTTCGATCATCTGGATCGCGCGATCTCTAACTTGTCCAGCCTCCGTTGTCGCGGGTGGGTGGCTTACCCTACTTTTTTAGACTCCCGCTGGGATCCATCGCAGGGCCCATCACAGGTATCATATCCTCCTGGTCTTTTTTTTTCCCTTCCCGGTCTATTCTCTTTTCCCGACGCATTTGTTCTTCCCTCATATTCTGTTTCGCCTCGCCCTCTGACTGCTTTTCCTCCCCTTTTCCCCGGTGCTTCAGACTGCACATTTCAATGGGCCCGATCAGATTGCATGCCCAGAAATACGCCTGACAGCGCCGCCCCCGACCTCCGATCAGGTTGATCCGCTCCGAACAAGCGATTCTCCCGCAGAGTGCAGCGCCTGTCGTGACCCCCCCCGGCTCCCTCTCAATCCGTCCTCCCCTTCTACTGTGAGATCCACATCTCGTCCTCTCCCCTTGGAGTCTTTCTCCCCCTCTTGAGTTGGGCTTCTCTTTTTTTTTTTTCTTTTCTTTTCTTGTCTTTTTCTCTACCTTTCCTATCTTATCTTTTGCATGCCAAATTCTTTGTCTGTGGTCCGCAAATCTGCCCGATCGGGCTTGTCTGGCAGCGCCCCCATCCCAACCTCCCCGGTTGTGCGCACTTCCCGCCTCCCTGCTCCGTCATCACTCAGACATTATTGATCGCGCATTTTGTTGCTTCATCGTGTCGACCGTCGCTCATCCCTTTTTGCAGTCGAGCCCATAGACTATCGTCGCCCTCCCGAGCCTTGATCCCCTCGTTTTCATCCGCGTCCTCTCTGGCGGTATATCTTTCCCTGGGCTTCTATTGCAGGCTTGACTTCTGCCATAATAGACCCATTCAGCTTGCGCGCTCATTCCATACGCGTTGCTGAGATCGACTCCAAGGTGGTGCCGACTCCTTCACCTCCACATTCCCACGCGTCGCTTCTACTCCACCCCACGTGAGCCCTGATCGCTTGAGACGGCGCGCCGGCCTTTTCTCTTCTGGATTTGAGTCGCAAATAGCAATTTAGACAAGGGTGACAGCAGGTCCCCTCGTTCGCCACCATGAACCCGATGAATGTCGCTGGGATGAACCCCGGGGCTGGGGGTCCCGTGGGGGGTGTCCCCATGATCAACAACGGCTCCACGGCTCCTCGTAATGATGGCAACATGAATAATCCTGAGATTATGATCAACAACCTCAACACCTACATCTATGATTACTTCTTGAAACGTGGATATCATGACTGTGCACGTGCCCTTGTGCAGGATGAATCCATCAAGCTCAACACCGACTCCAACACTAGTCCTGGTAACCGGCGGGACAGCGAGATGAATGGGATCGACGGTGATCCCATGATGACTGATGGGAAGGACGGCGAGAAGATTAAGATCCCAGATGGCCTCCCTCGCCCCAGTCTCCCCAGTGAAAGCCAGCAGTCATCATTTCTCCTGGACTGGTTCAGCCTCTTCTGGGACTTTTTCTGGGCCCAACGCAAGAAGGGCAACAGCAATGACGTGAGGCAGTATCTCCAACATACCCAGGTACGTTGTCGTTGTGCCTGCCACCACTATAGCCGGTTCATCATGCTTATCTATTTTTAGAATCTCATGCGTATGCGTGAACAGCAGCACAATCAACTTTTGCGACAGCAGCCCTTGATGCCTGGTCAAATGGGCCCGCTAAACATGCGAGGACGGAACGGCATGGTCCCCCCTAATTTGCAAAAGACAGTGCTACAAAACAACACTTCCGGCCTGTATGCTTGATTGGTGTATGC
The DNA here is from genome assembly GCF_028826965.1 of Penicillium alfredii. NCBI lineage: Eukaryota > Fungi > Ascomycota > Eurotiomycetes > Eurotiales > Aspergillaceae > Penicillium > Penicillium alfredii. The sequence continues at coordinate 2,642,267 of NW_026622704.1, forward strand.
TTGATTGGCGCTTACGATACTGACACTCTTGCTACAGATCGCAACATCAGATAGCGCAGTTCCAAAAGACCCAGCAGATGCAATTAATGCAGCAGATGCAGCGGGACCAGCCTGAAGTGGACATGAACGGGCATCGACCGCAGTCACCTGCATCCGCAGACAATGCCCCATCGCCGTCGAAACGCCCACGCATTGAAGGTGGTCCGGCCAACGGACAGCAATTAGCACCCAATGGACGTGGCCAGGGACAAGGAATGCCTGGACAGCCGACTCCACAGCAGTTGCTGATGCAGAATGGAATGGCCCAGAGAGGAATGACCCCAGCGCAGTTCCAGCAGTTCCAGCAGGGACAAGCGGCGCAACAGAAATCCATGCAGGTATATGCTCAAAACTTGGCCCTTCATCACTCGCGCTCAGCATTGAATTCCCAGGGTATGCCGAATGGTGGTATGATGAATCCCGGTGTGATGTCGAATCAGGCGGATCTGGTGCCGATGCCGGACGGCCAAGGAATGTACCCCATGGGTCCTGAGTACTACGGCTCGAACGGGCAGATGCCACAGGTCCGACCCGGGATGGCCACACCTGGCGGTCAGCACGGCAACCATGCTCTCCAGGATTATCAGATGCAGCTTATGTTGCTGGAGCAGCAGAATAAGCGACGTTTGATGATGGCTCGTCAAGAGCAGGATAGCATGGCCCGTACTGATGGCCAGCCCCCGATGCCCGGGCAGCAAGGTTTGCCACCAGGCACTTCTCCCCAAGGTAGTAGGGCGGGTGCATCTCCGAACCCCAGCGAACAAATGAAACGAGGCACGCCCAAGATGCCTCAGAGCGGTCTCCCCGGATCGCCAAGTGCCGCCGACGCCATGTCCCAGAACCGAGGATCGCCAGGATCGATGAACCTCAACGGTGGTCAAATGCCACCGGATATGGCAGCTCCGTTCTTCCCTGGTCCGAACATGCGCCCTCCGAGCTCCAACCCCGCTTTCACTGGGCCCCAGATGGGTCAACCGTTGCCCGCCAACGCGGCCAACCGCATGCCTAGTGGGCAGTGGCAGCCCGGACAACAGCCGATCCCGCCCCAGCACTCGCCGGCGAACCAGCCTCAGGCCGGTACTCCCCAGGAACGGGGCGCGATGCCCCCGCCGCAGGCACCGCCTGCGGCTGGTGCCAATGCTGGACGCACCCCGGCGTCGCCTCAGACCACTGGGAATGCGCCTCCCACGCCCCAGCAGGCTAACAAGCCTGCTCCAAAGGGCAAGAAGGACGGCAAGGACACCCGCAAGGTACGTCGTTCCCCAGAGCCTGGTCTCTCACGTACCCTCGTTTGCTAACTTGAATCTCAATCAAAGCGGCCCACCAAGAAGAATTCGGCTGCAGCCAATGCGGCCTCAGCTGCCACCCCGTCCACCGAGACGGCGGATGCCAACCAGACCCCGTCGACGCCCGTCACACCCCAACATCCTAACTCCTTCAACAAGGCCGGGGCCAATGCGACTACAACTGCGCCGCAGCCCACTTCGGCACCCGCTCCTCAACAATTGGTCCAACCTCCACCGGACCAGACCCAGCAACCTTTCAATGACCTCAGCATCCCTGATGTATGTTTCTTCTTTCTTCTTTCACGACCTAACATGGGTACTGACCTGGATCTTAGCCCTCCGCCTTCGACCTCGACTTCAGGGCCTTGGATGACCCTAATCTGCTCGAGAACTTTGACTTTGACACGTTCCTTAACACAGATGCGGACACAACTACATTCGGGTTTGATCCCAACATATCCTACCCCGATGGTGTTGAAACGGGGGCCGGCGACCCTATGTGAACGTATACCAGTCATTAACGGTTCTTCACCTCCGATATACCCTTGCTTTTTTGGTTTCTGTACATTTGATCATCACTCCAGTGCGGATTCGCGGATACTCGATTTGTTTTGCGGCTGTTTTGTTGCCTTATTATTATTATTATTATTATTATCTGGTGTGTGTGTGCGCGCATATGCTGCTATGAGACTGGCGTTGGCGTATCTGTTGATCCCATTCTCCCCTTCGAAGCCAGCACCTCAAAAGTGACGCTTGGACTGCCTGGATCTTCTTTGTATTCGAGATTAAGTGCACTGTGACCTACGAGTTTTCTTCGCTTCTTCTTTCTATTACTACTATGATTACTCTCTCTCCCCTGGCGGTGGCTACTTTAATCCTTGCTTTCCCAAGTTGATACTCCCAGTATGCGTTTTCTTTTCTTGTTCTTGCCTTCAAGTACTCATGCTTTGGATTCTTCTATCTCTCTATCTCTCTTTCTTGCCCGTGTTCCTTTTGTCACAGCTCCTGGACGTCCTTTGCCTCTGGCAGTTTGACTCCCCTTTACCTCTCCTCTACTTTGATCAACCGAATGCCTCACGTTTCGCTTTTCCTTTCCTTTCCTTTTCTTTCTTATTGATCTCAATTCTTATAATCTTCTGCTCTTTCCCTCTTGGATCAGACGACTCGATTCCCTGTTTGCTTGGGTAGGACTGGGAGAAAATAAGATAGGATAGGATGTAGGGGCTATGTATTCATCATGAAATAAGTCCGAAGCTAGGAGTCGTGGTCTCTTGCTTACACTACGCGGCCAAAAGTCTGGGTACACTCTATAATTCAGGTTTACCCTACTATATTAAAACCCGAATAACTCCCCTAATATTATATATTAGAACTTTATACTAAATACACTAAAAAAAGAGATTAATATCTAGTATACTAACCCTTCGCGGTGCGTACAGCGGCAAGCCTACGCGGTATAAACCGAATTAGGTTATTAATAGCGTTTTGATTAAGCTGATCCTAAGCGTCGTATATAGCTTTTTTAAAGACCTCCTAATCTCATTTAGACCTTCTATTACCTAGCTAAGGATATAATTAAAGGATTTTAAGCTTCAAAAACCGCTATACTAGTTCGATAGGGTTAAGGTTAGGCGAATAAGGCCAGTTTAAAACCTAAATTCTATGATTTTCGAACCACTCTTATAAGATATCAGCCACATAGACTCTCGTATTATCTTGCTGGAATATTAAGCCTAGCCTATAGATTAGCAAAAGACCCTCTTTAAGAGTATTGAGATAAGAATTCGTAGTATAACCTTGTCGAGGAGCGTTTTTATCGCGATTTATGATCATTATCTTTAAACGACCACTAATCCAGATTCTAGCCCAAACTATCTGTGAAATATCTTTTCTATGACTAAGAAGATTCACAAGATCGCTTCGGTAGGCCTCGGAGATAAATCGAATGATAAATTAGACCCTAGACTTCAATATTCGTTAGACTGAATGTTCGTCAGAAAAGATTAGATTCTCCTAATCCAAAAAACTCGCCTATTCGCGTGCAAAAACGCGTTTTTTTTTATATATAACCGGCTTTAATAAAGGTATTTACTTCTTGTTTTTATATTTTCGAAACCGATAGCCTTTTAAAACGCGTCGAATTGTTGATCGAGAGGGTAAATAAGGGGTATTCGCTCCGAGGGCTCTATAGCTTATTCGTGGGTTCCGATAGACTATCCGATAGACTATCCGATAGATATATCGAATAGTCTAGTCGCTGATCTTAGAAGGTCTGTTACTTCTAGGCGATGATTTAAGAGTATAGTATTACTCAAAGCAATCGCGAGTCCGGTAAATTGTAGTGTGGCTAAGGTACAAATCGCGAGCGATTTTAGTGGGACTTAAGCCATTTTCGAGAGCAAAAATAATTATTACGCGCGTGGGTTTTGATGGTTCATTGTTTTGCCTACAATTCGCACTAATTTAGGTACCAAAATATGGCGTATTGGGTATAGTAGAGAGAACAGAAAAAGGGGTTAGAATATAGATTTTGCTAAAGTGGAGTGCTATACCCAAACTTTTGGCACCCGTTGTATTACATGCCCAAGGGAGAATAATACTGTGACGATTTGTTAAAAGAGAGGGAAACCAGTGTCGAGACTTGTACATAGACTCGATACCCTAGCCTTGGAATGCTATCTACTCAACACGTCGCAACATCACACCCAACATAGTCATGCCCGTAACAATATTGTCTGCAGACTCTCACAGAACTGAAAGACAAACACTCCACATTCAAGTAAACGAACAAGGGACAAACGTGCACCTGGCACCCAAACTTCGACATCTGTGGTTTCAACGACGCAGGCGGTTTTCGACTTCGGCCTCGAGTTTTTTCAGAAATGCCAGCTCGCGATTGTAAGCCTTTTTGGTCACCCCGGAATCCTCTTTGACCATCTTTAGAAGCCACAGGATGAGCTTCTTCACGCCGATACCATGAGCTAAGTCTGGGTCGGGGTTCGAGACTTCAGCCAGCCAGATGGGACTGGCGCGGTTCAGGTAAGGATTCCTGTTGTCGAACCGAGCCAAGACCACATATGAATTCCCAGAAGTATCGGAAATATTCTTTTCGCGGCGGATGGTCGGGCAGTTGGCATTAAGGACATCGCAGATTTCTGTATGGATGAAGTATACTGCTATCAGCCGACCATACGAAGGCAAAAAGAAAATAACTTTCACATGACTTACTTTCCAGGACTCTCATATATGAAGCCTGTCGGGGCATTTGGGTCAGTGCCTTTTGGATCGCCTTCAGCATTTCCAGTGGGCCTTCCTTCTTTTGGACCGGCTCCTTAATAGAAGCCAGCCGACTGTTGGCCAGAGGAATTAGATTTGCATTACCGTTAGGCGCAAAATACTGGGCCTTGGAGGATGCTTTCCTCCCCCGCCTGCTGCGTATCGGCAGTTGCTTGGGCAAGGGATTGGAGGTTTTCGCCTTTGCAGAGCAAACAGGCTGATCAAGCGTTCCGTCTTCTTGATGCCCCAATCCCGAGCCTTGGATCATGCCATACTGCTCACCCTTGTGGGGACGTAATTCGCCTTCCTCCATTGGGGATGATGACGGATCAGGAGGAAGTATGGACACATTAGGCCCAATCTGTCCCACAAGGAGCTGATACAGGGTCATATGGGCCACTGTATTTCGTCCCTCCGACAGATTGATGCACCCCCGCGCGGTGCGAAATAGTCCGTCATTGACCACTACATCACAGTGCCAACTGAACCCGTTACTGCTGTCCCGATACATAGGCTCAGGCCAATGTTGCTGAGCACAATGCTCTTCATTTACCCACTTAATCAACTACTCTTCATTCAGAGGATATAAAAGAGGGAACTCACCATAAAGCATCTGAACCCAGTTCCAGTCAGGGCTGGTCGGACGATCCATGGGCTGGGGCGCTACCAGCCACTGAGGGTTGAACTCTCGCAAGCCCTCGAGAGCTCCACGACATGCTGCGACTTTAGCTTCCAATACCGTTTCCGCGGTAGGCTGAACAAGGATGGTGTGCCCATAGAGAGTGAGCCTAGCTCCGATGTTCCTCCCATCCCTACCGCCGTATTTGAAGTGATATTGAGGGTTCAGGCGAGCCATAATGGAAAGAACACCGAAATAAAACAGCACTTGGCTGGCAGTCAACTGCCCAACGACAAGAGACCCCAGGCTACTCTATTCAATAATCAGCCAACTGTCCGACTAAAGAACGAACAGCCACCACTCATCTGCTTCACGATGTGACACGTACCGGTTCGGGATAGTTCTCGGGATTCTGGTCAACCCGGTCTGGAGAAGGACGAGGAGCAGATAGAGCCTGGAAATTGAAAATCTGGTCGGGCTCAAGCTTGGACAAAGGTTTACCCAGAGCCACTTGAGCAAAACCAGATTGTGCTGTATTGGGCAAGCTTTTCAAATCGCTGCTTGCATCCCGGGGCGCGGGGAACGAGGTCAACGGCACGCCAGCGATGCAGTCTTCACGGGAATCGAGCAAACCAGAGGAGCTGTTATTGTTCTCACGCCAGCCCTGGAAGGAAGTTGAGGTTAGTTGGATTTCAGGTCTTACCGTGGACCCGAGAGTCCTTGAAACCAACACCGATGTGAAGTTGGATGGGCAGCCGAACACAGGTGTTTGCTGATTTGTGACGACTAGCCCGTGGTTACTTTCAACTCTGGTAGTAGAGTCATCTTGGGTTGGAAAGGCAGGAGCAGCAGAAGATACGGCAGAGACAGGCTTCAAGCCTGTCTCTGGGATGCTCTGAGCCGGGGTTCGCGTCGCCATTTGATAACGACGTGTATTGCGAAGGGGAGTGGTGGGAAAGGATCTATAGATCAAGAGAGAGGGGGAGAGAGAGGAGTAAACAAAGGAAAGACAAACACTTGATGATGTGGGAGCGGAGGAGGCAAAGAGGAAAACAAGTCAAGGGAAGGTGTGACCTGAGGCAAAATCACATAGACTAATACACTTGAGAACGGGGACATTTGGTAGTGATAGGCTATAAATAAAGAGGGCAAGGTAATAATAACTAAACTGGCCCAACAGTATCTTCCCCTTACGCGATTTCCACGGCTTCGTTCTCCTTCTCCTTCGGGTTCTCCTTGTTGTTTTCCTTGGAAATATCCATGGTGCTCGCCTTGAGGGTCTCCTTGATATGCTCCTTCGTGCGTTCTTTCTTGCTCTTCACATTTCCACTGGGACTGACGCCAAGATTTGACGGCGTTGCCTCTTTTTCGGCTTGGGGATTGGATTTCAGACTTGACCCGGAGACTTCGCGAGTGCTGGACTGTGAGATCTCTCGCAGAACAGAGGTACGGCCACTGGTCCTGGCGTAGCTTGCTGAGCGCGCCTCCGCGGCGGCAGAGGGTTTCACGGTAGTGATCACGGCCGACGGGGTGTTAGACGGGGCACGGGTACCGATGGTCGGTCCCTTGGTGGGAGTTAGGGCTTGGATCAGCTCATGGTACTGGTCGTCATTCAGAGGAGCGGTGATGCTGGGCTGCTTGCTGTGTTCGTAGCTGATCCCGGTCATGCTTGAGATTGCACGACTGCTGGTAGAACTAGAGATATAGTCGGGCATAGGCACGTCTTCTCGAGACGACCGGGCACCTCGATGGCGCCAGGCGGCCTCGGTGAACTGGATGTAAGGGTCTGTCTCTGTCATGAGTGGCTCTGGATATCCTTCCCATCGAGGGTCTCGAGAATAGCTTGGCCACTGCGTTGCTGGCATAGGAAAGTCACGGTGAGGAGCCCAGGAATTGTAGAGCATGGCCTGACCACCGCTGGACTGACTGCTCAGGGTTGCCGTCGCGCGAAACTCAGGTTTGCTTGGCGAATGGCCGTGAGAAGAATCCTCCGTTTCCTTCAAATCACCGTAAACGCTTCCCGCAATGTACTTGAATCCGGTCCGCGAGGCTTGAGACCACATGTTAGAATTGGGCCAGGCGATGTTGGAATATTCCAGAATGCCTGGATTGTGTGTTAATGATGTCGCTTCTCGGCAGCGTTTGGGCACTTACCTAGAGGTGCATGTTGAAAAGACAAGGCAATGACATCCTTCACTCTTTCAAACGGGGGCGAGCGCAGTGGGCGAGAAAACCCTTCGGCGATAACGACTTTGACCCGTCCGTACAAATCTCCTGCATCCCAGTGCCTTTGCTGGAGAATCTCGTTGTGGAAAGAGGGGAAGCGAAGGTTGTCCTGGTTGCCATCTCGATCGATGTCTGTTGATATGGTCAGAGGCTCGAGGATCACCAAGCAAAGCAGTGGAACAAACGATACGGGAACTGAGATCTGCCAGACATGCGTCAGTATATACACTACCAAACCATTACATTTTGGGCCCTCACTCACCAAGGACATGTGGCCATGAAGCTCTCTCGCCGAAGAGACTCCCTCTGGAGAGAATTTAGTTGGCGCCCCCCGACATCATGCACGACCAGCTGAGCTACTCACGCAACACAGCGCCCATCAATGAACACGCGCGCTTCATAGAGCAGCAAATCATCGGGTCGCATCAAACTCTCGATCAGGCGACTCGGGCGAGGCTTCTCCCAACTGTGAATTGAAACGCGAAATGGGCTGTCCTTGGGCAGACTGGGGATAAAAGTAGTGAGGACGGGCACTTGACCGAAGTTGCCGGGCATCACAAAGTAGGGTGAGACCGCAATTGAGGGATTCTGCATGTAGGGGGAATCTCGGTCCTTGGTCACAAAGCATTGTGTTTTGAACTCCTGGATGGGCACCTTGGAGCCCGAGGGGAAGAGGAGCACATCCCAGTTTTCATAGCGCATTTCGGATGCGAGAGAGCAGATGGCCGTGTAAGTGGCCGATGAGGAGAGATGAGAACAGAAAAGAAGTTGAATCGCGTGCTTGCCTCAATGCCCTGGGAAGGTGCCATCACCGACGGCCTCGCCCATTTACTTGCCGAGGCAACTGAGATGAACCCACGCCAGTATTTGCTGCATGGCTGAAAAACAAAATATTCCCTTGAATTGAGGTACTTAGGATAGATAGTACAGTCTGATCGAGGGACACAAAACCCAGACAGCCGCGCAAAGGACATGAAGCGAAGGGGGAATCATCTGGAAAGCAAAGACAAGAACTGCCATCAGAGAACTCTCCAAAAGAATCCACTCCCCAGGGCTACAGCAGGGGAATCAACCAAAAGCCCAACCAAATTGAGAGGTCCACGCCAACATATCAAATGGACCAAGGAACAAAACGTGTTGTACAAGCCGTCATATCTAACCAAGTCAAAAAGGGTAAGATTCACCAAAAGAAAGAAACCCTCCCCAAACATCCTCGAAGCGAACATAATTCAATTTGGCTGCTCAATGAAAGAGAAAAAGAGATGGGCAGGGGAAATCAAGAGACAAAGGAAACTTGGATTGGAGGAGAAATGGAACTTTTCGCAGAATGCCTGCCCAAGGAGTATCGAGAGAAGCGCAGGAACAATTCGCACGTCCGTTACACGCAAACAGAGAGACCCGGGGCTGGAAAACACGACAGCGTCAAAGGGGAGAGACATCGCAAGTACGAAGCACAAAGAGACAAGAAGAAAAAAGACACAGATCGTAGGAGAGTAATAAAAAGGAAAGAGCTCAGATCTTCGAAAAGAGAAAGAAAAGGAAAACAAATAACAAGAGAAACAAAGCGCTCACGAAGAACGGAAATGCGTAGCACAGGAGAAAGATGCTCATCAAGAGCTATAAGAGCTTGAGCCTCGGCAGAAACCAGGAATCGCGAAATTTGTTATGACACAAAGGACCCATCATTGGAATGACGCAAACAACTCCTGCTGGTGCTTTCAATCAAAGGAACGCTTACTGGAAAGACTGTGTGTCAGCCAACCGATTCAAGGGTGCTCCGGCACCGGGCTGCCTGGGTGGCTGCTAACCTTCATCGGGGCAAACCCGCCATACTGGTGGGCCGGGGGCATGCCCATGGAGGGGTACATGGGGGGAGGCGGGGGCGCAGGACGGTAGGGGCTGCCGGCGGGGCCGGAGTTGTTCTGCGAACGGCCCCAACTCAGGCGCACGCGCGAGTTGCCAATAGGGTAGCCCTGCATCTGGTTGATGGCCATCTCAGCAGCGTGGCGCTGGACGAACTGCACGAAACCGCAGCCCTTGCCGGGGGGAATCTTGACGTAGGTGATCTCGCCGAAGCCCTGGAAGAACGAACGGAGCTCATCCTCGGTGACGTAGCCGGAAAGACCACCGACGAAGACGGTGGTGTTGTTGGGGTCGGTGAACTGGTTCATGGGCTGAGGAGCACCGTAGAAGCCCATGGGCGGGCCGCCCATCGGGGGATACATGCCAGCGGGACCGGGCATGCCCATACCACCGCCAGCGCCAACACCAGGGCCCTTGTTCTTGGGGGTAGCAGTGGAGATGCGCATCGGGCGGTTGCCGCAGTAAACACCCTGCATCTCAGTGAGAGCGCGCTGCTGGTCGTTCTCGTCGGAGAAGCGGACGAAGCCGTAGCCACGCGACATGCCGCTGATGGGGTCGGTCATGATCTTGGCGGACTTGCACGAGGGGAAGCGGCTCTGGAAGAGAGAAACGAGGACGTATTCGTTAACCTCGGGGCCGAGATCACCAACAAAGATGGAGTACTCGGGGCCACGGTCGTCACGGCTAGATCGACGTCAGTGGGAGGTGAAAAAAACACGGGGATTCAGGTACTTTTGCTTACCTGCGATCCGCGAGGCCGCCGCCGGTAGCCCAGTTCAGCTTGAAGACCCGGTTGGTGTTAGGCATGGGGGTGCCGTTGAGCGAGAGAGCCTTGGCAGCGGCGGCCGGGGAGGCAAAGTCAACGAAGCAGTAGCCAGCATTGCTCCTACTACCAACATTAGGATCATTTTGAACAACCTATTGGAGAGGGGGGGGGGGGGGGGGGGGGGACATTGCCTTACCCAGAGAACTTGTCGCGGATCATCTTGACGTTGACCTGCTCACCCATCTGGAACCACAGGTTGCGGATGAAGTTCTCATCAATCCACGGCTCGAGCTCACCCATCCTATCAAAAACGGTGAGAAAACGTTTATGCAATCTTGCTAAGGAGTTTCGTACCAGAGGGTAGTCTTGCCCTCGGCGCCCTGCTGGGGAACGGGAGCAGCGGCAGGCTCACCAGCAGAACCCTGGAAGGAAGCGGTGGTCGGGTCGGCCTGTCCAGTCATGGTGGCATCGGCAGGAGCCGGAGCACCAGTCGCAGGGTCCTGGTTGGGAAAAGAATCGAAGTTTTGGAACGACATTTTGGCGCAAAGATCAAACTTGTCCGAAAATCGACGTAAAAATAAACGGTCCGGGCGACTGAAGCTTCGTGGAGTCGTTAAGGAGAGACCGGCGTGAGATCAAAGAGCACACTTCGTAATGAACCCGAGAAAAATAAAAGAGATTGGCGTTAAGCTTCCTGCTAAATCAACGATTAGATTTAAAAAAAAAAATTCCCCTAGAAAGCGGTTTCCGAGCAAAATTCCATAAAATGCGGAGAAAGGTGGAAAGATCAAGCAGCGACGGGTTAAAAAATGTGAGCTGGAATCAATCCATGCCAAGGGGGAATAGAAGAAGAGGTATTGAGGCAGGTTGAAGAAGGATAGAAAGGAATCGTGGGTAGATGATCGCAAAGAGGTAGAACACAGTTTCTCAGCCGCAAAGTGCGGTATGTCGGAGATCGCCAAGACCAAGCTCTTCGGGGAAGCACCACAGACGAAGCGTAATGAAGCGATTCATTGGAGGGCGATCGTCTCGAAAACCCAGGTGGAGAAAGACGACGGTCGGCTGCGCGAAACAAACAGGCGGGTGTGCATGATTGCCCACAAGTCGCCATGCGCCGGCCGTTTCCGTCCACGTCCATTCCAGAGTCTGTGGGCGATTACGACCGTCCGCATCCCCCGATCCACCCTTCGCTTACACACTTGCGGGGGGGCATCATGCGACCAGCTTTGGTAGCTATTTCCACAACGGCGACGAGTGGATATAGTGCGAGAGATGGACGGAGGTGTATCCCGAAGAGCTGGTCAAGGCTTCAAAACAAGCGATCAAGCTGAATCGCGCGAAAAGACAGATGAACCGATCGGCGCAAGAGATTCTGAGAAACGCCTTGTGTCCACGACGCTGCGATAGATGGAATGTGGGAAGAGAGATGATTTGGAGGGCGATGATGAAAGAGGCTTTTTTTTCTTCTTCTGATGCGAAGACCGAGAAGTGAAACACTTACGATGGAAAACCTCTCGAAACAACTTTCCGCAAGGCAAAGAAAACCGAATGCGAATCGCAAAAAAAAAAAGAGGAAGCGGACGAGAGGTGGAACAGCACAACTCCCGAGAAAAGAAAAGAAAAGAAAAAAGCAAAATCAAAGGTGATCCGAACAATAGGAAAAGGGTGAAGAGAGGAGGGGTAAAGGAAAAGGAAGAAAGCGATGAAATCTCGAAGAAAGCGAGTGAGTGAGAGAGAGGGAGAGGGGAAGTGCGAAATTACTGGGTGGTATGGTTCTGACCAATACGTGGTATTATTACGTGTACAGTATGCATACATCAGGTACAGTACTCATAGTACTTGATGTATATACAATTGAATCATCTACTCTACCTCCTTCTCGACTGTAGGGTTATTTGGGCCTCTTTTCCATCCTGACCTGATTGTCATTGTGAGACCCGGTTAGGCGAGGATGGCCGATCGCAAGTTGGAGCCCCGCCCCTTCCGCTAGATCCGCAGTTAAGAGAGTGTGCCAACGACCCCCCAAGGAAGAAAGGAAGGGGGACAATGCATAAAATCTGCAAGGACCAAGCTGTCGCCGTCCTCGCAATGTGACTCGTCAAATGCTCGTTTATTACATACATACTGTAAATCATTTACTGTAGGTCCGGGAATCGGGGCTTCCGTTCGCAGCTTACAGTATGTGGTACTGGAGTGCCTGAGAGCTGCTGTAGCTGGGTGAAAGTATTTTGCCGGTATCGAATGTAGGAATATCAGAAATCCCACCTGAAGAAGAAACCCACTCTCTTTTGAACCATGGATATGTCCTGTATACTGGTTGTGGCCCAAGTATTTTCCTTTCATGACGATCGTGGTGCTTGGCGTCATCTCTGTACCCAAAGACACCCTTGACGACTCCATCTGCAGTATATACACACATGGTGGATAGTATACCTTACTATAGTAGGTAGGTGTATACTGCAGTCTGCAGAGCCCAAAGCACCCAACCTTCCAGAAGCAAGGTTCTTCGCATATCCCCAGTCAATTTGTACGCAAGGAACTAAAAAAAAAGGACTCTTCCAATACGTCACCCGCGTCTGCCCGGTGTAACTGAGGGTGTAAAGGGTCAAACAGGACTCCAAACCTGAACCAGAAACCAGAACCATGGGATTTTGCGGATGGTCGCCTAAGCCAGCTGATTGGGACGTGGGCCGTTGGTATTGGAATTACCCGACTGGGGCCCGCAGAGATTTCTCTTTTTTTTTCTTTTCTCTCGTGTATCCTCATGGGAAGCTTGGCAAGCTGGAGGAACTTTCAATTAACGCGGTACGCGACGCGTTTGCTGGAATTCCTGTTTCTCAAGAAATAGGTCGGTAGATTACCTAGGTTCAATATGCAGCAGGAAGGTGTCGACAGTGTCGTCGATTAGAGTAAGGGAGTGCGGATCAATTGATATCATTTCCTCGTGAGAGTATGTCCAGTGTATAGATGGGATGGTTTTCATAAGATTATGACCTCAGATCGGATATCTCTGCCTCCCGGAATGGAGTGCCCTTGCATTATTGGCGCTAGGGATCTTCGTTTGACCCTTTGCCTCGGTAACCAAGAGATATATTATGAAGATATTGACTATGATTTACTTCCTGACAGGAGTAGGTAGTACCCCTGCAGAGTATAGAAGCTGTCGGCATGATTTGGATAGGGCATGCCCTCGCTTGCTCCAGATACCCATAGGATACCAAACCCAGCTGAACCCGTGGACCATTTCCAAGCTGATATATGGATTAATAATGATTCATTTCTGTCGAACCATGGAACCCAGCTCTGGCGTCCACACACTGAAAATCAGAGCTCCGGCTTCGCTTCGAATAAGTTTCTGCTATAGAATTCGGGAAGACTCGAACACAACCTGGAATCTCTTTTTTTTTTGGGCAGATATTCTTTTTACTCCGTACTCAATCACTATTTCTAGTACCACATCCTGTGCCACGCCAGCTGAGCATGGTCTGAGCCCCGAGGCTGAGCAGGAGTCAACGTATCCACTTTCAGGGCTCTCATCCACTTAGTTCGTGACCGGCGATCCAAAGAAATTGCTCAGAGGCACTTTCTTTGTTACCTGAATTTGAATGTACCGAAACATCGTTTGCATACTGTAAACATTAGTAGTTACACTTTTCCTACGAGGTATCGAAGGTGACCCGGTACCTGGGCCTCGCTTTGTGTCTGACTCCACTGTCTTCGTGGATTTTTTTTTCTTTTTTCTTTTCTTTCTAGTGCCTTCTGGAATCGATGAAATTTGTCTACGAGTAAATATGAAATGACACTAGATAATAATAAATATGGGCAATATCTCCGGTGAGGGAACAAGACTAAGGATGCTCTGAGGTATCCCTAACTTCTCCATGATATTACTTGATCAATAAACATCATAATAGCCTGCAGCCCATGACGCAGTTCTGCATGCTGGAGTGTAAGCCTAAAGACAATTGACCAGTTCATGGTTTTTATCTAATGGTAATATGCGCATACCCAAATTAGCAGCAAAGACATAGTAAACTCCGATTCATCCACAAAATAAATTACAATGCATCAGTCTCGCCCTGGTCCCCTAGCAACATCAAAGTCTTGTCATAAATGCGCGTCGCCTCCAGCATCCACGGGGTCTCCAAATCCCCCGAATCAAAATCATCCAGATCGACATCAGGAGCAGTACGCTCGTCCGGGTTAGACAGATACGAGAACACCTCGGAGCGGGTGGTCTCGGCCAGGCTGCGGATCCGGACTTTCTGCGTCTCGGTCACGAGAGGACGGTTCGACGGCAAGGCCGGAAGTGGAAGACCTGTGAGAGGATGCGTAGCGGTGCAGAGGCCGGCGAAGATCTCGTCAAATTTATGGAGGATGTTGAGCATGGGGTGGGGCTCGAATATGAAGCTGCGGATGGACATCTGTACGATGCCAGCGAGGGTGATGAAGCCTTCAACTTGGATGGTTGCTACAAGACGTGTTAGTTTGGATTGGCCGAATAGGTGAATGCAGCCAGAGCAACACGCAAGCATGATATAACAATGGAAATAATAATATAATAATGAAGTATACTCACCCGTTGCCGAGGCCCACAGTATATCAACTAGATGCTCAACATCGTCCGCAAACTCCTGGAAGCTCTCATACCTCCGCTGCGAGGCAGGCGTGTTCGGGGCATCCATACCCAGATGAGACTTCATCTGCCGGTAGGTGATGGTTTCAATTCCGGAGCTCAAACGGCCACGGAGCTGGGTCTCCTCCTGGGAGCCGGAGGGGATAGGGTGATCCCGCTGCGGCGGAAGAGACAGTGAGGGACTCCATGATTCAACATGAGAAGCGGCTGGACGCGTTGATGAAGGTCCACTGGTCTGGGTTACACCTGGGGGAGGCACATCCTCGAACTCCACGTCGTCGTCGGAATCATGCTCGCTTGGAGCAGAGACTGGAGCCATCTCGAGAACTGTGCAATAATGGGGGTGGATTAAGAAGCCTTTCCGATTCAGTGGTGGACAAGGGAACAAAAAGTGAGGCGAATCAAAAAGCTTTCAAGTTGGATATACCAGTCGAGTGAGAGCACAGGTAGATACTGTGGGTTTTGGCTATCGCAACGAAGCTTTGACCCTCGACGATGCGATGAACCTAATCACACCGTCATCCACGGTAAATCATCTTCGCAGCTAGCGATGGAGTAACGCTGTCTCTTGTGGCCCAGGATCAGATAAAGAAACGAAGCTGGGGACATCCAGAGGTGGGATGTCATGCCAAGCCCGGTCTGTGCGGGAACCCCCGGGAAGAGACATCGCGCGGAGTCCTAAATTCTTACGGTCGCAAATCTTGGGATGCAAATATTGTATTCATAGATCGGTATAATAGACATATTTTGAGTCATGAAACCACCAGATAGAACTAGTAGGATGGTCAGCATATGTGACACCAAGAGAACACGTGCAATCCGAGTATCATGGAAGCTCCATGTCAGAAAAGGTGAGAAGATGATAGGATATCGCTGGATTCTCAAGGCATAGCAGACAGCGGGCAAAGCGCGTCTTGCTACTCTGGCCCCAGCGAGCTCATCATGGAAATGGGGTGACTAGCAAAGCAGAGAAAGAGAGACGACTCACCGATGCACCAGGACCCCCAGGGTTTTGGTCCTGCTGAAACTCCTCAAAACGCCTAGCCCATGCCACTTTTTGCTCACTCCGGCTGTTGCACCAAATCAGTATCCAATTCTCGCTTGAGAGCCTCAAGGGGAAGGAAGAAAAGCACATACCCGAATCTTCCCTCTTCGGCTCTTGATATCCTGTAGCTTCTTCTTATCCTCGTCGAACTTCTTCAGCAGCTCATTCTGGCGCTCCTTCCTCTTCTCCCGAGATTGGAACCGATAGAAGTCCTCCAGACCCTCGGCCTTCTTTTTCTGCTTCTCGACCAATTCTCGGACTTCATCCTCGCGGGCAATCGAGTTCAACTTAGGCCCGTGGGTGACAGTGACAAATCCATCCTCGTCCGGCTCCTGCGCCTTCTGCGACTCGGCGCGTTTCCGGGCTTCGGCAACCTGCGAGAAGACCGTCATGTAGTCGTTAACGGTACGGAGCAGCGCCGCCCGATCCGGGTAACGGAGTCGCTCATGAGCGAGATACCGCTGCAAACCGAGTACTGGCACGCGATCTTTGGGGATTCCCTCGCCCCAGACGAGAGTGGTGCCTTTTTTCGCGGCCTTGGCGGCGGCTTTCAGGCTAGCTTCCATGCTCGGGCGATCGGCGAAGACGACGATGGCATGGGCGCCGCTCTTCTGTAACTGGCGGTCCCAGGTAGACGGGAGCGCCACATCATCCAGTCGACTTTGGAGGTCGTCGACGGTGACGCGCTTGCGCTTTTTGCTGCGATGCGAGAGATTGTTCTCGGTGGCGGCGGCCACGCCGCGCTTTTTCACTGGGACATCTTCGAACTGGACCCGCTCGACGCGACCGGCTGACAGTTGGGTGCCGAACAGATACCGCAGGTGGATTTCAGTCGTATCAATGGGGACGTTGACGACGAAAAGCGAGCGAGAGGAGTCGGGGTCTGGGATGCGAGGTTCGTGCGGCCGGAGATAGAGGTAATGCGTTGCTGGCCCCGGGGAGACGGATGTTTCAGGGAGTTTCAAAGGTAGGGTCGTGTACCCTGCGATCTCCACTGCCCCTTTTTTTCATTTTGCGATCGGCGTGGATGGATGAAAATCAACTTTTTCGAAGTTTTGCAAAATTGTGCCGGGCTGTCGGAGCGGCTGAGGCGGGCGGTGTACCAGGGGCTTTCTGGAGAACGACCCTACACCTTCAACCTTCAACTCATGGATGTATTAGAAATGGATTTTCTTCCAGTTAGCAAATAACGGAGACAGATAAATATCTCTTGATCTAATTTTTCTAACATTATTGTGTTCTTTCCATAGGCTCATATCTATTATCATTCCTTCCATAATAAAGTATTTTCTAATATATACTCACTGAAAAAAAATATATAGACCACATCGAATTCATCGGAACATCAAATCTCGCAGCTCGAACAGACAATTCCCTCTTGAAGATTTTCGCATAGTTTCATATCACATTCCTCACACCTTGTCGGGATCATTGATGCCACCATTGGTGATGATATAGGTCGCTTCTCGCTCGGGACAGTCTTAGGACCCAGTCAGAACACAAATATCTAAACAAATCTGGCAAATGTGACCAAAAGACTTACCAGGCGAGTCTTGGATCTTCGCCACGCGCTCTTCTCCGCGGCCTTTGCGGAGAAGTACCCGCGTAGTAGAGGCATGGGCCAGAACATGGCCTCCCACAGGCTTGCGGCCATCAGCCCCAGCGAATAAGGCACTTGCACCAGGGTCACTCTGGACTTGATTTGTCTGGAAACAGGTGTGAGGCATGGCCTTGGACATTGAAGATCAAGTAATGGGGTTTCACAAACCATCAGAACACACACGTTGAACTCTGCGAACCGAATTGCTGATCAGCGACGTGGATCTTATGATAAACCAACAAATCGGAAAAGAATCGCAAGATGCCAATGTGCAAAGGGAAAGAAACGTTATCTCACCTTCTGCCATATGAGCCAACTTCATCAGAAACTGGTTCAGCTTCTGCTGCCGATCTGCCAGCTCTCCCCGGCCACAATAGTCCACGCGAAAGCAGTTCATGATGCTGTCAATGACAAGAAGCCGATACTGACCCGCAGCAAACTCACGGCTGAGCGTATTGAGCAACTCTAGCTGGTGCTCGCTGTTGAGAGCGCGGGCATAGGCGATGTTCTCCTGGGCGGAATCCGGATCGACGCCAAAGCGCTCAGCAATCTGTGCGATGCGCTCTGGCCGGAAAGTGCCTTCGGTGTCGATATAAGCAACCTTGCCATCGGCCCCGCCCATTTCTTTGGGCAGCTGTGCAATCACGGACATGGTGTGTGACAGTTGGGTCTTGCCGCAGCGGAACTCGCCAAAGACCTCACTGATGCTCATGCTTTGGAATCCGCTAATGAGACGGAATGTGTGGGTAAGCATTGATTGAGACAGCCATAGCATTATAACACGACAGATTAGGGGACGGCTGCTCACCCTCCGAGGATAGAGTCGAACTGCTTGCTCCCCGTCGAGATGCGCACGACCTTCTTCCGCTGATGCCAGAGTTCCATGGCAGTCACGAATCCAGAGGCAAATGGCTAGTATGGACTTGGTGATCAGATAATGACCCAGGACAATGTCACAGAGGACAATACCAGGCACTTCTGAATCGCCTCTTTGACCTTTTCCACCTTGACTTCACTGAATCCCTTGATTTTTAGGAGTGTCTTGCGCGTAGCGCCGTGAACAGACTGATAAATAGCCCGTTAGCTGATGTTGGTTGTCTGGTACTCGGAAACACTCACTGCCACAGTGTAAAATCCATTGGCCTTCAATTTGGCGATATCAGCAGCACCAATCCCATGGGCCTGGATGCTGTCGATATCGACGATGAAGTTCTGTGTAGTTGAAGAGAAGTTAAGTGTGTTCGAGGAACTCGGTGAGATCGAGAGCTTGGGATGGGAACTAGACTGTACCTCGTCATTAAACTCATCACCGCTGTCCGAGTCAGGCATTGCGATGGAATTGGATAATAAGTGCTGCTAATCGATGGATGGTTTGAGGGTTTCAACGAGAAGAAGTCGGCTAGTTACGAATGAAGGTGAGGGAAAAGTCACGGGGTCAACGCTGGTCAAGCATCAAGAGAAAAAGTAGAAGAGTTCTTTTTTTCGGATTTGCGGTCTCATATTCTCAGCACCGAGTCTTCCCACCTGGAAGCCATTTTTCCATACAACAGCCAAATCATCCTTTCTCTGCTTCACAGATCCATCATCCGCTCCGTCCTTGCCATGCTTCATCTCTCGTCTCTCCTTGGCCCATCTGGGAAAACCGCAACCAATCAAGAGCAGATTTCGTCAAATCGAGAAAGATAATCCGTGGGGTGAACAATAGACGCCGATCGTAAGACTTGAATTAACCATCAAGTCCGGGGGCTTCGTGAAAAAAAAAACAAGGAAACTTTTTCAGGTTGATCGTCGTATACATGATAGTTGAGGGGGAACAAAAAAGAGAAAACCAGGGAAAAAAAGAAAGAAAAAGTAAAAGAAAACAAAGCCGGTTTGTCAAGCACCAAAACCATAAAAACCAGAACCCAAAACAAAGGGTGGGTAAATATATGCAAAAGAAGAAATTGGTGGAGGGACTCCGCAGGTGAGAAACGACCGACCGGGGTTCAGGGAAATTGACCGTAATACAAGATGGAGGAAGAAATGGAATTTAGGCATTCCGGGAGAAAGAAATGCGGGGTGGTGAGACAAGAATCTCGAGACACGTTTATGCAACGGCGGTAGTCGGAGCCGCAGCCGCCACGGGGGCAGCCTCGGTGCTGGCCTCAGCGGCGGTCGTGGCCGCGGCAGGAGCAGGAGCAGGGGCAGGGGCAGCAGCATCGACGGCCGGCTGAGCAGCAGTCTCGTTGGTCGGGCAGTCCCGCGAGATGTGACCGGCCTGGGCGCACTTGTAGCAGACCTTGCCGGCAGAGCTCAGCGGGCCGCCGTTGGGGGCGGTGCAGTCACGGGAGATGTGTCCCAGCTTGCCGCAGGCGTAGCACTTCATGGCCTGGGCCTGGCAGTCACGAGCAAAGTGGTTAGGACCGCCACACTTGTAGCAGGTGGCGGCACGAGGGTAACCACTGAAGCCACCACGGAAGCCCTGGAAGCCGCCGCGAGAAGCACCCGCGCCGCGGCCAGCACCGGGAGCAGCGGGGTTGGTGCAGTTGCGCTATAACGAGGGTCAATTCTCTGCACAGAAAAATACACGCCAAATGCCAACTTACAGCAAGGTGGCCGGGCTGGCTGCAGTTGTAGCAACGGCCGTTGGCGCCGTTCAGGCGCAGCGTGGGGCAGTCAGCCTGGACATGGCCGAGGCCCTGGCAGTTGTAGCACTGCTTGGCTAGATGATATTAGCAATATGCCAAGAAGAGAAGTGACAAGATCACTCACTCTCGGTAGTCCGGGGACGCGGGCAGCTGCTGGACTCGTGCCCTGTGGTGAATTAGACAATCGGTTCAAGGACCGTCAACCGAGGTCGAACATACCAGGCTGCTTGCCTATTGAAACCAGATGAATCAGCAAAACTTCATATGAAACATGTGCAAGAGGGGATTTGACATACAGTTGTAGCAGAGACGCTCCGAGGAAGAGCAGACCTCTAGTCTTGTTAGTTCATGTTGAACCATGATTTTTATGGATATTCCCTGCTACTAACCCGCATAGTGGCCAATGTTGCCACACTTGTAGCACGCACGACGAGACAACATCATCCTAACAATTCTATCGAGACCGGGTCAGTTCGGGGGTCGATTTGGAGAGCGATAACAGCGTCATGACAATCTGCGAAACCCCCCTCCTCTCCATCCTTGACTGGAATCGGCAAATGGGAATTCTGGGGTCGCATAAGGATATCGCGTGGCACCAAACATATTATTTATGTTGTGCTTCGAGTCCCATGATTCCGAATTTCTTTATTCTGCCGACAGATCCTGGATGCAGGGACGGAGGGGAAAACGTAGATCGCGTGGGGTGGGCAACTGGAGAGATCACCGCGATAACAAGGTTCTCACTCACCCTTCCAATGACTCCTCGAATCCGTGTCAATCAGGTCTAGTTTAGGACCTTGTCAGCTTTGATGAGAACCTTGGAGAAGAGAAACCAGCACGTTCTTGACAGCCCACTTCGAAAAAAAAAGAAACGAGACCCAAAAAAAGTGGGACACAGAAAAAAAAAAGCACACACAAAAGTACCAACCAACAACTTACCACTCGACAACACCAGACTTCAAGAGAGAACCCTCACAGCACACCACCAAGACAAAAAAGCGAGACCAGGGAAATTTGGGATCGAAGGGAAGAGGAGAGAAACAGGGCGAAAAAAGAAGACGCAATGCAAACTCATCAAACGGCGCTTTAGCTCCCGGGCTTTTCCGTATTGCGTAAGGGCTGAGCGTCGAGGATTTAGTCAGTTTAGGGCTGGTGATCTATGAGCACTCTAATATGATCTCCAACTCAGGTGGATGGATAGGTCTATCCATGGATGTACGTTCTTGGCCCCTGCATTCCACAGTGACAGATGCAACGCGGGAGATCCATTCCTCAAAGACTGGGAGCAATTCATTTTCATTTCTTCGTGCCAATGTTTCAGATATAGCCAACATGCAGAGATCCACACGGGATCTCTAGTTGTATGAGTAGCTAGTTAGAAGTGGTCGGTCATAGTCCGATCTACTCCTCCTTCTCCAGGATCGCTGGCGCCTTAATCTCCCGCCCCTTGAGGAATTCGAGGTTCTCGCCGCCCTGCATACATACGTTAGTGAGACTAAATGGACCTAGAAGAGTTGAAATCAGTACTTACGTAACTGATCAAAGGAGACACCTCAACGCCAAATGCCTCACCGTCGGTGATGACAACGCCGCCGGCCTTCTCGATCCATCGCTGGCCTTGGTTCATGATGTCCCGGCGGCTGGTGTCCGGGTCATCCTCGCCCGTGCCACGAGCGTTCTTCAAAGGCGAGAACTCGTCCTCGCGGCGCACTTCAATACTGGCGAACTTGTCCAGCGGGGTCATGGGGAACACGTCAAAGACAAACTGCTCCAGCTTGACGCCGTTGGGCTTCTCGGGCTTGACTACATCCCCGGTGCTGGGGTCGATGCAGGGGATCTTCTTGCGGGCCACATGGTGCGGCAGCTTGTGCGACCAGGTCTCAATCGACTCGAGGAAGCGGAATGAGTAGTAGTGGTTGACGATGTTAGCGGCGCGGTACTTCAGCACATCGGGCTGCTTGGGGTCCTTGGCCTCGGCCGTATCCTTATCAATCTCGGAGTACTCAACCACGTCCGGCTTGCCGTTCTTGAGCAGGATCAGGCCCACCGACTCGGTGGCATTGCGCTTGCGCACCACCTTGGTGGCAATGTCGACATCCTTGGAAGCAGCGAACCCAATAAACACGGGGTCAGCCACTTTGACCAGGGAATTGTCCACGCAGTAGGCATGGATGTGTTGGACGCCGCGGCGGCGCATGTCCTCCCGCACACCCGACGTCACGAGAGCCTGGTAGATACCGCCGTTGCCATCGGGGGCCACTGCAGCCTGGAATAAATTGTCAGAACCGCCTAGATAAGATCTCCGAGTCGCAAAGGTTGCACCATACCTTGCCCTTGGTTTCCAACATGATCTTGCCCTCGTTGGAGATGCAAGGCAGCACGCCTTGCTCGAAAATGGTCACGTTGTTCTTGTTCAGACCAAAGTAGCCGTGCTTCTCAAAAAACTCCTCCGTCGGCTTGCGCGTAGGCCCGCTAGTCATGACATACCAGGGGATGGTCGCCTCAGCACCATTCACCTTCTGGGCCAGAGATTGCAGCTTGGAGATCCGCTCAGCCTGGAGCTGGAACAGAGACTTCTGGCTCAGAAGACCGATGTCGAAACATCCCTTGGGAGCAGAGCTGCCGAGCCGGGTTCCCTGCCCACCGGCCATCAACACCACCGCCACCTTGTTCTCTGCCACCTGCTTCAAGCCTTCATCGTACCACCGTTGGATATCCGAGGGATCAGAGTCGAGAATCGAGGCCGTCGCCACATCTGGCAGGGGCTCGAGCGACACGGTCGTCTGCTCGGTCTTGGGAGGGTTCAAGGCCGTGGTGGCCAGCTCGTTGATGCGGGTGGGGTCAAAGTTGGACACCTGGTGGAAGAGCCGAGCCTTCTCGACAGGCTTCAACTCGTCAACAAAGGCAAATACGTGCCCTTGACCAGCGTCGGCATATTTCTGCTGTAATTGCTGGAACTCTTCGGCCGAGGGTTCGCGGGGAGCTTCTTCGGCAGAGCCCTGGAATTTTTCAATTAGGTTAGAGACCGTTTCCTTAATTGCACCGGCCATAATGAATGAATGAATTGAATGAGTGAAGGTCGAGGGGAGAATGAGTTGGGGGGGTGAAGGAAGGAAAAGCGAGGGAGGGGGAAAAGTAACTAAATCGCGGGGTGAAGTTGAACAGGCTTAAGTACTGCGACTACACCGAAACTGCGATGGATCCAGCCGGTTATTTTTAGGGTGCGCCCAAGGGACTATGCCTAAAACCTGCCCACTTGCACATTGATTCTATTCCGAATTTGCCCCAGCGGGACCCGTTCCAGATTTTGTCTTTTCTTTTTGTCTTGAATGCTTTTATTGACTTGAGGGGTTTATATTCCCTTGTCCATGGTCTGCTAATACCGGGACCGATCCCCACGCCGATCGCGATCATCATAGCGGCCTCGATCTCGATCTCTCCGATAGTCTCTCCGCCTCGGACTCCGACTGTGCGATCGACGACGTCGGTCTGAATCACGTCTCCGGGGGCTTCGACTCCCTCGCCGGTCGCGACGGGAATCTCGTCCGGGACTGCGGCCGGAACCCTCCTGACGAGAAGCGTGAGATGGCCTAGATGATTGAGACTTGTCCAGGATCATTCCATATCGGCCCCGGTCATTTTCTTCTGCACGGGGATTATCTGACACTCGGTATTGGCGTTTCTCTTCAAGATCTGCGACGCCACCGAACCCGCCTCTCGGTCGGCGCTTGGTGACGATGGCGTTACGCCAGCTTTCAGACAATTTGGAGACCTGGTTTAAGTATCAGCATGCGATTACATCCACACCAAGGGCATGGAAAAGAGAGCTTACACTCTGTGAGAAATCCACATGGATCCGATGATCATCAATCAGAACTCCCTGCATCTTGAAATACGCCTGTTCGCAGTCCTTTTGGTTCTCAAACTCAATAAAAGCATACTGTAAGCTGTCACCAGTACGTTTATCCCGGATAATTTCGCAAGACAATATTTGCCCAAAGCGACTGAAGATCAAATGGAGATCCTCATCTACCCAGCTCGTAGTTAGCATTGATCGCGAGGGTGGAAGCACAGCATAACAAACCTTGGGTGACCGGGTTGAGCTTGCAAACGAAAAGAACATTCTCCGGGGGTTTGACCTCGGCGAACGGAAGATCGCCCACCATCTCCAGGGTCAACGCCTGAGCACGAGCCTCGCGCTCGCGGCGCAGCTTCTCCATCGCGTCCTCGTCCATATCATCATCCAGATCCTCATCGTCTGCAATCCGCACTGTGGCCAGTTGAGCCTTGGATGGCACAGGGCTCTCGGGGGGTTCAACCAGGCCAGATGGATCGTCGAATGGATCATCGAGGACGACGGTGTGCCGGATGCGAATATCTTTCAAAGGTCGACCGCGGTCATCGATGAAGGAGTCGTTGATCTTTTCCAGGACATCGAAGCCTTCGACAACTTTGCCGAAGATAGCTGCCTTCCCATCAAGATAATCCAGATTGTCCCCGAGCGTGATGATGAACTGGCTGGCGGCAAGTTTTTGGTCTGGGTCGGTCTTAGCCGGGACTGTCGCCATACTCACGGTGCCTCGTTCAGTATGTTTCAACTTCGGCGGCAGCACGAGGGGAAATGTTCTCTGGGATGGTCCATCCAGCTGACCCCAAATTGACGACCCGCCATCACTTTCGGGGGCATCAGGACCGAGTGGATCGCCGGTTTGAAAGGTAAAGTTCTTCTGGACACTGTGGATGGGCGAGAAATTGTAGTACTTGGTTTTGCACAGCTTCAAAAAGCTATATGACAGAAGAGGAACAGCTTAGTTTCTGGTGCAGCACACTCGGCAAAGACTGACGCGAAATGCGACACTCACTTTTGGCAGGCTTTCGGCGATTCGTCGACCAGCAGGTCAATGACGATATCGCCAAGCGAGGTCTCCAGAAGCGCGCTCATTGTGTCACTCCGGGGCAAGAAATGCGGAGCTCACAGACGCGACTGATTGCGCAGTGTCGAAGGGCAAGTCCGCAGAAGTCGGATCTCCCGCCAATCACGCGGAAACGGGGAACTGGGACTGCTCCACTCTTTTCATCTCTCCTACACCTCCCTCTTCACCATGACAACACTGAACAACACTGACGAAATTTTCCAATTATTGAGTTCAGGAGCATTTTTGATGCTATGCATGAGTGCGTGCTGGACCAGATCTCTCCGGATGATCGACCCGGATGCCTCTTCTGTACAACGCTCTCTTGTCAATCGAGCGGCATATCTTCCGAGCATCCCCGTTGGACAAGATACCTCCAAACCTTAGTCTCCAGATCGAGCTGCAGCAGATCTTATTAAGGAGAAGCAGGCTCCATTCTGGAATCGTCGAACCCACTTGTGGCTTCACCGGCTTCTGAGAATGGGCAAATGCAGCAGCAGTCCCAGCCAAAAGGACTAGAAATGTCTCTGAGGACTTGGCGAGGTCGAGCCTTCAGCGCCACGGCCTGGCATAAGCCACTTTCCCCGGATGGGACAAGCCGATGACCTTTTTTCCTGGTTGCCCGTTCCCACCATGTACACAGTACCACTTGGGGATTTGTTGCCTACAACTTCCCTTCTCCCCTCTGCGGGCGGTTCCACAGCAGAAACGTTGGGGGCAAAACGGGCGGTCTCTTGCAGCATCCCCCAACGGCATCATATCGTCGTTCGGGAGGGGATCAAGAGCCATACACGTGGATGGGAGGAGATTCAACCTCGAGCAAGCGTCTTACCGCTCAACCTGGGGGAAGACCGGGAAAAGGCTCTGGAGGTGAGCAACAGGCAGGGGAAGGGCCTGTTACTCCCCCTACATCGTAGCTGCAACAGGAAGGCCTGGTCCCAATGCCAACTGTCCCTGGCGAGTCAACTCACCGAAGAGTCAGCTGGCTTGGCCCGTTTTGTCTTTCCTGGCTCTGGCCCTCGCTCTCGCTCTCCTTTCCACCGAATATCGTGCATTGTCAGACTTTGCGCGGCGTGCTTGGAACTCCTCCACTCAGAGTGCCGCTAGGTTCCCCGCGGACTCCCCCCAATTTTGCCTTTCGAAACCCGCGAGTGAATCGCCTTGACTTGGCCACTGAGATGCCTCTCCGTATCCTGACACTCGGTTTCTCCTGGGGTGCCATGGTTGGCCACATTTTTCTCCCAAATCCGGGGCTTGCCATACCTGTGGCTCTTTGTTAGTCGGGTACAGCCTTTCCAATAGCGCGAACATTTGTCTAGGAGGTATTTGCTAAGGGTGTAAGCGACCTGTCAACTGGCCAGGGTTCCAAAGAAGACTTTTCTACGTTCTGCATGCGATCGGCCCCTGCAGAGTCTTCTTTTGTTTTCTTCTTAGCGTGAATTACGATCCAGAGTTTGGACCTTGGTGATGCATCTCAACTGCCGAGGTTTGGTTTTCTTGTTGCTTTTTCTGACGTTTCCATTTCGATCTAGCTGCGGCGCGGCTGCGGAAGCGCTAAAGAAGACCAGCCACTCCGACTGATCGACAGCATCCAAGTCGATGATCAGGGCGCATTCAGGCTGATCCCTGCGAGTGCCTTGCTCTGGGCTTGCGCTTCGGGGGGAGAAATTTCAAGCCCTAAATGCGCTTATATCGGCTGATCGAAGAAAATGACAGGTGTCACAAAAGCTTTTCTATCGGGAGAAACATTGGCGCACCCGTCTGAGACACCCCGGGGAAAGAAAAGAAGTTTGAAAAAGAAAAAGGTCTGGAGATATCGTTTGCAAATATGAGAGAGAGATCCAGACCTTACAATGGCCCATGTTTTCGCCTCAACGTCCCGGGCCGAGTTCGGACTGTTTGATGCATCGTGAAGGGGCCCCAGAAAGTCCAACGCCACACCAATCAGCGTTTCGACTGACCCAATCAGTCGAGCAAACATTCACCCTTTTGTCCTTGATCTTCATCTCTATTGCTCCACCTCCGGAAGCAATAGATCCGAGTTGGCACTGGGATTCTTCTGCAAACGTAGACAGCAGCTGTCCGGGACGCTCTACATCTCCAACCCTTTTCCAAGGCTGGATTGCTCAGGGTCATTCTCAAGAAGACCAGGTCTTCCCGTGGCAAAGAATCCGAGTGATAAGGAGTAGTGGAGAGGCCAGGTCGATTGGCTGAAACATTCCCTGGCAGAAAGCGCTGTCTTTCCCCTCCGTCTGGGTCTGTTCTCGTCATGGCTATCAGGTCATGTCCCGTGTGACGTTACTTTGTGAAACCAAGCCTCTAAAACACCGGGGGCAGTCCTGCTGGTCTTTCATGCTGGCCATCTGTGTAGACTGGGGAATCTGGATTGGACGGAACTGTGCATATCATTTCCCCTGGGTACAACGACCCTAAAAAAGAAAAGGAAAAAATACGAAACGGTGCCCAGAAAAAAAAAGAAAAGAAAAGAAATCAATTTATACAATCGATGAACACATTGAGAGGTACTTTTGGTCACAGTACTGACAGTGTACGCTATCATAGGGCTCACCAACTAGCCCCCTCCCCACAGAATTAACCTCAATACAGACGCGGGCATAGAGAAGAAAAATCAAGGGAAAAAAAAAAATAGGGGGGGCAAGGCGACCTCTCCTATACAAGAAAAAAAAAGCACTCAGGCAATCACGCCTTGTTACCAAAACATGGCTTTAAATCTAGCCCTACTTCCAAAGACATCCTTTCACCTTCTATCTTTTCTTCTTCTTCTCCTTCTTCCTATCTCCTATCTTTTTCCTCGCTCTAACAATCACACCAAAGCATGATAATCATTGACATATAGGAACATTAGTGTTCTCTCTTGTACTCCCGAGGATTCATTGACAAGCCCTAGGTGACATCTGCCTGTCGGAAGCAGTGAGTGGACATACCTGACACCTGCCCCATACCCGTCAGCTAAGTGTTCCCCAGCAATGGACCACCCATACTACGCTGATAGTACTGGGTTTGAGCCAGCCAGGCGCGGCTCTGTACTTTCTATGGCTCAGCCGATGCGGAGTGTCGGCCAGCATGAGCTCAGTCACCGGAGGAACAGCTGTATCAGTCCAGCCGCCGAGCTGGACGGCAAGCTACGCAATCCCCCGAGACGTCGAGTTCCCGTGGCAGTATGTAGTTGCCCTATGATGGTGAACCCTCTTTGAATACTGACAATTCAACAGTGTGAACGATGCCGGCGAAGAAAAATCAAGTGCAGTGGTGATTCCGGTGACGGCCAGGGCTGCTCCAACTGCCGAGGTGCTGGCAACACAGACTGCCAATTCTTGAGGGTAAGCTTGAAAATGCAATCATGTTGACCGCCTATGCAACCCAAGACTAATCTGTGGTGGAATTAGGTGAACTCTTCGAAACTGCCATTCAATCAATTCCCGTACCCTCCTACGGGATCTGCTATTGCGCCCTCTCCCCGGCTGGGGATGTATACAGCACACACGCCGGGGAAGTCAGCCCTCCATTCTATAGGCTCATCCTCAGCACGAGTGCCGTTGCAGCGGACAGCAGACTACGACGTCAGTGCCATCGATGCCCATGGTTTTCCACGACAGTCTGTTGGCATGGATAATTCCATCCATTATGACGACGAGCAGTCGGCCAACTACAACGGCCAATCCCCAGCTTATATGCTCCCAAGCACCCCATCTGGGATGATTGACTACGGAGTACCAGCATGGAGTCCCAAGGCCTGGAGCTCGATGCCCAACACTGGCAGACCTGTCAATGGAGGGCTATTTGCCGACCCCGAAATCAACGGCTCCATGAATCCACCCGCATATTCCTATGTGCTTCCAACTCAGGGGATTCTGTCTGCAGAGATCCCTCCAACCACCACAGCCATGGCAGACACAACAAGTGCAGACCGAACACTCCCTACCCCCTCGACATGTCGAAACCAAAAGCCCCAAAACAACGCCACAGGTCTGACGACCATGCCAGAGGGGATTCCTGGCATGAATCTCGCAGCCGACTTCAAGGGTCCTTTCTGGAATCAGCGCTGCGGCACCTCTCTCGACCAAAGAACAGCATCCATGGCCAATGTTCCCAGCCATGAGCCCTACAATACAAGCTCCCCACCACGCACCAAGTCCAGCGGCCCAGACCCAGAACTGGTGTTTGGGTATCTGCCTATGTCGACGACCAGCGAAGACCTAACTCCCGCGCTGTCTTCCACAGCTTCCATCCCTTCCACCACTAGTCCCGACAACCCCCCATACCCAGGTCTAGAGACCTTGGACTCTTCCTCGGCGGCTGACTACCGCACGCCACCGGCAGGCACTAGGTTGGCACGCAGCTTCTCTCGAGAACAGCACAACGCCGGACAGCGGCTGCTGGCCCTCACGACGGACTGCACGCCCGAAATCTACGGGTACACCAGCAGCGAAAAGACCAAAGCCCGGGCTGCAGATGGAGCAGATGCACGATGCTCGGCCTCGACGCTCATGAACGGCTTGCCCTACACCCGGGTCCGACACCCGGACACCCCCGGCGCGTTCTCGTTCAACCTACTGCCGGATACGCTGCCGGAATATCACCGGCCCCTGGTCGAGAATGTCCACCGGGCATCTGTCTCGCCGTTGGGCCACCAAGCCTACTAGACTCTGTTGTGTCCAACGGAGTTTATTTTGGGCCCCCCCCCCCCCCCCCCCCCGGTCCTGTTTATTTCATCTGTTTTTCTCCACTGGGCTTTTGGGTTATCATAATTTTTAGGCCTTTTCTTTACCATCTCGCCCTTGCACCTACTCTGCGGGAGATGGTTGCTCTTTACCCTCCCCATACTCCATACCTGGTTGCTTCAATGGGAGATCCCTGCTTCGAATCCTACCGTCCCTCACTCAACCCCTCCTGACACACCATCAAAAAGAAAAGAAAATAAAATGAATGAAGGACCGAGAGATAGGGGCTCTGTGACACTACACCAATAACCTCCCCCTCCTTCACATTTCATCGAGTCTGCAGTCAGGCGGGACAGGGCGATTTGACATCTGCAGTGTATTTGTGCTTTTTTTAAAAAAAATGGAGGGCTGCGATGAGCTTCTTGTGTCTCAGTGATGCCAGGGTCTGGAGGGATCCAATGGCAACTGCGAGTGTTGCTTTTATTTTATTTTCTTTCTTGTCTTGGTGGATGCTTGCATGTTTTTGTGTTGGTTTTTTGATGTTATTCCATGACGGCCTTTTTCTTTTTCTCTCTTCTGTTTTGTTTCCTACTGACACTCTTGGCATTAATCATCCTGTGATGTACGTTCCCAAGTTTGTGTGTTTTCATCTATTACTTCTATTTAATGGTTATGGAGTGGTTCCGAAGCAGTCATAGTCATCTCAAGGTTGATATCACTACTGCTACTGCTATTGCTAATGCTATGATTGCTTATCTTTTTGTTTCTTGGGTTGGATATACTCCTATTTTGAAATTGTTGCACAGGGTTATTTGTCATTGAATTTTGTTTCTGATCGCAAGGTTATAGTTCTGGCCTTGGAAAACCCGACGATTGGCCGGTTGTCCAGCCCTAACTCGAGAGTGCTTGGCTTCAGAGTTCAAGACATGGGAAGAAAAGAAAACTAAGGTTGTGTAATGCTTCAGTCTTTTCTGCACAACCGGATCGAATCCCACCCCAGCGCGAGATTTGGAATTGTTGGACCTTGTCCCTAAGCATAGTTCATGGCATATCCCTGCACACGATTTGAGATACTCGGGTTTGAGACATGCAGTTCTGTCAAGGAGCATTCGATAACCTGGCCTACATAATTGTAGGTTGAGAGGGGAATTGCAGATGGTACGACCGATGTACGAAGAAGCGTAGTATGGGGGTAGACTAGTGCTTCATGTCGTATACTGTCTAGGAGTAGACACCAGCAGAGACCTCGGCAATGCACATCCACACACTGGCCTTACTCAGCCCTCGAGTCTACTCTCCATACGCATCTACTCCATGGAACCAGCAAGTAGGTATACAGAGGGTTGAATGACAAGACAATGTAATTCATGCCGGGCCAACAGCCGAAGGCCCGGATTCTCATATCCCGCGCTGTTTTCAAGTTGAATCTGATGACCCTAAAACATCAAAAGAACACACACTGACTGACGCCGTTGTCATCAGGTTCCTGGGACCATCAGATCCAGCAGCACAGGAATTGGGGGGGGGAAGGTTCCATCCGCTCTCTCCACCGGCAAGCGACTTGCGTCAGGGCAACGTCGCCGCGCGCACAGAAAAATAAGAAAACCACCCCACACACAACCGACCACACCTGCCCAGCACAGGTGGGACAACTCCGATCCACCAAATTTTTATTCCCCTTGCTGACTCGTTGCGGAATGAGGCGCTTAGTTCTTGCTCTTCTTGGGGCCCTTGGTCTTGGCGGTACCGCGGAACTTCTTGGAGCGGTTCTTCCGTTGCTTGCCTGTAGACGGGGTAAAGTTAGCATGTGGCCTTGTAAATGATTCGAAACACATCAAGAAGGTGGGGGGAAGGCAAGCGTACGCTGCTGTCGGCTGGGCTTCTCGATCTTGTCCGCAACACCGACACGGACCAGACGGTAGTGCGGCTCGAACTTCTTCAGGGCCTCCTGCGAGTCGTAGACCAGAGCGAAGCCGGTGCTCTTGCCACCACCGTACTGCGTGCGGAACCCGAAAACGGAGACCTGGTCCTTGTTGGACTTGTACAGGTCGGCCAGCTTCTCCCGGAGCTCATCCTTGGAGACGTTGGGGCGGTTGGGGTGGAGGACATCCCTAAGAAAGCGCAGAGATGTCAGATCGCTGTTGGGGTCACAGAATTGATGGGTGCGTTATGGTGTGGTGTCTGCCAATCCCCGATGCCTTGCCATATTTTCCTCCCAAAGTTGCGCATTTTCCAGATCTTCCCGCACACACACCACACCACCGCGCACACAGATCGAATTTCGAGGGAAAAGGGGGTTCTTACACGACCATCTGCTTGCGGGCAAGCAGAGGGTTGCGGATGAACTTGCGCGTCCGCAGGGTAACGGGGGTGTCGGCCATTTTGGGTGTGCGTTGGGATGGAGGAAGGTCGACGTGACTTGGTGTCGACTTTCAATTTTCGTGCGGTGGTGGGCTCGGCTAGGATGCCGCTAGCCTCTTTAGGCTCATATCACGTGTGGAGGAGAAACCTGCTGAGTCATTGTGTTATTAGGTAATACATTATGCATTTATGGGTATTGATAGGGGCACCCCAAAATTTTCGCTATTGGCACCCCAAAACGCTTATGTAATAATTTTTTCTTATGTAATCTTTTTTTTATCTATTTTCTAATCACATGATAATTTTCAACCACATCTCTAATCACATGATCCTCTTATCCTAACCACCAAAAACAGATTACCCTATTTGGCAATAGGGCAACTTCGACATGTATGCCCAATTTCGCCGCAATTCGAACACTTTGGGGGGGCCTTCCTTTTTTGATTGGTCTAGCCCCCTCGCTCCCATCTGATATCTGCGTATATTGCCTTTTTGGGAAAGCAGCAGGCTGAATTCGGGGATTTAGCAATGGCTGCCAGGCGATATCAGATGAATCTTCAACCCTAATTCGCCAGAATGGATAAATATCAGCCAATGGGATTGCTTCTTTTTTTGCGAGCAAATCAGCAATTCGATGCTTGCATGGTAACCCCATAGTACTCGTCCAATAATTGGTGTATATACCAAGAGGGGCCTCTGGGGTAGCCCTACTAGCATAGATTCGCTGCATATCAATCTGCCTCAGCGAATATCGAGATACTCGCTTATTGAGAAAGGTATATAGCCAATCAGATGCTAGTATCAGATATGTTATCTGATCTGCTTTAATCTGATATTTAATCAGATTATATTGGCTGGTGATAGCCTTATGAATAGACTTCCACACAGTGAGTAAATCATTAGTAGAAGTATTCATATGCCGTTTTAGGACCGAATACGCCCCCTCGACACGTGATGATGTATTATTACCAAAATGGGTAAGGTTTTTGGTCCAAGCATAGACAAATCTCTCTTTATAGGGTAGCCATATATCTGCGAGATAGCGTATAATTGGTGGATGAGATCTCCTATAGGTCCGATTAAGGTTATCAAGATTAACCTTATATTCATCTTCGGTAGATAATTGGACCAATTGACACTATACACGTATAAATTCATCGAATTGGGGAGTATTTTCGTCTGATTGGCTGATATCTCGTTTTGCCCTCGCTAAAACTGCTTTGTTGATATACCAAATACATAGTAAATATGGGGTATGATACCCCTAGATACTATATATCGCATTCATCAAAGCTAATTCGCGATTAGTTACCAAAATCGGACGAAAATCAGATTCAGATAAGAGATTTAGCCAATCAAAAAAGGTCTAAAGCACCCAAATATAGCTTATTTCAACCTCATCAGGCATAAAACATAGAGCTGCAGTGAATATATGGTTTGATGGCGTTATACCTACTATATAAAATAGAGGCATACCAAACCGATTAGTCTTATATGTGCAATCCATAATAAAAACCTTAAAATATTAGCCAATAAAATCATATAAAAATAGATGAGATAAATACCTTATTATATGAATTGGCCAATTGAATTGACTGAGGATGAGAGAAAAGAAAAAATTCGATATGCCCCATATTATCTTGTTTGAATGAATATTTATAACCTTCTGAATCGAGTAGTATCTATAGATATTCAAGAATACTACGTTCTCCTATCTCTTTTCGTCGAATTTCTGCTCGCATATTATAGATATCGCGTGGTATGATTCGTTGACGAGGGGACTCGCTATATAGCGCACTAATAATATGCTTCGGTCTAATAGCAGAGAGTCGTTGAATTAAGGTTTTCTGCGCTGGGGTAAATTGACGTGCGATTGGGTGCGCTATCATATCTAGATCAGCAGAATGATTATGCGTAGGGTTTTTCACCCGAAGTAGCCAATCAGAACCCTTCTGGCGACTCCCATATACCCAAAAAGGGCAATTTTGTCGCCTCGTACTCGTTTGGCGCCGTTTGGCGCCAGCAGGTGCCTGTATTCGGTCTGAATATACCCCAGATCTATCGCAATGTATGCAGATGTTCCGATTTGGGTTAGACCGCTTGATAGTGGTAGTATACCCCTGCGTTATACCCCACTGGCGCACGAAATCAACCAATTCATCCCGATTAGGGAAGGTTTGTTGTGGTGGGGGTAGTAGACCGGGCGAATCAGTAGTAGCAGGGGCAGGCGCAGCGGTAGGCGAATTGGGCGAATCAGCACGTAGAATAGCAGGCAAGGCAGGCGAATCAGGCGAATTGGTATGCAGAATAGCAGGCAAATCGGGGGTAGCGGCAGCAGGGTTGGCGGGGGTAGGCATAGTGGGGTTGGTTTGCGTGGTTTGCATGGTATAGTAGACGAAGTAAGCGAGGTAGGCAGAAAGCTAGGAACTAGCAGGGTAATAGTAGAGCAGAAAAAGAGATAAAGCAGAAGATAGAGTATATATGTAGTATATGGTTGCTATGGTGATGGAAGTGGGAGAAAAAAAGATTACATAAGAAAAAATTATTACATAAGCGTTTTGGGGTGCCAATAGCGAAAATTTTGGGGTGCCCCTATCAATACCCTGCATTTATCTCAATCACGTGCATTCTTATTGGCGACTTCCTACTTGGGTAACTTTTCCCTTCGAGCCGTCTCTTGCGCTCTCGCCATGTCCGACATTCACAAGTTGGTGGCTCAGTACTTCCAACTCGTGGACCCGCAGCATCTTGCTCTACCTGATGGCGCAGTCCTCGTTCAACCCTCGGTGCAAACGGCGCTGTACGAACGCATGTTCAACGAGAGCACATTATCTCCTCTGCCACCAGCTAACTACCGGGAACGAGTATTGAAGTTGATTCTCTCGCGGATGGAGAATTCCTTGAAAGATCCAGAGGAAGATGTATGGCTTTTCCTTTCCTTTTGCATTCTTTCCTATGACATGTATCTTCTATCCCATAATGCCAATTGTTTTCAATACGGACCAATCGAACTGTGCTCTGACCAATGGATCCCATTTCCTTTCTTTTTGTTCCGAAATAGGAGATTCAAGACGATCTCATGAACAGCTGGAGCAGCCTCGTGGCGCAACCCAAGGCCTCGGCCCTGGAGCAGGCGCAAAAGCTCTCACACATCAAATACATTGCCCCGACATCAGCAGGAGAGCTCAACGACCCAGAGCGCAGCGTCATTACCTCGGAATCGCGCGGCCTGATCCTCTCTGCCGGCACCACGGGGTTCCGCACCTGGGAGGCGGCGCTGCACCAAGCCTCGTTTCTGGCGTCGGCCGTCGGCGAGGCCCTCGTCCATGGCAAGCGGGTGCTCGAGCTCGGCGCCGGGACTGGCCTTGTCTCGCTGTTCTGTGCGCGCTATCTCGGCGTGCAGAGTGTCGTGGCTACTGATCGTGAGCTGGCGCTGATCGACAATATGCGCGCTTGTGTGTCGCTGAACCAGTCTGGAGCGTCTCTGCCCATCTATCCCGCTGTCTGGGAATGGGGCACACCTTTGGACACGACGGGAGATCTGGCCGAGCTTGTTTCAGATGCAGGGCTGCAATTTGATGTGGCGCTCGGTGCTGACTTGGTATCTTCTTTTTTCTCTTCTATTTTTGATTCTGTCGCTTGAGGCATTGTTTTCTGACGACTCTCAGGTCTATGATGCAGACCTTGTGCCATTGCTGTTGAAGACAGTGCGTGATCTCTTCGAGAACTACGGCGTCGAACATTTTATCATCTCCGCAACCTTGCGCAACGAAGACACGTTTCGCACGTTTCTGACTGGATGTGGTAAGTTGAAGTTGTCTTGTTTCCTCGTCAGATCATTTGCTGCTTATGTGTACCCACCTGTGGACCATAGCTAAAAGCCCATAGAAACCAACTCCTTCGCCGTCGACATGCTTCCCTTCGAATCCGCGCCCACAGAAGACCAGACGGGCTTTTTCCATACTACCAGTATCCCCATCCGGACCTACTGCATATCGCGGTCCATGTCAGGTGCCCATTAGATTATTAGCAAATGAGCCCCAGGTTGGGAACCTACTTATTTACCGGCCCATGCGGGTAAGGCACGAATGATTGAGACGAGACCATGACGACCCATAGAGAAAAGCGATTAGGGTTCGCTTGCGCAATGAATTGCAGTTCTGCTTGATATGGCTTATTCGTGGACTTTATGTATCCCAAGACAGGGTTTATAGAATGAGAAGTGACTAGTTGCGAGTCAGATTTGATTATATCAAGGCTAAATATCAACCATCGACAGAAACCAAAGAACCTATCATCCAAGGGGAACCAAGGGAGATGAAAAAAAAAATTAAAGTAAAGAAAGAATGCGTCCGTGTCGGGGTATCATAAGCGCGACTGCCACCAAGCGCCGTAAAATAGCGGATAATGCAAGAAAGTAAAGTGCCATGCCATGGGGAGAGAATTCACAAAAAAGAATGGTAGTGCACTGCGAAGATAATATCGTGACAGGAGGAAGCCTCATTAAAAGAAGGTATGGATAATTATAGGCAGGGGAAAAGGACCTGAAGAGTGCAAAGTTTGGAGACTTCAACCGTGTTCCTCGGCTAGGCTCTCTCGCAGTAGGTCTTCGTCAATCCCCTGTGCATGTACCACGGTGGGAGCAGAGGGTGGAGGACGAAATCCCATGATGGGCCCCTTTTGGTTTACGCCGGGGAACCGGAAACCCAAGGGTGGTGTCGGAGCAAGAGGGTTAGGTGTTCGATGAGTGTGATGAGTGGTATCAGGTGTTGGCGATGTAACAGATTCTTCCGAGGCATCGGCAGTAGGCTCATGGGAATCGCGATCTGGAGATACTGGGGCCAGGCCCCAGCGGCCCAAAACCCAGCCACCCACGCGGCGACCCAGTGTCGCAGACTTGCGAGGAACCGGAGTTGCAGTCGAGCTGGTGCTGTTTGTATCGGTAGAAACAATGGACGAGGAATCAGTCGGCAGGTTACTTCCTGCGGCCACTGATGCCAGCAAGGACCGGGATGACTGCTTCGAGGCATTGGCCCGATCGACCGTGATGGTAGGAGCGGAGATGATGGGAGGCGTAGAGACTAGCTCAACACTAGGTGACACCATCCGCTGGGGAATCTGCTTGCCGGGATGCCAGTCACTCATCCGTGAGCGGCGATTGGTCGGGGTATGGATGTCCATGCCAGCCACAGAGAACAAGCTGTCGTGCGAAACAGACCTGCGCAGAGACGAGAACTGCATTGGCATGCCAAATGGGTCTTCTTCGGTGGTCGCGGGAGGCTCGCCAGCGACGGACCGCAAGTATGGCCCTGATGATGGCTCTGATTCTTCCGGAATCGCAGGTTGCCGAGGAATGGCTTCACCAATATCCAGTTGATCATAATGCTCGTCATCAAATGTTTCTACTGAATCATCTATTGATGTGTCGATGTTATCGAAACCAGCCAGCGGCCTGAATGGCATGTCAAGTCCTTTGAGGTTGCGTGCACCCATCAGTGGCGAGGAGAATACAGCGCTGTCGGGGCTAGTAGGCTGAGAGAAATCAGATCCTTTATCGATACGGTCAAATATTGACGATGTGCGGAATGCGGATTGCGGTGAGCTTGCAAGAGAATCCGTGACAGGTGACTGTAACGACCAGTGACGGGAAGATGGGGGCGGAATGGAGATGGAAGTTGGACATAGGATGGTAGACATGGACGAGCCAGACGACTGCGATCGATGAACGGGTCTGCGAGGAGACTGGGCGCCCATTGCGGAGTGCAAGGGAATCGGGCTTCCCAATGCGGGGCGTCTCTTCTTGACACGACGGTTGAGTGGGCCTTTCTCTTTCTTGGAGGTCGGTGAGTGGAAGTGATGGTGGATGTGGAATTCTTGCGAGACTCGGCGTTCCTTTGACTCCAATTCCTCGCTCAGAGTTGTGAAAGGCGCACAGTTAGTATGACCCTCGTCATCAATGCCGGCCAGCGGTTGATGAGACAGAACTTGACCCCGCAGGTTCTGCACCTCCTGATTCGAGCTTTCAAGCATTTCACGCAACTCCATGATTCCCACCTGCAGGTTGGCGTTGTCCTGTAGGATATCCTTCACGAAGCGCGAGACGACAGTCGTGCTACCGACATGGCGGTCAAGATCGGACGCAGCAGCAGCGCCCTTGAGACGGCCCGCAGCATTATCCAGCTCACGCTCCACGGCCCTCTTCCGCTCCATGCGTTGAACCAGCTCAGAATGTCGTTCACGCTCGTCGTGCGCTTCTTTCTCAATGCGGTCAACCTGATCATGAAGGTTTCTCAATGCGCTCTCCGCATTCCGCCACCGTTGCACAGCCGATTTCTCATCATCCTGAGCCGAAGAAAGCGATTCTTGCAGTTTGGACTGCTCCGTTTCCATAAGGGCCAATTGGGCCTCGAGATCGGCTGCACGCGAAGCAGCCACCGTCAATTTGCGCAGTTCAGACTGCGTACTCTCCAAGGTAAAGGTCAGTGTGTTGACATGCTCGTCAGACTCAGCAACAGCCTGGTTCAAGCTATCCAGCTGCTCTAGCAAAGAGCGGTTCTCCTCGACGATGCGCGCATTTTCGGCCTGAACCTGGCGCTTTTCGCGTTCGAGGGCATCCACGCTGGCCAGCAGCCGGTGGCGGTCCTCTTCCGCCTCGGCCATGTAGCTTTCATGGCGGTGGAGCAGGGCCTGCAAAGCAAAGGTCAGCGATGACGACCCAAAAGAACCTGCCGTGGCAGAATAATCATGAAAGGTAGTCATGACGGACGCCAACGCAGCGAGAGAGAACAGGAGACCGCAGTCCGAAGGTGGCCATGGGGAAGAGGAAGCAGGCGTGGACGATTCCCTCGGGGCGTATATGTGTATGGCCTGTGGGGGGGGGGGTTGTGGGTATGGGACAGGGAAACTCCCCTCCAAGCAGAGAGAAGGAACAAAAGCAAGGAACAAAATTATGCACTTTTCTCCGGAATGACCACAAATGATGCATCAAACATGCATGGCTCAGCCAGCCTCAGGAACAGTCGTGACACCCAACTGACGTTAATCACGTCAAATCCACATACCTGACCGAGTCTCGCAGCTATGGCGAGGTCTTTCTCGAGGCCCTCGAGGGTGACATTGTTGTGCTCGAGCAGCGCACACTCATCGTGCCCACAGCAGCAGCGCAGGGTGGTGGGAGCGCTTGAGTGGGCAGGAATGCCGGGGACAGCGTCCGGGTCCGAGCTATGCGGATGGGAATCCATGGGCGGCACGAGAATGCAGCCCCTTGGGGGAGCGATGCGTGACAGGCCAGATCATCCAGGGAGAGAGATCTCTCTACATGGATCTTGGACCTGTGTCACAGTTGATCACAAAAGCGGAGAAAGAAACAATCAGCTCGGATCCACCAAGCCATCCACCAGGTCACCGATGACTTGGCGGCTGACTAAAGCGATTATGTCATACTTCAGGACGATGCCTGCCTTTTTAGGAAGGACGTGGACAGCTAGAATCCACTTATCCTACCCGGACTCCCGCTGGGGACCTCTGAGACTTATGACTTGAAGATTTCTGGGGATCTATTGCAGTGACGAGTGTTTCATTTGCTCATTTGGTCCAGAAAACCCTTTCCATGGCAATATATACCACAGCAATACTTGAAAACCACTATAGATAGTAGCCGTCCCCTCGAGTCGGACCCACAGAATTTTCAGCTGTCGGACCCACAGCATTGTCAACAGCTGAAAATTCTGTGGGTCCGACTCGAGGGGACGGCTAGTAGAGTTTGGGATATCATTCAAGTAAGAGTGGACACGGCCATGCATTCGCTCTCTCCGAGCAGCAAATAAGAGATAAGTCTGAGGTAGAACAGAAAAGGGGAACTAGGGGAGAAAATCCTCGACAAGGAATCCAACATTCTGGCGCATACCTTCAGACATAAGAAGGGAAAGAAAAAGAGAAAGAAAATCAAGTCGTCAAGAAAGAAAAACGAAAAACAAAAACCCTACTCCAGTGCCGATTAAAGCAAAATGTCATTCCGAACATTGATAAACGCCCCAGCGCCGCCATCTTCACTGATCTCGTTGACTAACACCTCCGTTTGCTGGTAGAGCCTTTCCAGGGCAGCAGCAGAGGATTTACCCAGAGAGACTGCAGAGAGATTAGTACGTGAGAAAACAAAGATGGTATAAGAAAAACTCACCGAGAATGGCCGAGTTCAGCTCCTCCGCCACAGCCACCCGGCCTGCCGGGTCGAGGTAATGCCCATGCACCGACCGCTTGGGATCTGGGTACGCGACCAACGAGAAGATATCCTCCAGCATCTTTTTGTCGCCACCGTTCTCGTCGGATGGATAGTCCATACGCAGCTGCTGCCCGTACTGAACAGCCTCGGTGAGGAGCTCGCTGAACTGCGCTGCGGTCTCGGGCTCCTCCGTGTCCATGCCATCTGCTTCCCAGCCTTCGCCGTCATCGAGCTCCATCTCCTGATCGAAGACAGCATGCTCGTCTGAAATTCCGGACGAAGTGTCCTGGCGCCGTTTGGAGGTGGCTGCGGCCGTGGCTGCGAACAGTTCATTCGACCGGCGCATCATCTCAAGGAATTTGCGACAGCGGAGCTTGAAGTGAATATGGGGGTAGTCCTCGAGGACATTAGTATAATAAGCCTTGGTGTGCTTGAGGGCCTTGTCGATGTCGCCGTCCAGAATAGCAGCGCGGATTTCTGAAAATGGGTTAGGATGCCGACCATGAATACCTGCCGAGGTAGGTTACAAGGATGAGCCACTTACTATTACGGTTAATAGCCTCCCGGTCTTCTTCCACCTCGTACTTTTTCAATGGCTCATCGCGACCGTTTTGCAAAGCCGTTGTTTCGGTAGCCACCTCTTCTGCAAATGCGCGAGCTGTCTCCACGTAGCCATCATGGGCGAGGAACTGCGCAACCAGCTCCTGCAGCAGTGCCGGTTCATCTAGCGGTGGGTGGAGACTATCAGTGCTCGTGGCGTTGATCTCTGAATGAACAGACGCCCTCTCGTGCTGTTGAACGGTCAGTTTGGTCAAACAAGCCACCAAAATCTCGAGTCACATACCCGGACCATGCCGTCAATATCAAACACAAACGGCTCCTGTCCGAAGTTCGCCTTGAGGTGTACCGGTGGTTGTTTCTTCATCCCTACGGACGGATAGAGCTTCACATTGCGAAGTTCATGAAACGCATTACCTAAATCGATCAGCTTGGATTCAGCAGTAGGCCACAGGATCACATACCTAAGAAAACGCCGTTTTTAGTGAAGAAGGCAGATCCCGTGGAGAAGTTCACACCACATCCCACCGTATCTCCCACCCCAAAAGTCGGGCCATACGGCCGACCTTGGCCTTGGCTTTCGCCGAAAAAGGATTTGCCGTCATCGCCATGGTACGCCCAGGATTCCTGCTCCCAGCCTGGAAGTCTCTCGACGGAGGCCTTGGGGCTGGAGAAGCCAATCCCGATCATCCTGCACATCACATCAGTAAATTGATCCAGCCGGTTCCAGACACACAACATACCCTTCCTTCGGCTTAGACTCGATCTTAATCTCAAAGTAGTATATTCCACATTGGGGCGGCATGGGGTGGTCGGCGCGCAAGGCGGCGGCTTCGTGGTCATGCTTGTGCACGGGGCCAGTGTAGCGGACATCGAGACCATCGTTTGACAGCTCGAGGCCAGCATATTTGTCCGAGGTGCTCCACTGGATGGGCAGTGGCATAAGCTGGTCGGCGGGGGTCGGAGGTTCCTTCTCGATGATCTCATAGGTCATGCCGCGATGGGACGGGGCCATGCGGGGCAGGTGGACATGGCTGGACGAGGCGGAGAGGGGAGGGTTGGAGGTTGAGGTAGACGAGGAGGCATCACGGTGTTGGGCAGCAAGCTTGGCTCGATGGGCGTCGTCGAGGCGGGAAACGTAGCGGGAGTTGCGGAGGTAGGACGGGGTGAAGAATGAGGGCCCATCGGCCAGACCCGGCCCGTGTGGGAATTCTGCTGGGCGCAGGTAGCTGGCGAACTTACGGGAGTAGGAGGGCACTGAGTCCGGGGACGCCGGGGACCTCCAGGCGGAGTTTAGGTGCATGTCTGCGGCATCGACACCGGACAGGGCCCGGTGGAGGCGACTGTCGGGCTGGGAGGGCGGTGGATAGGATGAAACTGGATTAGTGTCGTTGAGAAGATGGGCGAAGGAGCCGGCAGTAGGGGGTGAAAAGGCGTTGCCTGAGACCACAGAGGCGTAGGAAGAGCGGCGTGGAGCGGAGGAGATGCTGGGGCCGGGATATGAGGATGTTGGAGCTCCTCGAGCTCCACCGGATGGGGGGAAAGGAACGTCGGCCATGCTGTCACCTGTCGGCCCCCCCTCCGAATGATGCCAGAAGGGAAAAGGAACAACTCAACGTTGGGGCCTGCAACAAAAATAACGTTGCTGGTCAAATCTGCCGTGGGAGGGGCTCTGCTGACGTTGCGTGACGAGCGGGTCATCTGGTGACCGGAAGCAGCGATGAATCTCGAGATGTTGTTCTTGCAACACCACCGTTGCCCGGTTCCCTCTGAAGGGGAAAAAAATCAAGTCACGTCAAAGAGCCCCTTGGAAATTCGAAGTTTCTTGGTCTCAAGAAGCCGGCGATGCAATGATTGCGGGGAAAGGAGAGCCCTGGTCTCCGACGCTCAAAGTTGCATTGGTACTTGACGAGGTACCTGGCCACCCACATCATTCTGGGGGGTGATGAAGTTATTGTGTGGTGTACTACGTCCTTGGGCGTAAAAAAGAAAGAAAATAAGAAGTAAAAAATTTAGGGATAGAAATATACTTAATAGGGATACCGTTTAATTAGAGGATTAAGCGATTCTTATAGGAGTTAGTTTTTCGTGATCTTTTTCTTTCTCTTTTTCTTTTGTTAATGATAGTAGTAATAGTAATGATAGATATATTAACGATTGAAAGCGTACTATGATAGGATATTCAATGAGTTTCAACTGGGTGGAATATTGCAAAAATCACTCTTTTCCATCCAGAGCAAATACCACCGCTAATCCTGTAGAAATCATAATTGAGAACTGCAAGAGAGCAACCTCCAAACCTACCATCCGTAGGGTTCTGAGCCACATGGGACACCTTCACCTGCACTTGTTCCTGTTCGGGAGAAGGCAGGGGAAGTTCTTTCTTGACCAGCTTCGGCAATTGGCCGTCTGGCGCCTGTTTGGTGGTGCTCCCATGGTGCCAATAGCTGATTGAGAGGCCTATATACAATACACAACCCCAAAAAGATAAAGCTGTGGCGACCCTAGCATGAACTGAAGGAGGCCATGATTCGATTCCCATTCCTTTGTCCACGGATAGTCCAGTTCCTGCAACGCCATCCCAGAACCTGACAAGTAACATACCTTCAGAAGACATGAAAAGAAAGGTAAACAAGAAAGCGCGACACATAAGAATAATATACAATATAAGGTCATGTGGCCTCAAGCTGCCATAGCAATGGCCGGTGATGAGGGTTCGATTGGATTTGAAGGGCCGGGGGTGACATCCCCGTCGCCAGAGTTGCTTTTCTCACTGGTGACAACGCTGCTACCATTGACTGTGTCCGGGCCGGGAGGTGCCAGGGTGGGCTTGGTGTCACTGTCACCACTTTCGAGGGCAGCCACCTTGCCGTTGACAGGCTCTTCCAGCTTGGATGATCTGAAGCTGTGCCAGGCAGGCAGCTGCCACAAGACACCCGTAAAGCTTCGCAACTGCAGGGGCTTGCGCTCCCACTTGCGGCAGGGGGCACCGGTGCGGTCGAGGGCCCGCAGACCAGCATTGATGGCACCGGTGTTGGCCTTGGGGCCGAGTCGCTGTCCAGCAGGCAGTTTTGATGCATCGGCTCCCTCCTCTCTGTGATGATGTGAGCTCAACTAGATCTTCCTTACAGAAAAAAAAATCATCGCCGATGTGGAATGTTTTTACTTACAGGCGAGGCCGCTTCTTGGGGCCGGGTCTTCCCCTTGACCGAGCACCTGGTTCGGTCTGACCATTTGCTCTCTTGTTTCCTGGCTTCGGACCCGGAACTCCCTTCCGGCGCGGTGTGTCAGCTGGAGTTGCCCCGGTGGCGGGGGTCGAGTTGGCATCGGCATCAGAGCCATTGCCGGCCGACGAGGGCCGCGCTGCCGGGGCTTCGGCAGACGAGGCCGGCGAGGAGCGTTCCGGGTTCTTGGTGTCGACGCGGTGTTGGGGCGTGTTTTTGGTGTCGTGGCTGCCGAACTGTTGGAGCGCGTGTGCCGACACCTTCAGGACCACGACCATGGAGTTGTTGGCATTGTTCTTCGGGCCTTTGGAGCGACCGTTGCCGGGGCCTGCAGCAGGCATGATGAATTGCGGTCGAGGATCAAGGGTCGAGTCGAAGTGGAGGTGTGAGGATGGGTTAAGGGTAGTTGAGGGTAAGCGGGTGACGGTGGACGATGATGTAGGGAGGCGATTCCCAGGTGATCGTGACGTGTCCGCCCGTCCGGCTCAGCTCGAGTTTGTTAGGGTGCAGCGAGAGTCTCAAGGGTCGTCGAGGGTGGAGCAAGCATAGTCTGATGGAAATGGGAAGGGTAATGGGAGGGGGAAGAGAGAAGGTGGAGGGGGGAGAGGGAAGGAGATGGGAGAGAGTAAGGGGCAAAAAAAGGGATCGTGGATCGCATCTCGTCTAACTCGTTGAATAATTAACGTGGTTGAAGGTGAAGCAGCGAGGGCAAGTTCCGGGCGTGACCATACCATACGCGTGGCTT
This sequence comes from Penicillium alfredii, assembly GCF_028826965.1. Taxonomy (NCBI): domain Eukaryota; kingdom Fungi; phylum Ascomycota; class Eurotiomycetes; order Eurotiales; family Aspergillaceae; genus Penicillium; species Penicillium alfredii. The sequence continues at coordinate 2,686,954 of NW_026622704.1, forward strand.
TGTACCTTTCGTATGGGGTCTCCATACTGAAGGTACCTGGGGCCTTCATACTTGCCCAAGTTGCCCCGATGTGTACATGGCCTCGAAGAAATCTTTTCTTTTCTTTTACTCTTTCGAAGAGAAATATGTGTATTGTATTGAACTGAATGGTGTAGATATTCTTATATTATTACTGTCATTCGACTTTTCTACAGTAAACATGATCCGTACACATTCCCAATACACTCCAAACCCGATGATGGATCATTCCACAATCCCGCAGTCTCCCGAAACCAACCTGAGTTTTCCGTGCGAGTTTTTCTGTGACTCGTCTACTCGTCACGACCTTCGACTTGTACCTCATCTGCTTTGTCAAGGTGTTCGCCGACGAAGCCATCGCATAAACTAACGGCAACTGTCGCAGAAACAACGCCTGCTATCCTCATAACACAATCACCAGTCATTTGGGTCTCCGTCCTTCTACTAGATGGCTGACCGAATTGCTCCTCTTCGTACTCGACCGGGGTATCCAGACCCAAAGTGGCAGACTACTCACGAAGCTGATCGAGCTTGTGTCGTACAAATTGCTCTCGGTCTCGATATGTAGTGGAACATCCGACGTCAATTGATGGACTCGTTCTGCGATGGACGCCCTCGGCCCCCAGCAATATTCATCCAATAAATCCCAGTAAATCAGATCCACCGACGAGACCAGGCGAATTTGTTGCGGATGGACTCACGCATGCACTGAGAAAGGTGGATTGATCCTGTTGTGGTTCCTTGGACTTATTCCCTTTGCTGTAAAGCCTGTAGGAATACCTCCGCTTTAGGAAGAAACTCTGCAAGGAAATCACCGGCACCCTTTTTGTCAATGATTGTGTGTGGCCGGTCGAGGAGCAGCCACCATGGAATGCTGCCGGCGAATTGTGCAGGAGCAGCGTAACAGAATTCCCAGTCAACGACCCCAGTGACTTGGAGCGAGTCATTCACCAGCACATTACCAGGGCACAGGTCGTCGCAGAACAACTTGAACGGCCCGTAGTTGTCGGTCCGGTCAATGAAGTTCAACGCCGCGGCCTTCATCAAATGGCGACATGCATACTTCTCACGGCAATCGACGTCATCATAAATGCTATTCTACTGCTGCTCCAAATGAGACGATTGCAAGTCGAGGAGCGATGCAATATAATCAGTCGAGCTAGAATAAACTCGGGATGAAAACATGCTTTCCTTCAATCCACAAGTGCGCATGAGTTCGTTCATTTCGAGGGTCAGCGGTCGGCTGTCCACCGAGAGGCCTTTGCCCAGAACTTCCGATTGAATCAAAGTCGAGAGCCCAGAGCTCTAGCAGAATTCCCGCCATTTGTCCATAGATGGTTCGCAAGATCTGCTGGCCGATGATCGGATTGAGTGTTTTTTCTTTGACAGGCGTCACCCTCTTTGCGGAGAAGGTCCGACATCTTTTTCCCTTCGATCCAGGTCATGATGAGGAAAGATCCCAAGCCCGTCGGATTCTCACTCGCGGCCCCATAGGCAATGACGCGGGGCACGGGAATCGAGGTATTATTTGCAACATACTGCATAAGGAGGGCCTCTCGGCAGACTTTTTCGTCCAAGATCATGGATTTCCCCGGCAAGGGGAACCGGATCAGCCAGTCCTCGGCACCATCGTCCCAGTATAGGCGGAAGCTAAAGTTGAAGGAGCCACAGTGCATTGAGTGGAGGAGACAGTCATCCCGGTGTCGATAACGGCTCGTCGGCTCACAGATTCCCTGGGAAGGAGGTTGAACAGAGCTTCACCCAGTCTTGCTTTAGCTTGTCAAACTCGTCCAGGCTTATATCGTCAAAATCCATGTTTTGAATTGGATCTTTGCAATGGTTATGTCGATTTATCATCTGTCCATGTGGTGAGCATGCCAGTTGACCAGATGGATGTTCCCTAGGTACCTTGATATGTGCTCCAGGAAATATCTGGTCAGTATAGACCGTAAGTTTAGAGAAAGAATGGAATAAAATTTTGATGATGAGATAGGAGGGAAAAGGAGGTGTCAGCTCAAGGGACTGGGGGAAGCTGGGGGGAGAGAGAATGCATTATGGCCGAGTGCAGCTCTACCGGGCTCTTTCTGGGCGCCTAAATTAGACGAGAGAACGAGAAACACCCCGGGTCATGAAAGACACGATAACACATTAAATGGCATATGAAATGGAATATACAGGTCTACGCCAACTACAATGCTAAACAACGCAATGATAGCTACGAATGTATACTTCTGGGCTCACAATGATAATAATGAAAAGGCTATAGATGTTATAAGCATTTGGGAGATAATATGTAAATGCCATCGTTTTATAGAAAATCCACAAGCCCTATCAAGTACACAAGTGTCGAGGGAAGACTACGGTCGGGTCTACGTACTATACACAACACATCAGGCCAACTCTTCTCTAGTCTGTCCGACTTTCACCCTCGGTCTTGGACCGTTCCAGAACCCGCTCCACTGCCCGCTGCACTTCTGGGCTGGAGCGCACTCCGCCGAGGATTAAGCCCTCTTTCATGCCACGGCGCAAGGTCGACACGCTCTCGCGGTCACCGCGGAACGGCGCCTGGCCTAGGTGCAGCATCCGCGTGGCTTCGCGCTCAGCTGCGCGTGTCACATTCAGCAGCTGGGTACACTGCTGCAGGGTCTTGACAGACACCTTGTCGCCGGCACTATCGGAGTTATTCGCATCGGCCGGAGCGATCTGCGAGATGAAGATGTGTAGGGTGATGGACGCGCGACGGGCTAGAGTCAAGATTTGGAACGGGAGGAGGTAGAAAGATTGCTCGGGAAGCCAGGCGCGAATCTCCTCAGGGAGATAGGTGATTGGCATAAACACCGCTTGTGGTTGAGTGATCAAGGCGATCTCGAGGCCGAGCAGGGCGGCAAAGGTATAGAAGCGCCACTAGAGCAAAGTCAGCTTATTTTTTGTCTTCTTGTCTCTTTCCCCAATTCCTCTCCAAGACTCACATAGCGTCCCCAGTTCGCCCACCATAGCCAATTCAACGCCACCATCACGATGAACCCGCCAACATACTGCGGCACAATCGTGCGGGTCAACGCCGTCATGATAAAATCACGCGCGGTCTTCTGTTCGCCCCAACTGTTCATGTCCGGTCCAAACCGGTCGTACGCGAATCTCTTCACTGGATCCACAAGAGTCTCCTGGGCCCGGCGCAGGTACAAAAAGTAAGCCTCGGACCCGGAGTCCAGGCCGATCTTATCGGGGTGGTGCTGGGCGGCCAGCCGGCGGAACCGCGACCGGATCGAGCGTTCGTCGGAGAAAGGCGATACCCCCAGGACCTGGTAGAGGTCACCGGCGCGCTGGATCTGGTGAAAGGTCTCGTAGAGGGTGTAGAGGAGGTAGCTGGTGATTACGAAGATGAAGATGCGACGGCGGTGTCGTTCGTACCGCGCGGATTGCGGGAGCGGCCGAGGCTCGCCGGCACGAATAGTGATCCCATAGTACACGCTCTGGAGAAAGCTCGTTGCATACTGTCGATCACCATAAGCTTGAATGTCTATTATGCGAATAAACAAGACACTTCCGCGGATCCACTCACATTGGGAAGCACCGACCACCCCAGGAGGGGAAGAAACGAGGATGCAGCAGACTGCAATTGATCAAAGTCACTTTGCGACATTCTTGCAAAGATATTTGACAAGTTCTTCTTCGCCTGCCACCTGGCGATTACCACGGTCTTGTGGCCCCCAAAGTGCTAGACGCCATTTGGCCCCCTCCGCTCACCGCCTGTCTCCACCGCCTTCTATTTGGGACAAATCAAAATGGGGAAAAAAAAAAAGTCGACGAAGTACGAAAAGGAAACCCCAACTTTTGGACTCAATCCCAACCTGACAGCTCTGCGAGAGCGTTCAATTGCGTCCACCATGGCCGTCGACGCAATGGACATTGATACCTCCCCGGCCCGGACTGTGGACGAGCGCAAGCGCAAGCACAAGAATAAGGATGCAACGCCGTCGAAGAAGCGCAAGCAAACGGAGACACTGAAGTCGAGTGCCAGCTCGAAAAGCAAAAAGGGCGCCACGGACACGACATCGACCGAGCCCAAGACCGAGCCGGATTCGCCGTTCACGCTTACCACGGCCACAATCTACCTGCCCCTCTCGCCCATCTCCATCTCGCCGACGCATGCGCTAGCCTCGCTGCTCGCGGAGCATCTCTCGCCGCTGCTCCTGACCTACTTCCCGCCGCTGAAGGGCATTGTCCTGGCATACTCGAATGCATCCATCTCCAGCCGACCGCCCTCATCGACGGGCCGGCCGTCGTCCGACCCGAACCCTCAGCCGCTGACTCTCGCGACCACCGCCGACGAGTACGGTGTGCTGTATGTGTATCTAACGGCGACCTTCCTCGTCTTCCGCCCAAAGCGCGGCCAAACCCTCGAGGGGTTGGTCAACGTGCAGTCCGAGGGCTTTCTGGGCGCCGTCGTCCTCAATCTTTTCTCTGTTGGCATTGAGCGCAAACGCCTGCCCAAGAACTGGACGTGGGTTCCACCGGGCGACGAAGATGAAGAAGGAGAGTCCGCGGGCAGGGCATCTGCGAAAAAGAGCGCCCCGACTACCGACGATGAGTCGGGCGAGGACCGCGAGCCGGCCGGCTTCGACGCCGACAAGGAGCATTTCCAGCCCACCGCGTTAGCAGAGGAAATTACTATCGGCGGTGACGACAAAAACGATGACGACTCGGCCACGGGCTATTTTCAGTCCGTCTCGGGGCACCGGGTGCGTGGATCTGTGCGGTTCCGCGTCGTGGACGTCGATGTCATCCCGGGCACGGATCGCGATCGAGGCTTTTTGAGTATTGAAGGCACGATGCTCTCCCCCGCGGAAGAGGAGTCTGTTTTGGAGGCCGAGCGCCAGGGCCGGTCCTTCCCGCCGTCACTCTACATCCCGCCTAGGGGTGTGACGCGCATTGTGCCCTTGGCCCCGCCGGCCGAGCACAATGTCTCTGTCGTGGACATCGAGGCTCCGAGCGAAGGGAAGGAAAAGGATAAGAAGAAGAAGACCAAGGACGGTAAAGACAAAAAGGACAAGAAGTCCAAGTCCAAGAAGAAAGAAAAGGTCCACGGTTAGACTGGAAGAGAGTCTATCAACTACATCCTCGGTGGGCGTTCCGGTTTCTCTTTAATATTTTCTTTTTCTGTTGATGTCAAATGTGTATATGTCAATTGCCAGAATCCATATGCTATATCACTTGTGTTCTTTTCCCTCAGTATCTTCCAACTTCCACCCCATCTCCCATCTCCTATCTCACCCATCTTTCACACTATCACACTCTCACACTCTGAGGAACGCCAACCTGCAGCACATCCACACCGTCCACAATCTGTTTCTTGCCGGGCATGTTCCCACGACGCATCAACTCTGCCGACTTGGTCATGACCGGGTCCATGCCCATGGTCGCGACAGCAACCACCGTGTCCCCCCTACAGTAATACGCAACAAACTTGGCGTTCTCAGGCTCCCCATGGAGCAACACATCATCATACCCATTCACCGGGTTTCCGCAGTACCGCAACTGAGCGCCTACAGCCGACCAGAAGATCGGGATGAAAGCCTTGGGCGGCAGGGATGCAAGCGGAGCATGGCGCGCATGCACAATAGCGCGGGCAACGCCGCGGCCAGAGTTCTGGGCGACGTTCCAGTGCTCGATGCGGACGGGCGAGCCACCAGCGCTGAGGTCTGCGCCGGGCCCGCGGTACGGATAGGTGGCGATGTCGCCGACGGCGAAAACGGTGTCGTCGAGGCCCGGCACGGAGAAGTGGGTGTCTGTGCGGAGGGAACCGTCTTTCTCAAGCGTCACGGCCGCGTTCTGGCGCAGGAAGTCAGTGGCGGGCCGTACGCCGACGCCGAGAATCACCAGGTCTGCGGGGAGCACAGTCCCGTCCTGGAGGTGTACGGCGCCCACAGACTTGGGGTTGGCTTCGGCAGCAGTGGCCTTGCTAACGCCGGCGTTTAGCTGGAACGACACGCCGTTCTTTTCTAGGTTGCGCTGGAAAATGCGCCCGACCTCGACGCCCATCACGCGCTCCATGGGCGCGGCCTCCATGCCGACGATCGTGACCGAGTGGTCCTTGGACAGCGCATTGCCGACCTCCATGCCAATGAAGGAACTGCCGATCACGACGATCTTCTTCGGTTTTTCGGGACCAGCGGCAGCCAGAATGGCCTGGACATCGGCTATTCCACGCAGCGTGAAGATGTTTTCAAGCTCGCCGGTCTTGAACCCCGGCAGAGGGAGTGTGCGCGGCACGCCGCCAGTGGCGAGCACGAGCCTTGTGTAGGGGAAGGACTTCCCGGACTTTGTGGAGACGGATTTCGCCTGGAAGTCGACGCCGGTTACTTCGTCTGAGATGGTTTCGATCGCTGCGGTGGTGTACCATTCCCGTGGTCGCCATTGAATCTTGGACGCGTCTGTGATCAGAGCCTTGGAGAGCTTGGTGCGGTCGATGATGAGGTATGGCTCGCGCGATATGATAGTAATCTGGCCCGGGTATTTCAACTCGCGAAGAGCCTGAATGACACCGAGTGTGCCGCTTCCTCTGGTGGATGTTAGTGACACTTGCTATCACCCAGCACAATGCTGTCATGCGATAAGGGGAAGCTTTGGAAAAAGAAAAGAAAAGGGTAAAAGCTCACCCTCCGACGATGACAACCCGCTCCTCTGGCTTCGACACACTGCACTGGACCACGGGATTCCTCTGCCCAGCCTTGATATCGGTCTCGGTGCCTCGAATATACACAGCACCATCCTTTTCAAAGACGTCGAACTTATTCAAAGCATTTGGCGCAGGAGCATCCTCAACATCTCCGCTACCAATATTGAAGCAAGCTATTCAATGCCCATACCGTCAGCGTCCATTCATTCATAGTCTTTTTCTTCTGGGGCTCCTTGTGATTGAACAAAAGCTGACACAAGATAACTCTTACCTCCATGCCAGGGACAAGTAATCCGACCATCCGGCGCCACGACGCCCAGTTTCATCGGCGCACCATAATGTGTACAGCGCGGACTCATGGCATGGACCTGGCCATCGAACTTGAGGACCAGCACCCTGCCATCGGGGATACCTTCGACCTCGCATTCGAGTTTCTCCATGGGCTGGAGATCCGCGAACGAGGCGATATCCTTAAGCTTGTATTCTTGGGTGGCCATGGTGCGTGTGGAGAGACTGCGGGCGGGGTTGGCGGGGTGGAAGATGAGTTGCAAGGGAGGATACACAGATACAGCTATGGGTGATGCGGAAATAGATGGTGTTCTGGTGGCAGAGGATGAGAAGGTGGAGAATGACGAAGATACAAAAGAAAGAGAGGGATGGCTACCGCAGGCGCACGAGCAGCCTGGGTGATTGCGACAGCCACACCGATAACTCCGGGGCTGGGATGCGTTGGATGGCACTCGGGGGACACGGATTGGGAGGCGACGCCGGAGACTGCGGAGCATTATCGAGGGAAAACTAGGATGATCGATGATCGAGCTCCAGGGCACTCTTTACTGAGTCCATTGGATTCTCTCCGGGCTTGTCGTTCACGTCATCTCGAGGGAATCGACTTCGCGATCTTGTAGTGTATGCAAATGACATCACGCTGATCATCGCTGTCCGCCAATCAACGCTGACGTTTTGTCAGATGATCTCCAAGTTTCTTGCCTCAGGAATAAACATCTATCGAAAAGAATATATCAATAGAAGAAAAAGAAGCGGATCTCAAGCTCAAATAATACTTATTAATCCACTCGATTTCATGCCGTAACTCATTGAATTGACTTGAGAAAATATCCGCTAAACGAACGACTATGCCACCCATACATACAGCATCAAAGATACATACAATCCCTACAACAGTAATAAGTACCAGTACCTACTCGTAGGTACTTTTGGTGTAGATATCGACCCCACCAATTAACTCAGAACTTCCGCGACCATGGCTTCTTCCGCTGAGTCTGCGGGCTGATACTCACCTCAGTCATGCGCTGCACCTTCCCTGAAGAAGCCCGGGTCTGTCGCCCCGATGATCGCGGGAGGGTATCCTGGTCTGCACCCGGCTTGGAAACCCACCCCGACTCCCCGGAGCTCTGCGACTGTTCCGGCTCTGGGTTGGTGTGTGCTGGGTGCGAGGAAGCCTCCGGACTGGCAGTCAAGTCCACGACTTCAGATGTCTGGGAGGCATTGGGCTGGGAGGCAGAACCTAAATCCCGAGAGCGAAGAGATCGTTTCAAACGGGTGGAGGCCGGGGGCGACTCGGTCTCCATTGCTGCCGATTTCTGGGACTGAGGCTCTGCTTGGCCGCTCCTGGGTGGTTGACCTGAATGCGAGGCCTGTGATGATTCGCGTGAAGAACCCAGGTCGAGGTTGTGGTCCATATTGTAGTCGTCTTGGTCCTGGTCCTTATCCTGATCTTCCTCCTTGTCCTCGTCTTCGTTGTCTTCATCCTCTTCATCCTCACTTTCGTCTTCATTGTCATCTTCCTCACGCTCGTAATCCTCATCGTCCTCTTCATCTTCATCTCCTTCCTGGTCATCTCCCCCTACTGGACCATTCTTCAACATATCGAGAATATTCTCCCATGAGTCTGGAGCTTGGACCGAGCTCCCTTCGACGCTGGGGCTTTTCTCGACACCCCTTGCGGATGGAGACATCCCCGAGCCAGAGACTTCCGGCCGTTGAATCGGGGACAGTAGTGAGTCAGGTCGGGAAACGTCCTCTGCTGAATCGGCAAAAGGGGCAGGCTGGTCATCAACGACCCGGCGATCGTGCTGTTGATGCTCAGGAGATAGTTCAACGCCAGACTGATTGACGGACGCAAAGGACAGCGCAGAGAAGTCTTGATTGGAATTGTCTGCCAGACCGGACTGTAGTTCTCCGATCAAGGTATGGCCATCGAGATTATTTCCATCGAGGGTACGTCCTTCAAAATTGCTCTCTTCGATTTCGTCTTCGACCTGAGGCTCTGGGCTATCGTGTGCCACAGATCGAGCCGAGTGAAACCCGGAGAAAGACGGCGAGGGCACTGTGAAGATGCCGCTGCGCTCATCGTGTCCGTTCTGAGCTTGCGTCTGCGGGAGTCTCACCCCGCCAGGGGTTTGCTGGGGGGACGCGGTATTTGACGCCCGCGCGAAAGACTCGCGAGGCGTCTGGAGCTGGTTGTCGTCAGTCACAACGGTGATGAAGGTGGTTTCATCAAGATCCATGTCGGCAGGCGGAGCTGCTAGTTGGCCGTTCGGCATGAAGTCCTGGATTACAGAAACACTAGGGGACAGGTAAGCGCACAGAAACCACAACCAAACTCAATGCACTGACATGCTACCTTCTTCCGTATTGTCCCCACCCGCCATTTCGGCATCCACAGGCCCTGGCGCAGGTCGGAGAAGCTTAGGGTCGCTGAGCTCCGCAAAGGTGAGATCGCGATAGCCGTCGTCTTCTTCTTCGTCGTCCTCGAGCCCTGGCATTTCAAACCCGCTGTACTGACGGGGCTCGTCATCATCTGGATCGACAGCGTCATCCTTGGGCTTTCGGTGACGCTGTGCGAGTCGTACATTGAGCATGCCGTGATCCAGAATGGCGTGGATCTCAGCCACACGATATTCGGACATCTGGGGCTGCCAGTTGGTAGCCTTGGACATGTCGAGCTGTCGGAAGGCAATGATTGCCCCAACCTTTGCATCGCTATCGGTCAAATCCGGTACAGAATCCAAGTCACTGGGCAGAGCAGGAAGATCATCCGGGACATCCGTGGCCGTCGCCTTGTGGTCCTCCGCAGTTGGGGCCTTGTTGGTTTCCGGCTCAGGATCATCGTAGTTGAGTTGAATATCACCATCATCGTAGCCTCCATTTCCATCTTCGTACTCGTCTTGCTCTTCTTCATTGCCATAGTAGACCTGGGCTCTCTGCTTTCTCTTCCGCTTCTTGCCCCAGCCCTTGCGCTGTCGGATGATTGCATCGGCATCCGAGTCCCAGCGTTGTTCGAAGGGGAAGGGAGGCGCGCTCAATTCGATGTCGTCAAAGACGCACTCGGTAGCCCGGATGACCAACTTGTTCTCCCAATCCACGTCCGACTCACTGTCCTCCTCGACCGGTTGCGTGTCCACTGTCTTCTTCCGAGGCTGAACAGTACTAGCCTGGGCAGCAAACTTTCGCCGTGTCTCGTCTTCATCTTCTTTGGTGCGTGGCGTTCGCATGCCAAGAGATCCGAACAGCATCCGTCGAGAGCTGGCGATATCCAAAGTCCGTCGGTTAGCAAGTTCATTGTTGTACTTGTCGGCGTCAGCTGCTTCTTCGGAGAAAGCCGCCTCCATTGCAGCAGCTTGATGCGGCGGGACATTTTCCTTCTCCGAAGTCTCGTCCACATCGACACCACCAGATGCCAGGTCCCGGAGAAGCTTTTGACGCTTGGCTTCGAACTCCCTCTGCTCTTGTTCCTTCTTGTACGTCTTGCTCGGGGCACTAACAACAAAGCTCGATTCCTCGGGGATATACCAGCCTCCGTTAGAATTTTCCCACGAGCGCAGGGCCGCAAAGTCGGCCTCCGCTGGTAAAGCACCGAGCTCCTTCAGCTTCGAGAGACGGCGGCGAAGCTTGTACCGATTGTTGCTTTTTCGCGTCCGCACTGATCCTTGACCGGGTGGATTCATGATAGATCGCTTCTTCTGGGAACGCAGAGAAACTTCTTCCTCTTCTGACTCCGACGAGGATTCTTCCGAGGAATCGTCTGAATCAGATGACGAATCGGACGACTCATCCTCTTCCGAGGAGTCATCCTCAGATGAGGCATCACTGGAGTCAGTAGACGAGGGCGAGGACGATTTGGGCGATTTGGGTGTTTTAGAGGTTGACGGTGTCTCCACAGCACTCTCATCAGATTCCGGCAGGTCAGGCATATCTTCGTCACCCTTGTTGAACCTCACGGCCTTAGAGGTCCTCGGCGACGTTTCGTCTCCGCGAGACCGTTTGCTAGAAAGAGATGAAGCCCCAACCAGTGACCCTCTGCGTAGAGTATCGGCCGACGACGGTCGCTTGGCTGTAGACGTAGAGCGCAAGGTGGGCCCACTCGCTGTTCTCCTAATGTCGATAAACTGGGATGCAGGCTCTTCGAAATCCTCCTTAAGAGCTTGGAGTTCGCTCTCCAATTCATCCTCTTCCGGCTCAAATTCAGCCGCGTCGCTGTCAGTCTCCGCATCATGGTCAATGGGGTGGCGGATGACGGTTCCCAGATCGGACTCCTCGTGCTCCGCCGGCAAGATCGACAGTTCTTTTCCAAATCCAGCGTCACCAGGCGGCACCCAGTCGCCATCGCCTTCTTCGTCAGCGTTCGGGTCAGCGGGTGGATAGTCCAGAGTCTGATCCCAGCCCGAGAAAATAGTGCGACGCTTCTTTCTAGGTGGAATAGAAACTCCAGGTCGCGCGGAAGTCGTCCGTTTCAGAAACGGTGACCCAAACGGGACACCATCGACGAGATGCTTGCCCTCGGCCGTAATCTGGTGACGGCCACAGATTCGCCGCGCTCGAAGGTCCGACAGCTGCAGGGCACGGATTCTAGATACAGCATGCAAAGTCAGTAAAATCGTCAATGTCGCGTCCTGGAATCGGGCGCGCGAGTTACTCCCACCTCTCTCCAGAGGGATCCACACGTACATAACTTCATCGCCATCGCGAAGGATTCCATCCACTTCCATAAAATGCAGACATTCCGAGCCGCCGACCTCGACGACATAATCCTCCAAGCCCCACTGTCCACTGTATTCGGGATCAAACATGCTCGGTTCGGTCTCGAGCGGCACTACCTCGTTCACGTCCTCCAGGAGCTGTGCAATTGTGTATCCGCCGTTCGCGAAAGCAATATTCGGTGTGCGTGAGGCTGCGATGGCCGAGGCCGAGGCTGCGCGATGGACTCCATATTCGCCCAGCGCAGAGGTTGCCGAGGTGGTTGTCCAGAGAATGCGCGTGATGGGCAGGCCATGACGCGAGATAATGAGGTGAAGGCGCATAATGAGGAAGAATTTAAAGGATATTTTAAACCATTTAGCCGAGAGAAAGCGCGAGAGCTGTGGTTTTGAAGCTGTTGTTCAGCTTCTGGGGTTGAGAACGTGGTTCGGGGGTGCAGTGGTCGGAGTGGCGTATGAGTCGTGTTCTTCGATTGAAATAAAACTATAAACGTTTATGGCGATTGGCACATGACTATTTGATTGGACATCCCCCGAATTGAGTCCAAGGCGCAGTGATGTCGTCGCAGCTGCCAACAAAGAAAAGAACGAAGCTCAAAACGTGGAGATGGACGGTTGGCGCTAACCGTATTAGGGTTGATGCCTCGGGCACCTAGCGTAGATCTGTAAACAATGAAGACGAAGATACAAGAAGTAATTGTCTCTTCATAGGGATTAATTGTGAAAAACTGTCTGAATAATCTATCCTGATATATGAATTGCAAATGACGCAGAAGAGGTGTCCAAATCCGACTGGAAGGAGAGTTGAAGATTGAAACATTACGCACGAACATGAAGAAAACATGCCATGATGCAAACTGTCACCGAAAATCACTGTCTCGGTATTTACATCATAATGTAAATTATTAAAATATGCATTATGCCGTTGAAGAAAAGAGACGCGACCTGACTCCGCGCAAAAATGGGCCAAGGATTCTTCGGCCACAAACGCCAGATCATGGCAGGAAATTGGGTATGCGACTTTGTGAGAAAAGAGACAATACCACAGATGTGGCATGATCCTATGTTGGATGTCAAGATGTGCATTCCAGCAGGGTTGACTTTTTTCTCGCTCCCAGGTTTGGTGAGACCAGCACCATATTGGAGCGATGGGTGCGCTCATAGTCACATTCAAGGCGGTTATGTCTCGAAAGATCAAGAGTGTCCTCGTCTATTCGGGCTCGGGACAGGTTTTCGGGTAGGCACGCCGAGATTCATGGGGCGAAGATTGTTCCGGGAAGGCTGTCGCTCCACGGCACTTGGGGCAAGTTGGTGGCTCTCGGCAACAGGCTGGTACTGCGGAGGGCTTTCCTCATCCACGGGATTCCGGGGGACCTTCATGGTACTTTGTGAACGTCTGACCGGAGACGTGGAGGGGGATCCAGAATGAGACTCGGGCGGAGTGGTGGGTAGCATGTCAAAGGATTCCGAGGACGAGCGGCTGTCGCGGCAGTAAGGAAGCGCTGAAGATCCCTCTGGCGCCGGGCTCTCCTCACGGGCCTTCCCCGTTTCGGCTGCCGATTTGGCATCAGTTCCAGAGTCCATGGCACCCCCGGAAGAAGAGGTATCTGGTGGGTGATACTCGCGGCGTGGTCCATCCACCGGGCTTAGGTTTTCCGCCATGGCATCCTCATAGCTGGGCGGTGCATCATCGTAAACCTCGGCAGTACTGACGGGCACTGGCGCATCCATTGGTCGTGGGGGCATAGGCGGCCGGCTGCTACCTTCGTTTGTCGGCCAGCTGGGTCGAGATGATGGTTTTGAAGGTGATGGTTGAAGAGTTGCCGCTGCCATAGCATCCAGGAGGGCCTGAGGGGGAGCAATTCCAGAGTAAACCCTGACCGGCATTCGTAATGGCAGAACAATGAGTTGCGGCTACAAAAAAAGGTCAGATGGGCAATGTCACAAGCGGTTAATATCCCCACATACCTTCATTTCCTTGACGGTGCCATGGGTTAGACCAACTCGCACTTCCAGCTCATAAGTTCTCTCGATATTACACGTCTCAAAGGATGGCGCAACCGAGTTAGGTAGAGGTAGATGGTTCCACAAGTTAGGGTCAATAACCCAATCGGTGCCTACCGCATCGCCCGGTTTGCCCATCGGGGTTTGCATGTTGCTGCGGCTCAGAATGACCCAGGAGCCAGTTTCTTTGCGAGTAAGATCATGGGCAATGATTTTGGTGTACGAAATTAGTTCCACTTGTAGCATTTGGAGAAAGATAATGTCTGAGGTTTCGGTCAACTTCCTAGCGATTAGACGAAGTGGAACTGGTTCGTTGCATGTGAGAATAGACGGGTTGGGGAGGCGAGCATCCAAGGCCACTCGAGGAGGTTCCGCATAAATGTCTCCAAGTGCGGCATTAGAAACGCGCGAGAACAGATTTTTTTTCTTGGAGATCTTGGAGAATTGGTGTTGCCGCCTTGCGTAAGTCTCCTCGTTGGGATTGCCAGTTCGGGGTGGCTCAATCGGCAAGAAATTCAAGCCCACGAGCTAACAAATTGTCAGCAATCTTGACCAAGCGCAATTGGACTTGTTCTCTCTCAATATGACACCCACCGCCCGGATATTCTCTTTGTAAAACTGTGGCCGAATGACCGTTGCCTTGACGAAATATTTGATGTCGGCCTCACCGGGGAAACCACTCAACGAGGGAGGCAGAGTCTTCTTGACATGGCGATTGGTGTCTCGGGCCATCTCAACTTTCAACCCGCTAAAGTTGAGGTTGGTGAGCATGCTATTGTGGGTGCTGCAAGCATTGTTGAAAGGGAACTAGACCGAGGTTAGGCGAGATGTGTCTGTGTGTGTTGAGAACCAAACCAAAATCATATTCACCTTGAACTGGAATGGATATTCGTACGTCCCTGGGGCGAACGTATACGATGTAGCTGGCGACCCTTGCTGCATGACACCCGGCGTAGGGAAGACGGTCGCGACCTTGTACAAGATCTGAACCCAGTCAGCTACACGTCCAAGATATCACAAAAAAAGCATCGGTGTATTAAATAGACAGTCACCGCTCACCTTGTGGACCTCCAGCTCTGTCCGCTTCTTATCGGAGTTCACATTCTGTGGGTTCCGAGGACCGGACAGGCGCGTGCGACTCTCGCCCTCCAACTTGACCTGGATGCCGCCGATCGCTGCTTCAGTATGTAAACCGAGCACAACCTTGCCAGACAGGAAGTCAAGGTTGGTGTAATGAGTATGCCGGCTGTCCAACAGGATTGTCGCGGACATGGCGACGGGCGCCCGAAACCCTGGCTAGGGCTCTCGCTCTCTGGTGTGGGGTGCGCGTGCGATCAAATCGTCAAATCGGGGGAATATCGACTGATCGGACAAGGCGCAAGAAACAATTCCTTGTGGAGGTGAAAGGAGTTAAGGTCGTGGGGTTGTCAGATTTGGAGGGGGGAAGAAATGCGGATTATATGCGAGGGGAAGCGGACCCGTGGAATGACGTCTGGGATCAACTGATTTGACTTGGCTTCGGCACCCACGGTTCACTCGCTGATTTCGCAGTGGTTTTAACTATTTGAACTGCGCCTCGAATTCGCTCAGCCACGTTGATCTCGCTGCCTGGGATGATTTTTATATGCAACTTGCGATCAACCGGAAGATGCCGGGATTCTACAAGATGCAAAAGACTCGGGAATGTCCATATATGTATTTTCTGATATAGTAAGTCTAGGATACTATAGGGCATTTCTTTGCTAGGGCTAAGGTTATCATTGTGAATATCATCATCATAGATCTCAAGATAAACAGAAAATTCAAGACATCGGTGTTCCAGGCACCAGAATTCCACGCGATTAAACAGGGTTCGATCGCTCTCGGCCCCACAATAATAATAATAGAATGTGATCGGCTTCAGCCCATCTATGTACATTGGTACTAGATAATATGGCTGCATATGGTATCCCGGGCAAGGAATATCGAGGTATTCGCATATACATCGTACACCCCGGTTATAGTCCCTCTCGCGCCAGCATATCTGAAAACAAAATCCAACCCCATTAGCTGTTGACCAGGTCCGATCCACGTCTACCGAACATACCTGCAATGGCCAAATAAAAGGCGACCGCGTTGAACTTTCTTCGGTTGCCGGTGATTTCCCCCGCCAGCCATTTCAGCCGGTTGCTCCAATTGATCAGGTCGAGGTGGCTCACGCCTACCAGGGTCCCTTTGTATCCGGAATCGCCTCCCCAGCGGCTGCTGGCCACGCTAACCAGGCCATCGTTGGGCCCTTCAGCCTCGGCGAGGACCCGATGCGATAGTCGGAAGACAGACCAGATACTAGGCTGCACGGATGCGCCGTACGAGAAGTACCTAGACGCGAATCAGATCCCCGTCAGCACAATAGATAGGTGGTGGTACGCACCGTACGTCATCCACATCCGGGGTACTAGGGTTGAACGTCTCGGCCATGTACTTTCGGGTCAGCTGAGCAAAGGCGCCGGTCTCAACATTCAATCGTTCAAGGGTATAGTATATCTGTGGGAGGCGGTCCGCTGCAAGACATGTCGAGTGAGCTTCCATTTGGGAGGGAATGCGAAGGTAGATGCATTCACAAACCTCCGATCTGTTCAAAGAAATAGTCCGCCACGGCCGATCCTGTCAAGTAGTCAGTCAACAATGTCGGAAAGAAACAGAGGTTGTAATACCAGACCTCGGTGCGGAGTCGCAATGGTGGTCAGCGACAACACTTTGAACTTTGATGGTCGAATATGGCTAATCATGTACCGTGAATCCAGGCCACTTTGACCGTTGCATTAGCTCGTGGAATTCGAAAGGTATTCCATCGCGATATCTCACCCCTAGAAAACAGATGAATAACGGCTTCAGTTTGGAAGACGAGAGGAGAGAGCTATCTTACCATGCTGTGACTGCACGCAAACCAATTATTATATTAACGCCAATGCTCCAAATAAAGCCAAGGACTCAACATACGCAATGATATTGACATCCTTCCCCCGCGCGCCGACTTCGATATCTCGGGCCAATTCCTCGGCGCGTGCCTCAATGGATCCCGACGGCGGTACCGTGGCCGTGATCACTTCAATTCCTTGCGCTGATAGTGCTTCCTTGATCCCACGCCAGTACTGAACACCGGGCAGGTATGGACCCGCGAGGCGCAACTCGTCAAACCCAAGGAGACCATGGGCGAGAACGACTGGGTGTTTGGGGGCGACTGCACACATATTGTCAGCAAGAGATATCCATGAATACAATAGTCTCTCGTGTCTCCATATACGAACTATAGTGGTCTCGGATCACCGAGTACTCGTCGTGAATGACCTTGCCATGGTCCTCCAGACGCGGTTCGAGGATTGAGTTTAACCTGCGCGGGGACGCGTGAAACCCGCGACGGGCCAGGTAGGATGATTGATCAAGCCAGCAGTTTACCAATTGGGGTTTGACTGCATTCCGAATCGCGACTGCATATCCCATGGCCGAAGGTGGTTGTTGTTTAGATGTGGGGATGACGCAACGGGGAAACCTATTTTTCGTTGCCTCAGGCTGGCATCTGCGCTAGAGTGCCTTGATATCGACCCCCACAAAGTAGTCACAAGGTAGTAAAATAAAAAATTAATGAGTGCATATTTCTAATCATTACGGTCCCTTGACTGTCTTCATAATCTATTCTTTCGTGGCTATTGAATGACCTTGGTCTAGATAGATCTACACCTCATCCTTCAGCCAAGGATCCTGTAAGAGTGCTCTGGCTGCTGGTCGTGCCTCTGGCAACCAAGTCAGAGTCCTTTGGAGGAATTGAAGGAAGCCTGTTTTGTTTTGGGGTCGAGTCTCAAGAGCCTCCATCGTGCGGGCGTGAGGGATGGGAGCCAGGCCTAACTATTCCCCTGTGATGCCAGTTAGTAAAGGATATACAGACGTACTGTGAGTAATTGAGAGCATAAAAGGGGCATCGTGGAATTGTTTTTCTCTTCTCCGCCACCATCATTTGTGAGCTTGGGGGGGGGGGGCAACATACCGCTTTCATCCCAATAGTCAGCCCTCTTCTCTGGGTTCTTCGCCAGGAACTCAGGCAGCGGCGGTCCCAATGTAGCAATCATCTCGGCGAGGTGGGCAGCATCGTAAAGATCGCCATCCTCATCGCGTGCTGTGAACAGTCTTTTTGGCTGGAAAAGATCCCAGGTCTGTTCTCGGAATCCCGTCAGCTTTCACATATCGAAAGAATTCTGATTCAGTTCAGACCCACCGTGGGGCCAACACTCCAGATATCGACTTAGTAACTCCAGCCCACCCAAAGGAGTGTCTCAGGGGCTCGATACTCCAAGGGCATGATGTCACCGGCATGAGGCCCGGGGCCAATCCTTGCCTTCCCGAGGCCGTGATAGGCGCGAGAGAGATATTGTCCGAGAAGAAGAGAAACAGGCTTTCGGGGCACAGGAACCTCAAACTCTCTGTCATCGAGCCTTTTAAAGAGGTTATTATCGTAGACACCAAGGAGCAGGTTACCAGGGTGAATATCTACCCATAAGTTAGTCACTCGACACACAAGGAGGAATCAATGGGGAAAAGAGCTGGAGGGTAATACCGGTATGAACAACCTCTCCATCGGCATGAAGAAAATCCAAAATCTTGAGAAGCTCAATAATAGCTTCCTTTACTAGATCTTCATCTAGTCCACTCTTTCGAAATACCACCTTCATATCACGCAGGCTCATCTGTGCAGCCAGGAAGACAAGGACAATGTGCTCCCCATCTGGGCCGGTAGCTATGAATGACTCCAGTAGTCTCCGGATGCCGGTACGTCCTTGGTGAGAGCTGTGTGCTATGCGACGGGCAAGGTGATCATAGCATGGAAGTTCACGGTGGACCAAGGAGGTATGCACATAGATTTTTAATGCGACACACTGATGATCTCTTATGCTAATTAAGAGTGCTTGCATACCTTAGATCTCGAGCAAGCCAAGTCGTAGAAGAACTGCCAAATCCGACCTTCGCGATGATTTGGAAGCGTTCTTGAAACACCTCGCCGAGGCGCACGGGATAGAAGCGATCGGCTCGGTAATCCGGTATTTCCTCCTCCTCAATCAGACGGTCGGCTTCAATGGTTTTAAATCCACTAGCAGGAAGCGGCCGGGGCTCTTCTCGAGCGGTTGATCTTGGTAGTTGACTGGTGAATGAGCTTATCGAAGAGGTCAAAGTTGTCCACATCGAGGACATTCTGCGCGTAGAGTGCACGGCAGGGCTTTGTATTCTTGTGGCTTTAATTGCATTTGGCCATAGATTGGTCCTCAATTTCAAGGGTTGTCTTGTTAAAGACGCCATTATTCCAAGGCAGTGAGAACAAAGTGTTGTCGAACGCGTCTCCACGGAGGTAGTTATGGCCAACGCTCACAAAATCTGCATCAATCTCAGGGGTGAATCCAGCAGCGCTCTTCAGCGTGCCTCCGGTCATGGGCTATCAGAATGAGACAAGCATGTATTTAGTCTATTGGGTCCTGGTGATAATGTCAAGGGAAATCCGGTGCTTACCACAGCCCGTACAGGGTTCTTGCGAGAAGCACTACCTGAATAAATTAGATAGCGGTTAGCAGGTGATATAGTAAGGCCATGGATGAAGAACAGAAACTCGGGCTGGAGAGCAGGAAACTCGGCCATGATGTTTATCTTTGATCAAGAATGGCAGCAAGGAAAAATTCTAAGACAAGATCTGATTCTCTTGGCTGTGAAACTAGAATTTGACTGCTGAAAAGGCCCCAGCGGGGTCACCTATACTTGTGATGCACATTCAGCTTTCCATCCTTCGTGGCGGTGACTGAGTCAGGGAGAATTTCCCTTTTAGGCAGGTTGAGGTATTTCAAATGACTCGAGAATCCTATGCTACGTTGATAATCGTCGATCACTATGGAGGCCATAACATCGATCGGTTACTGTACCATTATTAATTGCTCCTTATAGACCGATATCTCCGATGTCACCGGCATCCGAGCAAGACCTTCATCAATATCAGGCCCCTTGTATTACGCGGATTGATGTCACCTCGCAAGAGGCTACCAGATACTTCGGGCAGAGACTTGAAGACAGCGTCTTAATTTATTCTTCGCATTTCTGAGCTTCTTTTCAAGAGAGACAAGTATCTAATCTCTGTTTATACTGATCACAATGTCTTCTAAGCCAGACTCCGAGCCTAATACAGCTTCTCTTGGTGAGGGCTTTCTAGGCGATCTAGGACCCCAAATTAAAAGATACCAATATCAAGGAATTGGGCAGTTTCTAGCGATTCGGGCAATGCAATGCCATCGTCAGCAAGAGGATCTTGGGTTCAGTGAGTGGATATTGTTCACAGGAGTTGAGCCTCAGGCGTTTACTCGTGACTTCCTCAACACCAACGATAAAAACATCCTACGTTCCTGGAGTGCTTATGACAAGACTCTACGTCTCCTCCTCGCTATCATGCCGGTCTCTCCTGCGCATGGAGCTGCTGCCACAGCTTTCGATCGACAATTGTTTGAAGCTCTTAAACCCCTCGGGCTTGATGAATCCATCCGAAGTACCGGACCTGCTACCCGCTCTGGCGAGCATGGCGCAAGACAGCCAGACTGCCAATTCCTACCGAACAGGCGCCCCAGCGGCCGAACCGACGACTGGCCATCTCTCGTTGTTGAGGTCGCATTTTCGGAGTCACCGTCGAAGTTGAACGCGAGTGTTCGGTACTGGTTTCAAGAATCAAAGGGGGATGTGAAGACCGTGATCACCTTGAGGATCAACCAGACCAGGCCTTCTCTTGTGTTTGAAAAATGGGAAAACAACAATGGACGGGAGCGCCGCCAACAAGTCGTGGCTGTTCAAAAAGGCGAAAACAACCATGTCTACGTGCAGCCTCAAAACGGGGCGCTTACAATCGATTTTGACAAGTTATTCCTGCGACAACCGAGTCAACCCCGGGAAACCGACATCCAGTTCGGCGAGGTGGAGTTGAAAAAGTCGCTGGAAAAGTCTGGTTTGAACAGGGCTTCTAAATTTAGTGTTTCTAGGATTCTCTGTCACTAGATGAATATGCTTGATAGGCAATTTTTGGATCTTACTCTTTGGAAAGTATCTGTCTATTATATAGGTTGCTTTATTGTTAACCTTCTATTAAAATATATCCTTAACGTAGACTCACTCTGATATATTAACAATCATAAGTAAACAGAGAGCTGTCTAGATAGTGATAAAATAATTAAGAGCTTAGTAAAATATTATAATATATCTTGGTGCTTATGCTCGGGTAGTAAAATACCTCTTCTGGAGGGAAATTTGATTCACTTATTTAAAGATAGGATCTCAGTGAATTCACTGTCAAAGTCTACAAAAGGTAGGGTAGATTCTTCACTTCGCACCATCTTAGTCCTCTTTCTTCTCAACACCGCACTTCACCATCTCAATCCATGAGTGATCAGACCAACTTTCATCTCTTCCCCTACCTCCCGCCAGAGCTACGGCATCTCATCTGGAAGTAATGCCTTCCAAAATGCAGGGTCTTCGAAGTGGAAGTGCCGCATCGTTTGCTGGAAAGCTACGGCAGCATCATGCGTACCTGGGCATCCAAGCAGAGTCGGAAGTCCCCAGTGATTACCCGTGACTGTAGGGAACCTCGCGACGTGGTGTTTGAGACAGACCGCATCGAAGGGATTGAAAATACTCCCATGCGTCATACCAACACTAAGCTTTCCCCGCGGTGGTTCGATTCAACGACCGACATCCCTACTTTGCTCTTGTTCCCTGGTACGGATTCTGCCCACTACAGATCCAAAGACTCAGTCCCGCTGCTCTTTGACTATGCGGTCCAGTGCCAGACGGCCATGATCCCGGCAGAACGTGTCTGCATGTGGGAGATCCCGTTAGGACGGCCTAAATGGGAGATTCTTTCTCAGTTGAAGAACTGGGTAATCTGTCTGCAGGAGGTCCCTATCTATGTCACCCGCAAGGACATGATCGACTCGCAACTTTTTGGTCAGTTGGGCGAGGAACATATCCAGCTGGTGGATCCGTTGGACACGGCAACGCTGCAACGCTTCTGCGACTTGGTGGAAAGATCAGAGGCCAGAGAAGGATACCAAGCGCAATTGTTTTCAAAGAAGCCCAAGGATGTGAAATCCTTTCATGTTCGAGTGAAGGAATGGATGCGAAATGCCATATGGGACTTGGTGCAGGCAGAACGGTTCGGGGAAGAATGGGTGTTTGTCGAATCCGATCCAGAAAATACCTTGCTGGAGCTCCAGACGAGAGACAAAGTCCCACGACAGCAATCGATCTCGAAATTTAGCAACGAGGAATTCCGGACGTTCTTTGCAGAATTGGCCCAGCTTTTCCCTAATGACCAACACCCCAAGGTGCAAGAGGTCTTGGCCTCATTGCTAACATTGCACCCCAGGATCGTGTTTCGCCCCTATATCACAGAATACTTGTTGCCTTTTGAAATCCATCGAGATTCAAAGGGGGAAGAGGGCAGGGCAGGGGGGGGGGGGGGGGGTATCAAAAAGTAGGTGAAAAGCAGGTTGCTTCTTTCGCAACGCCACATCTGCGGCGTTGGAGTGGTCTGGTCGTTTGTCTGTACCTATGCGATGGCCACAGGAACCCAAAGAAAAAAAAAGAAATTCATATTCTCCGAAGGTTGGATATCGATAAATAGCCATGAAAGAGCATCGTGCTGCTGATACTCGTGTAAAGACAAACCAAACCCATCATATCAACTCTATGCCTTGGACACAATCTTCTCGGGCACCTCCGGCTTCACATCGGTTGTCGCATGGATGAGGTCATTCACCACCTTGTCGCCCTTCTTCTTGCCGGCCTCCTGGATCTCCTTCAGGTTGGCCTCGGCCTCCTGGCTTGCATCGTCCTCAGCCTTCTTGAATCCACTCGAGTGCTAGAAAGGAAACTGGCGTCAGCAGGCCATCCCTGTTGAATCAACAACATTTGCGCTGCCCTCTCGTCTCACCTCAGCCTCGAACTTCTTGAACTCGTCTTCTTTCTGCTTCCGGTATTCCTCGATCTCCTTCTGCGCCTCGGATTTGGCGTCCCTTATGCGCTTGGTGCGATCTGTGTCATTGTGTAAGAAAATGGCTTCATGGGAAAGTGCTGACTGGTAGACTCGAGGATCATACATTCTCTGGCTAAATTGGATAGAATATATCAGTATAGGTCTCGAATGACATCAGAGGAACAAGCACAGTACACTAACCTTGCTGGACAATCTTCTGAGCCTCTCTCTCGGCCTAATAGTTTCATCATCAGTATCTCCCAGCCGAAACCGACACACAGTCAACACCTACATCGAGGAGGGTCTGAATGCCCGCGGAGTTCTGAGCCGACTGTTTCATTCGAGGTTAGCAGCTGAGCACGAGCACAAGAAACATTCTGCTTACCATCGCTGCCCAAGAACCCTCTCAATCTGTAAAGTAACGGGGGTTGCAAAGAAAAAGAGACTCTAAACCAGCAACGAGCGGAGAGTCTGGAGCTGCGACGACAGCTCGGAGCCACGCATCGCCCCCCAAGGCGGTGGGGGGCGGATAGTGCCGCCAGCCACCGCCCATCGATAAACGATCCGCACTTTTTGGTCGCATTGGTGATCGTCCGCACATGTTTTTTGCGGGGAGGGCGCTGTTGTTGGATTTTCAATCTTTGGCAGCTGTGACAAAGCATCGCTTTGGATTTCAGCCATGTCACGCGCATCCAAAATCACCTTGGCTGCCACTGGGCTGGGTACCGCAGGCATTGTCTACTTTGTCCACTGGTCGCAAGAGCAGGAAAGGGCGGTATGTTACTTAGTGTCGGTCTATCTTGAGGCAATGGATTGGTGCTGATCTCTTGGTTTGATAGGCTATGCACAAGGGTGTCGAGCGAGATATGGAGAAGCAACGCGTCCGCCAAGAACGTCAAGCCGACTTCGAGATGCAAAAGGCCTTGGAGCAACAGTATCTCCAGATTCAGAACGTGTCCAAAAACGCTGGCGACTCAAATCCAGCAGACAACAATCCAAGTCCGGGGACATGAGGAACATACTCAAAGGTGGTGGTATGGCGTGGCTTTGATCTGGACAATTGGGTCATTCGGGAATGTACTTTTGGTGGACTACACTGGGTGATTTCCATGGGGAGCCAGTCATTCATTGACAGTTGTGGGAGCTGGAAATTCTGCATCTTGCATGCTATGTATAAATTGGCGTCGTGTACAATATACCCTGTCATGTATGATATGTTAAGCATGAACTCGTCTCTACTTTACAGTTCAAGGGAACAATACAAAAGAAATAATATGAGCAACAAGCAGAAGAGCCCTGAGTCATACTGGCTGGTTTGAGACAAGGCAGTGTGCATTCAGTAGAAATGAGGATATCTACACTTGGGCATGAACTACGAGCGGCTGCTCTTATAGGGCGAATGCCTTGTTGCAAGCCCAAGCAATCCATGATGATGGATATATAATACAATGAATGAAAATGAAATCAATATGACAGTGTTATAGCAAGAAATTAGTATTAATGATCTCGTCTGGAGTATAAATATATACACCAACTAGAAGAACTCCCATCGTCTCTATTGGGTATGATACTAGTAAATGTCAATCCATTCAAGGAATTATCCGACATCAAGTTTGAATTATACGACTGGGGAAAAATGTGAATTTCTCGACTCGGTTGATAATCCCTTGTGACATCGGGCTCCTCCTTTACTTCGGGGCAGACTACCAAGTTCCGCTCTAAAACAACTGCTGCTATACTCCCCCAGGCCCAGAAACTTGTTCGTTAAATTTAGTGTGCTATATAAGCTTAGTAGGTACGTCATGGCAATAAAGAGGGCATCGCCTATCTCATTCTATTCCATTGTCGCATTATAAGATCTTGTCTGCTACAGGACTTGCTACATATCAAGAAACATCTCTGAACATTAACATGTTTTTCTTTCTTTGTATTTAATGATAGATTAAATAGCCCGTAGACGAGAAGTTAAGTTAGAGTATATTTGAGGGTTAACCTAATAACCCCACACTTTTCATCCAAAGACATGCAGATATCCAACGGGCCTGGCATATAAAACGAGGCCGGTTATTCGCGGAGGCCGGCTGAATTCCGGCCTCAGGACGCTAGGAAAGTCTAATCTGGCCTTATCCGCCAATCATAGGGCATTATTTCATTCTCCAGTCTTGGCACCGGATGAAATATAGAGCACGCCTCGCAGCCAGGCAGTGTGCAACCAGTATGCTTGTCAGAATCATGGCAACAAGGTGGCAATATCTTATATCCGAGTCGTCGACAGATATCTCCTGAGACATTTATAGCCTTGACCAAGTGCCCGCCCTTTGTGAAAGCTGTCAAAGCGGCTCTTTTATCCAGTTCTGGATCGGGCTTAGCGTGTCCCCGTGACCATTTCCTGCCCTTCTTTGCTGGATGTTGATGTCGACCACTTGGATGTATAGAGCGAGGTCGAAACAGTCCATTTGGACCGAAACCACCCTGTATGGCTTCCCTCAGCTGTGTCATAACATTATCAGAACTCACAGACCCATCCAAATGCCCGATGTCACCGGATCCACGCCATCTTCTATCTCTTTCGTAATGGTGGGCTTGAGGCCGGAATTGATACCGGCCTCTGAGTATTATAAGAATCTGCTCCTCACCCGCCCAAATCATCGAGTTTTCTTTTCTTTTCTCATCCTTCAAGTGCCCTGGATTCCTCTCTTCTCTTTTTTGACCCATTCCTCCTGGTTCCTTGGTTCCTGACTTCTTCCCCAACCTTGGTCCTTGGCCTTGATACTTCTATCCACCACCCCTTCCCCCTATACCTAGCACATATCATTGTCCTTCTACTGGACCATTATATATTCCTTGTCCTATATCTATTGTTTATTGTCTTGGATCATCATCATCATGACCCGAACCCAAGTCCCCTTCCCCTCCGCCAGAACCCTGGAGCAGTTCCCCCATGTCAACGAGGACCCTTCCACTCTGTCCCATGCACTGGACCCCTTCACCATCACCACCTCCACGGGGTTCTTGCCCTATGCCACTGCCCCTTCCACTTTGCCAGAGGTCTTCGGGCCCTTGGCCTCTCTCGTGGATCGTCTCCCTGTCGTGAAGGCCGATGGCAAGCCTGGTCTGCTGGCCACATACGAGCTCGGCCCCGCTGTCAAGGCCGAGCTCTCAGACCTAACAGATGAGGTGAACAAGCTGGTCACTGCCGACGGCTCTCCGGATCTGTTCACCGTCGCCGCTGTCTTCCGGGACTATACCTTCCTGGCCTCCTCGTACTTGCTTGAGCCCTGCTGGGAGAACTGGTGCAAGAATCCCGACAACGGTTATGGTCTTGGTCGTGATGTACTTCCTCAGGCTGTTGCTCGTCCTATGTATCGCTGTGCCCAGCTGTAGGTTTTTCTCTTCCCCTCCCTTCCCTTCTTTCCTTGACTGCATCTGCTATCTGGAAATATTGTTGCCATAAGATCATCGTTGCTGACTAGTCTTTCCAGTCTGGACCTGCCTCCTTTCATGTCCTATGCTGCCTCTTATGCCCTCTTCAACTACACTGTGGCTGATCCCTCCAAGGGTCTGGAGGAGTACTCCAACCTGCGTCTGATCCGCGCTTTCGAGCGCGGCCACGACCCTAAGAGCTCTGAGGCGGGCTTTATTTTGACCCACGTGGACATGGTCAAGGAGACCGGTGCCCTCATTAGCGGTGCACTCAAGGTCGTCGACAACCTGGAGCAGCACGCTCCGCGGGCTGATATCAACGATGGATTCCGGGAGATTTTGTGCGCGATGGAGAAGATTGAGGCGTCCATGGAAGGTAAGTTGTCCTCTCCATTAGCCAGGGATTCCCTCGCAAGGCTCAATTTCTTTTGTTGCCATGATTTGCTAACTCCGGTATAGAGATGTGGGGGAACTCCAAGCCATCCGAGTATCTCTCCTTCCGCGTGTTCATCTTCGGCATTACCTCGCAGTCCATGTTCCCGAACGGAGTAATTTACGAAGGCGTCGAAGACAACAAGCCTCTCTTCTTCCGCGGCGAGAGCGGTGCCAATGACAGCATCGTACGTATCAATCTCCAGCCCCTTCAGGACAAAGATTATCAGTACAGCTAACATAAACAACAATCCCATAGATCCCGCTCCTCGACCATCTCTGCCAGATCCCAATGCCGTCGACTCCCCTCACCAAAATTCTGCATGAGTTCCGCGCCTATCGCCCGCTCCCGCATCGCCAGTTCCTCACCTATATCCGTGAAAAGGCCGAGGAAGTAGGCGTGCAGAACTTCGCTGTGCAGGACTCTGAGACGGCGGTGCTGTTCCTCAGAACCCTCAACCACATCCGCAGCTTCCGGTGGCGCCACTGGCTGTTTGCGCGTGAGTATATCATCCGCCGTACGCCGCACCCGACTGCCACGGGTGGCAGTCCAATTGTGACGGTAAGTCAAAGACTCTTGTCTCCCTTGACTTCACACTCTAGGGAGTCCTTTATGAACATACACACTTTTTCATGGGATTGATGCTGACATTAACGGCTTTTAGTGGCTTCCCAACCAGCTCTCGGCCGTCATGGACCTCATGGTCTCCATCTATGACGCCTATCTTGCGCCAAAAGAGGGCGTTGCCGTTGTGTCGAATGGTGTTAATGGCCAGGAGGATCTGATCGCCTCGCACCGCAAGCAGGTCGAGCCGATGATGGAGCTGGTGCGGGATCAGCGCGAGAAGCTGGCTCGCGAGGTGGAGCGCTGGTGCCAGGAACGGGGGGTTTGAAGTGGTCCATTGTTCTCGTAGATACTCATTTACTTGGGTAGACACATCGCATCGATATAGAATGCCAAATTATGATTGTTGTTATTCTTCTATTTCCCTATGTATTGTTAGGGGAGAAAAAGAACAACCTTGCGCCGTGGTTTTGGTATTACTCTAATATAGTGCCCATTTGGGTCAAAGATAGATCGTAACTACATATCATGACTGCCGTGAAAATTCATCGTCCCCAACCCCAGTGCGCAGCTACCTGTAAACGTGGAGCCCCCTGGCTTCTGCGTACGGAACAACATCCGAGGATACGGACTCGCACCCCCTAACCACGACGTGTTCAAGAATGGCGCCGTTCCAGTTAGGGTCGGTGCGGCGATCGGCAAGCACGCGGACGAGGAATCCAGTGATTTTAGTGTGGGATAGGTCGAGGATCTTTAACTTGGTAAAGCCTTCGATCAATTCTCCCACGTAGTCGGTGGTGACATCGGGCATGTTGACAAGGCTCAGGTGGTTCAGAGACTTGAGGTCAGGGTTGACGGTCACCATCTCGTCCATGGTGCGGGGAAATAGCCCGACGTTAACGTTGAAGCAAGCGTCGATCTGCAGGGCGCGGAGGGGTGCCTTGGAGTTGACAGCCAGGGCCCAGAATACCTGCCAGTCGAGCCACCGGAGATCTTTGAGGACCAGACTGGTCAGGTTAGGCAAGGTCTTTGTCGCATCAATCTCAAGGAAGGGGCTGATAGAACCGCCTCCCTGCACGTGGAGTTCCTCGAGCGTAGATGGAAGGACACTGAGAAAATTGGGCCCAGGAGTCACGCCACGGAAATCAATCCGGCGGAGAGGTGGAAGGCGTGCACTGAGGCTGGGAGAAACTGGCTTAAAGACATACGGCATGTATCGCTCTGGGCACCAGGAAAGTACCAGTTCCTCCAGGTTTGGGTATGTGTGTTGCTCTCGCTCCTGGAAAGCTGTGAGCAACGAAGCAGAAGATTTGAAACAAGGGCATCTTACACTCAAAAGGTTCAGGAGATCTAGGGGGTGTGCATGGCTATTTGGAATGGCTGTGTGGCCAGATTGTAGGGCGATCGTCTTCAGATTGGGAAGGGTTCTGGGCCATCCTGACTGGAAGATGGCAGCCCAGGCAGAGGACCTGATGCCATAGATTGCAATGCGCTCGAGCTGAGGCAGGGCAGCCAGGAATCGGGCAAAATATTCGGTGCTCGTAGGGATCTCACTTGAAATAATAAGGGACTTGAGCTGGCGGGAGTCGTGGAACCTTTGGTAGATATCCTTTGGTTGAATCCCCCAAGAGAGATATCCAAGTGCTCCAGGTTCTTGCACCGTCCCAGCATATCTAATATGCGGATTTTGTCTCCGGGGAAGAGTTTCATGATGGTGGCATGGGTCAGTTGCGTGCGCGATCCCTTGATATATTTTAGAATTGCAGACGTCGGGACATTCCTGCGAGCCCGGGAAAGGTCCAGATGCATGAACAGATTTGGCAGCGACATGAGGACCGCTGCCCAACTTCGGGAAACACGGAAAAGCACCCTAGATGTTATAGTAAGTATACATTTTGTGTTTTAAACAATTCACAGCACTTACACGAGCTCCGAGAATTCAAGATACTCAAGGATATACACAATCAACTCCAAGGGCAAGACCGTCATAGGGTCAGCGAGAGATTTATTCATATTGTCCTGAAGTTTCAGATGTAGCTGAGAGAGTAACTGTGTCATAAACAGTCAGAAGTGAATTGGCATCGAGAATAAAGATATGGTGGAAACACGAGAAAGGCATCAAGCAGAAATAGCAAAGTAATGTATACAGACGGGGAAGGATGTGAGTATGTGAGAGAAGTGATGTGGAAATGCGAGGGAGCAACATGGAAGTGCGAGAAGAGTAATCAAATAGGCACTTACTTCACGCCGTGGATGATCCTTGGGGAGAGTCTTCAGGCCATATGCATAGAGCTCCAGTGCCTTCTCTGGCTTTCCTTCCAGAAGAAGAACCTTGGCACAACGAAGATAGCCCTGTATTTCGTGAGCAACGAGAATCTTTCGTAGTCGGTATAAGTAGTTCCGGGGAAATTTCAAAGCTCTATCCGCCGGAGCCAACGCACCCTTTCATCAGGCAGCGGAACTCTCTGGGCCCGGGACCGTTTGATCATTTGTCGTGCGTCCCGACGTGCCTGGTCATGTTGCCCCAGTTTCGAATATGCGGCGGCCCGATTGTCCAAGATACCAATTATGTCGACATCTTGCTGATTGAGGGCCTGAAATTCTAGTATAAGCAACACTCTGTAATTGCCGTGTTCAACAAGCCATGGACAGGACCCACCTGGCCAAAGGCCTCAATAGCAGCCTTGAAATCACCCTTCCGATATGACCTCTGGCCTTGCTGTTGCAACTTCGACACCTTTGCTGAACTGACACCAGTCATTTCAGCGTCACACTCAACCTTCACATTTCACAAGTTGCAGTTGGTAAATATTGAGTCATGCCCATCAACCGAGTGCGAAGTGTGGACGATCTACAATTGGTGTCGACGCGCTAACGCTAACATCAAGCGGAGCATCTCCTTGGACGCGCTCGTGTTCACCGCCCACGTGACGGTGTCTGCAATAATGCACATGTGGTGTCTGCGCGCCACCGGAGTTGTTTACTTTCTTCCTGCTTGGGTTGACCGCGGATGATCGTCAGAAGATTGGCGACCAAAAGCAGCACACTTTAAGCAGGCGTCGCACGGGCTGTTTGAAGAGCCAACCTTCGCCATGGAGTCACAGAATTTACAAGCTGCATCAACTTATGTTAACAATATTCTCCTGGCTCGAGGCCTGCTGAAAGGTGGCCAGTCAATTGACTTTGCGCAACCGCAAGATGCAGATGGAGGGACAGACGCTACAATGGCACAGGTGATCAACCTGGTCAATGATTTGGTCCTGAGGAGAGATGTGAGTTCGGTCCCAATGCAATCCAAGTCTGATGAGCACCCTAACAAAGTTCCAGCGTGAAGCCGAACACCGTGAGAGCCTGGCCACGACGATTCGGACATTGCGCGCGAGTGAATCCGACCAAACAATGGAGATCGTAGGCACACATTTTTTTTTTTTTTTTTTTGCAAAACTATCTACATGACTGATTACTGACCACGGACTTGCGCAGGGTAAATTAAAGACGAAAAACTCCGAACTATCTCGAGCGCTAGCTCTAGCCGAGGGACAGGAGCGTGCGCTGAAGTCGAATGTGTCGAGTGCTGAGGCTACCATCCGAGGACTTAAAGACCAAGTGCAGCGATTCAAGACCACAGTCCAGCAAGTCCGTGCACAATGCGCTAACGACATTCGCAAACGGGACCTCGAAATGCAGAAGCTCAAATCGCACCTGGCAGAGCGCCAGCGGGGTAAACGTGAGGGACTCGGGGTAACTACAATCAATATTCATCCTGGCGCGGATCGGTCTCGGTTCCTCTCGAGCGGCGGCGAGCGAGTTAATGATCCGGGATACAGTCTGAAGCAAGAGACGACAGACTTCTTGACGGAGCTGTGTCAGAACCTCAGCGACGAAAATGATACCCTGATTGCGTTAGCGCGACACACGGTCGACACACTAAAAGAATTACAAGGGTTGCCGCCGGGCGAGGACGATAACGGCGAGGATGGGCCCTCGGACATGACTACCAGCGTCGGACCTCCTAAATCTTCCCTGGGGCCAGTGACTACTCTTCCTACATCGTGCGAAGATCTGTCCGTGCGCATGGAGACTGTGCTGGATCATCTGAAGAACCTTCTTACCAACCCCTCGTTTGTGCCTCTCGAAGAGGTCGAGGTACGAGATGAAGAGATTACCCGACTACGCGAGGGCTGGGAGAAGATGGAGCACCGATGGAAGCAGGTGGTCGTCATGATGGATGGGTGGCAGCGACGACTTGCAGACGGAGGAGATTCGGTACGGGTGGAAGAGCTGAAGCGAGGCATGGACCTCGATCTCAGTCTCACCTCGGCCAACGACACGAGCATGCAGAATCCCGCCGAGACCACGGTCCCTACTATCCTGGAAGACGACCAGGAAGAAGAAATGGGCGATGCCGAGGAACCCGCGCCTGAGCCAGAGCCATCACATTACCGGTCGAAGTTCCGCAAACTTCCTGAGCGACCTGATCGCGCGTTGAAGGAGCGCAGTGACAATGCCCGGCCGAAACGTCTTCGAAAAGTCTCATTCACGCCAGGCCTGCAGGGGTCACCCTGCGAACCCAGTGCCGACGAAGAGACAATGCAGGTTAAAGCGCATCAATCCGAGACCGTAACTCGCCGATCGACACGTCGGAGAGCCGACTCAAAGACTTCCCGCCAGGTAAGTAACCCTACGCCATGTTCTGGTTGGGGATCATCATGAGTGCTAATGCTTCTTCCAGAACACTACCACCGAAAAGCAGATGAGCGTGCCGCAGAAGCTAGCTGTCGTCGAAGACGAAGCGCGTGCGGCAGAATACGCGCGCAAAGAACGCGAGTCTCGCAAAAGAAGCCGGCCGGACAAGTCCAGTCGGACAGGCAACCGACGCCGAAGTGCCCTCGCCAGCGATGAGCTCGAGGATTTGATGGGCGTTCGGTAGGGAGTTAGCAGCGTGATACCCTCTAATCTGTACTGTACATAGCGTGTAAATATGAGCGTCGATGTATCATTAATGGCATGTTGAACTTGGCAACCTCGGCTCATCCGTCTCCGCATCCTTCATATGTCGGCTCGGATGTTTGGCAATTCTCTTTCTTTCCACGCTTTCGATGTTCTGATAATCTGATTTTCTCCAATTTTCGATAAATAAGACTCTTCTCGATCTACTCTTTTCGGGGTTCTCTAAACCAGCGTGCAATAAACCAGCGTGCGGTTCTTCTCGCCTCTCCCCACACGCGGTCTCCACCCAGCGCCGCGGCCGCTACATACGCTCGTCAACGCCCGCAATTGCCTCGAAACCACCGATTTCTTACGAAATAAACATGGCATCGCCGTCTTCTCCACCGTCAAAGACATTCCAGGGTTGGGTGGCGCACGACGCGACAACCCCACTGACCTTCACAAGCTTCGAGCCGAAGCCCTTCACCTCAACGGACGTCGAGATCAAAGTCTCACACTGTGGGATCTGCGGGACAGACATCCACACGCTGCGATCAGGCTGGGGCCCAGCAGATTACCCGTGCGTGGTGGGACACGAGATCATCGGGACAGTAGAGCGAGTCGGGAGCGACGTATCAACCCTGGCATCGTCGGCAGCGTCGCGAGCGATTCGAGTCGGTGATCGCGTGGGAATCGGCGCGCAAAGCAATTCCTGTCTGCGGGCAGACTGCGAGGCATGCGCGGACGGGCAGGAGAGCTACTGCACGCGCATGACAGGCACGTACAACGGGCGCTACGCAGACAAGAGCAAGTCGTACGGCGGATTCGCGACGCACTGGCGCGGGCCGGCGCATTTCGTGTTCCGCATCCCCGACACCCTGCCCTCGGCGGAGGCGGCGCCGCTCCTATGCGGCGGCGTGACTGTGTATGCGCCGTTGCGCAAGCACGGCGCCGGGCCCGGCAAGACGGTCGGCGTTGTGGGTATCGGCGGACTGGGACACCTAGGGATCTTGTTTGCGCGAGCGCTCGGGGCCGATCGCGTGGTGGCTATCTCGCGGTCCTCGAGCAAGCGCGCCGATGCGGTGCAGGGCCTAGGCGCTGATGCCTTCATTGCGACGGCCGAGGATAAGGGCTGGGCCAAGACTTATTCCCGGACTTTGGATATCGTTTTGTCGACGGTCGATGCTCCGGATATGCCTTTGGCGCAGTATTTGCGGCTGCTCAAGCGTGACGGGACCTTTGTTCAGGTCGGCGCTCCGGAGCGTCCATTGCCGCCGTTGACGGCGTGGTCGCTAATCCAGAAGAGTGTGAAGGTGACGGGGTCGAATATTGGCTCGCCCGATGATATTCGCTCTATGTTGCAGCTTGCTGCTGAGAAGCGTGTTCTGCCTTGGATTCAGAAGCGGCCCATGGAGGATGTGAATGCGGCTTTGGCTGATATGGACGCTGGCAAGGCTCGCTATCGGTATGTGTTGCAGAATGGGGAAGCGCAGGCTAAACTGTAGATTTGGCCCTGTCGGTTACCTGTCTATATAGATGCTTGGACACTGTGTTGTCTAGTCTCCATGGCCTGGAGTTGGCGTTGTTGATACAAAAGATGAGCGGTTGGTGTGTATAGCGAGCGGGGATTCAATTCAAGAACGGTCAAGAGTTGGTCCCGAATCAATCAACATTTCACAGCAGTGGCCTTCATTGCCTAGGGGAATAGGGGAATCGGTGGTATATCCATCCATGTGGTAATTGAGAACCCATCTCTACCATATTCATTGTCTGGTATCGAATCGACCATGGATGATAACGGGAATAAAAACTATATCCGTCGGCTTGGGCTATTAACCTAGTCACAACAACAATCGTGGCTTGGCTATACGTCTTTGGGCTGTAGCATTACACCGGACCAGGCCATTTATATAACCCACTCCTGGATTTCCTTATTCTGCCCTAGTCAAGAGAAAATCATAGCAGGTATGTGAGCAGTCTTTTTAATAGAATTTCTTGTTTATTTTTCATTGCATCTATGGTTGATTAACTCTTTTGTTTCCTTTTCATACACACTTTAAAAATTGGTGCATAGAGGGTAGATAGGGAGAAGAAAATCTCCAGCTTGGAATAAAACTTCTCGCAAAAAATTGTACAAATGGGCGAGTGGCGTAATGGTAGCGCTTGCGACTCCAGTCAATGGGTCATCGTACGGTTGCCGGTTCAATTCCGGTCTCGCTCATTGAACATTCTTTTTTTCCCCCAAAGATTCTTGGTTAATTTTGATACCTAAAAAAAATACCGCTACGCTGTGTACATGAAATGAAGACAAGAGGTGTCCTAAACAGCTAATAGGTATATATACACCTCAGGAGTTTTTGTTATCTCTCTTTAAATCATCAACTGAACTTGAAAGTCGGAAGCAAAATACTTAACCAACATAATAGAGGGCTATTTCTTACAAGCTTGATGCTATGTAAATGTTGTGTAATTGATCGAATGGTCCTACTCGATTGACCATTTTGCGAATCTCTTCTCAGTTCATAGGGTCGCACGGAGTCCCCAATAATTGGGCGAGTGGCGTAATGGTATGATTCAATACATCACCTGAGTCACTCAAGATTCTTTACTAATATCCTCTCAGGTAGCGCTTGCGACTCCAGTGTGCGGTCATCGTACGGTTGCCGGTTCGATTCCGGTCTCGCTCATTTCTTTTTTCCCCCTTCCCCTATCTACTTACTGCATGCGCTCGCCCCCTTTAGATAGCCCTGGAGTTGTTTCCCCTTCTACCCTATACTATGTATACATGTTATCAAATTCCAGACTGTCCCTGCCAATCCACATGCATGTTGGATATTTGTTTATGACCAAGAGTCGGAGTCAAGCTGTCTATGAGATCCATCTAAAGAACCAGCAGGAGTGGCAGTACAGGCGAATGCTCTTTAGTTGTAAAATTAACCAAGGTATCAGCTTGAACCACCTCGATCAACACAACTATTTAAGTAGCATAACCCACTAAACCCAACATGGATTTCAATACGAAAGAGAGCAAGCTATCTACAAAATTCTTCTTTTGCCTCCGGATCGGGTGGCCCACGGGTGAACAGTGGAGCCCAGATCCGACTCCGAGCCCTGCCTTACCTGATCCGGTAAAGGGTACGAGGATACGAGGATTTGATACTTCTGTTGCCCAGGAGTCGCAGTATTATTAGACTGATGACTGTGGGTAAAACTGTTGCCTCTGGCTATCATATTTTGGACAGGAAGATTTTTTCTTTGCCCAGGGGGAGACAGAGATGGGTATTTAACTAGCATCGAGTCCATCCTTCGAACTCCCAAATCTTCATTCAGCATTCCATTCTAACACATACACTCTCTTCAAACCAATTCAATTCACCATGTCCTCCACACACGCTGGCTGGACTGCCTACCAGTACTACCCTTCCATGGGTGCGGCAATCCTCTTCATCATTCTGTTCGCCGTTGTCACTCTGCTGCATACATACCATCTCCTCCGCACCCGCACATGGTTCTTCATTCCGCTGGTCATCGGCGGATATTGTAAGTGCAACAGAAATAGTTGACAGCGATAATTATTCGTGGCAGTTCTGACTCTTTTTGACGGTTCTTATAGTCGAGTTCGTCGGGTACATCGGTCGAGCGATGTCGGCGCAACAGTCGCCCAATTGGACCACCGGCCCCTATATCATCCAGAGCACACTGCTCCTCATCGCGCCGGCACTGTTCGCGGCGAGCATCTATATGGAGCTGGGTCGAATTATCGTGCTGGTTCAGGGAGAAAAGTTTGCGCTTGTGCGGGTAAACTGGACGACCAAGATCTTCGTTGCGGGAGATGTATTGAGCTTTCTGATGCAGGCGTCTGGTATGTTTATTCCTGGGCATGATCCCCGTGAAGTCACCTCCGGCTCATTTCTTTTTTTTTTTTCATTTTCACAGGAGCCGGACTCATGGTCAGCGGAGCCAATGGCTCATCTAGCGACGGCGGATCCGCGAGCACCGGACAGAATGTCATCATCGGCGGTCTTTTCGTGCAAATCATCTTCTTCGGGTTCTTCCTGGTCAGCGCGCTGCTTTTCCAGCACCGGCTGACGTCTCATTCCACTGCGGCCTCAGTTGCAGACCACTACCCCTGGCGGAAACACTTGTTTGCCTTGCACTCGTCCAGTCTTCTGGTGCTTGTTCGGTCGATTGTTCGCGTGGTGGAGTATATCCAGGGCACGGATGGTTTCGTGATGAGCAACGAGGTTTTTATTTACGTTTTTGACGGGCTGTTGATGTTCGTTCTCATGGTGATTTTTGTCGTGATCCATCCGAGCGAGATCAATTGTTTGCTCGGCCGAGGGACGAGCATGACGAAGGATGGATTGCGGATCACAGAGCCGGTGATGGTTTAGTGCCCCGGGGGTGTAGATCGTTTGGTTGATTTGGATTCGGAGATCACCATATAAGACATATGAGTCAAAAAAAAAAAGAACAGAAGAACCATGGCAACAGTAACAGCTCATTTCCAGGGTATAATCATCATTGAAGCACCGAACCGTCAATCTCATCCACGTAGTTGGCACCGAGGATCTCTCGCATGGCCCAATCAACCAGCGGTCTCCACCGCCGATCGAGGATCGCCCAGACGGCTTTGGCGACCCGTACGCACCACTCGTCAAAGCACCAACGGTGTTTCAAGTACCGTAAAAGCACGCCATAGTGTGCTAACATGACGAGCGCCAACGGCTCCCGCTGGCGGAGCAGCTCCAGGAAACGCTGTGGGAGTCGAATTGCCCATCGCCCTGCTACCGTGCTCGCTGTCATGCCGCCTTGCACCCAGCTCAGCATCTCGGCAAAATTGTTGATGGTCTCCTGGTACACCTCTCGGTCATGGGTTGAGTGGTGCGCGCCGTAATTTTCGTTGGCCTCATGCAGGCGCTTGATCGTGACGGTCGCGTCTTCGGAGAGAAATGCGTGAACTTCCTCCACTTGTAAAATTGGTGCGAACTGGCTGTCTCGTAGACAGTCGGCCGGTGACCGGATCACCTGTTGGATACCGCGAGTCAGAATCAGGACCTGGTAGAGGTCGTCGACGCAGGTCCAGGCGTCTTGTGCGTCGGGCGTGTGTGGGAAGCCAAATGTATAGACGACGACGATGCTGGCAAAGGCGAACATAGCCTTGGCATTAGCATCGGTGATGTCGCCCAGCAGTTCCCGGAACAGAGCCAGCGCTTGGTTCTGGTGTGCCACAGCGCGGTTCAAATACCCAGCTCGACGAGAGGGTTCCGGTCCCGTCCGCGCGAGGTGCAAGGCCGACAGAGCCAGGATGCCGTGCATCAGGAACGAATGAGACAGAGCCTCATCGGGCACGATGTTTCGCCAGATCGGATCTGTGAGCTCATTGCGCGACAGCGTGTGGTACGTCGCGTTGCACCACTGCATCATCAACTCGAGGTCATGCAGGTTGAGGGCCGGCGACGGCAATGTGCTTGCTGCATTGTCGCCACTCAGCCGGCCCAGAATTCCCAGCGAGTCGGTGTTGGGAGATCCCAGCACCGGCGAGCTGTGCGGGCCGCTGTCCGACCCGGAGGCCAGCGACGAGCGACCCGGCTCGTCATTTGCCCAGAGCAGTGAAGTCGATGACCCGTACTCGCATTCCGCATGGCGCTTGGCACAATTGGAACAGGTCGGGCGAACTTCATCGCACTGGGGAAAATCAGAATTAGTTGGTGCTAGCCGGTGGAGTATGTGTGTCGCCCCAATACAGACCTTGACTCGTCGCCTCTTACATTCCACGCATCCGTGGCGAGATTTCCGATGTGGTCGTCGGAGCGCCATGGTCATTCAAGAGACATTCTCTTCATCTCAGAATATTCTCTCCAGAAAGTGGAATTTTGGGAATCGGAATTTTTTACAGTCTTTTTGTTTGGTTTTTTACGAAGGGCTGTGCAGGCAACAAGATTTGTGGTTTTGTATACATCCATTACGCTGGATACACCATACGTTATGTAACCCCGTTTGATCGGCAGGGTTCGAAGGCTTGGTTCGAAGGCTTGGTTCGATAGCCTGAAACACTTGCTGAGCTCGAGTGGATCAGAAGAAATAGATAAAAAACACTGTATCATACCACTAAACACGCAAATACAAGCATCACGCACCCCCGCCCCCACCTCCCGCTGCAGCAGAACTACTTCGTCGGCGCCTGAGACTTTCGCGTACCGCGATCCCCGTCATCAGCGTCATGAGTCGGAACGGTTCGCCGTGGTCCACGTAGAGGGCGATATTGCCAGTCTTGAAGGAAAAGGCACTGGCCGATGAGAACACCGCAAGGACCCGCTGGCTGGTGTCGTCGACCAACTTAAAATTCCCTGATGGACCCGTGCCCATCGAATGGGTTTTCTTCCACGTCAAGTGCCTCGAATACCCGCCGATATTTACACGGAAGGAGTATCGAGGAGACATGATCCCGTCCTTGAGCATCTTCTCATAGATCATCTTGCTGGGCTGCTTGGGATCTCCCAGCCCAATTTTGGTGCCGGTGGAAAAGTGTTCGAATTTGCAGACCCCCACAACCTGCGCGTGGGAGTTGGGACCAGAGTGGAAGGTCAAGTCTGGTTTCCCTGGGGTGAGGCTCGAGTTATCCACGTGGATGACATGCGAGCCGTGGACGGCGATGTCGTAGTTGTGCGCCCAGACACTGTGGGTGATGTCGTACTGGAGAGTGGGATTGTTGGCGGAAGGCATGGTCGGTGGGTTTGGGATTTAGAGAATGACACTCTCTCGACTGCCAGCGATCACCATGGATATATGTAGACCATCAGATTCATCTCGAGACACCCCATGGGCCTGTCTGCGCGCTCCGTGACGAGTTTTCAGTTGCTCGGGGCCAGAGATCAAGCCTTTTTCAGGACAAGATCATCAAAAGATCATCGCAAGGCCACCCAGGTGCATTCGCAGCTTGGCCTAATATTAGAAACCTGAAGACTTCCTTGGGGCCAGCAGACGCCTCACTACAATCACATGATCGTAAACACTTACAACACCACGTGACGTGGCCCATGCCACATGAGAACATTTACATCACATGATACAATTGGATCTCAGTCACATGACCTCTTCGCGGTGATCTCGAGGCGCGTCGAGAAGGAAACCAAGAGCAAAGGAAAGGCAATCGCACAGACCATGGGGCTTTTCGGACACTTCTCTCATTGATCCCTACCTAATTCACTTCTTTTCTTCTTGCTGCGATTGATCGGGGTTGCCCGGGCCATTATTGTCTTTGCGCGTCTGTCTTTGCTATTGCGGCCCAAAAGTTCCATTCCTCTCTGATGCGCTTGACGCTTCTCTGTCCATTTTAATCCACCATCCACAATGACGTTTCAGGTCCCCTACGACTCGAGTCCACCTTCGACTCCGGACAAGGATAAGTCTCGGAGCTTCTGGAGCAATGTGTCTACGACTCCCGCCGGACCGCCGCCCTCGACCGCAAAGTCGTTTACACCGCAAGGCCCGCCGCCCTCCGATCCCTACACCAGCTCCCAAATGGGATCACTCTCAAAACCCGATTTCTCGACCTCCAAGTCCCTGTTTACCCGATCGGGCAACATCAACACCAACGATAGTATCTTCGGGTCGTCCTTCGGATCGACCGACTATGGGCCCAAAAGAACCCAAGCACCCTCAGCAAAGCCTTTCGCTGCGTCGGAATCTCGCTTTGGCGCAACCAATGGAAGCACCTTTGGCCAGTCGGGAAACTTTGGACAATCAAACGGGTTTGCTACGTCGCAGATGAGCGAATACAATGACGAATACGATGAAGGCGACGAAGAGATGGAACCGGAGGAAGAGATGGAAGAGGAAGAAGAAGAAGAAGAAGTTGAAGATGCCGAGGGGGACATGGATATGAGCCGCGGACCCTCTCATCGCCTCAGCTTCCTCGATTCGAATTTCGGAAACCCGTTGCCGCCTCAATCTCCCGCTCTCGGCCAGCGCAAGCCAATCTATACAAACCCCACTGACGCCAAGAGACCGAGACTTGATGAACGCTGGGCTAACCAGTCTCCCGTTCGCAAGACAAAGCTGTCACCAAAAAAGGCTTCGGCGATGCCCTCGATCTTACACAACCTCGTTTCCCGATCACGCATTCCTGCGGTCGATGAGCCGAGTGACATGATCATTAACACGGAGGATGCGCTGGGCCGACTCTATGATGAATTGAGGGAGACGGAGTACAAGCCCGTTGATATCGATGCTGTCCTGTCTTACATTGCGAACAAGCTTGCAGCAACATGGGACACTTGCGCCGACCGCAGTGGAATCACTCGGCCCTACGGTGCGAAGTCTAGCATTGGGCCGGGCGAGCAGGCTCCAAATCTGGTAAAGGCCAGTTTCTTGGCGTCGCTGTTGCTTCAAATCCACCACCCTTCTCGCTCCTCTGCCCCAATCGCCAGTGCCTCCAACCCTGCCGCTCGCACCACGCCGAATAGCATGGTGAAAGCCATGGCACGAGCTAGCGTTGCGACGCCGCTACCGCAGATCTTGCTGGACTGGCTCAACGGCAACCATGCATCTCAAACCAACGATCTACAGGCGCTGCGATATGTCGAACCCAATCCGACTGCATCCTCGAATTTTTGGGACATCATCAATGCGGCCGTTCTCCGCGGTCGTTTTGCCGAAGTGGCTGATGTTTTCCGGTCTGCAGATTTCAACTACGCGCGCTCTGCCCTGGAAGATGGCTTGGTGCAACCTGGTTATCGCGGCATGCAGCTACAGAATATCCAGCGCTGTATTAACAAGGCACTTCAAATCCTGGATTCGTGCCCTGGATTCCAGGATGATGACTGGGATATCACCGGCCCTGATTGGACTCAGTACCGAAAGCGGGTTCTTGCTGCGGTGAACGACTTGGAAGAATTTGCCGAGGGGGAGGGCAGAGAGGTCCCGGAGATGCCCGTGCAAGAGAACCGGTTCCAGGCCGTTAATTTCGGATTGAACAACTTTGGGCACAAGCCCATGCCTTTCACGCAATCTGCGCGCATGGCAGAGAGCCGGGTCCCGTGGTCCATCTACCAGAACCTTCGATCTCTTTATCGCATTATCCTCGGAGATACGGCTTCGATCAAGGCCAATTCCCGGGACTGGGTGGAGGCTACGATTGGCCTGACTGCGTGGTGGGATGGCGAGGACGATGACGGAGCCCCGGGCTTGGATTTCCGTGCCAGTACCTCCAGCAACGATTTCCAGCGCTCTCGTGGGTCACGGAACCAGTTGCGAGCTGTGGATCGCAACTTGCGGGATGCGTATCTTCGTCGCCTTGATTTGGCATTTAGCAGCGCGGTCAATGAGCCGTCTGCAAACGCTGGATTTCAACCCAACACTATGAGCAGCTTGGAGGTCGGCCTGGCCGCCGTATTCGAAGGCAACGTACAGGGTGTGGTGGAGTTGCTGCAAACCTGGTCGCTTTGCGTCGCCACTGGCGTGGCCGAAGTCGCTTGGCTTGGTGGTTGGTTCGATGCGGGAGGCAGTTCGAAGAAGCTGCCAGGGTTGAGTGAAAGCGATTTGATGGTGCTCTCGTTCGGACAGGATAACCAGGCGTCTGCCAACCGTGTGAGCCGAGATGACATTCTCCGCCGCTATGCCTTTGGCCTATATGACCGGCGTTCCGTCGAGAATGAAACCGGTGCGCGTGAAGGGTGGGAGATGGCGTTAGAGGTCTTGAGCCGTCTAGACGATGCCGACCAGATGAAGAAGGCGGTTGCGGAAATTGTGGACAAGTTGCCGTTGGAAAACATCGGCCAACTGGATAAATTGGTGGTTCTGTGCTCAGATCTGGGACTGGAAGACCAAGGACGTCGGGTTTCTGAGGTATGTGTTTGACTTGACCGGCTTTGCGAGGTGCAACATTGACGCTCTATTGTAGCGATTTGGCGACATGACCACCTCCAAATCCGAGAGTTTTGGCCTTGCGCTTTTGTGCTATGCTCGCGCCCAAAATCGGCGCAAGGTCAAGTCAGTTGTGGATCTGCTGGTCTCCTACAGTCTGGTCCAGTCGCGCGCATACCCTGCGACAGCGGACCTTGACCCCGAACTTCGGTCCATGATCAAAGAGCCGAAATCCTGCTTGTCATCGATTGCCTCCGTGGACGAAGAAGCCGCGCGAATCTTGCAATTCTATCTCAGTGGCTATGCCACGCTGCGCCGGTTCTATGAGATCCGCGACGAGGCGTTGGAGCTTCAAGAGGGCCAGCGACCTCGTTTTAAGCCATTGGCCCGGCGGCGGGCTGCCGCGCAGGCTCTAGCGGCCGTGATTGGGAGTGCAGCTGATAATATTTACGGAGGACTTTATGACCCGGAGCGCGATTCAGCAGTGCAGGTGGATGGGCTATTGGCTCTGTTGGGAGAGGCATTGGTCTTTGTCAACCGTGAGTTCTTGTCTTGTTTTGTCCC
Source organism: Penicillium alfredii (assembly GCF_028826965.1). Classification (NCBI taxonomy): domain Eukaryota; kingdom Fungi; phylum Ascomycota; class Eurotiomycetes; order Eurotiales; family Aspergillaceae; genus Penicillium; species Penicillium alfredii. The sequence goes on from NW_026622704.1 coordinate 2,729,460, forward strand.
TGCCTCTATCCAGCTTCTGATTTGCGATTAGAACCCACTCCGATCCTGACGATTGCCCAACAATTTACTATTCTTTCGGCCATCGAGGACCTGGAGACGGTCACCCCTCGCGTGTACGCACAATGCGAGGAGTGCTTCCGGTCGACTCTGCTCGAGCAGCAGGCCAGCCGCGGCACGTCGGAGGGATCGTTGGCGCCATCGCCGCGTGCGCTCCTCAAGAAATCCGTGTCTGGGGTTTCCGCGTCGACCTTTTCGGTGATTGGCAACGACATGCTCGAATTGGCCCGCACCCGCTCCGGGTCGGGGTCGGACCCGGCTTCGGTGGGCAGCTCTGGGGTGTTGGTGCCGCGGCCCAGCGACAAAGATGGGCGGGAGCGCGGCTGGGACTGGCGTGTTGGGCTGCCTGAAACGACCAAGGGAGCGGACGTCCTGCGCATGCTGCGACTGGGGCTGGCCCGGGGGTTGACTTTCGGAGCTCTGGGGTCGGCTTAGGCATCGAATGGAGGAATTATTTGTTTGGTGTGTATGTACTATTAGGTTGGGTGTTTCCGGCTGAACATGCAAATGCATTTGCGAGATTCCTATCTCCTGGAATTGTCATGTAGGCAGCCTGAGGGATCAGCTTGGGTGGACCATTGGGTTTCTCAGCCCTATACATTATTGACAGCCCACCGGGTCCTCCCTTCAATCAGACCGACAGTTTTTCATTTCAGATTTTGGGATTTAGCGTCAGCAGCTGAATGCGGGAGCCTAATGTGGTCCACTGGTCCACTATAACCAGCCAGAGTCTACTTGAGTGGTTCTGTACTTTGGTAAGGACGTATACTCCTACACTTCTAGTAAATGATATAGTTCCCTCGTAAAGATCCCTTTTTACAGTACATTCCCGTAGGCAAGCCGTGTCTCTTATGCTATGTACAGTATGTTCCCTTATCCTATAGGTACATCGATCATACCAAATACGGAGCTAGTGAGGCTAGCGCAGCCAAATGGGGGCCGATGAATCATCGCGATCGACAGTGGAGTAATCTTCCAGGGCTCCAATGTGGCCCTCTCACCGACTCGACGCCGCAGACCCGGGCGTCTGGGGGGGGAGCACGTTAAGCCCGTTAACGCAGTGCTCACCGTCTTTGCGGCTCAGCCCTTTCCCCGGGAAATGCAGCAGCCCCCCCCCCCATCTCTCAACGTCGAGCTGAAGACTTGCTGACTGGGTCTTCCTAGTGGTCGATGGGTGATCCACGGGTTGTTCCTTGATTCCTTGACCTACAGTAGTGTATTATCACGATAGACATGGGCGGTGGACCAAGGCCAAGCTCGTCAGCCCCATCGGGGCGTCCGTTTTCTTTCTGCCTGGGGCACGTAGGGCTGGCCGTTGGCATGCCACTATAAACCCCTCTTGTTCTTCTTCTTTCTTCCTCTTCTTTCTCTTCGTGTGTATATCTCTATTTTGTCGCTCCCTCTTTGCAGCATCTTTTGTATTGTCTTATTCTTCTTAATTTTTCTTCCATTCATTTCAAAGCCAATGCTTTCCTGTTGATCCATATCTCCACTCTCTAATTTCGGGCTGGGACTCCACCAACACATTACAATTTGCATTGCGTCCTAAGACTCTCTTCTACTTTGTTTTTATTTTCCTTTTCTTTGCTCGATTATAATTTCACGTCGACTCACCATCCTTTCTGTCCCGAGTCTGACTACCTCCTGAAACAATGTGCTACAAACTTGTCGAACGCTACTCCGTATGCCGGTGTCTATACTTCCAGCACTCGATCGACCCCTGCTCTGCGTATGGCCAGCGCGGCCACTCTGTTCAGGAAAAGACCGTGTTGGTCGGGTACGCGTGCACGCAGCACTCTGCGCGCGGGACATCTACGTCGCCGCAGGACGGGCGCTGGCCTGACTCGGGGTATTGCAGTTTGAAGGGGTCGTGTCGGTAATAAGTGATATGATGGAAGGGAGGAGGGAGACAGGTGTGGTCAATGGCGGTGCCATTGCTGTTTTGATTGGGGGGGAACAACACACATCACAACGAAAACGGGAACGACAGTGACAACGATATGCGAGTCATATCGACCATCCTACTCCTAATATCTTGGAATGCGGAGGATTGGGGGGTTGTGTTGGAGGACGATTGGGTCTGTTTGTTCGGTCGATGCTGGCATTGATCGGATTGCCTTCGGGTCTCTTTCTCATGAAAACAGCCACCTGTATTCTACTATTCCTCCACTGAGCTGCTCTGCTCTGGACCTATTCCTCTGGGTTATTGCTCCTGGTGAGCTTGTCTGCGGTTGATTCGCGACTGTACCCCGGTTCGGTGGTGGATGATCAGAAACATGATCCGAGAATAAGGCTATTCCGTCTGGAACGGAGAGCTAGATTGTCGGCGTGTGGTGGATTGCTGAGAGAGAGAGGGAAATTGGATGATGGCTCTCTGGAGCTATGCATTGCGGGCGTTTCTGGTTTCTAGCGTCGCTGCATGGCGAGATCGAGATGGTGGTCTTGATGTGCATGAGAGGCTGGTCCTTGATAGTACGATAATCGCAGTCGTTAATTATTGCTATCTCTAAGTTCGGTATACATTGAACTTGCTCACTATTCTCTGATAATCATGTCGGGCCATGTTAATGGAAATCGGAAATGCCGAATCCAATCTCTACCACTCTACTATACAAATCGCATATCATATACACACACGCAAAATACAACCCTAACTATACCCCCTCTCACATGCAGCCCGCGGCACCGGCGCCCGTTGATTCTCCTTGCACTGTTACCGCAGCTGGCGCCGCAGCTCCGGGTTGTACTCAGGCGTCTTCATGTACTCAGACTTGCGGCGCGCCGTCCAGCCCTGGCCGTCGTCGATGTAGCCCCACCAGTAGGGGTCGCTGTCTTTGTCTTTGGAGCCAAAGCACATGGTGATAGACTGTTGTTGGTGAGGTGGTAAGAATTTGGTATTGAATGGGAGATATTTACCTGTAGATGTAAATTGAGTAGAGTAGAGTAGAGTAGAAGTAGTAGAAAGACAAGTAGAGATAAGAGACTGTGAGTAAACCCAGACTTTCTTTTAAATATAATCTGAATAGATATCCTTCTCGAGAAAAGCCACCCTCTATATAAACTTCCGAGGAAGCTATTGTGCTTGTGCTCAGCCATGGACAACATACATCATCATACGCAGCCCAAATAGGAAAATCGCAGCGCTGGAGAAGATATCCACGATACAGCCAGCCAGTCAGAACGAAATGCCGAGACAGACATGGATCTGCCGATCGGGGGCTGAGGCCTTGTTTGCTATAGTTATAGATGTAGATATACATGCAAAACATGAAGTAAATATACACAGAATGGTGATATAGAAGGAATAACATACATTTTCAATGGGAGAATGAAGTAAAGCCCCACGTTCGGCATATCCGACTGTCGGTCTGGGCACCTCAATTCCCAATTCCTGGATTCATTATTTTCATTGTCTTCCTATTCATCCAGCTTCTTGATATTCTCTAGTATAGTATGTCCCTCGACCCTCTTACGGTCCTCTGCCTCCCTCCTGTGCCAGGAAAGTGTCCAGTGGGTGAGTGATCCTACATGAATCTATATATAAATTATGTATACCAGGCGGATCTAGAGAAGATAGCTGCGTTTGGGACGTCATCGGGGGGGGGGGGGGGGGGGGGAAACCCTGGCATTGAGCTTGGTATGTATACGTTTAAATATAAAAAATAACTTATTTCTCTTATTTCCCTTGTACATGTATCATCGCTAAACAATCAGGGGTTCGATACTCACGCCATCCACGCACTCCTCTCCCTCTACGGCGCCGTGCACTTCACCCACGCAGCCTGGACAACACCCTTCCCCCACGTCGGCGCAAAACCACCCGATAACCTCTCACCGGCATTTATGAACTAAGTATACAGCGAATACCCAGTGCCCACAGACAGCAGCATCTCCCTCGAAGGCCAAGCCGAAAGCGGGACCTCGAAAGGACCCGAATTCTCACGCCCGCGCGACGCCTTCGCCCTCTCGCAGATTGCCGCGGGGCACCGTCCTGGTGGTTGCAGCGGAAGGAATTTGATTTTGTGGAGGGTGTTATTGGAAAGGGTCCTACTTGGTTTTCATCCTTTATATCTGGGGCATTTACCTTACTCCCATGTCTCATGGTTATCGACATTCATGGAATACTGTACTACTCTACGCAAGCAGTTGATCAAGTCATATCTCATTTCTCGTGGCATCTCAAGACTAGACCTGATCCAACCACATACCCCCTCTTCTGGGTGTATGTAGCTGAGATGCGGATATCGCATGGCTGTCTCCCGGTTGTGTTCCAGAGCCAGAGCGTAGACGGTCATTCTCATGGCGGTGTCGGCAACTAAACCCGAGCCGGACACAGAGAGATGCTTGTCGGGTCCCGGGCTGGAGGATCCAGCGGGATATTGTCGGTTCATCGGACTGGGATCGTGTCTCACACACGCTCTCTCTCTCTCTCTCTCTCTCTCTCAACCATCCCGCCCAGGTGGCGTGAAACCGGTTCAGCCACAGCAAAGGGCTTTTTTTTTTGTATTTTCTTGAATTTATAGAAGCAAGTGTCGCAAAACCAAGACCGAATCCCTGGGACCAAGAACCAGGCGTATGACGGAAAAAATCACCAAGTCCACTCTTGACAGAGGACAAGCAAAAAGGAAAGTCTAGCGGCGCACAACAATGCCCTGGCGACGCACAGCACTACGGGCACGGCGGTACTCCTCATCGCTGTCCTCGGACTCGGAGCAGCTGGCATCGTCTGACTCGGTGATATAGCCGCAGCGGTCACCGCCACAGTCGAGCTTGACGCGGTCGCCCTTGCGGGTGATGCCATAGCGCTCGCAGCGGCACTGCGGCAGGGGCGGGTCGCTCATGGAGGACAGCGACGAAGGCGAGGTGGAGCCCGAGGACCGCGACGACAGCGACGAGCCGACGGAGCTGGGCGGGCTGTTGGAGTATGAGTACTCGTCCGACAGACGCGAGCCGGCAAAGCGGCGGGTCAGATCGTCGACCGTGGGCGCGAAGTCGGCCTCGCGCAGCTGGCGCGACGCGTACGGCTTGGACGGCTTGGGGTGGTGGATCTTGGACGGCGACAGCGCGCGGCCCGTGGCGATGTTGGTCGAGCCCCGTCGGGTCTTGGGGGCGCCGCTGCTGCGGCTGCTGCTCTTGTCTCCCGGCACGTCCAGGATGTTCAGCTTGCGGCCGGTTGTGGGTTCGACGGTGTAGTCGACCGACGGGTCGTGCGAAACGCGGTACCCATCCATGATGTAGTAGTACCAGTAGCGGCCACCCAGCTGCAGCATCGACGTCTGGAAGCGGAATTTGCCCAGCCAGGCACCGGGCTTGTCTTCGGCCGACAGCGGCAGCTGGCGCGAGTAGTTGTCCCACGAGCCGACCAGGTGGACGGTTTTGGCGTTGGACGAGGTCCGCAAGGAGAACTTGAGTTGAACGGTGGCCATGATGGAATGGTCACAAAAAAGATGAAAAAAAAAATAAAGTAAAAAGTGAAAAGTAATAGTCGTCGTAGAGCAGGAAAAGAGGTCTGTCGAACAACCAAAAACTACCAGAGTCCGGTTGTCAAGTCACAAAAGATCTTTTCTGTTGCACGGGAACCGGTCCACGACAACGAGAATATAAAAAGGTCGAGCGAGGCAATTAAATTAAGGCTTGTTGATAGAGCTGAAACAGCAAAGCAGACACGTCGGCCGGCGACGAGAAATGCAGGCTGAAAAAAGAATTCACGATTCGAGGAGACCGAAGCCGGGCAGGGCAGAATATGGCACAGTGAGCACAGCTCGTCTGTGGGGGGTTTTGGGGGGTTGGTGGTGGCTTTGAAAGGGGAATAATTAGAAGTTGTATAGACGAATGGAATATAACGAAACAAAAACAAAAAAGACCGGGCAGCCAGTGCCAGGGTCGACTCGAATGGGGGCAGCTCTAAACAACAAACGCTCGCTGAAGAAAAGAAAGAAAGAAAGAGAAGAGAAAGCAGGCTGTGCGAGCCTTATAAGAGCGAATGGATAGCATGGCTGATCGAGGGTCGGCGGGTAATCATCGGCGGTGGTTGGCTGGTGGTGATGGTGCGCAGTGACCGACGATGGTCCCCACGTACAGCCAATAATTTGCAGAGATTTGACGCTGATGAGGGGCATTCGGAGAGTCTGTGAAGATGCACAGACTCTGCACAGACTCGAGAATATCATGAATCATCCGTGGAGATCAATAGTCCCAAGGCCCCCATGTCTGTCATCCCCGCAGGACAGTTGAAGGAATTATTCCCTGAATCAACCGGTGAGCAAGATATCATGGACGGATCCATGAGGAATACATAGCCCAAGGCTCCGGTGTCACGTAGTGAGAAAGAGAGAAAAGGAGCGGAGAGATCTGCCGACCGCACATGGGCCAATTCCCTCTTAACCAGCCCCGAATCCTTTGACACGATTTTTTTTTCTCGGTGTTGGATTGCCCTCTCGCTCTTTTGTCCTGTATCAAATCATCAAAGCCATCCCTGGTAGCGTTGTATTTATTTCTTATTATTTTTTTGTTTGGGTTGATATATCGCGAGTCCGAGTCATGTCCGAGGTCCCGATTGCCGTCGTAAGTGGCGGTCCTCCTTAGTGTGGTGCCTTGCTCATTGTATCCAGGACCCGGACTATTATACCACGCACGATGCATATCAGCCCAGTGACTTTGAGTCGTAAGCATCTTAAAAATGAGTGGTCCATAAATACAGGGATTGATGCATCTGATAAATGCAGGGAGACGACATCTCTTGCATCATCCATTTACCGGGGGGTGATGGAAAATGGCCGACGGTAGGGATCAGAAAATACACAGGCATTTCCTGTATTTGCGCATAGCTTGGCTCATACTATGATGCAGATATCAAACCGTCCGAGAGGGTGATTATTGGTGAGATCAATAACCCGTCGATCTTGACCCGGTCTGACTTCCATAGGGGCCCGTCGGATGAGCAGCAGTTTGAAAGTCTTGAAGCCGGGTGGGTGGTGATATGCCGGGAATTGGTGCAATGGTGACATGCTGATTGCAATAGCCATCTCGTCTGTCTGATCATGGAAGCGAACACTCCCAACCCACTTTTCCAGGCACCTGTCAAGAACCCCAAAGTGAGTCCAATCGCTTGCGTACATATCGAGTCATTGCATGCTAGCCAGACTCCATAGCATGTGCTTGACCTGGGAACCGGCCGAGGGAGCTGGGCCGTGTAAGTAGCTGGCATTTGTGTCTGGCAAAACACCTGCTGATGAGAAATCAGAGATGTGGCCGATATGTTCCCCGAAGGTAAGTACCGACATGACGTTCATGTATACGAGCCAAGCTCACGCACGCAGCCAACGTGCGCGGCGTGGACCTGTTCCCCCCGCCGGTGGAATGGCTGCCGCCGAACTGCGTGATGGAGGTGGACGACGTGCTACAAGAATGGACATGGCGCCAGCCCTTTGACCTGATCCACCTGCGCCAAATGATCGGGGCGTTTACAATCCCCGAATGGGACAGCGTGTACAAGCGGTGTTATAAGTGAGCTGTCAAAAGCCCTGCAGATGGAATTAGTGAAACACCACTGTCTCCCCTTCGAATCCTATCTGACACAATTGCTAGCCACCTCCAACCCGGCGGCTGGATCGAACAAGTCGAAGGTGACCCCCGCGTAACCAGCGACGACGGCAGCCTCGCCAAAGACGCCAGCATCATCTACATGGGCAAGGCGATCTTTGCCGCCGCCGACATCTGGGGCCACCCGCTGGACACGCTGGACACGATGCGCGGCGCCATGGAACGCGCCGGGTTCGTCGACGTCCACGAAAGGGTGTACAAGTGGCCCATTGGGCCGTGGCCGCGCGATTCCACCCTCAAAGAGGCTGGCCGGCTTCACTACCACCAGTGGTCGGCCGGCATGGAGGGCTGGACCATGTATTTCCTGACCAAGTGGGGGACGCCGAAGCCGTGGAGTAAGGAGGAGGTGCAGGTGCTGATTGCGAAGATTCGGAAGGAGATTAAGGATCCGAGGAAGCATATTTACCAGGCTGCGTGAGTATCTTTTGTTTCTTTCGTTGGTGTTGGAGGATCCGTATACTGACTTCTATTAGCCGTCGGGTCTGGGCTCGGAAGCCGACTGAGGAAGAGATCGCGAACTCATCTGTAAAGCAGGAGCCAGTCGTGAAACAGGAACCAATTGTCAAACAAGAGCCGGTCGTAAAACAAGAGCCTGGCGCACAAGATCCTATTGCGAACGATCCTGCTGTACAGGAGCCAGTCGTGAAGCAGGAACCTGGCACACAAGATCCTGTTGCGACGGAGCCCATCGTGAAGAAGGAACCCAGTCCTTAGATGTCAAGAGCCGAGTTCGTATCTGAGTTGTCAAAACCAAACCAGACCTTGTATCAAACTAGCACATTCATCAATGCTCTTTGGGGTAGCTTGCCTCGACATCATCCTAGAGTGCCAATGCAAGGACATGACAGTGAGACTACAGAGAAAGGCAGTACAAACACTGACTGGTATTTCAACTATGTATGGCCAGATGAAAAAAAAAATGCCATAGCTAACAATCCCTCCCGGACGCCGCAGAAAGATCAGTCCATGCGGGCACGCATTTTTTGCAGCAAATCATTAAAGTACAAAAGGTGAAGTTGAGAAGAAAGATCATCGCACCGACACCCCCGAGCGGTTGGTAAACATTCGGGCGGCAATATTCATCGAGGCCAGCTCTTGGAACAGAAGCTTGGCGGCGTACGGGATGTGCACTTGCGAGATGCGGTGCTTGTTGTTGCACAGGCGGCACTCGAAAAGGCCCTTTTTCAGTTTTCTGTATCTTGTTAGTACAATATAAAACTTGAAACTCGAGAAAGCAATGGAACTTACGCAACCGGGGTCATCAGGCCGCAGTCGTCGCAGATATGCACACGGAACGGGTCCGACACGTCGAACAGACGCTCCTTCAAGAAAGCACTGGCGCCGTGAGCGATCATGCAATCGCGCTCCATCTCTCCGAATCGCAGACCACCATCACGGGCACGACCCTCAACAGGCTGCCGTGTCAGAATCTGCGTAGGCCCACGCGCGCGAGCGTGGATCTTGTCGTCGACCATGTGGCGCAGACGCTGGTAGTAGGTCGGACCCAAGAACACCTGTGCCACCATCTTGCGGCCTGTGTGGCCATTGTACATCACCTCGAATCCACGCGACTGGTAACCGTGTTCGCGCAGCAGCCGTGAGATCGAGTCCACAGTCACATCGGTGAAGGGCGTGGCATCACCTTCAAACCCACGGAGCGCCGATACCTTACTGAGCTGACACTCGATCAAGTGGGCAATGGTCATACGCGACGGAATGGCGTGGGGATTGATGATCAGGTCGGGTACCACTCCCTCCCGCGTGAAGGGCATGTCCTCCTGTCGATAGGTGATACCAATGGTACCCTTCTGACCGTGACGAGACGCAAACTTGTCACCAATTTGCGGCACCTTGGTGGTACGCATGCGAACCTTGACAAACTTCAGGTCGTCATTGCCCGTCGAGATCAACACCTGATCCACGATACCGCTCTCGGTGCTTCGCAGCGGCGTCGACACATCAATCTTGGTGTGGGCCTTGGTACGTTGGCCAAGCTCCTCTGCATCAGCGGCCAGCGGAGCCGTCTTGCCGATGATGATATCTTCACCTGAGACACGCACACCAGGAGCAATGATACCGTCTTCATCGATCTTATCGTAGGTACCCTTGCGCATGCCAATCGTATCGGACCGCATGGGTTTCTCGAAGCGCTCGACCACCGTCAGGCCCACCATCTTCTCCGTGTCCGTGTAGGTACGGTAGAACAAACTGCGGAACAGGCCGCGGTCGATGCTGCTCTGGTTCATAATGACCGAATCTTCCTGATTGTAGCCCGAGTAACAGGCAATAGCCACAATGGCATTCTGACCGGCAGGCAATTCGCGGAACCGCAAGAACTCCATAGACCGAGTCGTGGCCAGTGGTTTCTGAGGGTAGTAAAGAATGTTCGCCATGGTCTCCATGCGCTGCGCGAAGTTGGTCAAAAACACACCCATCGCTTGTTTACCCATGGCCGACTGGTAAGTGTTACGCGGCGATTGGTTGTGGTCAGGGAACGGAATGATACTGGCGCAAACACCCAGGATCATACTCGGGTGGATTTCGCAATGCGTCCAGGTATGCGCCCGCTGGCTCAAAATAGAGCGAACCCGCTTGTTCGGGTCGTTGGTTTCCTCTTCTGGCAGAGCATAACCAGCCTGGAGCTGCTTCGAAATCTCCAGGTCTTCAGGTGTCATCACAATCATAATCGTCTCTTCCTCCTCGGCATCCACATACTCGACGGCTCCCGACTTCACGAGTCCGTCCCATCCGAAATAGCGCTCCCGGCGTTCCTCTGGATCCAATTCAGACGGAAGCTCCTTGTCCTGCTCCAACTTGCGAATATGGTCCTTGTTGAGAATCAACGAGCCGGGGTTCTCACTCTTGGGGTCGTTATCGACGACGAACAACGGCCGGCAAACACGACCGGCATCGGTGAAGATCTTGAATTCCCGCTCACGGATGTCGCGAATCAAGCTCACTTCGTGGGAGATCATATTTCGTCGGCGGAGCGAAGACATGGTATTGACAAGGTGCGACGGGTCACGGTGGATACCAACCCAAACACCGTTGACAAAAACTTTAGTGGCGTTGGGCGTAACCTGCGGCTCAAACTCTTCCAGGACCTCCATGTTGCGCTGAATCATGAAATCAATGATGGGCTCGCTGGGTGTACCGACGGTGATGTAGCACATGAGGGCCAAGTTCTTGACAAGACCACAAGCCTGTCCTTCGGGCGTTTCGGCCGGACACACGAGACCCCAGTGAGTGTTATGAAGTTGACGCGGTTTGGCAATCTTTCCATCTCGGCCGATGGGGGTGTTGGTGCGGCGAAGATGGGAAAGTGTGGATGCGTAGGTGTAACGACTCAGCACTTGGGAGACACCGGCCTTGGAGCTGGCTGCCTTCTTCTGCTCACCCCAGTTACCAGTTGCAAGAGCATACTTCAACCCACCAGTCAGCGTGCTAGCCTTGATACCGATGTTCAAGTAAATCTCTCGGTTGGTCTCAACGCATCGCTGCACATAGCGCTGCAGGTCGCGAGTAACGCGGGTGAAAAGAACACGGAAAAGGTTGGCCAAAAGCGGACCGGCCAAATCCAAGCGCTTCTTTCCAAAGTGATCACGGTCATCAACATCGCGGCGACCGAGTGCACACTGGAGCAGCCGATGCACCATGTAACCCAGGAAGAAGGCCTTGCGCGTTTCGCTGCCCTCACTCTGGGAGATGTGCGGAAGCAACTCCTTCTGCATGATGTCCCGCGCATATCGCACACGCCGCTCGTGGTTCAAGTTGGACTGCGATGAGCCACGCTTGGCGATGAAATCGAGCGCCACCTCACGGTCCTGAATGACGAAGCCCTCCTCAATACATGGCTTCAACATCTCCAGCATCGAGGTATCATTACGGTCGTAGCAAATGTGATTGAGGATGTCCTCGTCGGACACGACGCCCAGCGCACGGAAGACAACAACGATGGGGATGTCGGTCTTGACGTAGGGCAGAGTAGAGCGAATGGTCGGGCCAAATCCGCCCTTGGCACTGTCTCCCTTGGCAAAAAGCTTGAGCGCCAGCTGAGAGAGGAGCCGCGAGCCCTTTTCAACCGCACTGCGGATCTCTGCCACATACGGAGTTGGACTCGGGGGCGCCTTCTTGAAGACCTGCACAATATTCCCAGCACTGCGCTCCTGCGCAATCAAAACCTTCTCACTTCCGTTGATGATGAAATATCCACCAGAATCGTAGGGGCACTCGCTCCAAGAATAGAGAGATGACTCGTTCAGATCCTTCAAGATACAGTATTTGGACTTGAGCATGATCGGGATCTTGCCAATGAAAACTGTCTCTTCCTTCATCTGCTCCGCAGGAAGTTCTTTCTGGTCCCACTGAAGGTATGTGCCACGATTCTTGCGGTCTTCGTCGCCATCAGCAACCTCGTCTTCATCGCGATCGGCGACCAGGCGCTCCCGAGCTTCCATGATCTTTTTCGAGACACCGAGGTAGAGTGGACTGGCGTAGGTTAGGTTTCGAAGGCGTGCCTCCTGCGGCAACATGATTGTGGTCGCTCCATCACCTTCGGTCACTGAAGGTCGCGACAGCATGACAGTGCCGAATTTGAGCTCGTACCGACGAACGACGATCGGGTTGACTTCATCTTCAGCGGGGGGTAGCGTCTGGTCGAGAACCACTTGCCCTTGTTCCTCCACCAACTCCTGCATGGTCGAAGAGATGAATTCATCGAAAGAGTCAAGCTGCTGGGACACGAGACCCTTCGTATCGAAGAACGAAGAAATCACGGTCCAGCAATCCTCTGAGGTGATTCCCTCATCCGCATCGTCGTAAAATTCCTCCTCATATGAATCATCGTAGTCTGCCATGGTGGCAATCTCAGGGACTGCTGCTTAACAAAAAGGTGAGAGAACCGGTCGGTCAGAGAGCGCAAAGGCGCGTCGGCCTGGAGGCAGTGATCCTTCTGAACCACCCGTGCTGCAGCACCCACCTGTCAGTGACCAAAAAAAACTTCTGGCAGTTGGCACAGACAGTGGAGTGGGCAAGCTGGAACACTCGGAGGGATGGGAGACAATCCGAGGATGATGGGGTGAAGGGATCTCCATCTCGATGCTTTGCGCCACTAAAAAGGGCGCTAGCCTTAATGGGGAATACACGTGACATGGCACCGAGCATGGATGGAGAAGTGAAGTATACAAGACAATAGAAACAAGGGTGATCAAATCTGTTTTTTTAATGATATAATACACTCAATTTTTGAGATGACAACCATCCTTTCACAGGAATTGCAGAAGTGTGCCCAGCATATCCTTGAAATCATTCTGCCCTGGTTCATCCTCACCGAGTCCTTCGAGTTGCTCTACACAAGGACAGTCAGCACCAGCAATATGACACCAAAGAAAAAAAGGAGACTTCGAGGCTTACCTTGCAGGGTAGCTTTGATCAGAGAAAGATCTTCATCTCGGTCTGCGAGGAGAGACACAACCTTTTTCTTGGCGCCATCATCCTCAGCAATCAGCCATGCCAGAATAACGTCAATGGTCTAGGAACAACAGGTCAGCCACCACAGAAATAATAATTGATTCAGAAAAGAAGCATACCTGCAAGGAGAATAGGCCAGCATCAAAACGACGGGACAGCCATTCGCCCGCCATGATCTCCTGGTCCTCTTTGGAAAAGGATTTACGCTCGTTTTCGATGCCCTGTTCAACAGGTGACACGCGCGCGGCATACTCACGTCTGAGCTTGATGAGCTTCTCAATCTTTTCGTAATCCTTTTCCATGAATTTGGCCAATGTGCGAATGCGCGCAGCAGAGCCACCGGGCAAAAGCCGAAGAAGCGAGGCGAATATGCCCAAAAGATGTTCAGTGTTTTGATTTTCTTGCTGGTTGATGTTAGCCTGGCGTTGTATTCTGTAAGATATGCCCACCTTACCTTCTTCATAAACATCCCGAACACCGTTCTTAGCCCGGCTGCTTCGATCAGTCTCTTGCATGCGGGAGCACCTCCAACTCCCCCCAAAGCGTGGTCGAGGACTCTCAGGGCACGGGGTTTGCTGAATTTGCCTTCTTTGAGCATAATCTGGGCAAGCTCAATGCCCTCGGCCTCAAGGAACTTGATTTTCCCCGAGTCCTCGTCCACGAGGCAAATGAGGGAGTCAAACAGATTCTCCACATACTCTTCCTCATACGAGTCCTTCTCTGGATCCCGTTTGCGATATTGACTGAGCAGCTGAAGGAGAGTATCGACACCATCAAGACCAATGAACTTCCCTCGGGTCTTCGCGGATGACTGTAGGAGGATTGCGAGGATCTCCGCTGAGTACTGTTTGTTCTGGCTCACAGGCATCTCCTTTTGTTGAATACGAGAAAGGATCCATGGTAATACACTGGCATCCTGACCAATCGTCTCTGCAAGTGAGGATTGAGATGCGAGGTTTTCTAGTACGCCTATATAGTATCAGCAATAATCCTCATTCGAAGTGGAGTGGTACCCACCGAGCACATAGTAGACTCCCGCTCTATCGGTCTCGCTGCTTTCGTCGAGACGAGTGAGATTTTGCGTTAAGAGTTCAATAAGGTCGGCGTCCATCTAGAGACTGTTAGTACGTGAGTAATAACATTGTAATAGCCATTTGCCTGCCTACCATTGCGTTGACCAAGCTATCCCACTGTTCCTGCTCGGCCTCCACATCTTCATCGGTCAATTCGCTGACGATCTGAATCACATCGATTGCGATATCAGCATTCTCATGCGAGAGTAGCGAAGCCAAAGACCCGACGCAGCCCATCTTGGCAAACTCTGGGTATAATTCGGGATGCTCGGACAGGATAGATAATCCCTTGATTTCAGTGTCCAAATCGGCCTCAGACGCCATGAACCTGCGACACCCCAATTAGCCTCATGCGTAGACTATGCTTTTTTGTTCCACCTTCACGTACTTTTGCGGGTCATTCTCAAATTTGCCTCGGAGTTCAGCGTTCTTGGATATTTTCTTTTCGAAACTAAGGGCGAACCGGCGCACCCAGGCAGAGTCGAATTTCTCGAGCTGTATAGCACCGTCAGCGTTGAAGGCGGAGCCAAGCACAGTCTGGAGGACCTACCGCAGCTTCCTCCTCCTCTTGTTGGTCAATGTATTGCATCGCTTGAGCTGTTTTCTGTTCCATCCCTCCGCCAAAGAAACGCCCCTCTTCGTCGTCCGGCACGTCTTCCTGGTCAAAGTCCGGAGGGAGCTCAGGCCCTGCTTCACCATCGTCGACCTCGTCCTCCACCATTGCCTCCTTTCCTTTGGACTTCACATCGCCATTAGCGTCCAGCTTTGCCGCCTTGTAGAGCTCGTCTGTCGTGGTCTTGTTAGCCCGACGCGACCAGCGCATTCGCGGGGTCAGCATAGGACGTACTGGGATCTTGAACGGGCTCGAACTTGCGCTTGGGAGTTGCTGCCGATGTTGGTTTCTGTTCTGGTCAGACTGAGCCTCTCAATATGGGAAAATTTGGGGCAGCGTACCTTGAACAGCTCATCGACGCTCGTCATGGCTAGATGGGCGCTCAACGAGCGACGGGATTCTCGTCCACCAACCTCTCAGTCAAATAAATACCACAGAAAGCAGTTTTGGAAGAAGATCCAAAACAAATTTACCAAATTTTCTTCGTGAATAGTTGGCGCAATGTCATTCGCGTCGCTGTCGCAGTTGGCGCAATGCAAAAGATATACGGTGGTCGTCGCGAGCTAAAGACGCAGTGACGCCAAGCGCCCCGAAGCCGACAGATTTCTCCCCGATCAACTCAACCACTTCCACATCAACTTTCCCCTTTTGATCCGTCTCTCATTCTCTGCAAAAAATGCCTCCCAAGCGCGTCGTCGTCTCGAACCCCTCGGCTCGTCCCCAGAAGAGCTTTCTGGGCACCGTTTACGATGAAGCCACCTCCCCCGAGAACACCACCATTGTCCGCAGCATCCTGGTCTTCGGTGTACGTTTGGTTTTGTTGACACACATGCCTTCGAGATACAAGCAGCATAACTGACGGATTTTACTTATAGGCCGGTGTCGCGTTCCTCCACAGCAGCTTCGGCGAATTCCTCCTTCCTCCGTAAGCCACCCTGATTCTGTTTCGCCAATCCATCGAATGAACAACTAACCTGCTGCAGTATGTAAAATTATTTCGCCTCTGAGTTCTCCGTCGGGACATTTCGAACGTTTCCCGTCAACTCTGTGGAAGCATATCGGCGTCGGACCAGGAAAACACGATGCATAGGCATTCCTCACTCGATTTAATGGGATTGAATATTTGTACTATACTTTGGGAATGGCATGCATGATTTGGTACGTTGTGTCTGGGTGGTTTGGGATTTATGAATACCAAGGACCTGGCCGGGCACTGGGCTCGATGGTCCAATTCAATCTTCATTCAATTTCTCTGGAGGTACTGTAGATGCCATGGCCGTATGATGGCATACTTTGCAAGTACATTTTTGTCTGTGGATTGCTCGTAAAAGAAGCGGCTTCTTGATGTACAGTGTGAACTATGGGTTCATATCATCCAATTTGGACACAATTTGCTCTCAAGCCGACTATTGGCAGCAGCAGCTAACAACACCCTAGTTGATGTGGTATTCAAGATGGATTTGATTGACCTATTTGCACCATAATCCTGAGACAACTCTTCGTGGACTGGTAGATTTGGGGCCTTTAATTAGGATCCTCTCTTTTTTTCCCCCTCTCTTGTACCTAATATACACTGCGGATCTGCCTTGTGTCTCGCAGAGCCTTGTGGCAAGCTGTTTAGTGTCATTTCAAGGATTCTACTCGGCATGGGATTTTAAATAGTCAGCCTACGTTTTTCTCAAAGAGAATTTGTGTGTTATCACCTTGATTTTCTAACCTGATCTTCGTACTTCAAGTTTAATCTCACTATTACTCTCAGCATTGCGTGTATGGCTATTGACGGTCTTACAACTGCCGGTAAGTATACCCGGTATATCTTGCAACCTGAAAAGGTATAAGGACTGGTGACGATGTCTGCGAGGATAGTTCATCTGAATTTGACTCGGATCTGTTGATAGCTTTACTCTCTTTCCAGTTTCCAGTGGTATTATTTAGTATATTTAGTATATGGGATCAAAAGGTACTTGAATTTAGGGTAAAACGAAGGGGTCTTTTGGATATCCTCCGGTTTGCTGGCATTTACACTTCGACGCCAAGAAACCTCCGCAAAATGCCCCCACAATCTCCCCAAGTCCCGAACACCGCCTTGCTCGGTGTTTTGAGGGTTGATGTTGAATCACTCGGATTATTTTCCAGGAGGTAGTGTTGGATTGTGTCTGGAAGTACCGGGATTCCCATGCCGGGCCTCACATAAGAGATGTCTTCAACCAACGGCCGCGCGCTGGCAATGAAGCGCAAGGTGCAGCAGACTGACAGTCGCCTCGAATCTGGGACCAAGAGGCATCACCCTGATGGATACGATCCACAGGCGCCATGGCTGCACGAGTCGAAGCTTGCTGGTGGCTGGCGCACACTGGGCAATCCAGCCGTACGTGGTTCTTTGCCTTTGGCTAATATGGTGTCGGCTGTTCAGGACCTGATCGATCCTGATTTCGATCCGTTGACTGCGATCCTGGATGACGAGCCGCGGTTTTTGAAACCTCTTCCGGCGCGCGTTGCTCCTGAAGACCTGGAGTTTCTGCGCTTCCGCGGCGCGCTGTCGATCCCCGAGAGCGGGCTGCGAAATGAGTTGCTTCGATGCTATATTCAGTGGGTGCATAGCTTTATGCCGGTGCTGAACCTGCAAGAGTTTCTGCGCTGTGTTGCAGAGAACGACCCAGATGGCAATGTCAGTCTCTTGTTGTTCCAGGCTGTCATGTTCGTCGGCACGGCTTTCGTCGATCTCAAGCATTTGCAGGCGGCGGGATACTCGACACGAAAGAGTGCACGTAACGAGTTCTTTACGCGACTCAGGGTATGTACTCCTCTTTGGATCATTGCTTTAACAGTCTCTAATATTTTGAATTGGCACAGTTGCTCTATTCTCTCGATTGCGAAGAGGACCGCATCGTGATTCTCCAAACACTGCTATTGATGACCTACTGGTCTGATCCAGAAAACAGCCCACAGCGGGATATTTGGGATTGGATTGGGGTCTGCAACACTCAAGCACATTCCATTGGATTAAATAAAGACCCCTCGTCGAGCGATATGGACCTGCGGACTCGGCGGCTTCGTACCCGGCTCTGGTGGTGTCTATACTCACGCGACCGGCTGATCGCCATGGGGATGCGCCGCCCCCTGCAAGTCAATGAGGGTACTAGCAGTGTACCAATGCTGAGAATGGAGGACTTTGACTTCGAGCCATTCTCGCCGTCTGTGGTGGCTCATTTCTGCTGCCGGCAGCTCGAGGATACTTCGCACCAGAAACGACTGGCAACGATGTTTATGGAAAATATGAAGCTTTGCCAATGTATTGGTAGAGTGCTGTTTGCACAGTACACACCATCGCAGCGCCAATTCGGAGCCACGGATCGCACGACTGTCACGCTGGTGCCGCGGCAGGCCTCGGAGTCGGAGTTCTCACGCTGCAGCCAGAAGCTCGAGTCCTGGCTCAGCACGCTCCCCAAAGAAGCGCAATTTATCCCAGCCTCAAAAAATAATTTCCGGGATGGCGAAGACGTGCTGCTGCTCCACGGCGCTATGCTGCGCATGCTTTACCACGCCACCACCAGCGCACTGCACCGGCCCTGGGCAGTCCTCACCAAGGACCAGTCCAAGTCGCGCATGGAATGGCGCAGCACGGCGCGCACCAAGATGCACGACGCTGCTGCCGGCATTACCCATATTATCCAGGGCTTGAACCAGCTCAACCTCACGCGCTTCCTTCCGCAGACCGGTGTCACCGTCATCCTGCCTGCGGCTGTGGCCCACCTGTCCAACACCATGTCCGACAACCCGACTGTCCGCGAAAACAGCATCTATAACTTTCATCGCTGCATTCAGGTGCTCCACTGCCTCAAGGATATCTACCCGGCCGCCGACGCCGAGTTTGCCAATATCGAGGCCGCCATCAAGATGCAAGCGAGTAACTCCAATACCTTCTTCCAGGTCATGCAGTACAACCTAGATGCCCCTGCTGCATCGCTCTCTACCAGAAAGCCAAGTAGCGACTCAATAACCACCACCCACTCGCTCCGATTCCTGGAGGACAAGCCTGCTGGCCCCGACACCGTCACAGCCCGTGCCAGAGCGTCGTCTCCCAATGAACAAAGTATGCAGCTGCAGAGAAAGTACAGCAGCGAAACAACACAAGAATCCTCCACTCAATCCCGTCTTCCGCCGCCATCCTTCCCCAACGACTTCGATTTTGCTACTCCTAACAACACCACCGACAGCAACCCTTTCAACTTCCTCTCCATGGACATCGACTCGTTTCCAGATTTGCACGTATCAAATGAACCTCAAATCACTACTATCTCGCCGACTGCCCAGGACCTCGACAATATCGACTGGGCGCAAGAGCTATTCCGAGAAACGGACTTACCCGAGGTTGACGTCTCGCGGGGTGATGACCATCATCGCAGACAAAGTCTTTATAATGAATCGGAGGAACAGGAACAGGAGCAGGACCTCTTTACATTTACGCTGAAGGATGATGACGACCATCCGAGTGGAATCACTCAACGGCATCAGTCGATCAGCCATGCCAAACCGGATATCACCGGGGATCTGGATCGTGATCTTGGGTTTCAGACTGGCGATGAGATATTCTAGTTTGATCGAATAGTGTTTGTCGATTGTCTGGCTGTGCTACGGTGTATACTGGGAGAGCTATGCTCTGGACGTGATGAACTTTTTCTTGTATTGTATTTATGAATATTTGTATATAGCCAGAGACGATGAATATGAACTGCAGTTTGACACACACTTGGTCCTGTAAATTGAGATATTCTTGAGCACGCAGTCAATTCCATGTACACTGGCTCTCCAACTTTAATATAATAACAGAGATAAATCAAGTCATCATTCGTAGATCATACCATCGACACTATATAGTACTAACCAAAATCTTGCAATCAACGCAGAAAAAACAAATAAAACAAGCTTTAGCACACCTCGTCTCTCAAGTATACCTGACTCGATGGGAGAACAAGGGCAAAGCGAGAGACCGTATCATTATAGCATGCAGTCAAGTTGTGAGTCCCAATCACAGCATCACCCGATCAGTAGGCTTCTCCTTCGCCAGACCCAGCCTCCGCCTCCACTTCATCCGACTCTTCCTCATGGCGCGCTGCGTGCGCTCAAGCGGGTAATTCACAGGCGACTCCCCACCAGTAAAGATCATAAAGTCGTACAAAAAGCCACCGACAAAAGCCCCGGTTAGCGACCCGACCCACGGCCCATAGAACCAGTACGGGTTCGTGAACAAGTCCCAGTCATAGCCCAGCAGAAGCAAAGCCAGACGCGGACCGAAATCCCGACTGGGGTTGAGCGCGGCACCCGTCTGGAAGGCGAAGGCGATGCTGAGACAGGTGATGACAAGGCCGATGATCAGTGCGTTCATTCCCGAGCCCGGCGGCGCGTTCTGGTCGTCGCCCAGCGCGAGGATCGTGATGGCTAGGAACACGGTCCCCAGGAATTCGGTGAAGAATGCCGTCGTGGGCGCGACCCACATCTCGCGCTGGCCGGTCACGAAGCTGGCGACGATGCCTGCGTCGTCTGGGTTCGTGCCGACGTAGCTCTGGATCGAGTGGTAGTAGAGTGCGTATGCGGTTAGCGCGGCGCAGAAGGCCGGGAGGAATTGTGCGATGAAGTACTCGGGCATCTTGCGCTTTGGGAATCCGCGGTAGAACCAGAGCATTACTGTTACTGCTGGGTTCAGGTGCGCGCCCGACACCCCGCCCGAGATGTAGATGGCCATCATCGTGGCGAACCCCCACGCCCACGCTGTGCTGTTGGGGTTGCCGGCGTTGGCCACCGTCACGGCCAGGTCCGCGCAGAACCCGATTGTTAGCTGCACGTAGACGGCTAGGCCCTCGGCGAGTGCTTCGCGGTGGTGCGTGCGGATGACGGACCACGTCGTGTGGTTGTTGTGCACTTCGTCCTCGACGAGCTCTTCCACCAGCGGGTGCAGGTCCTCTGGGTAGTCCCCTTCCTTGAGAGCAAGGAGATCGATGTCTGTGTCCGGCTCGTCATCGGTGCCGGGCAGTGGCTCCTCTGCTACAGGACGGAGAGGCTCGTAGCTCAATCCGGGATGCCCTTGCGGCGTGTCACTGGCTGCCTGGGACTCGGTTTCATCAACGGTCGACAGCTGGTCATGCGGAACATCCCAAGCCGAGGAGCGTCTACGACGAGTTGACGAAGCACGAGACAAGCGCGAGGAACGCCCGAGTGAAGTCGACTCCCCAGACAAGAGCTTGCTCATCAAGTTGCTCTCGCGCTGCAGACGGGCATCCTCGACCTGGGCGGCCATCTTGCGCGGATTCATAGACTTCCCGATCTGGCCCTTTTCGAGATCATTCGGGTCGACGTCCAGACCAAGTCTCTGCGAGTTGTGCGCCGGCAGCTGGGCATTGGCCCGGGTCTCTAGCAGCTCTTCCTTGGTCGGCACCATGCCCGAGCGCACCACGCGCGGCAGCGGTTTGGCCAGACTCCAGACCGGCTTCGCATTCACGGGCTGGTCGTAGGAAGGGTTGAGCTCGGCATAGCCTGGCTGCACGAAAGGCTCCTGCGATCGCCGCAGCTGGGGCGCTTCTTCTGGCCCGCCCAGCGTGAACTTCCCCTGAGTTCGGTCCGCCAGTGTGGTCCGGGGTGCCAGACTGGGGGTTCCGCCGCTGCGCCGGGAGACCACAGAGCTGCGTCGTGGGATGCTTGCGCTGCCTTGTGTCTCATCGGTAGTTGGGGCCCTTCTGCTGGGCGAGATGAAGTCGCCATCGTTAGCAAGTCCTCGGGCACTCCCTCTGGCCGGTGAGGATGCCAGGGGCTCAGCCTCTTCTCTCGTCCCAGTCTATGAAACCGGCATGTCAGGAATTTCTTCATTCTTTTTCTTCCCACGCTGCCTCAATTGCACTTACTGTCGCCCTGGACTGTCGAGTATCTCCCTCGTCCATGATTCCTACAGTCTATTCCTCACACCAGAAACTACAGGAGGGCAACAACAGAGAAGAAAGAATGAACCAGTGCGAAGAGAGGACCCCGGAAGGGCGAAGGGGGGGGGGATAGTCGAAGCACAGCACTAAGAGCGCGCAGATCGAGAGACTAAATTCCCCCAAGACGCAGAAACCCCTCAGGCAATTACGCAATGGCAGGATGATCGTCGGTGAGCACGATGTCCAGCATGTAGTTCTTGACGGACACCCAGTCCATCCCTTCAATTTGATTGCATCCTGGCTGCGATGGATTCTTGTGGCTTGACAAGCTGCATTGCGCCAAACAGCTTGGTCCAACAAGATGCCCCGGAGTAGATCGTCGATCAGCCTGTCACGTTTTATGATCCGCGATTAGAGACATCGATCACTTCGCCAATTGCAATTACTTGAGATTGAAGGGATTAATGCATGCACGCTTGATTCTATTCGATTGGATATCATGATTGTTCTCTTGTTCTACGAGGCCCAGCACAAGTCAAGACTCTATCCAGGCCTGTCGGTCATTTATTCCTGTCGCGCCCAGCGATTGCTCTCGTCGCCCTGCTCCCAGGTATGCTCGATGTAGCCCAGTTTTTGCTTGACTTCTTGGACCTTCTCGTGATCGCCGGTGTTCTTACCCATGTTGTCGCTGAGCTTCACGGCAGGACGACCATTGGCAGTGGCGATCTTGATGACGATATTGAGTGGCTTGGACTTTTCTCCGCTGGAGGTGTTGATAAAATCATCTAGAGCAACGAGTTAGCACATCCTCTCATCGAGACACAGGGGAGATAGACCGCATACTTGTAAAGAAAGTCCCTACGCCAAACACAGGGCTGAACCCTGATTCTTCTGCAATTACCTTATACTCTAGGCAATGCTCGATGTCCAGCGAGTCCGAGAATACAACGGTCTTGAGATCGGTGATGCCCTCGCGGTCGTAGAATTCGCGCACCATCTTCACAAAGTACGTGGGGTCACCCGAGTCCTGGCGGACCCCGGCATAGACCTGGGCATAGGTCTTGGTTGATTCGCTGCCGCCGTTGCGGATGGGTGCGGTGATAGGAGGCTTTGTGGTTGCTTCGCTCTGCACTGTTGACTCCACAGTGGTGGCTGCGCCAGAGGGAATGGTGCTGACAGCGCCAACGCCAGCACTGGTGTATTCGGGGATGGGCTTGCGGAAGGCATCCAGGAAAGCCGGTGTGCCAAAAGTGTCGGTCAGAGCAACTCCCAGAACCTTTGGGCCATTCGAGTTAGCGGGAAAACCCATGTCCGAGGGCTATGAAGAATACTCACTCCTTCGCCAAAACACCCAAGCCAGTACCGCAAAGCCAGCTCATTGGCGTTCTCGTAGTCGTCCGTGATGGCCGCAATGGTCATGTACCACTCGTGCGCTACCGTCCCGACAGCATTCACATCGTACTTCATTGCAAAGTGCACATTACTCGTTCCTGAGAGCACACCCTTCCACCCATGCTTCTTTCCGTCCTCTGCCGCTCGACACAGCCCCTTCATGACCAAATCTTGCGTGTGGTAGTCTCGTCGGCGGCGCGATCCGAACTCCGAGAAGATACAACCATTTTCAAGCAGCGTGCAGCCTTTTCGGTAGGCTTTTTCCTCCTGACTATGGTAGTCCCAGTCTGTGTCACTGAACAGGAAATATGCTTGGCTGGTCAGCGCCAGCAACGGGATCTCATAGAGGATGGTGTCGACCCAAAGCCCCTTGATGATATATTCCACGGTGCCCTCATCCGCATCACTGCCTGTATCTTGTGACGGAGTAAATTTGATCTCGATTTGCTCGGAAGGTTTGAGACGGAAGGTTTCTAGGAAGGAGATATAGGCGTCATTGAAGTAGGGGCATTTCTTTTTGAGAAAGGCACGCTCTTCGGCGGTGACGCGGACATTGGCCATTTCTAGTGCGCAATAGTGAGCATTGGTATCCTGCAGCCCCCCAAACAATACCTACTGTCCATCTGCTCTAAAAGCCACTTGTATGCCCCGCGTCGAAGTTTCATGTGGGGTGTTCGGTTCGTGAAGCCATAGGTCACATCTGCCAGAGATCAGAAGCCAACTCCGGCCCGAGTCAGTCAAATAACTTACAGACGTCAGGGAAATACTTGAGAATCGCGCATTGCATCGTTAGCTTGTACAGATCGGTATCCAGAAGGGAGAAGATGCCCTCCGGCAGTGGAGGGGCTTCCTGGGCCATTGTGCTGGTGGACCGGATGATCTGGTATGCTGGCAAAAAGCTGAAGGAGAATAAGAGGTCAAAGAAAAGATGTGTGGTTCCAATGAGACAGAGAGAAATGGCAGTTGCAAGATGGCGTCGCTGCTTTTGGATGCGCCGCGGGGAAGATGCCGATATGGTGTTTGCACTGTTTGTAAGGGGTATGGTATGGGGGCAGCGCTGACTTTCTTTCTTGATTCTTCTCTTTGACTCCTTAAGGGAATCCTTGCAATACAATTTCAAAATGCAGTATGGCAAACGACATCTGAACCAGTAGATCGTGACCTCTACGCTATGGCCCTCGGCAAAACCCTAATCAGGCAGTATAGCGTTGATCAAAGGCTTACTTGCACCTGATGAGTGTGGCCTGTTTGGCAAGGTTATAGAAGCATTGTACATCTGGCAGGATAGAGGCAGTACATGTATTGATCACTTGCAATCTGGTGTCTTTCATCCACAAACGGCTCTCGGCCATCTTTACCGTAGACAGTACACGATTCGAGGCTTTAATGCCAGCGTGTTGGCCAGCGCCTATGATGTCTCATTCGAATTATATCATCCAGCAGCTAATACTTGAGTTGGGTGTTTCATCATTTCGAGTCCACAAACTAAGGAAATAATATAAGACTATACATGACAACAACTTCAGGGGATTGTTAAGGGATTATCACTTTATATCGAACAAAAGATCCGGCCGCTAAGAGCGCCTTCAACAATATACCGTATAAAAAGACCTATCAAAGAAACCAGTAATAGGTTCGCTATCCTCTTTTATCATACGTTTACGTACTTTCTTGTAATTATTATATATGTCTCTCGCTCGGTTCCCTTTCCGCAACCCGCTTTCTTGCAGCTTGTTGGTGTCGCCTCTTTTTATGGTCTTCCTCTATAGGATGTCTCTTTAGCGTCTGTGATACTTGCCAATATGTTTCATCAAACCGTCTTCGCTCTTCCCTTTCACCCTCTTGTTTACCTGCCTCGTCCATCTCCCGCTTTAGTTGGATCGTTCTCCTTATCTTTCGCTAGTATATGTCCTCCTTCTACTAGTAAGAATAATAATACAGCAAGTTGAAGGTAAATTGTTCGCCCTATCATGCATGCATTCCTGAGATACGAGGAGGAATATGGTGCTACTAATAAGTAAGCCGACGAAAAACTAGCGATTAATTCTGTTAATTGACAACAAAAATTAAGCTACTAGTCATGTGCTCCCTCACGAGTTCTATACTCCATCCAAATATGCTATAATGAAACAGGCCGAATCACAGGGCTCAGAAACTTCAAATAGTATATCACCTCATACTCTGTAGACCCCCTCTCTTTTCTATTATTTTTCTGATTTTCATTTTCTAAGACTTCTTACTCTTGAAATACTTTTAGCTAGATTGTTCAAAAATATCTATCTCACTCAGTGGCATAATAGCCTGTACTAACTAACTCCAATACAATGGTCATTCCCTTTCGTCCTACTACTCTTCAGATATATATATTTCTTAGGGTATTTTTGGGATATTGTCTTTCCTATATATATCTATTTGCTCTTGTAATAATTAACTGATTTTGCCTCCTTACCTAATCTATGATTTCTAAACCCCGAAGCAAAAATAGGCCACACGAAGTGTGGACGTAGTTGTGCATGCATTCATTCCCGGGATTCTGGAGGAACCTCAGGTGTCAACTGAGTCAGCGGATCCGGGCACCAGCCATTTTCCAAGTCTCCCTGCGATCATTGCTCCGATCGATGCGACAGACAAGCGTTCAGTTTTTGATCCACCATCGGTTGCAAATCTGACCAGTATTAGAGAGACTCAGGATATTTAATTCCGTTGATCTTTCACCGACATCTCCCCGATCACCGAGACCCGACCGAATCCGCGATGGCGCACGGTGCGGAGGACTGCGCGACAGTCCTGGAGCAGTTTGTGCATGATGTGGCGAACCTTCCGCTAGAAATCAACCATTTGATGGAGGAAATTCAAGCCAAGGATAAAGTGATGCAAGAGTGCCGGGCCACCATCAATTCGCGCGACAGCAGTATCCAAAAATTCATCAAAATCAACGGCAGCCTGACGCCGAATCCAAAGGAAGAACAATACAGCAAGGCAGTCCTACAGAACCTAGACCGGTCGCAGCAGCTACAGGATGAGAAGATTCAGCTGAGCGAGAAGGCATGCATCCTCCTCGACCGGCAGGTTAAGAGACTTGACGTGCGGATTCGCGACCTCCAGAATGATGGCCTGCTCTCGAACGACCCGCCGCTCCCCTCACTCTTCGACAACAAGAATCAATATCGTGACCCGCCCAAGGTCTTCTTTCCCGATTCCACCCCGTCCGACTCTACCCCCTACTCCACCCCCCTCAACCCGACATCTGGAAACGCGAACCCCATCCTGGCCGCCGCGCAGAGACTCCACCAGTCGACCCCCGCGCAGCCGGTCCAGCGGCATTGACCGCCCAGACGACTGCGCGCAGCTCTGCACCCGCTACCCCCGCGGCGGCGGTAGTACACCTCCAGCAACGGCAGCGCGAATCATCCGCCGGAGCTGTGGATAGCAAGCGTCGGCGCCTGAACGCGTCGCTCGGCACTCTCCCCGCAGCCTCATCAAACTTGCGTCAGTCGTCCATGGGCCCTGGGACCCCCAAGGCCGGCACGCCAGTCTCCAGTCGGGCAGGGAGCGCGGGCCCGCGTACCGTCGGTGGTGTCAAGAAGGCCATGACCAAAAAGGTCGCTCCGCACCAACAGGTGAAGAAGATCAAGTCTTCGGGCAAGCCATCTAAGCGCTCGTCGAGTGCTAGCGGCCGGATCAAGACCTCGAAAAAGTCCCCCACGGGTGAGGGCGATGAGGACGACGACTCGATGCTCAGCAGTGCCGACATGTCTGATTCGGACAAGAGCGATACTGGTGCCGGGGACGAGGACATGGATGATGATGACGAGGACGAGGGTAACGAAGATACCAAGGTCTACTGTACTTGTCGCACTGTCAGTCATGGGGACATGGTCGCCTGTGACAATGATAATTGTCCCTATGAGTGGTTCCACTGGAAATGTGTGGGCTTGACTCGGGAGCCTGTTGGAACGTGGTATTGCGATGAATGCAGGAAGAACCTTCTCAAGTAATTCTTGAGCGGATTGCCCTTGTTTTCCTTGTTCTTCTACTTCCTACGATTTGCATGATTGTTGATATACCCAGGGCGTTCATGGGGTCTACCTGGCTTTGTTTAATTTCCTCGGAGTTGGATACGCGAGCATTTGGTTCAAGAGAAGCCGATCCACATCTTTTTTTCTATTGTCTCAACAGAATTGCTGGCTTGCAGCCCTTCCAAGCACGTAGCGAGGCCACCTACTTTAGCTCGTAGGTCGGTACCAAAGACCAATGCCGTACAGATGAGTACACACAAACCCCTTTCAGGCGCATTCGATGCCAGAAGAAAGGCAAACCAAAGTCAAAACGCCATCGCTATGCACACAATGCCCCCATGTTTTTGTTTTCCTCGCGTCTCCCTGCTTCCATGCAAACGTGTCGACATTGGGGATTACCCATGTTGTCAATAAATCATATCTTCGGGGAACGAGTCATTCTCGTATCCCTACAGGACCTCAGAAACCAAGGCCGTTCGACAACCACGGGTCGAAATACTCGCAGGTCTCGGGGCTCACAGCGCCACCCGGCGAGCACAGTCGGAAGACCGGGCACTGGCCGCAGGGGGCTTCGGTCATGCCGTTTTTGACCAGGTGTTTGGCAGCCTCGGCTTCGTCACCCTCGGCAGCGGGTTTGCGGGCCTGGCTCGCTTTGACCGCTTCGGGATTCTTGAGAGCTCTGTAGTTCCGCCCGTCGTTCAGGGCGACGAGCTTTTTGTCGTAAGAGAGCATTTCGAGCAGCTGGACCACACTTTGTTCCCACATACGCACTGGAGTGATTCCGCTCTCGTTGACGGCGGCGGTGATGCTCTCGACTGTCGGATATCCCTTGTAGTCTGCAGGGAAGGGCAGATAGGCCTTTTCTGGCTGCTCTGACTTGACGTCCGCTTTACCTGTCGCAGTTTTGAGGCGCTTGGCCCGGCCGCGCTCGGCCGTGGGCACCTCGTACCAGCTCTTCCGGCTGACGGTGTATTCGATGAAGCCTCCCACACTGTTGATGAAGTTGGCATCAAGTACGCCGTCTGTGAACCAGGCGCCGCCCGTGATCTCCTCGCTAGGGGCCAGGCCGGCCAGCATGTACATCTTCCGGCTGGGGTATTTGACATTGTGGATGGTTTTGATGTAGTTCTTGCCCTCGAGGGATTTGAGGCTGCGATCGAGAATTGATTTGTGCAGGTTTGTGCGCATTTGAATCGAGCGCACCCAGATGCCTGTCCGTCCGGTGGACTGGATGACACTGTACACCAGACTTTCATCGGCGCTCAGAGACCGGAGTCTAGACGAAGTAAAAACCCAGAGGTCAGCCGGACCGCAACTATCAAAAGACATAAATCAAACCTAGTCCTTACTTTTCGGCATCCTCGCGCGGAACAACCTTCCATGCCAGTCGATCACTTTTGTCCTGGAGAAGACGGAAGAACTTCTGATCCACCAGGGATTGGGTGCAATTCAGGAGGAGCGGGATGTCGCCATCGGGAATGACATTCAATCCCCGCAGATCATTTTGGTAGAACAGGTGCTCGGAGTCGAATTGGTTTAAGCACGCCTCATAGAGCTTCGAGGCAAGCTGGGCAACGTCAGACCCCGCGGAGGCCATGGTTGGTGAGACGGGAGACCAGCCGGTAGAACAGAATCATCGACCAGGCTCAAATCTCTGTTCGAAGAAATCAGGGAGTTAGGGAAGCATCGTGTTTGTGAGTGTTCTGAGTCAACGATGAATCACGCTGTTTTCTCAGCGACTTTTTTCGTGGCGGGGAATGACTTGACCCGAAATGGTTTAGAGTGTTGGAGCTTCCGACATATTGCTGCCTTGCTGCCTGTATGCCTTGCTTTCATGCCTGAAGATTCATTTCTGCCTGAGGCTATGAAGTGTCCCGGAAATTTCGAGAAGCTCCCACGGAGCTCATAACCGCAGTGCATCCTCGTGGTCCGGCCTATTGACCTGCATTTCCCCATTTTCCCTGCCGACCTTTGTCTACCATCCAAAATGGCCGACGCTTTGAAAGCAGAAGGCAACAAGGCCTTCTCTGCCAAAGACTACCCTACTGCCATGTATGTGCTACCCCGCCTTGGACGGGGGACAGAAGCTGACGTATCTCAGTGAGAAATTCTCCCAGGCTATCGACCTCGAACCGCAGAACCACATCCTCTATTCGAACCGCTCCGCTGTGTACTCGGCTCAGACTGAATACCAGAAAGCTTTGGAGGATGCCGAGAAGGCCATCAGCATCAAGCCCGACTGGTCCAAGGGCCATGCCCGCAAGGGAGCTGCCTACCGTGGTCTGGGTGACCTCTGTAAGTTGGCTAATCAAACCTTGGTCTGTTTAGGTGATCTGTGGCTGATTGATCATATAGTGGCCGCCCACGACGCATACGAGGAGGCTTTGAACATCGAACCCGGCAACGAGCAAGCCAAGTCGGGCTTCAGCGCGGTCAAGCGGGCCATCAATGCGGAGGTCACGGCAGACGGAGCATCGGGTGACCCTACGGGCGGCCTCGGCGGCATGTTCAATGACCCGGCGCTGTTCCAGAAGCTGGCCAACAACCCCAAGACCGCGAGCTTGTTGGCTGACTCGGAGTTCATGGAGAAGCTGAAGAAAATCCAACAGAACCCGAACAGCGTGGGGGAGGAGATCAGAGACCCTCGTTTTCTGCAGGTCATGAGTGTACTTCTCGGGATCGATATGAACTTTGGCGGCCCGGGCGAGGGCGGCCCGTCGGGAGCCGACAAGGATGAGCCCATGCCGGATGCGAAGCCCAGCACCTCGCAGCCGAAGAAGGAACCGACGCCCGAGCCCGAGCCAGAGGACGAGGAGACGATTGCCAAGAAGAAGGCTCAGGAGGCTGGTGATGCGGAGAAGAAGATCGGCAACGACTTCTACAAGAAGAAGCAGCTTGATGAGGCCATTGAGCACTACACCAAGGCCTGGGAGCTCAACAAGGATATCACGTACTTGAATAACATCGGTGCGGCCAAGTTCGAGAAGGGAGATTACCAGGGCACTGTCGAGACTTGCCAGAAGGCCGTGGAGGAGGGCCGTGACCTGAAGGCCGACTTCAAGCTGCTGGCCAAGTATGTTAAACCGCAAACCTCCGAGTTAGATGATAGATATGCTGACAGTTTTGGGACAGGGCTTTCACAAGAATTGGCACTGCCTACGAAAAGATGGGCGACCTAACCCAGGCCATTGAATTCTACCACAAGTCTCTCACTGAGCACCGCACACCCGATGCTTTGACGAAGCTCCGCAACGCTGAGAAGACCAAGACCACAGCGGAGAAGGACGCCTACATGGACCCCGCCGAGGCGGAGAAGGCCCGTGAGCTCGGTCAGAAAAAGTTCCAGGAGGGCGACTGGCCCGGTGCTGTGGATGCCTTCACGGAGATGACCAAGCGTGCGCCCACGGACCCGCGTGGCTTCTCCAACCGTGCGGCTGCCTTGATCAAGTTGATGGCGTTCCCGCAGGCGGTGCAAGACTGCGACGAGGCCACGAGCCGTGACCCCAAGTTCATCCGCGCATACATGCGCAAGGGCCAGGCCCTGGTTGCGATGAAGGAGTACAACCGGGCTTTGGACACTTTCACCGAGGCTGGCGAGCACGACGATGGCACCCACACTCGTGAAATCGAGCAGCAGCAGCAGAAGTGCCTTGATGCGCAGTTCAGCGCCCGTGCTGGCGAGACGGAGCAGCAGACCATGGAGCGAATTCAGAACGACCCCGAGGTATGATCCCCCCCCTGCTATTTTGCTCTAATGGTATTGGGAAATGGGATGCTAACTCGATGACTGTAGATCATGTCCATCCTGCAGGACCCCGTTATGCAGAGCATTCTCCAGCAAGCAAAGAGCGACCCGGCTGCCCTGCAGGAGCACATGAAGAACCCGCAGGTGCGGATCAAGATCCAGAAACTGATGGCGGCGGGTGTCATCCGTCTGGGACGGTAAATTCGGACAATTGCCCTGGGCTTGCAATCGTCCGATGGTGGATCGACATAGGACAATTGCAACGACGTGAAGACGTGATGAGCCTATTCATTTTCATTTTCCTGGCACATGGATTCTCCGTATTTTTAAAAAAATTCTATTTGCTGCGCATGAGCTTGCATGTCTACCTTGGCCACGTCTTGAGTAATGCAGTAGCCTACCAGGGCACAGACCCGTGGACACATTCGAGGTACAGTCTGGTATCTTGCATATCTTGCATATGAAGGTCAGCCAGCTCAACCTTGGGGTTTGCAGATCTTTCCCGATGGCTAGCGCCTACGGTAATTTTCTGTCGGCGTGGGTCTTACAGTAGTGTACTAATGTAGGGACCATTTTGGGGTTATTGAGGGGCCGAAGCAGATCTGGCACCGAGGCAAAAGAAAAAACTAGTGGATGGGTGGGGATTTATCCATGGATCTGCCTGCCCATCGCTAGCAGAGGGTAACTATAGGATATAGTATAGGCCAACAAGATTGTATACTGATGGCTTCGTATGTTATTTCAGTAGCTTTAACCGAGAAAATTCAGGTTGTAGAGAGAATGATAGATCCAATTCTGCAAATGCATGCAGGTGGCCCTGCACGCTGCACTGGGAACCAAATCACAGCGACTATCGGAAAGTGGATGCACACTATGGGGCGTATCACGAACTAGAGAATCTTGGGTGCCGAGGAGGATTGTGCTTGTTGGCATGCACGTCCACGTGTCCTGGGGCTATTTACATGCTGAGAGTAGTTCTAATTGATTTGAGTAGGAAAATTAATCATAATTCATGAAATTAATATCATTATAATTAATTCTTGGAATTAGAGCTCATCTATCGGGCGAGGTATGGACCAGGTATGTCGCTGCCTAGCGAGGGGCTGTAGGGCTGGCCTGTATTTTCTAGACCCGATTTCCAGGGTTGTACTTTGATCACTTGTTTGTTTTATTTTGTTATATTTTGCTATATCAATTATGATTATACCATAAAGAGTATATACCATACTATATCATTATCTCCCATCCCATGCCCAGCCATGACGGTGGCGGTGCGGAATGAAAGCTCGGGTCGAATCTAATAGTCCTCCGCGTTAGCGCCGAGATCTCGAGTATCTATGGCCATGTCCTGTCAGCTAATCCTCTCAAATTCCTCAATTACTACCTTTCCCCGAGATCAATTGCATACAGTATTCTGTACCTTAAATTATTCTCTCTATATATACACCAAATATGTAAGATCATGATCCCAGGAACTAGAAATTCTCAGGTCCCCGACGAACCTCTCCCAGGCACCCCAGGATCCGCCCCGAGATCGACAAGGACGAGTACGTCACTGATCTCCGATCTTCTCCTTTTCTATTTTTTATTTTTTCCCCATTCGATCTGGAAGATTTCCCTGTTACAATATTACAATAGCACTATCATATTACACCGCGTAGAGAGACAATTGTTACGTGGTAATCATATCGGAGTACACCTGGTAATACGCGCTTCCTTGACGCAAGCGGCTGGGCGACTGGAGCTGCCCCAATTGGTCATCGCTCCACACACACTCTCTCTGTCCTCTTTCTCTTCCTCTTCCTCTTCTCTTCTTGTTCTTTTCTGCTTCTGTATCTATCGGTCTACCTGGGTCCTCCCCTGTATCTGACCCCTCGGTAAGCTCACATTCCTCTCCTTCCCCTCACCACCCCCTCATCGAATCCCCGAATTCCAATCCCCAGATTCTCTTCCTCCTGTCCCACCTGACATGAAACTAACCCTCACATCCCTAGGCACCAATCATTGTCCGGTCGCTAGTTCTTGAGAAAGACCTTTTTGACGACCTGCATTCGACATCCCGACCGGCGACATGGCGTCCGCCGATGCGGAGAAGACGGAGCTAAAGGCGGAAGGGGCCATTGAGACCGCCCAGCAATTGCACCAAGACCCGCAGTCCCAAGTCAATCCTGACACGATTGAGGAAAAGCTGGTTGACGAGACTCGCGAATCGGGCGCTCCCGCCTACCAGTTCGATCCGGATGCCTCCCCAGAAGATAAGGCGAACGCAGCCAAAGCGGTGGGTGCCCTGCAAGCTGAACTGGATGCGCGCTGTTCGCGAAACTGACTTGGGTGACCACAGGCATTGCCGCCCAACTTCCACCACCCGAAGAAACCCAAGGGGATGGCCGTGATCACCGACAAGGTAAGACATCGCTGCTTTTTCTGGCGAAGACCCCAACGACACATCTAACCAATTTCTAGGATGATGGTGCTGCGGACTACGATTTGCCTCCTCCACAATCCGCAACTGCCCTCTTGGCGGAAGAAGCTACGACAGCAGAAGAGAAGGGTGGAAAGGAGGTCGAGGAGGACCTGCGTTGGGCGCGCAATCGTACCGGGTGGGCTCCGCGGTTCGCCATTGAGAAGACTGCCGAGCAAGAGGAGGAGGGTACTCTACTTGACCATCAGACATATTTGGAGGGTAAACTACACGACAAGTTTTTCGGGGATTGGTACCATAATGCCGCGATCATCGTGCTTGCCTGCTTGACTTCATGGATCATTGCTGTCTTGGGCGGTGGCATTGGCTGGGTGCTCTTGGTCATGGCGGGATGCAGCACCTACTACCGTACGTCGATTCGCCGAGTGCGCCGCAATTTCCGCGACGACGTCAACCGGGAGATGTCCAAGCAGCGCCTGGAAACCGACACCGAAAGCCTCGAATGGATCAACAGCTTCTTGGTCAAGTTCTGGCCCATCTATGCCCCGGTTCTCTGCGACACAATTATCAACTCGGTTGACCAGGTTTTGAGCACCTCCACGCCGGCGTTCTTGGACAGCCTGCGCTTGAAGACGTTTGTTCTCGGTACTAAGCCGCCGCGTTTGGAGCATGTTAAGACCTACCCTAAAACGGAACCCGATACTGTCATTATGGACTGGAAATTCAGCTTCACCCCCAATGATACCATGGACTTGACTTCGCGTCAATTGAAGGACAAGATCAACCCCAAGGTGGTGCTGGAGGTCCGAGTGGGCAAGGGTGTCATGAGCAAGGGCCTTGACGTGATTGTCGAAGACATGGCCTGCTCGGGCTTGATGCGGGTCAAGGTCAAGCTTCAGATTCCGTTCCCCCACATTGAGCGTGTGGACGTCTGCTTCTTGGAGAAACCCGAGCTCGACTACGCTTGCAAGCCCATCGGGGGCGATCACCTCGGATTCGATATCAACTTTATCCCCGGCTTGGAAACCTTTATCAAGGAACAGATTCACAACAACCTCCAGCCCATGATGTACGACCCGAACGTCTTCCCCATCGAGATTGCCAAGATGTTGGCTGGAAACCCCGTGGACCAGGCCATTGGCGTTGTGGCGGTTACTCTGCACGGTGCGCACCAGCTGAAGAACCCGGACAAGTTCTCTGGTACTCCAGACCCGTACGCGATCGTGTCCTTGAACAATCGCACGGAGCTTGGCCGCACCAAGACCGTTTACGACACCGACAGCCCCCGCTGGAATGAGACTATTTACGTGATCATCACCTCCTTCACTGATGCGCTGACCATTGTCCCGTACGACTGGAATGAATACCGCAAGGACAAGGAGCTGGGAACTGCCAGCTTCGGATTGGACAAGCTTGAACAGGAGCCCAGCCATGAGGGGGTCTACCTGGAAGTGACCGCCAGTGGCCGCCACCGTGGTGCCATCCATGCCGATATCCGTTTTTTCCCTGTTTTGGAGGGCACAAAGCTGGAGTCAGGAGAGACCGAAGCACCCCCGGAGATGAACACCGGTATCGCTCAATTTACTGTCGAGCAAGCCAAGGACCTGGATGGAAGCAAGAGTCTGGTTGGCAAGCTCAATCCTTACGGTGTCTTGCTCTTGAACGGGAAGGAGATCCACATCACAAACAAATTGAAACGTACCAACAACCCTATCTTTCAAAACGCTTCCAAGGAGTTTTTGGTGACGGACCGCAAGCACGCTCGACTGGGTCTCATCATCAAGGATGATCGTGATCTCATGACCGATCCCATCCTTGGCCGGTACCAGATCAAGATGAATGATATGGTCAAAATGATGGAGCGAGGTCAGCAGTGGTTCCATCTCCACGGTGCCAAGGGTGGACGTGTGAAGATGATGCTGCAGTGGAAGCCCGTTGCGCTGGGAGGCATATCGGGCAGTGCGGGCTATGTCGACCCTATTGGTGTCATGCGCTTTCACTTCAAGAGTGCGTCTGGCTTGCGGAACCTGGAGGCCATGGGCAAGTCGGATCCCTATGCGCGTGTTCTGCTGTCCGGCATCACTCGCGGCCGCACTGTCACTTTCCGTAACAACCTCAACCCTGAGTGGGATGAGGTTGTGTATGTTCCTATCCGCAGTGCTCGTGAAAAGCTGACAGTGGAGGTTATGGACGAGGAGTCGATCAACAAAGATCGCACTCTGGGTTGGGCAGACCTCAAGGCTTCTGACTTTGTCCGCGAAACGGAAACCGGCGAGTATGAAATCGACGACGAGAAACAGTCCATCACCAGCAGTCTCCGTATCGGCAACGGACCCGCCAAAGGTCAGCTGAACTATACTGTTGCATTCTACCCGACCGTGCCTGTGGTGAACCCAGAGGATGAGGCCGACGAAGAGGAAGAGGAAGCGGATGCCGTTGGCAGCCCGGGCCCCGACACTCCTCGAAAGAGCACACACTCCAAGTCTGCCAGTGTCGACTCCAAAGCTCTCTCCAATGGAACAACCCCCAACGGCACCTCCAATGGTTCTGCGGAGCCAAACACCAACGGCCGTACTAGTCTCGAGACGAACGCCTCGCGACCTACCACTATTCGAGATTCCGAGACTGCCTCTGTTCGGTCAATCAAGGACGTTCCCAAGACTTTTGTCAGCGTAGAAGACCTCGGCAAATATGGTACAATAATTTATCCCATGTGTTTCTGCGCTTTCGCTAACCTACTTACAGAATCCGGTTTCATTGTTTTCAAATTCCACGAGGGCGAGCTGGCTTACAACAATGTGCAGCTTGAAGTTTTGATGGACGATTACATGTTCCCGGCCTACACCTCACCCAAGATCCATTCTACGACAGTCAAGTCCTCGGATAGTATGTGAAACCTGCTATTGTTTTGTCTAGAGAACAAATCGCTGACTGAGCACAGTTGGTGAGGCTTTCGTGCGTGAACTTGAATTCTCCAAGATCACGCTGCGCCTGGTCAGGAAAGGTGACCCCAAGGATTCAAGCGAGGAGCACACGGTCGCCAAGTTGACTGGCGACACGCTGCCCACGTTGCAGCGCATCTTGGTAGGTTTGATTCATGGGCTCGTCTGAAGGTCAGAACTAACGCCTCTACAGTATACTCCCACCGAGCTTGTCCTTCGTTCAACCTCCGGTGAGGTCAGTAAGATTACCGTTAGTGCCCGGTACATTCCCTCGCACATGAAGCTCGACCCGACAGAGAGTATCAACAACATGGGTACCTTGCGTGTGAAAGTTCTGGACGCAGCCGATCTGCCGTCGGCCGACCGCAACGGTCTCAGCGATCCTTACTGCAAGTTCCGCCTGGGCGACGAGAGTGTGTTTAAGACCAACGTGCAAAAGAAGACGTTACATCCGGCCTGGAACGAGTACTTTGAAACCCCCATCAAGTCTCGGATCGGCGCCAATTTCCATGTGGATGTGTATGATTGGGACTTTGGTGACAAGGCCGACTTCCTGGGTGCGACCCCGATTGACTTGGAGGGCCTCCCACCTTTCGAACCCAAGGAGGTGACCTTGCCGTTGGATGGGAAATCGGGTGTGATCCGCCTCAATTTACTCTTCAAACCCAGCTACGTCATTCGGTCCCGTCAAGGCTCCTCAACCTTCTCAGGCACATTTGCTGTCCCCGGCAAGATTGTCGGGGCGCCCGTCAAGGGCGTGGGATTTGTCGGTGGCAATGTGGTCCGGGGCGCATCGTTCCTGAAGCACGGTCTGATGTCGCGCATCCATAAGGACAAGGGCGAGGACGAAGCGTCTCTGGCCAACAGTCAGGATGAGCCCGCGGACTCTCGTCTGACTCCGGCCGTGTCGGTGGCAGACGGCGAGTCGCCCTCCACACCCCAGACCCCGCAAAAGGAGCACAGCCGTAATCGCAGCGGTGCCTCGCAGTTCGGCGATCGACTTAGTGTGATCGGCGGCACGGGCCGCGGGGATTCCGGCAGCGCCAACATCACTGTTGTCTCCGCTACGGGATTCCCCTCGACGGCCAATGTGCGGGTGATCGTCCGGGTCCAGGGACCCAAGGGCGCCAAGGAAATCCACAAGACTAAGGCCTACAAGACCAGCAGCGGCAGCGTGCAGTACGACGACTCGTTCCGCGTGCCGAACGTGACTGCCGACGCCCAGTACCAGATCCGGGTTGTGAACCACGCAACCTTTGGTTCAGATGACGTTCTGGGAGAAGCTCCATTCTTCGTGGATGACCAGGGATCTGTGGCCGGCCAGGACAAGGTCGTCAGCATCGGCGAAGGCAGCGTGACCATCCGGTCTAGCTTCGTCCCCTCGGAATCGAGCCTCCGCCCGTCGACGTCGCACTCCACCGCCGGTGAGGCCTCGGAGGGTGCCGACAGCCCGGACTCGCGCAAGCTGCCTCGTCGGAGCTTCCTGAGCAAGCGGAGCGTGAGTGGTGCATAAAGCAGAACCAAAGCACGTTAGTTCTGGAGATGCAGTCCTGTATATGAAGAAAACCCGATGAAATGCTGCTTGGAATGGGTTTTTATTTGTGATATCCTCTTTTTTTTTTTTTTTTTTTTCTTATGCAAAGTATATGGTCTCGTCTGTTTAGCGCTCGGGTGTGAAATGCAGTTTCAATTCCGGATGATCTAGTTGAGTAGAGTGTATTTATGCTTAATTAACTGGGATAACAGGGGGTATTTTTAGACTTTTAGGATTTCTCCCGTGAAGTCAAAGAGAACCCAAGGATCTGCCCGAACAGTCCCATGTGGGAAGGTGGCGCGTTGTCTTTGGCCGGAACCCTGGCTGCAGCACACGAGGGAGGCGATGATCTGCGAAGTGTCGGTAGGATTGATGAGGTATACAGATAATATTTGATAATATTTGAGACATCCTTAAGTCTTGCAAGGATATTGTATTTATTTTGATGACTACTATCTAACTACTAGTAATATTCATATTGTTAGGTATATTCAGAGCATACAACTATATGAAAGTACGGTTAAGGGAGTTACGTATAGCCGCACTCCATTTCCCTGGATCGGTGGAGAGCCAATTTGCCCCACCGACAAGGAGAGTCCAGGCCTGGCACACTCTTCTTCTTCTTCTTCTTCTTTATTCTTTTTGAAGCATCATGACTCCAGGGATGACCTGGAGGATTCCGATGCAGAACTATGTAACACTGAGACTAGTCAGGTGAACTACCTTCAATAGACCGGAACTGACGGTGAAGAAAGGATGCAGCTCCCACTGAGCACAGCATTCCAGATCTAATTAGCATCTGGGAAGTGAAACTGGTCTAGGGGTTTCACTGGAATCTGGTTTGAGTGGATTATAGTATTAATAGTAATATCGCAATATAGCAATATAGTAACCTTGAACTATTGCCCGGGACAAGGGACCATCAACACCAGTGGGGCCTGTGGATAATCCAAAGAGAAAAGGGGCTTTTCAAAAGGTCTGGATCGAATATACAGAGAAAGTACAAGTTGTACGAGGGAGCCGTTATCGCGGTTGAGGCGGCTGACGACAGCGAAGCAAGGGGAGGGCACTTAAGCCTGGAGATACCAAGGGTGTAGGTAGTTGAGCAGTTAGGGCAAAGAGCAAAGAAGCAAATAAGAAGAAAAAGAACCAGAAGCCCTGATGTTAAGGGCCATCAAGTAAACAAATAGCGGATTCACGGGATTCTCTTCCCCCCACCACGATCGGCCATTCTCCCTTCTCCTTTTTAATCTTCTCCCTTCATCTTTCTCCCTCCCTCTCTCTCTTTCTCTTTTCTACTTCTCATCAACCCTCGCTGAATCCTGGTGAGTTTTCCCCGGTCGCACTGCCAATGATAGCCCCAATGATAGCCCCCCGCCCCGTTGCCAATGACGGCAGCTTGTCGACATGTCACCCGCCCTCTGCTCTTCTCTCCCGAGTGATCGACAGCTGTGGCGATTTAAAACCCCTCCTTTTTGTGCTTGTCATCAAGACCGCCACGTTTCCTCTTCCAACTCTGCTCTGAATTGACACCCTTTTTTCCCCCTCCAGTGATTCACATCTACTTCCTGATCCTTGTCCACGATGGCCGCTAAGGCGATCCCTGCTCACCTCCGCGCTCCGGCCAACGATTCAAATGCTGGTTTTGGAAAGCATCACGGAAAGTCCCAGTCACACATGGTACGTTGACAATTTGAGAGAGAGAGAGAAGGGAGGAGATTTAGTGTGGTGAACTGGTTCCTGCCTGATCCATCATCGCTGGTCGTGGCTGAACGGTTTCTCTGCACGCGGGGCCTTTTGTCTTCTGCCAGGGAAATCTGTTTACTCTCCCACCCATCTCTTATTTGATCGATCTCTCAATATCCATTCCTTGCCCAGTCTATTTTCTGTCTCTCTCTGTCTCTGTCTCTCTTGATCTGTTTTGAACATCGAATCTCGTCATTCCCCACAGCTCATTTCCCAATGTCTCGACATTCCAGTCTGCTAACCCAGATTGCCAACCAGGCTTTTGAGAATGCCTCCACGAGCGTGGCTGCATCCCAGATGCGCAATGCCCTGAATGCCCTCGCCGACACTGTCCCCGATGCCAACGAGAAAAAGCGCTTTGAAGCCGAGACCGACAACTTCTTTGCCCTGTTCCGCCGTTTCCTCAACGACAAGGCCAAGGGCAATGCTGTCAACTGGGACCGCATTGCGCCCCCGCAGCCTTCGCAGGTGGTGGGATACGATGACTTGGGTGCTGATGCGTCGGTCGAGTTCCTGAACAAGCTGGCGGTTGTCAAGCTGAACGGTGGCCTGGGTACCTCCATGGGTTGCGTCGGCCCCAAGTCCGTCATTGAGGTCCGCGAGGGCATGTCCTTCCTGGATCTTTCCGTGCGTCAGATTGAGCACCTGAACCGCACTTTCAACGTCAACGTGCCCTTCGTCCTTATGAACTCCTTCAACACCGACCAGGACACCCAGTCCATTATCAAGAAGTACGAGGGCCACAACGTCGACATCATCACCTTCAACCAGTCGCGCTACCCGCGTATCGTCAAGGACTCGCTCCTGCCCGCCCCCAAGAGCTTCGATGCTCCTCTGCAGGACTGGTATCCCCCGGGCCACGGTGACGTGTTTGAGTCCCTGTATAACTCGGGCACCCTCGATAAGCTCATTGAGCGCGGTATCGAATACATTTTCTTGTCCAACGCTGACAACCTGGGTGCTGTTGTGGATCTCCGCATTCTGCAGCACATGGTCGACTCCAACGCCGAGTACATCATGGAGCTGACGGACAAGACCAAGGCTGACGTCAAGGGTGGCACCATCATCGACTACGACGGCAAGGTCCGCCTCCTCGAGATTGCCCAGGTGCCCAAGGAGCACGTCAACGAGTTCAAGTCCATCAAGAAGTTCAAGTACTTCAACACCAACAACATCTGGATGAACGTGCGGGCTATTAAGCGTGTCGTGGAGGAGAACGAGCTGGAGATGGAGATCATCGCCAACGAGAAGTCCATCCCCGCCGACAAGAAGGGTGAGGCCGACCAGGCCATTTACCAGCTGGAGACCGCGGTTGGTGCGGCCATCCGCCACTTCAAGAACGCCCACGGTGTCAACGTGCCCCGTCGCCGGTTCTTGCCGGTCAAGACCTGCTCCGATCTGATGGTGGTCAAGTCGGACCTGTACCGCCTCGAGCACGGCCAGCTGGTCATGGACCCTAACCGCTTCGGTGGTGTGCCCGTGATCAAGCTCGGCTCCGACTTCAAGAAGGTGTCGGACTTCCAGAAGCGCATTGCCAGCATCCCGCGCATTGTCGAGCTGGACCATCTGACTATCACCGGCGCTGTTAACCTGGGCCGCAACGTCACGCTGAAAGGTACGGTGATCATCGTGGCTACCGAGGGCAGCACCATCGATATCCCGCCGGGCTCGGTGCTGGAGAACTGCGTGGTGCAGGGCAGCCTGAGAATCCTGGAGCACTAGACAATATCTACCGTACCAACGTCTTGTCTGCCGAAACCCATAGAGATGCGGAACTGGTGCAGGTCTCGGAATTGTTTTTGCGCTATGTGGGAGGTGCATTCGCGGCTATGGATTTCCATGGAGTATGCAAAAAGAAGTACTTGTATTACATTACAATAATCCAGCGTTTTTTGTTTTGTTCATGAGGGTTTTTGCCTGCATTGGGAATCGTGTTTACGTCCAAGTGCCGTTCATTGTTGCCCCTGGTCCTAGTCAATGCCATCTTTCCAGTTTTATATCGGGAGAGTAAGCTTGGAAGGATAGATCCTGGTATTCTGGATGGCTTCAACTTTAGGTTGATTTACATGCCCACGGTTCATGTTTCTTCCACCTGCTACAGGTACTCGATCATTGATCTGATAGACCATGTTCATCCCGATAGTGCAGACCCGCCACACCTCCGTTTTATTGTCCCCAACCAAGGACCAAAACAGCTATAGCCCTGGATAGGCGGGTTCCAATTCCCGATGATTTCGATCCACGTCATGCGCGGCAAACCAAGCCGAAGGGTATTGTCCTAGGCATCTAATTGTCAGCAACAGCATCTATCTATTATCTGCGTGTCTGTATTTCTGTGCTGGTTGCCGGTCCATGTCGCGCCATGAGCGATCAACACCGCCATCTTGCGCCGGGGCCCTCGCCGACCTCGCCAACGTCGGAGCATGGAAGCCCGCCTCGAGATGCGAGGACTTCGTCGGGGTCGTGGAAGAAGAGGGTGTCGACGGCGTGTTTGGCGTGCAAGAAGTCCAAACGCAAGGCGAGTTTCTTTCCATTCGAACTATACCCATGGATTTATGCATTCATCCCAAACTCTATCAAGACAACTGACAAACACAGTGCTCGGGCACACCACCCTGCGATAACTGCCGCGCCTTCAACCGGGTCTGCATCTTCGACGAATCGCTCGACCAGCGCCGCCGCGTCGC
Source organism: Penicillium alfredii (assembly GCF_028826965.1). Taxonomy (NCBI): domain Eukaryota; kingdom Fungi; phylum Ascomycota; class Eurotiomycetes; order Eurotiales; family Aspergillaceae; genus Penicillium; species Penicillium alfredii. Next base: position 2,771,672 of record NW_026622704.1, read on the forward strand.
CGCCAAACGCACCGCCGACGAACTCAGCTACCACCGCGACCTCCTAAACGACCTCTTCAAGGTAGTCCGCGAAGCCGATGAGCCACAAGCTTTACGGCTCCTGGAAATTATCCGGCACAACGCGCCGCCGGAGGAGATCCGCGCCTTCATCAACGAGACGCTCGCGAGCCTGAGCGGCTCACGCGGCGGTGCCGGCGCCGGCGCCGCTGCAACGCAGGAAACCGTCGCCAAGCTCGAGGATATGCGGCAGCTGATCAATGTCGAGGGTGCCAGTCCTGCGTTTCGTCGCAAGGTTATGGATATCCATTACCTCTGCGATGAGGCGCCGTGTAAGGTGCCGGCCTGGCCGTGGACGTCTGTTACCGAGGACGGGGATCTCGTTTCGCATCTGGTGTCCTTGTATTTCTCGTGGGATTATCCGTTCCATGCATTTTTGGATGCCGGTGTTTTCATCAAGCATATGGCTCGTGGGGACTTGTCTTCGGAGTTTTGCAGCCCGTTTCTGGTCAATGCTATCTTGAGCAATGCTTGTGTTAGTTTCATTTTTCTTTTCATTGTGTCATTTTGTCTATCCTGTCTTGTGGTTGCTGATCCTTTGAATAGTACTTCTCTGAGTTCTCAGAGGCCTATGTCGTCCCTGGAGATATCTCCTCCAAGGGCAGTGATTTTCTGGCCGAGGCAGAGCGGCTCAAGGAAGAGGAGCCTGCACAGCCCAGTCTGGCTTCGTTGCAGGGCACCTTGCTGATGTATGAACGGTGAGTGTTATTCCCTGCCTATTCAAAAGCAAGTGGCTCTGATAATGTTCAAGCTACTCAATGTCACGGAACGACGATCTTGGATACACCATGCTGCATCAGGCCATCCGGATGGGCGAGGTACTAGGGCTAGTCGGGAGCAAAGGACCGCGCATGACATCCGAACAGTTCTCCGAGGACATGGATATTTCGAGCAAGCGGACGGCATGGGGATTATTCAATGTTGATACGAACGTAAACATCTTTGTCCCTTTCACACCCTGACAGCTTCTCACAACACTCCTCTTGCAGCATGGTGCACACAGGCTTTCTGCGCCCCAGTCTCATCGACCATGTCAATATAGCCCGCATCGACCGCAACCCGCTCGAAGACCAGGCTCTCTGGCGACCATACCCGACCCATCGCGAGCCGCGCCCGTCCTACCTGAGCCAGTCCTTCGACGAGGCGTGTAACTTGTCGACCGTTGCGCGTGATATCTCGCGCAGCATGTTCGCCGATGAACGGGTCAGCCCGACTCTGGAGCCAGCTCCACACCAAAGCCGCGAGGAGCTGTATGAACGGCTCCGACGCTGGCATAGTCTTTTGCCGGAGGCTTTTGACTCGCGGTACCGGCCGCCGCCGCATATTATTTTGTTGAGGTAGGTTGGTATCTATGCTCTCAGATGCAAATCACACTTTGATCCCTCCCTCTCTACATGTGGAATGAGCGGCACACTGACCTCTGGTATAGAATGCGCTATCACGCCCTGATCATCAACCTCTTCAGCTGTATCTCCGACGACGAAATCTCGAGTACGACATCTGATGCACCCAAGACACCCGAGAGCCCTCCGCGCCACACCCCAGAGACGAAATACAATGTGTGGGAAGTAACGCAGTCGGCAGCCCTTGGCATCGCAGCGCTGACCCGGCTGCACCGCCGCGAGTACGGGATGAGCCGCGCACACCACTTCGCCATGTATGCGATCAACCTCGCCTTGTTCACAATGCTCGAGCAGGAGTCGTTCAACGTGCTGGACCAAGACTTCCTGTCGCTGGCCAGCGCCTTCTCCATCGTCGCGAGCCGCTCCGCCCTCGGCCGCAATCTCTTCCATATCTTTCGCCAGTCGGTGCGCGCCAAGGAGCAGGGGAGTCGGATCCGCGACGCGAGTGCTCTTCCGGATGAGCTCAAAGATCTCTTTGACGAGCAATCATCGGCAGAGGGCCATAGTCGTTTTGACGAGTATGCCGAGGGCCTGGAGAAACTCAACCAGGAAGCGAAGTACCATGGCATTGGTGTTGACCCCGAACATGGTCTCCAGGAGTATCCCGGTCTGGGACTCTCTGATATGCTGGATCGCTACGAGAGCCTGAGTCTGGGGAAGGACGATGTACTATCCGAACGACATCGTCCAACCGGTTGTTGAATCTTGAACGTTGTTGTTTCTATTTTTTAGATGGACCCGCCCTCGAGATCAATCCACTCATCGAACAACTCCATCCCACTGCCACTGCCACGCCCCCCCGCTCTTCCTTCTTTCTTCATCAATATCCATCGCCGTGTCCGTTCCAAACACCCCAGCGGGAAGAGACTGTGCGTCCGGCCAGTCAGTTAAATCGACGCCCAGCGCAGGCGCAATGCGCCTGACAATGCCATCGCATAGAAAGAATGCACGACGCGATGCCGGGTCCACGGCGGCCATGGCGTGGATCCACGACAGCGCTGTTTTGGTTTGGGCAATTGCGGTGCAGAGGTCTGTTTGTAGTATCGGGGTGTATGGAGAAGTGACAGTGGAGGGTGGAGGCTGAGAGGATGTTGTTGCTGATGGTGCCGGTGCTGTAGCAGTGGGATTGGATGGATTGAGTGAGGCCAAGACAGAGCCTGGGTTATAGAATGGACCAGGAGTGGGCGACGGAGAACAATACGACAGGCCAAGCAGCAAGGCTGTCGTGGCTTGCATCAGAAAATGCAGAGTGGTCCACCAGGGCGCAACGCGCGCCAGCCAGGGCACATCAGGCGTCATCGGAAGAATCGAGATGAGGGCACAGGCCGCCTGCAGACACTGAGTTGCCATATCGGTCTTGAACTGGGCACGACGCGTCGGACCCAACGGGTTTGGCGAGGCGATGTGGCTTTGGGTGAGACAGGGCCTGCAGAGGGTGATGCGTGCCGAGTAATAGTTCATGGCCAGACAGATGCGCTCGCGCGCAAAGGGCACCGCAGGGTCCTCGAGCTGAACAAGATTCAGATGCCAAGGTCCAGCATTCGGGATAGTAAAACGGTATGGCGCGGGGAGCCGGGCAAGCCAGCGATCTATGCGCTGGCCATACTTCTGGACGCGGTACTCGATTTGGTTGGTGCTTTCACGCGCGCCTTCGATGCTATACACTCTGTTCAGGATCGCCTGCGTGATCAGCGCCAGGTCGACTACGCAGGAAAAGAACAGCGAGGCGCAGGCTGGGTACGTGGTCGCGCTGGCGCCGCCCTGCAGTTGAGACGAGGACTCGAATAGTGTGGGCTGCAGCTGGACTTCACGGAATGCCAGATCCCGGAGCAAAATCTGGGCCTCGGGCTGGTGGAAGCGTTCTTCTTCAAAGGGAACGGGTGCCGGAACCGAGCTCAGACTCTCGCTGACAGAGGAGGCACGTCCAGTCATCGACGTGAGCAGGTGCTCGAGATAGTAAATCGACCACCAGAGCCGGTAGCGTGCTTCCTTGGACGCGCTATGTATCCGGTCGTCCATGAGCCGGAGGTTGATCCCTAGGGAGAGGGCGGATCGCAGCGCCATGCCGGAGAACTTGGATGCGCTATATTCGAGATGTAAATAATGGGTTGGTCGCAAACGAGGCCGAAGAGAACATACCGGTTGATTTGCCCCAGGCAAAGCAGATAGACCGCGACAAGCAAGTCGAGCTGAATCTGCTGCAGATCAGTATGCTCAAATAGAACATCGCCTTGCAGACCCAAATGCCGCGCTCGCGTCAGAAACAGCAGGTCGTCTTCTCGAGGAGAGTCTTCGCCGTCTGTGAGACGAGAGTACCGACAGCCAATCGCGAAAATCATATTCAGAATGGCCAGCCATTTGTCGGGTGGCTTGGACACCCGCTCGTGGAACTTTTGATACTGGTCTACAAAGGTCGGCTTGCGGATGGCGCTGAACGTCGGGTGAACAAACGTCCAGTATGCATCGAGATAGCGATCTGCCAGTGGCCGCGGGGGCACAGCGAACGGGTCGCATGGGTCCATCATTGGGATACTGAGGTCGTCCAGGTGGTAGTCCATCATGGCAATAGGAATCTCCTTGGCCACACGCTGCCGATTTGCAGAGCCCATGTCGGGCTGGCTAGTTTCTTGAGAGGTTGAGAAAGAGCCAGCAACCCCCGTATCAGGCCGACCTTTGCTATCCACAGCGGTCTCTAGCCTGCGGATCCACGACACCTCCGAGTTCTTGCCGAAATAGCCAGCGGCGCGAGTGTTTTCGTTGCGGTTCAGATCTTCATCGACGATATCGATGGTATCCAGCGAACCCATCGAGGTCGCCGAATCCGAGTCTTCATCGTTCTGTGCATGGGGCTTCCCATCCTTGATACAAGCAGCCATGACCACGATGTTAGAGAGATTCCACACAACAACTGAAAAAGAGGAGGTTCTCACGATGAATCAATGCGCCAGGGGGTTCATCAACTAACTTACTTGCAATGCTTCTTTAATTCTCCGTGTCGTGGACGCATCGAACTCCCCTTCCAGATCGCGAAGGAGGCTTTCATACTGCTCTACACGCCGGGACAACGATCCGATCTGCTTCTGCTCGCGCACGCGCTTGACGTCCTCATACGCACACCGGATGTTATTAGAATTACACTGCGAGCAACTCGGCCTTCTTCCATCGCATTTTATTTTGCGGCGGCGACAGGGCTCGCACGCACGAGCTGAGCGTCGTCGACTGCGAGCGGGCGTGTCGGCGCTAGCTATTCGAGGGATGGCCACCTTGTTCGGAGGAGGCACGTTCGACCTCGAAGAGCCGGGGACCGATGAGGACGACGCCGACGAGTGTGGCGCTGCCAATGTTGCGCTTGTCGCCTGCGCCGAAGGTGAGATGGGGCTGGGGTTGGCGAGGGTTTGTGACGAAGTCCTCTTCCTCCTCCTCGCCGGTGCCCCCTGCGCGCCAGCGATGGCTGCATGGTTGGAGGCCGGACTGAGGTTTCCGAAATACTCAGGCCGGTTGTCCATTCTATATGGGATGGATTATTAGCCAACGGCTATTGGAATTATATTGAACGTTCCAGGGCGAAAATTTGCACAGGAACGTTGATGGGGAAATATGATGATGGCCCCGCTCAATGAAATCATTGCGAATGTGGCCTGAACCGGACAAGTTGCATGGCCTTGTTCCATCCCCAGCGATTGCTAACTCGATGGCCACTGGCGGGTTGTGGGTCGATCGGCGCGATCCTGCACGACGATTTGACATCAGGCGCGACAGTTCGGGGGTGAACAGTGGCAACCATGAATATGATATAAGTCTTTTTGGGACTGAAAACAATTGAGTATATGTAATTAGCGACTCTTCTGATATTTTCATTTATTTAATCTGTTTTTTGGTGGCATTTAGTATGTTCGAACAGAGAAGGAAAGCTTACTTTTACCATAATCCTAGTATTGGAGAGGGAAGTACAAGGGAAAGAAAAGATCAATGTCACTCTATATCGCATCTCTTTTTCTTTATTTGCTTCCCTCTGTTTAGTACCTTAATATCTACCTGTAGTGACTGAAGGAATGACTCTCAGGCTATCCCTGTATACCTAGGTATATTTCAAAGTTAATCGTAATACTTGATCGCACTGGCACCTGAGCCAACAACGTCATGACCAACGAGGACGATTTGAGATCCAGGGAGATCATATCCTTTGCACAAAACACAAGAGCAGTCAAGGCAGCCCTTTAACCTGGGTTGGAGACAAGACTCCGCTTGTTATATCAGCTTGGACCATGTTTCAACAAAGCCATATGTACAAGGTAGCTCATCCAGTGAGATACCTTTGTCTTGAGCGCATGTTGTTCCCTAGAGTGAGACTCTCCCAGAGTATTTATGAGCAGGAACTGAACCAGTGTCTTAATATGGCCATGATTGGATATAAGAGTCACATCATTCGTAAAGAGGAGCCTAGAGCAATTAAAAGAGACACTCCCTGCCCTGTGATCAGCATCGCCTTAGATGTACTTTTAGTACATTATGGTCATATAAAAGGTACATCTGTTTAGTTTGGCATGTCATAGCGACGCTGATAGACAAGATATCACCGGGCCACTTTGTGAGTCTGTAGAACGAAGTAAAAATAGCGATTGGGTTAGAATTATAAGGAAAGAAGCCAAACGCGTCATCTGCCGCTCTTTCATCACCGGAATCTTCGTTGCGTGGTCTCATGACTTTCAAGCTCTTTTTCTCGATTCCATCTCAAACACCCTATCCTCGACTCTTGCTGCATTTGGGTACGTAAAGAGAGACAAAATAACACCAATATAAATAAAATAGTATATCCCTTGATAAAGGATCACATTCAAATCGTTTCATCCCGTACTATGCGCCCATCACCCGCAAGAAACCTCGTCCCCGGCGCGGAGCCTGCTGTTGACGTGGCCCGCATTCTAGACGAGGCGCAGATCCCCCATTTTCTCTGGGGTCGAGTGGCTTTGGGCCTGGTTGGACTGTATTTTCCACAGCGGGTAAGACACACCTAAATATGAGAGAGGAAGCGAAATATTCGAACTGACCGTGAAAGAAGAAATCGACTTCGTCGTTGAAGACGAGCATATCAAGCTCACCACCAAACAGCTGACTAGGGCCAATTTCACCCGCTGCAAAGACGAGTGTATGGGCTTGCGGTGTGACCGACAGCGCCCAGTACCTGAGGTACATTTCCACCTGGGGTCGAAATACCGGCAATGTAGCTTCCTCTCCCTCCTGCCCAAGTCCACCACGCTTTGGTGGCTCCCGAACTTCCCACTCGACGCCCCAGCCGCAGATGACCTGAATCTAACGGTGATTAGCCATTCCAGGCTGCCCCCTCGCGCACTGTTCGGCTGCATAAGCCCGTGGGCGGATTTATATCCGATTAAGATCCTCAATCCAAACTCGTTTACCGAGGGTATGATCCTCCTTGGTTGTCGTGATGATGGTCAGCGGAATGGTTTATTCGTATGCCGGGAGAAAATACTCTTGGCTCTTTCAGAGGAACAAGATATCCCCGGCATTACCGTCAAGAAAAACCCTCGTCCGCGATTCCAGCATTTCTGGAAGGAGGGTAATAGATATGGGCCGCAAGGGGTCAATATAGGGGAACTAATGGCCAGGCTTCGATTGGAGTTGATGAGGGCCAATGAGTTTCCTACGCCGCCAGAATATAATGCGTTTGAGGAGTTTGAGCTGGATGAGTGGGAAAGGGATAAGAAGAGAGCATTGGAGGAGAAGAAGAGAATTGTCGGGGTGGCTCTGAAGTACCAGATGAAGCAAGACGAACTCCTGAGGAGTAAGAGGAGAAGCAGCAGCAACAAGAAGTCAAGGACGGCTAAAATGTCAAGAGGCTGATCCGAAAACCCGACGAGTCAGTGGACGTTTGCCTCAACTGAACTGTTTTCTTTTTTCGGTATATAGATCATTTGCTAGAATTAGAGCCGTTTAAATTGTTCCGAGTCAAGGCTGAAAAGATCAACCAGTGAATTTCGTCAAGTAGTTTCTGAGATACGTCAAGCTCTAACAGACTGAGAAAGCCAACTTGCCGCAAAGCTGAACACTAAGATCTACACAGTCTTGTGATGTTAAAAAGCGGACCCGTCAAGCATATCCCCGAATATAAAACAACCAGAGAGTTCCACGTTGTAGCTACCACGAGCCCAGGCTTTCCCTTTCATTCCCTTCGCCAATCAACACCAGGACTCAAGATACTATTTCCACCGTGGAGGCTGCCATCCAGTCAAAAAACATCACCCAGCTACGAACAGCACTCGATGCATGGAGCAAGGAGGAAAATCCCACCCCTCCTCGGCTGCCTTGTCAACCAATGTCCCATTTCCAGCCTGCATTGATAACCGCACTGGAAAAAACGCCACTTCGAAATTGCAGCAGAACTGCTGAGCCGGGGCTGCGTTTTCACCATAGATATCATACTTACGACATTCCAAGATCGCAAAGAAACTGGATGGGATACTCGGGCATTCGATGTTTTGATGCAACACGGATGGTCACCAAACTACAAACTGGGTCATGTCGGAAATGGGATGAGGTGGGCCCCTTGCCTGTTCATACTGTTGATGCCGTTCGTGCTTAATTTGTTGCTTTGTGTTTTGTTTTGCTTTATACCGATGCAACCACGCTGATATCAGAGCCTTTGTCTTGCGATCTGCGCCTCACGATTTGAAATCGTCTCTTATTTTCTGAGCCGTGACACAGATCCAAACAGCAGGATTAACTATGACAGACTTCCCTTGGAAACTGTAGCGATCTTCGCGAGCTCGGATATAATTCAACTTCTCATAGACAACAGGGCAGAGATCCAAAATCGAAGCGCGATTTATGGCAGAGCCCAGGCGGGACGCCATGACAATCTGCAGCTCCTGATTGATGCTGGGGCTGGTGTGAACATCATCCCCGAGGATCCGGAATTTGGGGACATATAATGAGGATGATTGGGGCACGCCGCTCCATGGTGCAGCTGCCAATAATCATCCTGAGATTGTTCAGTTGCTGCTTCGTCACGGTGCGAATCGCAATATCAAAAGCCCAAATGAACTGACCCCGAGAGAGGTGGCCCAGAAACATGGACATGTACAGTGTGCAAGTCTTTTTGCCTAATATAGTGGCTGTTTAACTAACCGTGTCAAATTATTTGGCGAAGGTTGTCTCGGAATTGATAGTATTTAAAGAGCCATGGAAGCGGGAATAATTACAGGGTCAGATATAAATATCGCAGGACATGGAGAACACTAGTGTGGACAGAATACAATTAAGACTATATACTATACCCATCCGCAAGAGATATATCACAACGTCATCAACCAAAAACAGAAACCAAACCCGGGACAGAGGCTAAGGGCGGCGAATGCAGAAAGACCATACTGATTGATCCCAAGGGAGAAGCACGAGACGCCAAAACGAAGTGATCGGCAAATCAAACAAAAAGCTCTTCAGAGCAATAGACTAGTGGATATGGGAATATCAAAGGCATAAACGATAACCCGAGACCGAGAACGGAAGAATCTCGACACCGGAGTATAAAGACAGGACAAATTATAAAGTAGACACAAAACATAAATGCAGGTCTTGGAGAAAATCCATCCCTCCCATTGCTCACAATATCATGGAGTTGAACATAGTCTGCTTTAGGTCGGTTGAGGTTGCAACTGGATCTGGAACGTGTGCTGGTGCTGATGCTGTGGCGTAGGTGCTGGCGCCACCCGGGACTGCTGCTGCATCTGGGGTTGACCTTGGGCGTGGACCGGTACAGGTGGATGCCCATGAACAGGCTGTTGCGGCTGCATAGGAGGCGGCATCGGATGTTGCATGTATGAGTGGGGAGGGAGCGGGCGGGGAGGATGTACAGGAGACTGTTGGTGCACTTGCATATGCGAGGGCATCGATAGAGGCTGGCCGGGGGGTTGCAAAGGCTGACTCGGCGGTGGATGCAATGGTCCGCCTTGTGAGAACAAAGCATGCCCATTTTGTGGCAAGGCCTGAGTCGGGTGTGGCTGCGGCGGTGTTGGACAGGGCCGTTTGTGTGATTCTTCGTCCATGATGGGGGCCGTGCGTTTTTGGGCTTGTACATCCACCATTTCGCCTGTATGAGGCTGACCTTCAGCCGAAACCTGGTCCTCAACTGCTGCTGCTGCGGCGGCGGCTGCCGCAACATCAGCTTTGCGAGGCCTTCCCCGTGGACGACCTGTGCCGGCCTTTTTGGGCTTCCCTGTGGAGGAGGGAGGCTTTCTCGGTTTGGGGGTTGGCAAGGGCTGACCCGTGGCAGCCGCCCACGCAATCTGGTCCGCTTTGCGAGGACGACCGCGTTTTCGCTTCAAAGGAAGCGGTGTCCCGTCTGGACCCAGGAGAGGCGCTTGCGGTGCTCCTGAGTTCGGAACTCCGGCTGAACCTGGGGTATTCGAGGTTATAGATGGGTTGAACGAGGGTTGTCCCTGCTGCGGAGTCCCTGGAATTGGCTGATCCGATTGAATGCCCTGGGCAGCTTGGGCCGCAGCTTTAGCGGCGATTTCTTCCTTGCGTGGCCGACCACGACGACGACGCGGCGTGTCAGTTGTTTGATCGACTCCTTGCTCTCCTCCAGCCAGAGGGACGCCGGGCAGCTCTCCATGCCCGTTGAGCTGGGAGGTAGCATGAGAAACGGCATCGGGAACGGTCCCTTGGGGAAGAGGCTGAGCAGCGGCTTGGGCCTGAGACGCAGCAGACTTGCGGGGCTTGCCTTTCCTTTTCGGCGCAGGGCTCTGCTGGTCAGGTTTGACAGCGGTTTTTGCGCTGGTTGCCGCGGGCGGAATCGGGGAAGGCTGCGAAGAAGGCATTCCCGGGGGCTGTGACGTGGGCTGGTAATGCTGGAATTGAGACTGTTGCGGTGCCTGGGAAAAGGGCGACTGATGCTGTGCAAACTGGGCGTGCGAATGAGGTTGTGATGGATACTGAGATGGGTGAAATGGAGGCTGGGAATGCTGCGCATAAGGAGACTGCTGCTGATAGGGGTTCTGGGCGTGGGCTTGTTGCAGCTTCTGCAATCTCTGTTGCTCGAGTTGCTGCTGCTGCTCTTCTAGGCGCCTCTGCTGCTCCATCTTTTGTTGCTGCTCGAGTTGCTCGAGTTGCTTTTGCTCCATGCGCTGCTGTTGCTCGATCCGTTGCTGCTGTATCTGCTTTTGCTGCTCAAGACGCTGTTGCTGGAGAATCTCCTGTTGCTGCTGCTGGAATTGATGCTGCTGTTGTCTTTGATGCGCGTGGGTCTGCTGGGGCGATTGGGGCTGTGATGGCGGGGGTCGCTGCTGATTGATCGCAAACATCGACGGACTGGCCATCGAGGGGCTCACCGACGGATGAGTTTCGCGTTGATGGATACCGGAATGCGGAAGTCGGTCCAATGACTGCTGCGGTGACGACACATTCATACCTGGCGCATGGGGCATGGCCGTCGGCGGACTCATCCCCGGCTGCGGTCGGAAGGGGGCCATAGGATTAAAACCTCGTTGTATATGATGCAGGGCCATCGGATCCGAGTTGCGAGACATAAGATCGGGCGAGCCCTGCGGCGCAAACTGACCCGGGAATTGAGCAAAGCTGGTGGTGGGGTATCCGGCTAACGGTCCTGACGAGGTCGGAGTCATCTTGCGTAGGTCAGGAGATTGCGCGGTGGGAAAGTGCGGCTGCGGCTGCGAGCGATAGAGGGGCTTGTTGCCAGGGAAGGGACTGCCATGTTGGGGCAGATTCGGCGCGGCACCCAGCGACGGGGATTGAACGTGCTGGCGTTGCTGCGGGCCTAGAGGATGTTGAGACTGGGTAGTAGGATGTTGGGGCTGTTGCGGTTGTTGCGTCTGCTGCTGTTGCGGGTGAAAAGGATGCCCGCCGTATCCCATCATCTTGGTTGAACGAAGTGCTGAGGACTTGCCGTCAGCCGCCGATCGATGGTTGGACCTGGTCTCACACGAGACACATGCGACTGCCTTCTAAGGAAGGAGCAAAGGCGGTCCGATAAACTTGAAATGAGAATGGGAAGCCCGGGAATGGTAGGTGCCGCGCTGCCAGCGACAGTGAGGCACTTGCCACTTGGAGAGCGCGAGGCCGCGTGTTTTGGCGTTCGCGTTGGTAGCCTTAGGCACCAAGGCAAAAATTCCAAAATGGGTTAGCGGCTTCGGAGGCCGAGTCTCGCCGGTCGCTGAGAAAACGAGTTGCCTCGCAAAGGGGGGGGGGGATTCAGGGGCTGGTGCGATCGCGAAAACTCGGCCAGGCAGGGCGAAGTCTGGCTGCAAAGAACCAGTAGAGATGACAGGGGACACGGGAAGTCGATCAGGGTCAAAGTGGATGCTGTTCAGCGGAATGCCTCGATGGCCAGGGAGATCCCAAATTAAAAAAAAAATTAAAATTCGAATAAAAAAAAATTCAAAATTCAAAAAAAGGGCGAAAAGTCTCCACATCACGTGATGGATGACTAGGTGTTCGGATCGGGAAGTATGTTCCTTCTCGTTTTTTTCTCTTTGAAATGGTAAATTTCAGAGTTGTATTTTATTCCATTTTTCAAATATACTCAATCTGCTGGCTTTCATCCAACCAACCTCTCGAGGTCGCTCTCATGCTACCTTCCCAGCATCTTTGTCTTCTTCTTGGACCCTAAGATCCGCTAAACATGGAGCAAAGAACAACTGCCCAGACATGGCTCCCTTTAAAGTTCCAGCGCCGACTGCTATCCACAAAGCGACCACAGCCAAGGACAGAATTGTACCCAATATACGGAAGAACCCGGACGGCAGCTCGGTTCCCATCTGACAAGTGCTAGTGGCAAACACCCCCAGCGGAAAGGTGAACCCCCACCATCCAATGTTGAAGGGAAAATGCTTGGATCGCACGATCGATGCCAATGCGAAGAAAAGCCAGACGAGCCCAAATGCCCAGAAAATCAGCGCAACAAGGAACCCCAGCGTGTAGAAGGTGGGTCCAGACGATTGCTCGAGGGTTCCTGTCTTGGGAAAGATCTCTTTCGCGCACTGACCTAATTTCATTGCTCTGGCCATTATTAGTATGGAATTGCCGTAGATCTTGGACTGGGACGATTGAACTAACCCGTATCCCCCCTGACCCAATGGGCCCAGTGGCAGGAAAACGCTGACAATGACGGTCTTGGGAGGCAGTTTATGGAGAGTGAGGCGCTGCAGATAAATAACCATCACCATCAAAGATAGTGGCACCCCGATTCCCCACAATATGTAGCTGGCGAGTACAGTCCACAGTGCGTGTTGGGCATTCGTGAGGACCTCAGCGACAGTGGCACCCGTGGAGGCGGCAACAATGCAACTGACGATGGGAAGAAGCCAGACGGCGGTCATTGAAGATAAGTGGGTTTCTCCACCATGGGCCATGCTTCTTGAGTGTCAATGGAGAGGCATGGTATGTCAAAAAGAGAGCATTCTTACAGCAAGAATGGCAGCGACAACGCAGTCATCACCGAGACAATGGCGCCAAAGATCCATAAGCCCCATGCAAAGTACGGAGTCCACGGGCCCCATACTGGGGTGCAGACTAAACAAATCATGCTGATAATAGTCATCAGTCCCATTGGGAAGGTCCCAATGAACATGGACTGGACTGGATGCATGACCATGACCCGAAAGATTTCAGGGTACAGCGTGTACCGAATCGCGCTGAGAATGCATCCGGTGCTGAAGAGAAGCACATTAAGTGCGAAGGTCACCACCGAGATCCAGTACAGCCAGATACCGTTGTACGGAAGATTGTGCAACAAGATAGACACGATACCTGTGCCCATAGTGACTGAGAACCATCTAACCCGGAGTGAGCCGGGTTGTCATATCGTGTGGCAAGGGGTAAGAACGTACGAGGGGGTGAAATTGCGAACGACTCTTCTCCAGCCTTGATCATGTTTTGTGAGTTGATTCTGCTGTGGAGGGCGAGTACTCGAAGTTTTTTGTGGTTGATTGTCATTTGGCGAGTCAGACTGCTGTGCATGGGTTGTGGCCATTGTCGTCCAATGACGGTTTTCTCTTGTACCAAGTGCAAAAGAACTGATTTATATGACACTAGAATAGGCTTTTTGTTAAGAGGACTTCCTGTTTTATTGTCACTGAAATTGCTCTGCTGAGGGATCATGGTATGACTCAACCAATCTCGGCCGAGGCTTGGTCAATCGGCGACCAAATTCCTGCATTTCGGGTTTCACCTTCTCCACATTCCACGGTCACTGGCCTTTAATTTATGCCGCTTGCCGCTCAGGACGTTAAATTCCGGAAAATCTACGTTTCGCTTGAGCCAGATGAAGTTGGTTGTATGGGTTATGGATCTCAATGGTTGGAGTATAGATCCTTAGGGGTGATATGGAAATCTGGAAACGATGCTCACCTAGCCTTCTTCCAAACTTGCTCTGTAGCAAAATGAAATGCAGATAAGAGAGAGAGAGAGAGCCTGAAAATAAGTGTATATATTTAGAGATGCAATGGCCCCAAAGCTCTCATTTCACACGCCTCCCGAACTATAAAAATTGATGATGTTCTTAGCGATGCGATATTGGAAATAGCTGCATAATATGGCCTAGGGTGGTTCATCGAAATCATATTTCTTTTAAAACGGCACAAGAGGATCAGTGTTTGATTTATGAATAGTGGCGGATGCTCTATTGAGGTATAGATACCTTCGCAAACCAGGCTATATCTCTAGGAAGAGGTATTTTCTAAAGCAAACACCGTAGTGGAAAATTCACTTGTACGTCACAGCATCCCATTCTTGGGTCCTTTGATCAACTCGCGATCACGAGCCATAACTGCCTCGACCATCTTCTCCTTCGGAAGATCCCGGCCTGTCCAGAGCCGAAATTGATCAAACCCTTGCGCGAGAAGCACCTCCACCCCAGGGACTGTAGTCCACTCGGGATGCTTTTGCGCAGCATTCAGCAAGGGTGTTTGTCGTGGCTTGTATGACATGTCAATACAGAGGCCTTGAGGTCCAAAAAGAGAACTGAACTGATCCTCTGTCGTTGTCTCTGCGGGAACAGTGCCAATGATAACATCTGGGTTGTTCGATAGTTCTCCAAGACTTGGAAGGACCGTGATATCGAAAACATTCTTGAAATCGTGCTTGACTTTTTCGGCCACGGAGAGGGTACGGTTTACAACGTAAATGTGCTGTATACCAGCTTTGTGCAAAGCAAAGAGTGCTGCGCGTGCAGCACCCCCAGCGCCAATAACAAGGCCCACATTAGGCTGCTGCTGGGTCTTTGCCGAGTAGTTGGCGATGATGCTGTGCAGACCAGACCAGTCGGTGTTGTCACCGGTGATGATTTGCCGATCCCCGTCGCTTTTGACAATCAGCGTATTAATCGCACCGATCAAACGGGCAGTCTCAGTCTGGTGGTTGCAATATTTGTGGACTTGTAGTTTGTGTGGCATTGTCACGCTGGCGCCACCGAAACGGGGGTCTTGGATAAGCCAAGCAACTTCATCGATGCTTGGTGATTCGCGGATATCGTACGTGTAAGGGAGGCCATAGTATCGGAAACCAGTGTTGTGGATTGTTGGCGAAATGCTGAACGAGATACCGCTGCCAAAGATGTGGAAGTTCCTGGGAGGGATTGCAGTTGTTGTCATTTTGAGTCTGAGGAAGAGAATTTGAAATAAGTAATGAAATGGGAAAACCAAGAGAAAGTTGAAATCAATAGAGAAGCGGTACACTTGTTGACTGGATATAGATATGGGTGATAGCTCGGTTATGCATTTAGCCCGGTAGACCGGAGAGATGAATGTTCCACCCATTGGACTCATGGATGCGGAATTGACCTCTGGGAAAGAATAAATCCGTCTTGGGAAATTGAGGCAGGATTAAGAAACCGGACTTTCAAGGTAATGTTTACTGACAATATTCTTAAAGACTTCAGTTCAACACCGCACTTCACGCCAACCAACAACAATGACGAAAGAGGTTCAACCGCAAAATATGACCCTCCACCTTGTCGGCGTGGGCGTTAGCCATTCTATTGCCCCTGCAATGCACAACTCCATTGCCAAATCCCTCGGCCTTCCATGGACTTTCTATGCCACTGAGTGTCCAACAATGAATGATCTACTCCAAATCGCCAGGGAACGAACTACGGCTGGCCTGGTAGTGACTATGCCATACAAGAATTCAATCATGAAGCATCTCGACGAGTTGGATGACTTGTCTCGCATGATCGGGGCTTGCAACAATGTCTACTACAAAGATGGAAATCCTAGAAGGTTGTGTGGCACCAACACCGACTGGCAAGGCATCAAGGGCTGTCTGCTGGAGCGAGGTGACGAGAATGAGAGACCATCCGCAGAATCACCTGCAGCAGCATTGATCGTCGGGGCTGGAGGAGCCAGTCGTGCAGCTGTTTATGCTTTGATGGTGCATCTGCACTGCCCAACGATCTATGTCTTGAACAGGGATGAACAGGAGGTGATGGATCTTATCGATGATTCAAAGAAACTGCCAATTATACCCAAAGTCGTCCACATAAAAACGATGGATCAAGCCAAAGAATCAGACAGTCCGTACTATGTCGTCGGTACAGTCCCCGATATCGAGCCAAAAACCAAATTCGAGGTGGCCATGGCTTCGATGCTCGAGTCGTTTTTGTCTCGGCCCAAGAAAGGTGTGTTGTTGGACATGTGCTTCAAGCCTCGGAGGACCAGAATGATCAAGCTTGCGGAGAAGTTGGGTTGGCCGTGTGTGGAGGGCACGCATGTCATCGGCTATCAGATCGAGGAGCAGTGGCGGCTATGGGCCGGAGAGGATTGCATCGAGAAACTTGACCAAAAGGAGGCATGGAAAGTGCTATTGAAAGCTGCCGATGAAAGTAAAGGGATCAACTTTTGAAGGTATTATAGCTTGGTCCACTTCGACAAGTCGGATCCCAGTTCATTCACAGGCTAAATTTGATCCTGATTTTTCAACCGACAGTGTATATCATCCCCGCATTTAGACTGCTTGCTTCAATATTCTTTAAAAATACCTTTTAAACATAATCTTGCAAATGCTACTATTTTCATTGTTAACCCCATTGGCAGCATACGTACGCGGAACTTGCCTCGGTAAAGCTCTTAGCCGTATACCGGCGCGGAGAAGTCATAACCGATAGCAATTGGGATGAGATCACTTATTTGAGTCATTTGGAGTGTGAAATTTGGGACCGTAAATCATCTCTTCTAGCAGTCATAAGATCACCAAAGACCATGCCTGACCTCCATTCCTTGCCTGAGGGCACCAGACCCGCAAATGCCATCCGCAACAATGGGCCCGACAATCTTGTGCTAGAGCGAGCGAAGCTGCGTGAGCTAGCCGAAGGCTGGCCATGCTATCGGTAAGCCTTCTCAAGAGTGACAAAATCTCTCCCATTTCCTCCTAACAAGTATTAGGGATGCCTGTGAATGGGAGAACTTAGAATCGATCTTCCACCCAGGCGCCCATGTATATACAACCTGGTCAGGCAGAGTCTTGTACACGGATTTTATTGCCGCGTCTAAGGCTGGCATGGACAAGGGAGCTTTTATCATGCACCGTTGCCATGGAGTTACCAGCGACGTTACGCCGGATGCCACCCGAGCAGTCACCAAGATGAAGGCAACCATCACTCAGCGGTTCACCATTGACGGGGCCGAAGTCGATGCCGAGGCAGATTGCAGATTCTGCTTTTTTTTTGAGAAAATCGATGGCCGTTGGGGTGCGCGTTTTGTGAGGCACTGGTACGAGAAGGACAAGTTGATCCCAGTCAATCCTAACAAAGTCCCTCGGGTGGATGAGGAAAAGCTCAATTCGTATCCTGAGGGGTACAAGTGTCTGGCTTATTGCCAGGAGCTTACTATGGGAGTGACAGTTTTGAAGGACATGCCGGGTCACAGGCGACATGTTGGTACGGCGTGTGGAGAGAAGCACGATCTTTTGTATAGACTGGCCAAGGATTGGTTGGACGGGAATGATATCGAGGTATAATCATCAGAGATGAATGCACTGAGATTATAATATTTCCAGATACAATGGTTAAATGAAATCGAAACTGGCTTAGATGACATTTCTAGTTGAGCTGTAGGTTCTTCTGCAACTTTTCCCAAGCCACAATTCCCCTTCTTGCATGCTCATCGGGAACATGCTGTCCCTCCTCTGAAATTGTCCTGGAGAAAAGCTCCATGGAGACATAGCCTTTGTACCCCAGTCCAGATATAATAGTCTTGGCGACGTTTTCTGCAGGAAGATACGCGCCACGATCATCTTCGTACATGAAGGTCCTCGCGTTGCGCGACCAGCTCATTCGAGCCGGCTGACCATCGACATGAAACGGATGGCCCGGGATAAGCGGCGAGGCCAAGCGTTCAGCGTCAACCACTTGGATATAGAAAACCTTCGACACGTCGATTTCCTGAACCATCCGCTCCATTGAGGCTTTGAGATCAGCATCCGCGTTTGGTGTCTTCCCTGTCGCCGAGGTAGGATCCGCCCAGACACGACCTGCGATGTTGAATGTGTCCAGACACGTACCAAAGTTATGCCGGTTGACGCGTTTTACCATGTCCCATGCCTTCTCCCAGGTGTCGATGTGCGTACTCCAGCACAGATTCTCGTAAGCGAAACGAACAACGGGGGTTTCTGCAGCTCCCATATCCGCAACTTGTCGTAGGTCATTTGCCATGACATCGAGGTCCCCCGTGAGCTGCTCTGCTGGGAGGAAGTTGGCGGGAATTTGGATCGTCGTAGTGCCCAAGTTCTTGGCGATCAGCAACCATAGCTTCATCTTTTCGACCAGCTTTGCGTGTTGGTTTCGGTCTTTCAGGCCCTCATAGAAGAGAAATGGCTGGAGCCCAATGATCTCGAGATTTTGGGATTCGCAGGTCGAGCGAACATGTTTGGCCGCTTGGAAAAGCTGCTCGGGCGTCGGGTCGGCATTTTCCGAGATCTTGCGCGCTGCATATTCGAGATCTTCGTAGAATATCTCGATTCCTTTGAACCCGGCCTGGGCAGATTGCTGGATTTTGTAGTTGAAGTCATGAAGCCAGGCTCGTCCGAGAGAGGCACTCATGATAGCAGGTTGGTATGTCATGATGAGGGTGTGTATTCAACAAGAGAAAATACCTGGAATATCAGCTTGTAGAAGTGAATGTGAGTGAACTATGTCATTATCTCCCGTTGTTTTGACGGACTGGCTAAATCCTTTACCTGCCCCGCTGTTCACTATGAATTTAGCCGATGGTCGTTTGGAAAATGGCCTGAAGTAAACACACCCATAAATAGCATTGAATCTATTAAAATTCGTTTCTTTATTGCACAGCTCGACACTGTTGAATAAACCTAGTCTTCAGTCGATGCAAAGTGAGCTAATGTTAGAGTATATTAAAAGTGGCTAATTCCGTATTCCATAGACTGCTCGAGCACAACCCGGCGCATTACATGGATAGGTGCAGGCCGTTTAGTGAAGAGCTCATACTGTGTGATGCCCTGTTCAACCAAGACGGTGAGCCCATCTACGACAATCCATCCCTTTGACGCCCACCGGAGAACCTGTTCCATGAGTGGTGTTTTTGACGGCCCATATGCAACCTAACATGTTGATTAGAATGAATTCTCACGGGGTCGTCATAATGGTTGCATACCTCCACGAACACGCCGCCCGTTTTACTTCCTAGCCATTCATCCGAGACCTGCAACGTCACCGGAGCCTGGCTTCCTATTTCCTGACTTGGAATACAGGAAACGGCAACTGTTGGCAGACGAAGATTCGCTGGCCAGGGATCTTTTGTTGAGCGGAGAATATTGATGTGTAGGCTCTCTTCAGGGTTTGATCCAGCCCATCGACGGAAATAATCTGCAACCTTTTCTGCATGGTCAGGCGTCCGATTGTAGATACAAATTTTCCGAATCCCTAGTTGATAGCAGGCGTATATTGCAGCATTCGCCATGCCCCCCGCCCCAATGATGAGGGCCGTAGTCCCATCTCGGATGGCATTGGCGGGAGAAAGGTGCTTGTGAATGCAGTCTCTGATTCCGATGTAATCAGTGTTGTAGCCTCGGCAAATAGTTTTTCGTTCTCCAGCAGCATCGTAAACATGGTCCAAGACCACTGTGTTTACTGCGTTCATATCCCTTGCATCGGAACTGATTTCGTCGAGATAAGGTAGGATATCGGTCTTGTATGGAAGAGAGATGGTAACACCACCGTGACCTTCGTGGTTTAGAAGACGCCGCACATCCGAAACATGCTGCGATTCCAGTGTATCGTATAAATGCGGCAATCCACACGCAGTATAGGCAGCATTGTGCATCTTGGGGGAAAGGCTGTATCCCGTAGTTTGGCCAAAAATGGTGAAGGTTTTTGCCGGAATGAGAAAGCAAGAAGTGAGTGCTTGCTGTGCTTCCTTGAGCGTCACGCCAGTTGGCTTTACTTGGGGTAGAACCACGGGAGATAATGTTCGGTTCAGGCAAACAGAGGTTCGGCCAAATGTACCCGTGTTGTATGCGATGATCGGAATGGATGAGGATCCCGACATCTCTTGGAGAAGGGCGAGGCATGGCAAATTGTCGCACAAGGATCTTGACTCGCCAGTCATTCGAAGAGCTTCGAATCCGAGCTTCTGGGCCTGCTTGTGGAGAGCAAGAAGGTCCGAGGAAACAGGCCCGCCGGCCAAGGGAGTTAGCTGGTGGTGTGTTGCAATCGTCCTTGTATGGCCTTTGGCGGCATTTAGCCTTTGGATAAATTCCGCATCACAGGTTAGAGAGCAAGTGATGAAATCTGGAGCCAGCCGGAGAAGCATCCACAAGAGTTCGCTGTAGGTTGACATGTTGGATTGCGTTGAAGGCTTTAAATCCACAATGATGGAAGCTCGTGTATGCATTCTGAGTGTGGCCATGTACCTTGCCATTTTCCCTGGCAACTGACGAGGAGAAATATCCCCCAATTCCATTTGCAAATCGATTGCATCGGCCCCGGACTCCAACTCTTCGAGATCCAAACCGAAATTTAGCTGATCTGGGGATATTTGAAGAGCATATGTATGCTGAGCAGACATTATATCCGCCGAACGTCGTTGTCGATGGACGAGTCGAAACACACGATGCAGAAATTCCACGAAGACACGCTCCGTTTCTTTGAGCTTGAGGTATGCCGGAAGCCTAGGTCTGGATTGAGTGATTTGTCCCGTGTGATTAAAAAACTCAAAATTTGAACATGACTCAAAGAATGTATTGCCCATCGCAAAGATGCGTTCAAACTTGTCCGGGGTGCTTGTGACAAATTGGCGGAGCTCCTCGTCTTCTCTTCTCACATACACAACCGGGTGCTGTCGGGCAAAATCCTGGAGGAGCAGTTGCTGCTGATGACTAGCGATCCAGCCAAGACCAACAATCACACATCCCTTTTCATTTCTTGCAAGTAGGTCTTGTGATAGTCTGAGCTCGACCTCGCGATATTGCTGCAGACCATGCAGTGCAATATAGTCTTGTGGCGATGTTTGAAATTCCTGTCGAAATGAAGCTTCAAAATCCACCAAACGCCGTCGTAAAGCTATGGAGGCGATAATTCCCAGTGTTTTTTTGCCAGCGCCAAAGAAGCCCACGAGCAACAAGGTGGCGTCGGGGTCATACTGGCGACAGACAACGAGACTAGTGTTGAGGGGTGGAGAGCGCGATCGTTCCATGTCTGTGGTGGGAGCGCAGACAGTAAACATGATGTTTCTTGGGCATGGGACCATCATCCACCCAGAATAGAGTGGATTTGCATACCTTCGTTGCTCGTAGCTTCCCATCGGCTAAATCCATCGCCGATCACATGACCCTCGCCACTTGAGGCGGTTGCAACTTCATGAGGTGTTCCCAAGGCCAATGTCATTAGATGAATATTAAATCGATGATTATCGACTGTGTCCATGTCGAATCCACGTCCCTCGAAGCGGCAGCGTATATACCGTGCTTGTGACCAATGCCGCCGACGCAAGTCCAAATGTGACGGGGAACAACCAGTGTGTTCGATCTGCCGCGACTCGAATCGGACTTGCACTTATCAGAGTGGGGGTGGGCGCCGAGGATTGCCGTCGGGCTATGTGAGAAGCCTGGAGGCGACACTTGGGCTTTTCTTGCAGCACATCCCAACCAGTGAGAGTACAGTGCATGCCATCTTACGTGACTCACGTCACGGCAACAGCTTGACAGGTGACTTGGTGGATCATTCCGTCGCTACATGGCGAAGGTCAAAGCTATCTCGCGATTTGCCTAAATTTTTGAAACCTGGTTCCAAGAGCGATGGCAGTCAGACCACTGTCCATGACGAGTCCGACTCGGAGTCTATTGAGATACGGGACCTACCAAGCATAGACGCTAGGGATGGTCCCTCGAACTCTGGATTTGATGACGCGAGGCCGGCACAGTACTCTTCAAATTTGGCTGCTGATCCAACACAATGCCTCGATCTCCCACTCCCCGACAACACGACGGACCTACTGGACTTCTATTTCACGCATACGCATTGCTGGTTTCCCATTCTGGAGCGACGGGATCTTTTCCGAGCGATGCATAGTGATTCCCATCATTCAATGAGAGACTCTGCATCGCGAATGGTATTATGGGCTGTTATTGCCTACACATCCGCAATGAGTCGAGATCTTATCCATTCCAAACTAGTTGACCCGATGCAAATCCAACGGTCCATTCGACAGCGGATCATCGCCGAGGAAAATAATCAAGACCTTGCTCATATTCAAGCACTACTCATTCTTGTCCTTCTACATCTTGGTTTGGGGAATACAAGCCGGGCATGGGTACTGGTTGGACAGGCCACTAGGATCCTGGAGATACTGCCTGTAGCAGCAAGGAAGCACCATCGGTTTCGGCATACATTCCACGGCTGTGTGTTCCTGGATAACACTATTTCGGCTCTTTTAAACAGAGTGCCGTGTTTATCTGCTGAAGAGCAGACTGCACATGGCCCAGTGGAGGAGGACGATGTGGATGAGTGGGATGTTTGGGCAATCCCTCAGCTCAGTCGAGCTGAAACGCGCACTCAAAAAAGACCACTTCGAGCCCTTAGCACATTCAACTCAATCCAGAGGCTTATGGAGGATCTCTGCTCAATTCTTTACTATACTCCTCATGCGGTTCGTGTGCACAGCTTGCTGGCCGAGTTGCAAGAAAAACAGACCTATCTCCTGGACTCTTACCCTTGTGATGCTCAATCCACCAATCCTCCGCTTATAACATTACATCTGGCGTCGAATTTCAACACGCTGTCATTTATCTGCCGGTTTGCGTCGGTCGCTTCAACTGTCACTGAACTAGCACTCAACAGTCTGCGGCGCACCCTTGATATGCTGGATCTTTATCTGGAAATGACAGGGACAATACTGTCCTCGCCATTTCTTCGCTGTTTGATATTACAATGCCACCGATTCCTGGCAGCAAACAGTGCAAGTCTTCCCCAAGACGAAAGCAATGTACTGGAGAGCCGGCTCTCCACGTACTTGCAAAAGCTGAAAGTCGCCGATCTGGAGAATGACACCCGATTCAATATCTTCCCCCCGCAAATACTCACGAGAAGAACCGAATATATATCACCGTCTCACCAGCAAACACAAACAATTCCCGACAGTAGTTTGTTGAATGGATCGCCCAGGGATCTCCGAGGATCCATCTACAATGACATCTCTACCCGAGGGACAGACCCGCACACCTTCTCAAATAACCCACCACTGCCAGCTGGAGATATTCTAGAGCCTCTCGCTGGCAGTCGTCTAGCTTCAAATCTGCCATCTACGGTTCCAGGAGAGGGTGAGAATTTCGATGCGTTGTTCGAGGAACTAGTAACCTCGATGCCGGCTACTCGGTAAGAAAGTTTCCTCTGGAAGTATCAATAACTGCTAACCATCCATCAGACAAGAGCCTGTTTTTGCACAGAATTTGGGGTTCTATGGCGGGGATCTCGACACAGACTTTTTGGCGCAACTGCAACAACCTGAGCACTAGGAGAACTAGGAGAGTTGATTCATTGAATATACCCAATGTTTCCGTGAGAACCTTCCCAATACCTAAATACCTAAATCGGTTTTTTTTTTTTGGCTTTTCTGGTTTCTAGTGAGGAAATTCAACTCGTATGTGAGAGTATATCCGTCGGCTAAGGTCATAACCAACTATCCCTGGATATAAGTATGCAGAGAAGATGAGACAAGTCCAAACACCAACACCCCATTCCCTAAATTCCACCCCCCAAAATCACCCAAAATGCCAACAATCCTCATCAACGGCCCAAACCTCAATCTCTTAGGCACGCGAGAACCACACAGCTACGGCTCCACCACCCTCCCCGCTGTCGAAGCTACAGCAAAAGCACCCGCAGCAGAGAGAAAGGGGCAACACTGGAAACCTTCTAATCTTCCAATCCAACCACGAAGGCCATATCGTAGACCGCATTCACGAAGCACGAGGGCGGGTCGGGGCTATCATCAACAACCCCGGTGCATTGACGCATACCATTGTCGCGTTGAAAGATGCTCTGCTTGGGGTTGGGATTCCGTTTATCGAGGTTTATATTATGGATATTTATGTGAGAGAGGCATTCTGACACCATAGCTATTTTTCGGACAAGGCTGTGGCTTGTACTATTGGACTGGGGACCTTTGCATATGAGGTGGCTGTTGAGCATGCCGTGAGGAATATTGTCAAGGCATGAGTCGTGTAGCTATAGAGAAGACGGCATGCATATAGATCATTGTGAAGATAGAAGTGTCAAATGATATTACTACAACCTAAATAGCCCAAAACACATACTGATCTCAAGCCATATCCACATATTCGCCATCCCTCACGAACTGCTGTTCAGTCCCAATGGGTTGTCTGCCGTCTGTTTCTTCCCTCCAACACTCTGCACGCCATTCTGCACTCCCTGTCCAGCCCCCTTGGCCGTCTCACCGATGCCCTCGGTGGCACCCGATACCGTCTGCCCCAGACCCTCTGTTGCACCACCGACAGTTTTGCCGAGGCCGCCAACCGTTGAGCCGACGGTGTTGGTGACACCGCCGACTGTCTTGCCGACAGTGTCGGTCAATCCGCCGAGGAGGCCATCTATAAATTATACAGTTAGTATATACCTTCAAGGATTATTAAATGCCAAATAGACTCACTATTCTGTTTGTCGGAGTCGGACATGACCAAAAGATAGATGGGTGATAAGGGTATGGAATATAGAATATAGAAACTCAAGGGAAGGTATCTACTGCAGAAGATATTGAGCGTAAGATATTTCCGCAAGTTCAGTCCAAGATTGACGCAATTTATATCAAATCTATGCCCCAGATCAAAACCGGTCCCAGGCCATGATATAATCAGTACAACCTCTGGAACCCACCAGGACAGCCACAAGCCACACTGTCATACGAAGTAACACACACCACTCACACACACACACACACCAAGCCGCACAGCCGATCGAATGAGGAAACCCTATATGTACAATCAACAGCCACCGAATGGCGAGCTACCCGATCTGATCTTGTCATCCCGCCCACTGACGTATTTATAACTCCGGGTATTCACAGGGCGTTGATCCGCTCGCAACGGATATGGGGGGGGGGGCTGGTTATTGGCTGATATTCTCCGACTCCATGTACATATAGGCTAGGGACACGCGTAGGGAGTACTGTTGCTGGCTTGGTACGAAGTCTATTAGATTAAAGTGGCGTGGCGCGTTGACGCCTATGCAATTATCGTCAGGGCTCTGCCAGGATGTCTGGGTTTGACTGGGAGGAATGATGTCATGGCGATTCAGGTATATTGGCCTTGGTGGATTTTGATAGCCAGTTGCTTAGATTCAACGTAGGAGAGTGAGCAATAGAAGTAGAAAATGAAGGCAGAGGATGATTTCATTGTAAATGTGATTGGATACATGGGCATCTCCAACTGTACGAGCTGCACCACAGAGCCATTCCATCCCAGAAGGAAAAGGCATATACACATGGATCTATTTCCATCTATCTCTAACAAGTACTTACAGACTCGCTTTACCACGAGATTCGAATGGCATCAGCAGTACCAACAGTCCAGCCACGATAAACAACGCGCCGCTGACATATACCGGGGCAGCAGTTTCAAGGTTGGCGAACATGGCAATGATGGGAGCCATAATGCCAAAGACCCGATTCGCCGAGGCCGTCAATGCATTGCCCGTGCCACGGTCCTTGGTTAAGAAAATCTCGGGTGTATAGGCGTACAGTACCGCGTACATGAGGCTGCTCATGAAGCCGAAGGCGCAGTTCCACCCCAGCAGGGCGTTGGAGGTTGTTGCCGTCGTCGAGGCCAGCAGAAATGCGCCAGTTAATGCGGTCGCGCTGGATAAAGCACCCTTCCGTCCGAATCGAGGTAGCTCAACTAGCACTCCACCGAGGAGACACCCGGGGATCCCCATCACAGCGATAATCAGGGAGTTTCGGTACGTAATGTATGTTGAGCCATCGCCGAACTCCGCACCGCGCGACTGCTGGATATAGGGCAAAAATGCATTGTATAGTGGAAACCCAAGGCCAATGAATGCCCAGATGAAAATGATGAGCGTCGTGGACCATGCCCGCTTCGGGGTGTCGAAGAGAGCGCGGATGTGCTGCATGCGGACCTTCTCCAGGCGCTGGCGGACTATGTTCGACGCGGTCAGTCCCTGCGACTCGCCATGGTCCCAGTCATCAAGCTCATCCTGGGTCAACGATGAAGTCTTTCCGTTCCTCCGCGCGACCTCATGCACTACCTCGACGGCGTGTGCATTCCGTCCCTTGCCCATCAAGTACTTGGGCGACTCATAAATTGTGAAGAACACGAAGCGAACGATAAACATGAGCATGGCGAGCCCGCCCATCGTGATGAGAAAGTACCGCCACCCCATATTCCCCGACTTGGTGCATCCATCCTCGGAGCCGCAGGTTATATCACCCAGCAAGGGCCAAGCCACCAAGTTGGCCAGCACCTGAGCAAATGCCCAGTCAATCGACAGAATCGTCAGAAGATACTGATGCGAGCCCGGCAGAAACTCAAGGAAAATCGCCGAGTCAACAGGCAAATTGCCCCCAACACCAACCGACCACAACGCTGCAAAGACGCACGCCGCAGCAAAGTTGGGCGACCCCGCGGCGATCAGGCCAAAAACCGCGGTGAGGCCGATGGTCAAGTTAAAGGCCCACTTGCGACCGAAAACATCACAGCCGAATCCCCAGAAAACAGCACCGACCAGTAGCCCGATGTTTTGGGCGAGCGTTAACAGCGGTGCTCGCGAGGGATGGAATTCATAGGATAGTGGCGGC
Source organism: Penicillium alfredii (assembly GCF_028826965.1). Lineage (NCBI taxonomy): Eukaryota > Fungi > Ascomycota > Eurotiomycetes > Eurotiales > Aspergillaceae > Penicillium > Penicillium alfredii. The sequence goes on from NW_026622704.1 coordinate 2,798,445, forward strand.
AGGACCAGCGACGTGACGATGGGCCACAGGTTGTCGCTCGCCCAGCCAAATCCGATCACCACGAATAGCTGCCACTGATAGCGGCCCATGCCGATGCCCTGGATCGCACGGTTCAGCACGTCCGCCTTGCCCTTGTAGCTGGCGTCGGGACTATTGCCATCGTGAGGCGGGGCTGCAGACGATGACTCGATCGCCTCGGGCTCGGGGCCGGGCGATTTAGGAGAGGTTGACATGGCAGGAGGATCTGGAGAGGATTGATGTCAAAGAAAAAGAAAGAGTAAAGAAAAAACAAGAAAAAATTTATGGTTTATGCATATCTGGGAGAGGTCCAAGCATCCATCCCCCTTGCGCGAGCTTCCGGATGTGCATTCACGTCAAATCAGGTTCCACGAGGCACGCCCTGGATCGTCTCTGGCTGGGCGGATTGTCGGGGTTTTTGTTCAATTCGATCCTTCTATGGCGTGATCGCATGTCTTGTCAGGTCGAGAGCTGAGATCAAGTTGTCCCCACAATACCCGCAGTCGGGGGAGTTGGGAAGGGGCATTCCTGGGTGGGTGAGGTCATTGTTTGGCTGATCAGATGTTTGTATACATATACTTAATGCTTATTTTGCTAAATTTATTACCAAATGCTCTATAGTTCTTTTCTGATGTACGTCCTAAATGTAATATCTTGTCACGAGTCAGGTTTTGCTCGGTATACCAAAACACACCCATGGCCGGGAAGTATACAAAAGTCTAAGATCGAAAACTCCATAAAATGATCGACCACCATACAATTGAGCATAAATATATTCATTATAGAGGAATCGCCCTTCCATCCTACGCAGAACTCGATCGAGCACCAGCCAAAGCACCATACGGCGTCACTCCAGGGTAGAACGAAGTAGGGATGGCTGGGATCGGAATGGGCGAGTCAGTCCCAAATGCACTCGATAGATCCGATGCCATCGTGGCAGCAGAATAGCCTGACGGAGCTGCTGTGACAGCGACGGTGGTACTGTAAGAAGCATGCTTATCCTCGTCTCGGAGGCATGCACCAGAGCCATACGCGCTGTGACAGACGTAGGTCTGTTTGTCGCCGGACTCGACCCACATGGCAAAGTCCTCGATGGTGAGGTCGGTGCACGGCGCGCCGTTGGCACAGCTCACTTTGATCGGACCTCGCTGCGCGCCGTTGGATTCGGTGCCCTTCCAGTTGCGGGTGGTGATGTTGTTAAGCTGGACGCCGTCGCCATCGACTTTGGGACATACTGCTCCATTCCTCGTCGATGTTGAGGGAGTAGGCATTGCCATGGCCTGCATAGTTCGTTAAAGATAAGCATAACAGTCAAAATTCAATGCAGTGGGAAAATACCAATGAAGTTCTCCAGGAAAAGATTGGACACGCCCCCACTGCCACCATTGCTCTTGATCATGTACATCTGGTTGGATGACCACGTGTAGACGTTGCGGTATGTGATGTCGGTGATATTGGTATCGCTGGCTAGCGAGCCCATGGCACATCCGCCGCTCCAGTTGCAGTAGATGTTCTCGACCAGTATGCCCCTGGAGGGAGGGACTCTATTCGGGGGTCAATGACGAGCGCAACAAGATCGCAATAAACCAGGGCCATACCTTAACCGTGACACATTCACCCTTGTTAGTGACCTCAACCTATCCCGATATTAGCAACCTCCACACACTCGGGAGAGTGCTTAAGAACGCACATCATGAATCCAAATGTTGTTAGACCACACATCGATGCCATTCAGGCCACCCGAGTCCCCACCACGAATAGCCATGTTGTACACCTCGCCGTTAGAACAAGTATCCAAAGAGAAATGAAAAGCAGGAGCATCCACCAGTGCGAGGTCATGAACAGAGAAGCCAGAGACATCAGCCAAACGCAGGATACGTGCTCCGCTCAGGGATCCCTTTGCATGGAACTCATATCCGAACCCCTGCACGGCACCCTTGGAAGTCGAGCTGAAGAGCTCGAAGTCGGTGGTATGCTTGACCATGATCATTTTGCCGACCCCAGAGCCAGTCCGGTAGAGAATTCCATCCAGCTGGATAGTACAGCTGCTGCCGCCAGAAGTGTCACCCATGTCTCGACTGCGTAGTCGCCAGATGGGATGTAGACAATGCCGCCCTCTTTGCATTCGTTCCACGCAGAGCTGATGGCTGGGCCGACATCAGTCAAATTATCTGCCACACTGCCGTAGTCAAGAACGTTGCAGACTTTGTGGTTGCTTTTCGTCGAGAATGAAGTGGTCGGGCCAACTGAGCCGGAAAGTTGGGCGGTTGCAAGCAATGGCGCCAGGCCGATTGCGAGGGAGAACAGAACCATGATGGAAAACCGAATTGAAAAAAAGAGTGAATGAATTCTAGAGAACACGAAGCAAAATAACGAATGTAATAGATAAAAAGGGCAGAAAAAGGACGGGCAAAGAATAGGATTGACTGGACAATGACATGCTGAGGAAGCGCAGCGGGTTTTCTCTCAGAGAAGCTGACGAGGAAGTATTAGTTTGACAGGCCTGTCTGAGCTAGTCGTACTCCACCATGTCCTCAAGCCGAGGAGAGACACAACGAACTGCCTCACCTAGTCCTGCAGCTCCACATGGCGCTGGGGAATGAAGAGTCAATCAGGACAGCTCTGGTGGAGCGTAGATAGGATCTAATCAACCCCACCCTCAGTTTTTGGCAGAGGAAAATATCCGAAAGAATTTGCCGAGATTGGAGGATCAGGGAGGATCCGGAGAGTGTGTGTTTGGGATTGATTGATCGACATTGATGGATACTCCATGGACAACGCTGGGGCCACTCTAGGGCTTCGGGTGCTCGTTCCTGCTGGCGTTAATAACAGTTGTTTCTCTTCTACTTGGCGTGTTTCATCCCTCAATCATAATCGATATTATATCGTTTGAAGGATTGTCGGCAAACCCTAGGGTTGCCCTTTGACATCTGGGTGAAATGGAGCTGAAGACATAAACCTGTCGCAGACAACCCAAATGAAGCTTATCGACATATTTTACGAGATAATTACTGGAACTTCCTTGACTACACCTAAATCAAAGGGCATCCTCCAGGTATCTGGATTGCATTGCTAGGAGCACGATCTAATTAAAGACTCGCCACAGCAAACGGGGTATGGAGTTTCATCTCGAGCAGTACCGAGAGCCCCCCGCGGGAGACAAGACATGGCATTAACAGCAATTGTCTCCCAAGAAGTCACCCAGTTTAGCCCGACCACATTCCCTTTGAATCCTTTATGGAGATCATCTTAGATCATGAGGCGCTCGACCTGGTTCTTGATAGACCGGATCTGGGCAGTGAGGTCACTGGCCTCGTTGGTGGTGATGCTGGTGGCAATCACGGGGCGCGAGACACCGGTGGCACGGCCCAGGGCCATCTTGCTGGGGACGTAGACGTAGGGCACGTTCTTGTCCTCGGCGAGAAGCGGCAGGTGGAGGATAATGGCCAGCGGGTTGGCGTCGGCAGCGAGCACGACGATCTCGGACGTTCCGCGGTTGAGAGACTTGGTGGCTTCGTTGGCGCCCTTCTTCAGCTGGCGGTAGTGTCCGGCCTGTTGGACGAGATCGAGCAGGCTCTGGGTCAGGCTCTCATCGGCGATGGGCCAGGCGGCGGAGGGGTCTTCGGCCATTGTGGGAGCGGTGGGGTGGAGAAAGGATTATAGATACCAGATCGTGAAGAAATGGCTCACGCAGTGGATCACGGCCTGAAAGGAGGAGTTTTGAAAAGAGGGAGTAGGTTGGACGGTGGAAATTTGGAAGCAAGAAAATTTCGGGGCGAGGGAAAAGAGCGCCCTCACCGCCTTCCTGTATTGGATTGACTACAAATTGATTTCCGTGAGGTCACGTGCTGTATTTGCCCAAATAGGCTAGCGTCAGGCATCCGTGGTAAGCCCCACTGGAAATGTATAACGGCCCACCGCTCGGTAGTCGCGGTATGCAACTTGTTCTCTTTTTCTGATAGATGACGAGGATTTGGGTTATTTATGAGGGGGGATGTATTGGCCGCAAAAAGAGAGCTGAGTACGTAGTGCGGAATATCGAATGCTTGCCTTAATGTAGTAATATCTGATTTTTAACACGTGAGAGAGCCGTCTTTATAGTTGATGGAGTCGATAGAATTTAATGAGTAAGTAAATCGTAGAAAAGAACGGGGACCAATCCGAGAATTAAGCTTTGAGTTGGCTAGGCTTCTGCACTGACAGATATGGGGCAACTCGTTGAACCAGGACACTTTCAGCTCCAACACGAAGGTAATCCTCATACAACAAATTTTACCATGCTGGTTCATTTTCATGCAATCGCTTATGTCGAGAAACTATATTCCAACGGACCCTTGAATGAGACTATGTAGATACGGATGCTGTCGCAGCCTACTTGACTCTATATTATTCCATACAGAAACCTCTGTGATATGAACAGCACATATAGTTGATCGATCTTTTAGAGTAATTCTGATGCCTGATGGCTCAGTGAGCTTCAACTTGCTCTTTCTTTCTCTTATTTTCCCGTTCTTCCAGCGTTCCTATCAAATAGGAAGCCAGCCAGACTTTGTGCGACTTTGATAGAATTCACACGTTGCTGTTATATCCTCTCGAATACCCTTTGGCTTAATTTCCGGTTCTGGATCTCCCCTTTTCCACATCTCCCGAGGGTCTTGACAACCGGATGGGTCCACTCGAAGAATCCTTCGTACTCTGTCATTTCTGGTCAAGGCAGGAAACTCCCAGCCTGGTACAAAGAACATATCAGTATACTTCTTATAGCTCGGTGATGTATCACTTACCACCCCATGCCTGTATAGTACTCCAGCCGTTCACATCGTTATTAGGGTTAATCTCATCCGGGACAACCAGAATAACGTCTCCACGGCAAATCTCTGACAAGGCTTGTGCCTGGTTCTTTTCGGCTACATTCACATACCACTGTGCCATGTCGTGATCACCCATTACATCCTCAATATTCCATTCGATCCATTTGATCATTATTCCAAACCCCCAATCCGCGCGAGTAACACGCCCCCACATGAGAAATTTGAAGTATTTCCATTGGCGAAACACATGGTTCTCATATAGACTTGGTGTTCGCTGTGGGTCGGGTATGACTTCTTGGAAGAAATCCTTCGCCCATTGTTTGGCTCTTTCGCTTGTTCCTTCAGTGTTTGGGAAATTCGTGTAGAAAACATATGGAAGATGTTTTCTCATAAGACCCTTTTGCATGTTTTCTTTAAAGAAATCGACTCCCGCAATAGTGATTCCTTGGGGTTTCGAGGCAATCTCCGATTCGGCATCGCTGTCTGGATCGAGTTCTGGCTCTGGCTCTGGCTCGGTGTCGCTTCCTGAATCGGGTTCATAGATGTACGGTGTGGTTGAGATACTGGGTGTTTCTTTGTCGGGTGTGGTCGGTGTCGGCCTTTTGGGTTTGAAATTTTTGAGTAGCGAACAAAGCTTCTTGCGGCCTGCTCGGGTCTCCAGCCGAGTTGGTATAAGGGTGTTGACGTTCGTCTGTTGCAGACTGGGGTCTAAACTGAGGTCGTTTGCTTGGAAATCGGTGGGTAGGTTCGGATAGGCGTAACTTGAGCCGTATATAAAGCAAAGTGCAAGCCCAAGTAAGAAATGATAAAGGAAGCCATTTCGGCGGTTAGACGAAGGCATAATTATCAATGGAAGGGATCCGTTGATCATCAGGATTCTGGGTTGAGATCCAGACGGGAACCTATAGAAAAGGATGAGAAAAATAGGGGGGTTATAGAAATTATTTCCCAGTAGGTTCTTTATAAATGTTATATAACTGGACATCAATTAGGAACGTATAGCTGCCAGGGATCTCTATCCGCCCCTAAACTGATCCTAGCAATCCTGCGGCTTTCCAGTAATTCCAGGGAATCTGTAGCGATTTAGAAACCTCTTACCAATGGAAACGAGTCATTGGATGCGACAGAAAAAGTAGTGTTGGTTTTTTTGTGCATTGGTGGTGTTCTCTGAGTCGACCATCTCCTTTACAATGTTGGGTTTGGGGCGCCCCGTCGATCAACCAACACTACCGGAATCCGCAAGCGAGTCGGCCATATAAGCGAGCCGGCCACCCCAAAACACATAGTAAACACGATAAAATACAACGCCAAATCTCAACATTTATTATTTAAGAATCATATTTAGCTATATAGCTATATTACATGCAGTCATCCTATTATAATGCTTGAGTTTAGGGTTTATTAATATAGTGGTTGTGGAGATATATAGATATTATCAACATTACAGTGTATTTTTTGTAATCTCGATAGAAAATTATTTAAATTATCTGAGATTCAAATGTGTTACTGTCAAGGTCTTAATAAATATCTACTCTTAATCTCAAAAGGAACCAATTGTTTTGTTGTTGAGATAGACAATCACATTTACTATGTGTTTTGGGGTGGCCGGCTGGCTTGTATGGCCAACTCGCTTATGGATTACGCTATGTCCCGGGACCCCACGGGGCACAGAGCTCCTTACCGAAGTTCTGACTAAACAGAGTGTCAGGGCTTTGGTGAAGGGGAGTCATGGTTGAAACATAAAACTCCAAAGATGTCTCTCTATCGCATTTCCCACATTTGGACTCTTGCCCTATAAATAGTCAAGCCCTTGACTTAGCCCTGGAGGTAAGATGAATGAAATATAGTCATATATATCCAGGTGACCGTTGCCAGATTCATGCCATTTGAAGAAGTCTGCTCGTGCTTTCGAATTCCGCCTCTGTCAAAGCGTCGCCCCTTTGGATTTCCCTTTCGTCCTGAACTGACTCGTGGGATGAGTGATTGTCTTAATTGGGATACGATCAGCGTAAATTGACCCTTTCGCTACCAGTCAAAACATGTCGAATTCGATAGAACCTACTCTTTCTGAGACTATTCAAGTCTAATCAGCAGGTGAAAGGTCTATGTGCCAGCCTTGCCACTTGTCTTGGCCTATAACACTACGTGCTTGTACATGGTCACAACCATGGCTATAACCCAGACAAAAGTACAAAAACCAAGACGGGAAGAAAATTGGGGCTTTGACCCCCTACACTTTCCACAGCCTCCGGCCTGTTGTCCCGCTCACAATGAGGAGGGGCTTGGGAGCTTCTCAACATCACTTTTATTGACCATCTCTAGGCGTCTAATAACACAATGCCATCTATCCGCTGATGCATAAGATGTCTATGCAGAAATATATACATGAGGAGATCCAGTCTCAACTCAAGGGCTGTCCTCATCTTGGTCCTCAGAACCCGCGTTGACAGTCGAGCTGGCCAGCCGAGATCGTGCGCGCAGGTCCGGTCCAAACTTGTAGAGGACGAACGGGATGAAAGTGAGGAGGGTCGCCACGAGCGCCAGGAGCAGCCCGGCATACTGGCTTCCCAAGTTGTGGAAGAACTGCGTGGCGAATAGGGGCGATACGGCTCCCAAGGTGTTCCGCATGAAACCCTGCCCGGCGATGGCGGACGACGAGTTCTCGCCATAGCAGTCTGAGGTATAACTGTAGCAAGACTCGAAGATGAAAAAAATACCGATACCGATCAGGGCCAGCCCGATGACCGGACCGATCCAGTGCAGGTGGGCATACTGGGTGAAACTGTAGATGAAGAGACCGATGGGCAACCAGACTGCGCCGCACATGGCGCCGTACAGACGGGCCTCAGGGTAGACCTTCTTGGTCGTGTCGGCCACGATCGATTCGTACTTGCGGATTTGGAAGAAGTTCAAGCCGAACCCGATTGTGGTACCGATGCACAGCGAAATGTACGGCAGACCTGACACGCCCTCGTTCCATCCACGCTTCTCCTGGAAGGTGATGGGGATCACGGAAAGGAAGAGGAAGGTCAGGAACCACGCGAAGCTGATCCACAGACCAAAGGCAAACACGACGGGCTCGGTGAACAGCATGCGAATAGCCTTGACGGACGAGTTGTGCAGCATCTTTTTGATGCCGGGAGCTTCAAGGTCGTTGTGCGTCACGAAACGCTCATCTCCAGTCGTCTTGCGTAGCATTTTGGCGCGTTTCTTCAGAGTCACACCGCCACGGGTCTCGCACAGGAAGATGGCAATGACAATGACCAGGGGGATGTTGGCAAGACCCTGAATTCCCTCAACCCATCGCCAGCCCAGAGCCTGATCAATGAATCCAGCATAGATCGGCGCGGCAACCGTACCGAAGATGGCGACGTACGAGAAAGAGGCCATGGGAATAGCACGATGCGCCGGGGTGTACATGTCACCGAAGGTACCACCGACCAGAATAGTTCCAACACAGCCGAACAGACCGAGCAGCGCACGGCAAATCACAATGGTGGCAATGTTCTTGCCCAGAGAGAGACCAATGAACATGATGGCAAAACAGACATAGGCACCCACATAGATGACTCGGCGGCCAGCGAGCTCGCAGAACGGGGCCAGGAACAGAGGGGCCAGAGCACAGGTGAAGTTAAAAGTGAACAAACCCAATTGTCCCAGCTCTTCTGACACCCCCAGCTCCTGCGTCATTCGGGAGACCCCCGAGCTGTAGGCTGTCGTGGCGAGACCGATGAATAGTGTCATCATGCAAAGCAAAACACTGATAAATGCCTTTCTCTTGCCGCTCCAATTGAACGGGTTTTCCTTGTCTCCCTGGACGAACTCGAGCACAAGGACTTGTTGGCCATCGTGCTGGGTGGGCTTCAGCGTGGTAAGAGGGAGGTCGAAGTCCACTTCTTGTAACAAGCTCTTTTCGACGTTCTGGGACTGGTCGTCGTACATTTCATCGCGGTACTTGCCGCCGATGATCCAGGCTTTTTGTGTGTCCACCTGTTCAACAGGGGTCTCGACTGGGGAAGGAACATTCTCATCATGCGAGGATGAGACGGGCTGGGAGGTCTTCGACTTCATGGTGTCGATATGGGTGGGGGAGGGAGAGGGAGTGTCGAGAGGAGGTACTAGAGAAAGGAAATGGAAATCAATTCTCCATATGTATCCTTAACTTCCAGGGGCTGTGCATGCCGTCACCCGGACTCCAGAATTTTTATGAACGTTGGGGCTGCGGGATTTCACGGAGAAGTGTGGAGGCAAGTCTGGAAATGCTCCATCATCCTCCAGTAAACGTGTCCTCGTCCAGGCCACTTGATCAGGAAACTGGATAGATGTGGACCCTGCCGAGGATTCTACGAAGTAGGACGCTTGAATATATCTTTCTCTCCCCAACGCCAATACTATGCCCCGATGTCTCGGAAATAGAAGCAATGCTGGTAGTCTCTCTCGATATATTTCCTCCAGTCTCTTCTGTCTGGGGTAACTGCTCAACAACCCTCGTCATCGGTGAGAAATCAACGTCGGAAACCCACCGACATGATCGACTCTGTACCTTTCCAGGTCAGGACAAGAATTGTGGACCATGGCCATTCAACAAATCGAAGATTCGTCCGGGAACGCCACTGCGGAAAATCAGGTCATGTTTCGGACAGGGGCCGTCGAATAACCACGCGAAGCGAAGTACTATACTCCCGAGGACGGTCCGACGAAGTCCCGAAGAAGCTCATGCCGAGCCGATTCGGCTCACCCTAGAATCGGCCCCACCGGCCAAATGGCACCGGCATGCCGCCACTGTTTCGGGTGGCGGAAAATCCCCGAGTTTGCTCTTTGGGGTATGGGGGCTCTCTTGAGGATAAAAAGAAGGGAATGCTCGAAGAAGGGTCATATAGGTTGATTCATTGTGAAAATATTCCTCTCTCATATGGCCTTCTTTTCGAGTCGAAGAAATTTTCGGTCCCATCTTCGGTGACCGAGAAAAATTGCTGGTCGGGAGATCTTCGGAGTGTCCACAAAAAAACTTTGTTTGTGACCGATGGATACGAACTGCTGGTGGATCACTGGTGAGACGCCTCGTCCGAGATTGTTTTGATCATTTGCTGGGCGTTGACATCATTTTGACAGTTTTTTCTTCACTTCCAAAGTTTTCGAGATTTGGTTGTGGTTATATCTAATATCCCAAGTGGGTTTCATCTCTGGTGCAATTTCTTCTGGAGGCAAATGAGTGGTCACACAACATGTTTTCAAGAAAAGCTTCCGCTCTTTAATTGAATTATGCGCTAGAACAAATGCTTGTAAGTATCAACATGTGCTGCAAGATCCAGTTTCGCCTCAGGCATTCAAGGTGACTAAGGCCATATGGCTTCCCCATTGGGTTTAGCCTGGGTCTCCACAATCGCCCCCATAGCGCAATGGAATTCTCGCATCAACGACCTTCCCCATAGGGCGCATCCCCGGGATTTCGTCCCTTTCATCGAGAATAACTCGTTGGTGCTATTAGATGGCCCCATTCCATATACCTCGCAAGCATTGCTGAAATGTTGAAAGCAGCCCAAGTCACTTAGCGTCCTCTTGATCTTCTCAATTTGCTTCTCCTGTAGAGCTCTCTGCCAGCTTTGGTCCGATTTCGAACATTACCCAGGAAAAAAGTCTCTGTGGATGAGTGTATCGGTTCTTGCTTTCCTGATCTGCTTGGAGGCATTCTTTTCCGCAACAAAACCCTCGTATTTTCACGTTGGACTTTGACACCTCCAAAATGCCTCTTTTTTCTTCTCGGGCGCAGCTTACTCTGAAGCTCCACTATTTTTTTTTTTTTTTTTTTTTTTTTTTTTTTGATTCAGTAGATCCACCCAAGGCCCTACCCTCCCAGGCCTATGCCTATGACCAACTGGGGTAAACACTTGAATAGAACAAGGGTGCATGGGTTGCGGGGTATCATTCTAACCTTCCTGGCAGAAACAAAACAATACTTATATGGGGGAGCTGAAAAGTTGGCGGTAGTGGAGCTTGACAGTTATTCAGTAGTCCTTTTCTTCAGTGGGGCTGACATATAGATGTGGCTCATTAGCGACAAGCCCAGCACATACTAGACCCACTTTAGCTGCTAAGAACCCAGCATCGGATGAGTGGACTCTATATCAAAAGACCCTCTGTGACTTAGAGATCAACGCCGAGGGCTTCTCTGGTTCGTTTCGAAACCACAAGGGTGATTATCAGCATTGGTCCTCTTTGGAGATTAGCCCCAGCGCCGGGTAGCCAACATTGGCTCTAATTAAGACTAGGCCATGAATACTGCAGCCAAAAGAATGGCAACAAGGAACGCCTACAATATGTCTGCCAAAAGAATGCCAGGAAGTATTGGTATATCCTGCATATCTAGTCTCACCTCAATTTCTGTCATTTCGCCTATACATCCCGGTCCTCTAGTCTGACTTCTCTTCAACCTATTGAACGAGTCGCTCATTAACGGAAGTAGAAATCCCAAGCTCCCTCCCCCTCTTAATTCAATACCAATTAATAAACCGAATCTCAGTCTCTCTCTTAGCCCTCAAATCCCAGACCATAGAGCAAGCCGTATGAAACGTCGTCTCAATAATAGCGTTGACCGTATCCTCGAGCCGATCAACCACAAACTGATCCCGCAGACCCTGCACACCCGCAATTCGGGCAGTGCGGGGATGGTAAACAAAAACACGGGATGATCACCCTTGATAGGATTCTCCCTGTACCACGTTCCATCGTGCAGAACTTCAAGATCATATCCGCGGGCATCTAGATGCTGGCCTTCCCCTCGTCTCTAGGATAATCCGGTGCCCGTTTTCGGTGTATGCATCTAGAAGCGAGGCGCGGTGACAGAGTAGAGTCACGGCTGGAGGACTGGGGATGTCGAGTAGCGAGTGTGCGGCAAAGGTGCCGATGCTGCCCAGGCCAAGGACGTGGACTCTAGATCGCCTGCTGTTCTGTTGCGACATACCGTTTGTTACCATTTGGCGTGTTGATTCGAGCAATCGGGGGGGGAACAGGGACACGGGATGCTGGAAATAGTCTCGTGTATGAAAGGAACCGCATTGGATAGGTGGTGATCGAAAAGAATCATGTTTCCTTTGGCCAGCGAAATGGGGTTCAAATATTCGGAGTGTATACCACGCCCTACGCCTTGGGCACAGCACACTTTTCTTGCGAGTTTTACTGTCTGCCCTGGAAATTGGGAATTGATCAGGTACAGATTTCACAGAGCTTGACTGCAGGCTTGTAGTATCCTGCTATCGACAAAGTGGGTGATCATGAACAACTTCAGAGATTATTCGAGTGCTGATTATAGTTGAGCAGACTATGGGCTATTGACTAGGTAGGACCCACATCATGCCCTACAGCATCAATCTACATCTGCTACCAAATCCCCGAGAACAGGTTAAGACATGAAACAGTAATTCATTATCATTATCACGAATACATATTCGAGATCGTTTCCACAAATGAAGCATAAAAGTGCGCCCCTCATCCCAACCCAAATAAAAAATCATAACTCATCCCACCCTATAGCGCGTTGAGCAGCTGCTCAATCAAGGGCAAGAATTTCGTGACATCATCAATAAGCACGGATGTCTCATTAACAAACTTGGGCGACAACAGGTCGTTGGCGTTGTCGAGGACGGAGCTGAGCTCCTTGAAGGTGGCCGGCTTCAGCAGCGACTTGATCTCGGGCGTGACCTTGCCGACTTCGCTGAGCAGCGGCTTGAGGTCCTTGATCAGCTCGGGTGAGAGCAGCTCGTCGGCGCCGCCGACCAGCGAAGTGGTTTCGTCGACGAAGTGCGGCGTGAGCAGATCCGTTGCGTTGGTCAGGAGGTAGCCCACGTCCTTGATGATGGTCGAGTTCAGCAGCGACATGCGTAGGTCGGGGATCAGTGGGATCACATCGTCCAGCAGCTCCTTGAGTCCGTGGATGATGTTGGGCTGCAGCAGATCGTCGGCGCCACCCACCAGCGAGGTGGTTTCATTGACGAACTTGGGCGTGAGCAGGTCGTTGGCGTTGTTCAGGAGAGAGCTGATGGCAGAGATCGTGCTGGGCTTCAGCAGCTTCTTGAGCTCGGGGATGATTGGGATCACGTCCTTGAGCAGATCTTTCAGACCGTCGACAAGCGAGGGAGTCAAGAGATCGCCAGCTTCGCTGACCAGGCTCGATGTCTCGTTGACAAACTTCGGGGTGAGCAGGTCGTTGGCATTGTTCAGCAGAGAGCTGATAGCCGAGATAGTGGCCGGCTTCAGCAACCTCTGCAGTTCTGGCATCAAAGGCACGATATCCTTGAGCAGCGACTTGAGGCTCTTGGTCACATCTGGCGTGAGGAGGTCGCCGGCGTAGCTGACCAAGCCCGACGTGTCCTTGACGAATTCGGGAGTGAGAAGATCGTTTGCATTCTTCAGAAGCGACTCCAGCTCCTTGAAAGTACCCGGCTTCAGGAATGACTTGAGCTGCGGCAGCAGCGGAGTAATCTCCGTCAGCAGGTCCTTGAGTCCGTCAACCACCTTGGGCGTCAGGAGCTCGCTAGCTTCGTCAATCAGATCAGAGGTCTTGTTGACAAATCCGTCCGTGAGCAGAGAGTTGGCATTCTTGACCAAGTGCTCAATCTCCTTGACATTGTTGTCGGTGAGAAGCTTGCTGGCATCATCGATGAGAGGGCCGGCCTGCTTGATCAACTTGGAGGTCGTGTCGACAAAGTCGTCGGTCAGCAGCTTGTTGCCATTGTTAACAAGGTTCTTGATAGCCTTGGTGTCTTCCTTGGTCAAGAGGTCGCTGGCGTTGTCGATCAGACTGTCTACCTTCTTAACGAAACCAGAAGTGAGGAGGTCGTTGGCGTTGTCGATCAGCTTCTCGGTCTTCTCGGCAAACGACTTGGTGAGGAGGTTGTTGGCATTGTCGATAAGGTTGTTCGTCTTATCCACGAACGAGGAGGTCAAGAGCTTGTTGCCATTGCCAATCAAGGTCATGATCTCCTTCGTGTTCTTCTCAGTCAGGAGGTCGCTGGCGTTGTCGATCAGACCCTCCACCTTTTTGGTGAAATCCTGGGTCAAGAGGGAATTGGCATTGCCGACCAGTGATCGAATTTGGGTGTCTACTGGCGGGGCCAACGATGTCGACAGGAACTTGAAGGTGTCGGTGACCTCTTTCAAAAAACTAGGGTTCAACAGGTTCTCCAGGCCCTTGATCAAATCTCCAAGATCCCCAAAACCGCCAGCGTCTCCGCCCAGGCCGCCCAACAGTTTGTTGAGAGTGGAGGCCAGCGGGCTGTCTGAATCCGAGGTGGTCGAGCTCCCTGAGTTACCCGACTTGGTACTGGAGGTAGACGAAGATGATCCAGAGCTGCTGGTCCCAGTGGGCTCGGAGGATTCGGAGCTCGATGACCCGCCGCCAGTGGAGGCACCTGCCACTGAGTTCAAGCCATTGGTCGCGGATGCGACAAGGTTTGGGCCTGACGAGGAGGTCGATTCAGAAGACTCAGAATTGGACGAAGTAGTGTCCTCCTTGGGCCCATTCTCCTTTGCAGAAGGGGTCGGGGTGTTCTCCTGCGACGATGCGGCATCCGTCGCGCTTTGAGCGGCCGCATGTACAACAGCCGTAGAAGATGTCGCGGCCGAATTGGCAGACTGGGCCGCGAAGAAAAATGCGGTCAGGAGAGGAAGCAGACGCATGATTGCGGCTCCAGGTGGCTAGCTTCTATATTTTATTTCTTCTTCTCCTGGTAGCTTGGTTCTTACTGGTCGTAGCGACGAGGGTCCGGTCTTGCAGAAGCTGGTCGCGGAGAGAAGAAAAAAAAAAAAAAAAAAAAAAAGAGAAGAAGAGCCTGCGCAGAATAGAGCTCTGCGCAAAGGGCGAAAGAGCTCTTATTTGGATTGCATTGACCCGGATCGTCCGACTGTTCCACTCCACGACCATTGCGAAGCCTCCGACTGGCTTCAAGGGCACGCGAAAAGCTCCGCCGATGAATGACTCCATCGCGGCCGAGGTGATCGTCACCGAGGTAGAGTGGACCGAATCCTACCATGTGACAAGGAGCTGTTCATCACATCTCCGCTTCGTTGGGACCTAGTCGTATCCCCTTGGCCTAACCAAGGCAACGCGGTTGGGGATCAACATGAGCAGCTCCCAAAGGAGCAAGAACTAGTGGTTGTCTCCGAGGCACAGCAAGCCAGGCACATGTTTGTTCACGAAGATTGGGTTAATTTCGTGCGCCATTGTCTGTGTCTCTTCTCCACCACAATGGGCCCAGGGAGGAACAGGGTGTATGCGGGATTTCGCGGTCCTAGCGGGGGATCTCCACCGGATCCACGCTGGTTGCCAATCCGGCACGCTTAGCGGGTCCTTCTATCGTCGGTCGCTGGGTCGGGGATCAACAAAAAAATGAGGGGGTTCGGCGATGCCCCTAGAAAGGCAGGGAGCGACAGTCCACTTGCTCGGCACGGGAGTCCTGGTCCGGGGTCGACGTCAGTGGAGCGACGACTGGCGATGGCACTGGCTGCTCCGCACGCCCAAGTGGCGGTTTAGAGAATGTGGAGAGTGTCGAAAGGTGGACGTGTGGAAAATTAAGCCATCGCGGGGGTTACGCTTGTGTCGGGGCTCCACCGCGGGTTCGCTTATGGAGTTACATCTGGTGAGAAAAAGCACGCTGTGTACATTCTGTGGCTTGATTTTTTTCTTGTTTTTCTTGCCTGTGCTCGCTCGGTATCGCGCAGGAATCGATTGTCAAAGTGGGAAGCTTAGGCGCTCAGTCTCCGAGCTAGCGATCACTTCGCTCTCCACTACGTGCTCATTTTTCCTCACTCGAGTCTATCCCTGCTGGTTTTGTACAGTGGGGGTTTTGAGACTCTCCGCTCCATTTGCCTATTTCCCTGGGTCCCAAAATTGCCCACTTTTTTGGTCTGAGCGTCCTCTGGACGAGGGTCCATTCGAAATCAATAATGAGCCATAGGCAGACCTGGAGGCGTGATTGCGGTGAGTGTATACTATATAGTTCCTCATCTCGGCCGACTACAATGACAATTCCACGGCAAGAATGAGCCATAAGTAGCCCTGGAGGCGTGATCGTGCTAGAGGAACTATATAAATATTTATTTTATACTCTCGGCCGACTACGGTGAACCCACTATGGTCAAGCGCCGGCTTGCGAGATGCCTTTCGAATCAGCATCAGAGGCCTCTGGTTGATAGTGCAGTCTTTGAAATGCAGTGAGCCATTCCGAATTATCGGCAATAGTCTGGTTCCACGCATCTTCACAGTCGTAGAGCAGCCGGCGCGATTCTTGCTGGAACATGTCGTCGGTCGGAATAGTTCCGCGCTTCATCTGCGCCAGCGCATATCGACTCAAATGCATCGTGAGAATCTCCGTAAATGAGCTTTACTCCGACCGCGATGCAAAATTTGGTGGGAGAGTGGGATGAC
The DNA here is from genome assembly GCF_028826965.1 of Penicillium alfredii. Lineage (NCBI taxonomy): Eukaryota > Fungi > Ascomycota > Eurotiomycetes > Eurotiales > Aspergillaceae > Penicillium > Penicillium alfredii. The sequence continues at coordinate 2,814,696 of NW_026622704.1, forward strand.
TGGTGCTGTTGGAGGTCTCCCAGCTAGCACGCGAAGAAATCTGGAAAAAAGTGATCACACACATTCGAGTCGGTCGCAGACAATGGGATCATACTATGCGACTCGGACCCAATCAAGTATGGTGACAGCGCATTGGTCACTTGAGCCGCGATCAAGGGTGGGAACTCGGGCTCGCCGCGCCAGTCTTTCATGGTCGCCCCTTGTCGATAATGGGCAGCCAGATGGTCGATTCGCTCTGCCCAGGTGCTGAACCTCTGATCGCAGAATCCACGGCGGGAGGTTATAGTGGGTGCCTCAAGTTTCCAGTCATCGATGAGAGAGGCATTACGTCCAAGCGGTGGACTAGCCGGAGGTGCTGCACTAGGTGATCCTTCCGACGGAATGGCTCGAGGCTCGTCAGTGCCTCCATGGCACGCGTGATGGTTGTGAAGCTCGAGATGACCCGCGTTGGGCTCGAATGCGTGACAATAAGCACAATGAGTCTGGCCGGTCGCCACGGAAAACAGCGCAGCTCCGTGGGGCGGACAGACCCACGCCTCGAGGTTTAGATGCAGGGGGCTTCTCGTGCCGCACCCAGTCATACTTGCTCTTGAACTGGTCGCTGCAAAATGTACAGCAGAAGATGCGGTCAGGGCCCGAGGTTCCTGGTCGAGACTTTGATACTCGGCTGCGAGTATTTCGGGTCCACCATACAGAGTTTTTGGATCCTGACTCCGATGTCGCGGACTGGTCTGATTGGCATGAATGTCGTGATGTTTGACTGGCGCCACTTTCACCGCTGGACGAAGGTGCCTTGCGATAGCCCTGGAATGCATCGACAGGCTGCTGCAAAGTATCGGTTGATACCATGCCCGATTGGATGCCCTGTGGGAGATCTTGATCATCCTTATTCTCCTCACGGAATATCGACTTCTACGCCGTGGCCGACTGGGGTGAGGATTATAACTTCTGCCTTGAGACTGTGGTGAGCTGACTCGGCCCGTGGGCCGCACAGCGCCGACTCTGTCGGCAGCTGAGAAATCTCTTGGGTTGTTCATTTTCCACAAACGATGGTGTCTGAAACTGCTGCGATTTAGCAAGCGGCGAGTCATGCACGGTGGTGATGCTCACATTCCAGTCCAGAGCCCTCGACCTGGTGGGGCTCATGTGTCGACGGAAGGTAAAACATTGTGTACAGAACAATTTCACCCTATTTTTACTCCTGATCGTGCATTTTGAGTGGCCGATCGGGACGGAAGTTGAGTCTTGAGCGCATCGGATTTCTTGCCGACAGCATTGGGTAAGCAGACAAAGTTTGCTCAAATGGCTTCATTCCAGTGTAGATGTTCTAACTAATTTGACTATCTAAATAGAGACTACCATGGTATAGGTAGTAGTTCAGAGAGAAAAGGAGCAATGGTCCAAGGTCATACTCTGGTTGGTTTCACCCGACATCCTCGTCTTCCATATTTGTATCATTTGCGCCATAATTAGCCCGTTGATCTATTCTTTCTCCACACCCTGGCCCAACTATCATGAGATATAGTGGCAGTCGAAGGTGAGAACCTATGTTCCTAGAGTGCCTGAGACATTATAAAGGGGTTTGCTTCAAGTAAAGTCAATTGAGAGACAAATGAGCGAAAATCTCGGCTATTTCGACATTGCACTGGATGTAGATCGTGTATGTCATGCCCTGGTGGGCGTCATCGAGAGTCTCCCATATTCCTAACCTTCAAATACTTCATCGAGGGTTAAAAAAATGAATGCATTTGGATCAATCAACTTTGGAACAAGAGAAAGGGGAACACCCCAATTAACTGGTACATTCTGATCAAGTTGAATATGTTTATCCGCTACTAGATGCCAGTCCACTTGCACACTTTGAATTACCCGAGCTCTATTTTCTATTCCATCTTATAATTTTCTTAGGGTGTTTAATTTATTTTCTTATCGCATTTATACCATCTAGATTCGGTATAAAAGCAGACTATGCGAACCGTGACCGTCGGTCTTATATTTAGTACATCTTAGCATCATCATATTATACACCCCGCAAAACCTCGTAGACATCCGATCACAAACCGGACAGCAATACCAAATAAACAGCTGCCAGGGGTATCGTCCACCCAGCTTTCACACTGGGATGATATGGCGGTTCCAACACTTCTGGAGTAGCTCGCGCACCTCGGTAGACGGGAAGCGCAATAACCAAATACACGCCATAGAGGATCCAGAATGAGATGAAAAGAGAATGGTCGACTGCGCGAAGAATCCAACGCGGGCGTGAATGTCCATGGCTACTTTTCGTCCCTCGCAGACAATATCGCGGCATGGTAGGCGTGTTAGATTTGTTTGGCAGAGGATATTCACGAGAATAGTCATCTCATATATTGCCAAGAAGGCAGATAAAGAAACGAGAGGCTCAGTGCGGTCTTCACTCTTGCCCCTACCACAGTGAAGAAGAGATTCTCGAACACAAGCCAAAGTGGGCCTAAGCCACCCAGTTGCCAGTGGCAGGGGTCTCGGGGCTTCATCTAGCGAGCGGCGATTATCTTGGCTGGGCGATGTTGAGCAATGAACCACCTGCGGGTGTGTGAAGGCTTTGGGGGATTTTTGGCATTGCCGATCTTCTCCAAACCAGTGCCTGATACAAGTGCTGCCGATGACCAATGTTGGTCGAATTCGAAGAGTAATCAAATAAAATGAATTTAGGGTAGTGGCATGATTCAATATCGATACAAGTGGACAGCTGGATGCTGTATTAAGCCGCCTTGGTTTACGTAGAGTCGCTACATACGAAGATCGAGCCCTGGATCGAACGACACAGCTCACCTCAACCTGGAGGGCTTCATTTCTGCTATAGATGATAGATGATGTCGATGGTTTTTTTTTTCTTATTATTGTAGAGATATCTCCTGTAACGCCGTTTCTTTGAATCGACTCATCCTCTATTTCAGTTTTCCTCCCCAAGGCGTCATTGTGATGTAACAGCTTGAACTCTTCAAATAGCTTCATCTATCGCGACAAGCTTTCCAGCCACACAGATAGACAAAAATAGAGATTATTCTTTGTCGCTGCAATTTCCTCATAAAATCCCTACAAGTCTTTGGTTGCTACATATCAATGGCATTCAAAAGTCAACGCAAACACCCTCTCCACCGGTATCTCCCCGTCCACACATTGACCCCAATGAGACCCAGGACGACTCCATCCAACTGACCATCCTCAGCATTGGCAACTGGTTGCCAGCCGACCACGCATCTCATCGCGAATGGCTCTGCAGCATAATCAAGACCGTCGACCGCAATGAAACCCCATTGCACCCCGTCCTTCAAGAGTTCCAGCACCTCATCGAAACAAATACCCGGGTCTACATGCTCATGACGGGCATGTTTCGAGAGGTCCCTCACAAAAGCCCTTACCACCATGATCCCACCGGAAAGCCACAGATCCGCGACTACGAGCATTTTCTGCAGCTTCTCAACCACCTACTCAGCACGGCACCCGCATGGACAGATCAATCCCACCGCGTCGGCCTTGTCGGCCTACCCATCAACGCCATCCTCGACTGGCCCATGGGCACGGCCAGCGGCTATGCAGCCTTCCTGGACCCGGATATTAACGCCATGCTTAAGAAAGTTCTGAATGCCTGGGGTGCATTCCTGCGCTCACCCGCCTCAGCCCAGGTCCTGAATGATTCCCCGCATGGCTGGTTCGGGGCTACCGGGGAACGAGACTTAACAGCCGCTGCGAGGATCGGACCCACAGATGCATCTCACCTCCAGTTCCATGACCTGTTTGAGTGCAATCCGAGCGCGCCTTACCACGGCTTCTCGTCCTGGGATGACTTCTTCACGCGCCGTTTCCGCGACGGGGTCCGGCCTGTTGCCGAGCCGGATAACCCCCGTATTATCGCCAACGCTTGCGAATCTAAGCCGTATCGCACTGCTCAGGACGTGCGTGCCCGCGACACTTTCTGGATGAAAGAGCAACCCTACTCTCTGCTAGACATGCTGGGGCATGACCCTCTGGCGCTGGATTTCGTCGGAGGTACGGTCTACCAGGCGTTTCTCAGTGCATTGAGCTACCACCGCTGGCACGCTCCCGTGTCGGGCATGGTCATCAAGGCTTTCGTCGTTGACGGCACCTACTACTCCGAGCCACTATTTGAAGGCGTCGGGAATCCCGAGGGGCGTGCGCAGGAAATCGACCTTGCCGGCGAGGTTACTTCGCAGGCGTATATCACGGCCACGGCGACACGGGCTGTCATTTTCTTTCAGGCCGATGACCCGGCCATTGGTTTGATGGCGTTTCTGGGCGTGGGAATGGCCGAGGTCTCCACATGCGAGATCTCGGTCAAGAACGGTGACCATGTTGACAAGGGCGATCAGATCGGAATGTTTCATTTTGGCGGATCGACTCACTGCCTGCTGTTTCGAAAGGGCGTGAAGGTCTCTGGCTTCCCGCAACCAGGGGTCGAGGAGAACGTGCCCGTGCGGAGTAGACTGGCGGTGGTGTCGTAGGAATCGGGGCTCGGCTTTGAGGCATTTTTTTTCGAGGGTGTTCGTATGTTATAAGATTTGCTCCTACATAGTCCTGCCGGTACCAGGCACTGTTCGTTATATATTGAATGATAAAACTAAACTACCAAGCTTCGAGGTATATGACAGACCCCAGATCAGTGCAGACAATCTGTTCAACCGAAATCCACTCCAAAAACACTGGAAACCGCCAAAGGCTCGACATTGTGGCGCAATCTTTCGTACTCGACCAACTACCCCCTACCCAGCCAGCATCTTCGCTGTCGAATACCACTCCGCCACCTCATCAACGACATTTCCGCCATACTCACGCCTGATCCATGGAGTTATGTCAGCTTCCTTGGACTCTGTAGCTTGATGCCTCGACGCCAATCTCCTGGCCACTTCATTAGCCTCGAAGAGGCTAACCAGCCTTCTCTTTGGTTGGGCCTGGCAATGTTTCCGGCAGACATTCAGAATAATCTCCTCCATCCCCTGGGTTGTCGGCTCTTTCAAAAAGTATTTCTCCCACCGACTAACCAAATCGCCGCGCAGCGAATCGCCCGAGGCATCGTAATATCTTTGGTCTGGAAGGATGGGAGGCGCGCGCGTAGTCTCATTGACCCAGGCGTCCACGGCCATTTCCAATGGAGTATTTCCCGTCGCGCTCTCGCGGTAGAGCAGGTCCGGACGGCGCGCAAGAATCAAGTCCAGCATCTCAGGGAACTGTTTCCGTACTGCTTCGTGAACTGGCGTGTTGCCCGAGTCATCGAGGAGCTCGAGGTATTTGTGGTTAGTGCCCTCACTGAACTCGAGCAGGATTCGTGTGACTTCAGCTCTGTCTCCCGCGAAGTAATCGTCACCATAGGCGGGGGGCCCCCAGCACCCGTGAGTTTCACGACTGGACTGGGGAAGTCCCTTGAGCAACAATGCGAATGGCGTTGCCGACCCCCTCCGAGAACGCTCCAGCAGTAGAGTCGGCACTAGCTGCTTGTCCAGCAGACCAAGTATGTCGGAAAGTGTCCCCAACATGGTGCTCGGCAAAAGATCAATGGCGCTCAGAGTAAGATGGAGGAGGTTCTTGCCAAAACAGTCCCTGACAGTTTGGTTGGCACCGCTCTCGATAAGGATGCGAGCAAAACGGACCCGACGCAGGGAAAAGGCGACGGCAAGGGGCGTGTGTCCTTCGGCGGATCGGACCTCCATATTTTCGGGGTAATGCTTGATGAGATACCGAACCAGGCTTTCCGACTCCTCTGTCGGCCGGGACATAACCGCGCAGTGAAGAACCAGGTTATCTAAGAACATCAGTCAGCTCTATTTCCGCATGAATGCAGCGAATTTAATACTCACCTCTCAGGCTCAGCCAGTTCAACACGGGTTTCTCTATACCAGACTTGGAGCTCGCCAGTCTTTGCACCATCTTGTCATCCTTGTGCGAGTCCATGTACTCGAGGTAATAGCGGCCCGGGGCCGTGCCAAGGAACCATTCTGTACTTGCAAGGCTTCCTTGTATGGCAGCAATCAAAAGAGGCGACCGTTGTTCATCTTTTGCGGTCGATGTTGAAGTCCCATACCGGCTTCTTTCAGCCCAGTCCGTGCGTTTCTGGCCTCGAATCGACAGTCCTGGGTAGTACTGAGGTTGTTCCTTCGTCTGAGCACCCCATTCTTTACTGATTTTGGCCAACGGCAGACCAGCGGCGTTCCTCTTGATCATCTCGGCAAGGCAATCGACGCGTCCCAGAATGATTGCAAGTTGGAAGTCATCCCGGGATACGGAATAGGTCACTTGTTCTTCACTGGGATCGGTCTTGGCGAGGCGCTGGCCATTCTCCAGGAGGAATACGAGCATGGTCACATCGTTGCGAATGATTGCATATCTCATGAGATCAAGGGCGTTCCCAGGGTCATCAGACTTCAGGTTTGGCATAAACAGCGGGGAAGAAGGTCCGCCCCTTGAGGCTGTGGTGGACGTGATGTCGATGAACAGATCCGCCGAGCAGCATTGCGTCAAGGCGTTCAACGGAGTGACATTGCTTTCCACCTGCGTCTTCACCTCTCCAATGTTCTCATATGTGAGCGGCTTGTCTGCAGCCTCGCTTTGGATGCTCAGATCATCGCTGTCATCATCGCCTGATGCCTCGTCATCACTGGAGTCATCGTCGTTCATTTTGAACCGCTTGCGAGGTTCGAGATCCTTGACCTTATACTGGGCCCGAAGAATGTCTAGAATCGCCGTTGCAAGATCCAAGTGGCCTCGGAGAATCGCAATCGCAAGAGGCGAGAAAAAGTGCTCGTCACAGACTGCGATTTCCAGAGGTAGCTGATCTCCAGCTGGACCCCACATTGCCAGGGTCAGGGATTTGATCGTAGCAAGGTCTCCACGCCATGCTGCCTCGAACCTGTGGTGATTGGGAGGTTAGAATCGAATCGTACAAGAAGGGGATTCTCCGGACCATACAGTTGCAGATATCCTTCTCGGGTAGCCTCATTAAGGGTAGGTGTCTTGAAATTGAAAACAACTTCAAAAGGCTTTGGTTCCTCGTACTTGCAGGGGGGCTGTTGGGGCTGACCAGGCTGATGAGTGTCAGGATGGAGCTCCTGGAAAGTTTTGGCGCCGCGTGACAGCAAATCCTCTTCCAGTTTTTCGAATTCATGAACCAGTTCCTTTACTGCCTGTTTCTTTTCGTCAAGGCCCGGTGGATTGTCGTATGCCACCCCAGCCTTGTCATAAGAGTCTTTGTCTTTCTCGTACTCCTGTCGAGCTTTCTCCAGCAACGCCTTTCCGGTCCATCTCCGGTATGAGCCCTCCGGAAAGCTCGCGAGGTACACGTTGTCATCCTCATCCGGTGCTCGAGGCGGGGGAACATCGTCGGGCTGTTTATTCAGGAAATAATGCATCTCTCTGATCTTTTCCCGAACACGGTCCAGGATCGTCTGCTGAAGGGTCTTGTATGAAACATGAATCTCGACAGTTGGATCGGCCCCACGCTTCAGCAGCTCGAAGGCAATCTGAGGCAGTTCATTGTTGACGGCGCAAAGCAATGGCTGCTGAACGTTTTTGTTGAATACATCTTGGGTCTGTTCAGGTGACGTGTATGCAAACGCATCGTCAAATTTGGCCTTGACTGCTTTGACATACTCGGGGAATTCGATGACTGGCTTGGCCCCCGCTTCTAAGAGTTTCATGGCTCCAATGGGATTTTTTGCATTCAATGCCAGTATCAGGGGGGAGATCACGCCGGGAGAGTACGACCAGCCAGTCACCATCAGGTGGTCGATGGCGCGCTTGAAACCTGGCCCGTCGTGTTGCAAATAGATGTCGAAGAGCTCATTGTAGTTGGAATTAGCCAGGTAGTGCAGTGGTGTATTTTGTTTCATGTCACCCTGGGCTGGCGATGCACTCAGGTCAAGAAGCGTTCTCGACATCTCCTGGGCTTTGTCCAGTGGAAGAGCCAAAGCAAGAACGAGGGAAAGAATGGCGGCTTCGGGCTTTCTACTCCAATCATTGAGCACTTTCACTGGCATCAAGACGTCGGCTCCAAATGAAGCGACAAGCTCCTTCACGGCATCAACGTGACCGTGGAGAATGGCGAGATGCAGAGGCGATGTTAACCGGTCCCAAGATACCACATTGATATCATAGATATCCGGGTCGAGCTCATTCGTGTCTTCCAAGCTCTCTCCGGCAGGAGGCATGTCGGAGTCAGAGTCCTTTTCAACTTTCACAAACGACGCGGATGTGTACGATACCAGATCCACATCGCTCTCGTCAATATCCATTTTGTCTTCGTCGTCGTCATCCTTTGGTCGCTCACCACGCTCTTGCCTTCGAGCATTCTGTTTCCTGTCCTCCTCTTCCTCATTCTGGCCACTTTTTACAAGCAGAATGCGAATGATCTCGGCACTACCTCGAGCAGCCGCGAGATGGAGGGCCGTCTTGCCATCCACCATCCGCGCAATAAGTCGAGCGCCATGGTCAACCAGGCATTGGACCACTTCTGGAGTGGATCCCATGCAGGCAAGTTGAAGGGGCGTCCTTCCGGTATAATCACGACGATCCGGATTTGTACCTTCCTCTGCCATGCATTCTCGTACGGTTGCCACATCATTCGATACAATGGCCTGGCAAAGTCGCTCGGTTTGACCAACATAGGCCATCTCTGTGGACAGTCATTATCTCGTGCTTTTCTCTCAATCTAAATCATTCCAGGGATGTTTACCAGTCCAATCTGTCTCGGTGATTGGGTTGAAACTGCCAATTTCTTGACGGCCGGGGTCATCTTTGATGAAGGAGATATCGCCGGAGATATAGGTCTTCTTTTCCTCCTCTGCCACTTCCAGCTCCTCGGTAGTCATCGGCTTCGGGCAGTAGCCGCAACAGTCGCCAATGACATGCTTTGCATCACCGAAAAATGCTGGATGGCGATGGAGGTAGACTTTTCGGTCCTTGGGCTGGTTCCACTCGGCGTTGAGCAGCAAATCCTTGGCGTAAAGCAATTTTTCAATTTTCCGCGCATTGAACCTGGGGCCATATGGAATGGTCTGTGATCGGATTAGCAAAAGAATTGATAGCAAAATGTTGTGGTGACGCGGACAAAGGTATGGTAGTTTGACACTTGGTCTTCTTCCTGCCATTCCGGGACTTCGTCGTCCCAATCATTCTTGATATTCCCGCGCAATTCCCTTCGATTGTGAATGGATAGATTGTTGGCGCTGGGTCTTCCGCGCTCCACGCGTCTTTTGTTCAAGTAATTCTCTCGGTCGGTGGATTTGGGAAGTTTCTCCAGCACCAACAGACGTGCCAGTCCTACCGTCCGAGCGAAGCTTCGCTCAAAGATTGTCTGAAAGGTGTCAGTTTATTTTGGGCAGTTATGGTACAGACTTCTCTATCTTACCGGATCGATTTTCGATCGGATGAGCGGTGACCAAAACACCTCGAATCCGCGGTGCGAATACTTGGACAGTCGGTTCTCGTACGAGGGCGAGCGGCGCGTCAGATCAATCTGATTGGTCTGGGTGATGTATGCCGCAATGGCACGAGGAGATGCATAGACCTGCCGACCATCATACGCGGCACAGGAGCAGTCAACATCAAATCCAGTCAGCACTTCAGCCACCGAGTGGTAGATGCGCAGAACAATTTGCACATGGCGGGTTGGATATTGCGAAGCAATAGTAATCGTGTTCTTGGTGCGGATGGTGGTTGTCTCATACAAGATGCTGTTGGTGATTTTGTCTTCGATTTCCTTGATCTTGTCGATGGCTTGCTCCTCAGTCAACCCGTACAGGAAGAGATCTACATCTGAAGCAGGTGCAAGCGTCTCATGGTAGTACTGGCGCAGACCTCTCTTGGACTTGCGGTATTTCTCTGGCACGGGCAGAAGCGAGGTCACCACGGCACTTCCTGCCACCATGACATTGCTCCAGTCGAAATCGCTCAAGGCGCCCTCGGTGAAGATGGTAAAGTTGGTCTGAAACTCATCCAAGGTGGGAACCACCGCAGGTGCACCATTAACTTTCCGGTCGTGGTCTTTCAGAGGCAAGATATATCGCTCCTTTTGCTCTGGCGACTCTGAGGCCAGGTCCCGAGCGCGAACTTGGACATCCGCCGTGCCATTGGCATCAAATAGAGGCACGATATTGACATGGTTGTCATTGAAAATCGAAGCACAAGGATCTTGCGCAAAAGTCTTGCGCAAAACTGCATCGTACTCATTGTACGGCTGGACCAGCTCGTCCATGGCAGTCTCTGGATGAGACTGGACATAGCTCAAGAAGTCATGGTGGTTCACCGGTACTGGAGGCAGAGAAGAAGCCATGGTGGATGACAACTCTGAAAAGGTGAATTCTGACCAGATGGCCCGAGACTTGATTTTTGGCTTCTGCGATTTTGGGGGGCAGACAACCTTAGGCAACAGGCCCCACTGGGGCCACGGCTCATTACCGCTTTGGGACACGAGGCGGCTTAGCGGGAGGATCGCGCCAGGCAGAGATGCCCTCTTACTCCTCCAAACGGCCTCTTGGGCCTTGTTCGTGTTCCTATAGAAAATTTATATTTTCCGAACTTGTAGCCTAACTAGTAGTATCTCTCAAACAAAAACCCGGGGTATATGTTCAAAAATAGCACTTTACCCGGTTCGGTCATTTAGCCATTTTTTACATGCTGCCGTCAACTCTTGAAGACTCTTTTTCTGGCTCCCATCATAGTGGAAATTTTTAGGGTCCAGCCATTGCTCCATGGCACTTTTGATCACCCCATTCCACTCATCCTGCAACAATGAAAACCAAGCTGTGTCTCTGTTCCTTCCCTTGACGATCATATGCTGTCGAAATGTCCCCTCGTATGTAAACCCCAGTCGCAAGGCCGACTTTCGAGACGGTTCATTGAGCGCGTTGCATTTCCATTCCAATCGTCGATAGTTCAGATCTTGAAATACGTGCCGTGCCAACAGGTAAATTGACTCGGTCGCACAAGTGGTTCGTTGCAGGGCAGATGAAAACATCACATTCCCAATTTCGATGGTCAATTGATCGGGAGTAATTCGCATGAGAGATAGATAGCCAATGGCCTTGCCGAAGCGCGGCCTGTCGTCGCGTCTATCGATGATGGCGAAAAAGAATGGATCCAGGGAGACTGATTTGGAAGCGATGCTTTTCTCGAAAGCGTCACGATGCAAGTATGGTCCATCGCCCATATAGTCCCACAGAGCTGCTCTCGCGGGGTCACTCCCACCAACTAGATTGAAGAGGTCGTGGGCATGGTTCAATTCAAGTTTTTCCAGGAGGATGGTTCGTCCTGTAAGGACTGTTTTGTTTGACGGCAACAACGCCGGTGTGAACGAGATAGCTGGACCAACAGGTCGTGCCATTGTCGTAGTTGAGGTTGATGTTTTTGAGTTGGCACTGAGATAGTTCGATAGTTCCAAGCTTAACGTGGGCAGGCTCTGAGTCATTGTTAATGGCTGCTCTAACTTGAATTTGGAAATTGTGATTGGCTCCGAACTCCGAGGTTCGTGGATTGAATGGATCATGATAGGGCTATTCCCCCGTCAGTCTCCCATAGTATATCTCTTCTATACTCGGCAGACTGTTTACAGGTGAATTTCTAGGGCTTTTACTTGCAATCCAGTTTCTACTTCCTGCAAGTGGCTGGGAACACGTCAGGGAAACTATCTGAAATTCAACAATAAAATACCAACAACCTGGGAATATACGCGGGAGAAGAGAAAAAGAGCTGGTCAGCGACAGTGCCTCATAAGTAACCCCGCATTCACTAAGTCACTAATTCACCAGTTCGCTGGCCAAGAAGTACAAACCGGCAGTATCTTCGAAACTAGTATCTGTGGTGTCTTTCAAGCATGCTTGATCATTTGCAGTGGATTTTCTGACCCACTCGTCAACTTCAACTAAGATCTAAGAATAAATTTAGTATATTCTTAGCTGCCTTTGGCCTTCGAGTGCGCCCGCATGAGTACTCCTCGTGTTTTAATATTATATCCGTAGCGATGATTCGACAGAGTATAATTCTCGAAGCCGTGTCCGGGCCAATATGAATAATCATCACATGAATACAGCTTTTCTCATGAATCGGTTCCTGCCCGCTAACTCAACATGGTAGACCTTGAGAGCGGCTCCACTTCACTCGGTTTCTCCACTCTCCACCAGCTCCAACAGCAGAGAAACAATCAGCCGGCAACTCCGCATTGCTTTCGACTCATGCATTCACTGGTTGGATCTTACAAGAACATTCTCCAAATTTGGCTTGAACCAGCATCTCCCCACCCCAGTCTTTTTCCGCCCTCGATCGCCCATTCAGGGAGTAGGTCGCGGTCCACCGACATCCGACCTCTCCGTGCCTCCCTATCGCTAAGCCAGGTGTTCCTAACGTGCGTTGGCCATGACAAACGGATTTAAAAGACAGCCGATGCCCGAGTACTCGGGCATCGTGGACCTGTGTTTCGTGACACTAGAGCCCACTGCCTGACAATGAGGTTCCAGGGTCAGCCCGTCCTAAATGCATTGCTTTTCAGTAGCCTCACTCTGGCTGCACCTCCAACGAGGAAAGCAAATCCTCCCGACATTGCGTCTCTAGGCACTATCCACGTCTTGCATTACAACAACCTCGGCCCAGAGAACAATGGTTCCACTGCAGTTCTCATGCATGACCGGCTAAGCCACAAAGATGCGACTGTAAAATGCGCTGCTATCGGCGAACGACTTCTGTCATGGTCCCCCAAGGCTACTGCCAATCGGTCCGAACTTCAACATGAACTGGATTATCTCGTGTTCGCCAAGGAGTTGCAAGCCAACGACTCTATTTGGGTATCGACTGAGTCGAGTCATAGCAAAGATTGCCATTCGTTCTCGCCGTCGCGCAAGGGTCTTGTCCACGCTTCGTGCAACTCTAAGCTCCCAGTCCTGTGCACATCGAGCCCACCCCCGACCACTGACAGGGACCGAAAGCCGCGAGGCTCAACCAAGCTCATGGTGCAGTCTAGCGGCTACACCTTGACAGGATATCGCGATGCACGCTCGTTCCGTTTCATGGGAATCCCTTTCGCCAACCCACCCATCAATGAGCTGCGGTTCGCGCCGCCACAGGCGTATTCAGGACCTAAAGTCATCGATGCGACGAGCATGGGAGATTCGTGCATCCAGTCCCTTTCAAGCTTCGGGACCTTGGACAACGGTGGCATCTCCGAGGACTGTCTCTACTTGAACGTTTACACCCCCATCCTCCCATCCTGGACTAACACAAACACCACCCGTCGCCCCGTCGCCGTCTATTTGTATGGTGGAGCATTCCTCGAGGGCAGCGCCGCCATGGTAGACTACGATGGAGGCAACTTTGCCAGCCGCAGTGATGTGGTGATTGTGACGCTCAACTACCGCGTCGGCGCCTTGGGATACCTGTCAACGGGCAATCTCACAACAGGAAGCTACGGCACCCGCGACCAGATAATGGCCTTGCACTGGGTCCAGAAGCACATCGCAGCCTTTGGTGGCGATCCCTCCCATGTCACAGTGTTCGGCCAATCCGCCGGCGGCCAAAGCACAGTGGCGCTACTGTCATCCACAGCAGCCAAGGGCCTCTTTTCTGGTGCGCTCGTCCAGTCTGCGCCTCTCGATTTGCCGTGGTTCCCGCGCGGTTTGTATTCAAAATACATTGCACCAGAAGTGGGCAAGGCTGTTGGATGTGACAAACACAGCTCGGAGAAGGAATTGCTAAAGTGCCTTCGGTCTGCGCCTGCTCACAAATATCTCGACAACTCGACCGACTTCAAAACCGCTACGTCTAACATCGCCTCCAATATCGCGCACCACTACTATCACAACACCAAGCTTCTCTCTGCGACAGAGCCACTAATGCCGATGGTCGACGACTCTGACTCCGGCGTCATCGACGACCAATTCCACACGCTTCTTGAACATAATAAGCTCCCGATTCACGTCCCAACCATGTTCACCACCATGCGCGACGAAGCGGGCCTGTATATTGGCAAACAAATCCCGGACCTCGGATCCTCACAAATCGCTCTCGATACAGTATTTGAAACTAGCTTCGGCTCCAAGCTAGCAGGCCACATGATTGCCTCAAAAGCATTCGCCGTCAACCATTCCGACCCCGACGGCGTGCGCAACGCCGCCGCCGACGCCGTGACCCATGCCGAATGGACCTGTGCCCAGGGGTATCTCCTCAACCACTCTGGCACTGCGTTCCCATCCGTGTACGAGGCCGTGATCAGCAACGGCCACATCCAGACTACAGTGGACGTGCCGGCCATCTGCTCCCCGAACAACGACTACAACGCCTCTTGCCACGCCTCGGACGTACTCCTAGCCTGGGGCACGCTCAACGCCAAAACCAAGAACGTGGCTCCGTATTATGGGCCCGGTGATATCCGGCATGCACAGATTCTCCATGATGTGTTCGCTTCGTTCTTTCGATCTCGAACCCCGAACCCCGATCCGGAGTATCTGCGCGTTCGCGGCCCGGCGTATGCTTCGACTCTTGCCGTCTTTGGTACGTCGGATCAATTGCAAGCGCGCGGCAGTAGTTCTGCCCAACATGAGTACACTATCGAGCCATATCATGCGTCGGATCGGAACATTTCGCTCTTGGGGATGCCTCCTTCGCGCACTACGAATTTTGCTGATTCGGGGAAATGTGCTGTCTTTCGTGACTACGGGTTTACGTTCCAGCGGGCTCATTTGAGTGATTAAATAGGGCTATCTGAGGTTGGCGCTTCTTTTCTGCGTGCCTGCTATTTGTCTTTATTCTGTCCAGTTGTCGACACCGATATCTATCCCGACTAATGAATACACATGAGATGTATTTGAACTAGCTTTATGATGTTGTGCCTTTGAAACTATCTTTCGAGAGTAACCGTGCATTAGTGGTAATTGATGAATTTTATGTAGAGAATACCAAGAGCGAAACACCTAGTTCGAGCTGCAATCACACCTCCATCGAAAACACCGGGCGAGTAGAGTCAAGAATCACCAAAATGCCACCAGCTGGAAAGAGAAAGAAAGCGAAGGGAAAAAAAAAGAATATCAATATCAATATCGACAAGAAGGAGAGATATGCCGTACGAGACAGATTCAAAGATACAAGAAGCGCAAATTAAGAACATGGAAAATAAAATCATCAACCATCAATCATAAATCGGTCCCCTCCGAGACGGGATATATCCATCCTCGACCACGCTCGCAGGAAGATACCGCTTAGAAGGACCTCGCACCGGACTAGTGTAGCGAGAGGGCCGAGGATGAATCCCCGCGCTGCTATACGACCGAGGCCTTTCCGATCCGCTGCCTCCACTCCCGGGTCTGCTACCGCCTGCACTGCCTGCACTGTAGCTCCCTCGCCGGCTATCGTCCGGGACGTACGTATCCACGTTCAGACGATGCCGTGGCACATACCGCGGGGGTGCTGGTGCCGGTGGCGGAGCCTGTGTATAGGACGGAGGCTCTGGTGCTGGTGTTGGAGCAGTGCTGCCGAAAATGTATTCGCGGAATTTGACTCCCGGCGGTTTGGAACGAGACCAGTCCTCGCTGGCGTGGGCTTTGGAAGAAGCGTCGGAATGCGACTTCCCGGATCTGGAGCCATGGCTTTCGTGGCTACGGCGCTCGCGTCTGGGTGCTGCGGGAGAGAGGTCCCGAGCCGGTCGTCGGGTATAGGCGTCGTGGGAGTGACGACGAGCACGAGAAGGAGGGGCTGGAGGCAAATGGCGAGGTCGATGACTGCTTCTGGGCTCGCTTTCCTCGGGCTCGTGGGCATCAGCGGCAGACGGGGCATCGGATGCAGCGTCCTGTGGATCTGCAGTGTCCGGACTCAGGAGGCCCCCAAACCAGGTGGTCCTGTTCTGACCTCGAGATCGAGGCGGACGGTCTGGCGGTGGCGGGGGTGGGGGAGAGGGAACTCGCGGCGATGAATAGCCTGATCGAACACTATCTGGACGTGAAACAAATACCGACTCTGGTCTGCGGCTGGTGAAGGTGGGATGATCTGCGCTTAACCGCCGATGGTGATGCCGCCGGCGGCTCGGCCGATCTGGCTCAACATGGCTCTGTCGCCGCGACTCTGCCCGGCGTGAGTGTCGCGAGAAGTAGTCCTCCTCCTCAGGCAACGGATCCTTGCCACTGAAGTGGTAATGATATGCCCCGAAGTTCGGTGGCGAGCAACGCGATGCACGTCGTTTCCAATAGTCGTACTCGAGCCGCCGGCTGACCTCCTCATGCCACTGGAGCATTTCAGGATCCGGTTCTGATGGGAAGGCATCGCGGGGAATTTCCTTTGGGAAGAGCTCGCCGTTGGCGTCTGCGATATCCCAGAGCTCGACTGCGTTCTGCAGATACTGCGAATGCTCGTCCGGGTCCATCAACAGCTGGATTGTCTGCCATCGCACAAAGCCATTCGGGAGGAGTGAGGGGATCGAGGGTGCCTCATAGGGGTTGGTGGATGGCTGCAGACTGTGGAAACATCCCAACGACTGGTAGATAAACGACAGTGCCTGTGTCTTGGTTTCTAGAAACAGCGGATCGTAGTTCCCGCCGACTTTCCGGTAGAATGCTGCGAGTCGCTCGGGGGTGAGGTCGGTTGTTCCACTGGAGTCAAAGGAAGGCTGAGACCCTGTCTGTCAGCCACGACGATGCAGGAAAGGCCAGGGTCTGGTACTGACCATCAACTGCGCGATCCCCAGACATAGTTGTTCCAGCAACGGGGCCGGGCTCTTGTCAGGGTTGATCAACGTGCCCCAGTGCGCGGACGACATGACAGCACCAGATCTGAAGAAGCATGCACACTGAAAGCGAGTGTCGCAAGAGCATCGTCGGCTTTGAGGCCCAAGGCGTCAACGAGGCGAGGCGCAGGCGCGTCCTCAGACGAAGCGGTCAGGCACACATCAGGACCCACCGCCGGGGGGGGTGATCAGCGCCAAACGTGGGCTCGAGCTTCCTGCGATGACTTTTGATGCACAATTTGGTGTTGGAATCTCAACTGACAGCGACGATCAAGACATATGACCGCTGGGTGTGACGGTTGCGAGTCCGTCATGGCCTTGAGAAGTAAAGAGTTAAAGCGCCCATCTTTCCCTTCCAAATTCCACTGCGCCCAACACTCGAAGAGCCGCGGATAGAAGCCAGCAGACTGCCAATCGATCAGACGAATTGTCCCATCATCCTGCCAGATAATATTCCTCGGTGCAATATCCAAATGACAGAGGGCCAGTTCGCAGTCCTGAAAGGACACACTCCCTTGACCAGAAAAAAAGCCGGCTATGGAGCCATGCTTCCATTTCCTCTCGACTTGCAAAATTCAGAGTCTCACGGTCTGACCACAAGATCCCTTCGCATGGACCGCCGAGGTTACCCGGTTTGTGGCCCCGGAGTGTACGAAAATGCTCCAGTACTTTCACAAGTCGGGCGGTAAAGTCAGGGTTATCAAGTGGATCGACCGTTTTTTTCCCTCTAAAAATTCCCATGATATACCCATTGCCTCTTCCATCGGCGAAGTAGCGATGGACTCGTGGAATGCGCACGATCCTAGGGTCGACCAGTTCATAGGCTTTTGATTATTTGCCTCGTGCTTGGTAAGATATGCGCCGTACTTGATGACAACGTCGTCAGAGACTCTGACGACAACAATTGCCGGCGGGTTCCCACCACTTATACGGCTATGAGAGCCAAGCCAACCGAAATCAGCCAGTTCGCTATCCGATGCTTTGGGGATCCATGGTGTTCGACAGCCTCCGGTGATATCTTTGGGCTAGTTTCACCGTGTGTAGAAGAAATCTCAACAAGAAATTTATGATGTAGATCACTATATCAAAAAAGTATTCAAAAAAGGCCTTGTAATGTCATGGTTAGAGGTGAGACGGCGTGTTGTGGTTTCCGAAATGTGATAAACATCATATGACATGCTATGTGTTGATTCATCCCACGGGGGCATTTCAAATTTCCAATTCACCTTTATATATAATTATAGAAGGAGCAATATATCTAATGGAAGTTTGAGGATTTGTTGTACGCGAAATCGTAAGGTAAAACAAGAGGGTGGGATTTAGCCCAAAGACAATGCTCCTGAGCCAAACCTGATATACCTCTGAGTACTTGCGAGAACTCCCATCTGCTGCGCAATAATTACAAGATGAAAAACACGATGATTCTAAGCACTAGCTACTAAAGTACTCCACATCAATTACAGTACTTGAAGAAGCTTAATTTAGGATTGTTCTATAGCAAAAAGAATAGCTCACAAACATATCTCATTTCACGTTCGATAGCAATAGATCATCATCTCACATATCAACATGAATGAGCGAAGCATTCTATAGACATCTCCATGGATGTGGATTGATGAAATCCAAAATTCATCGGCCAAGCTTTCTGACAGGTTCGCCCTTGGCAAACACACGAAAGATAGCGGCCATGCCATCTCATCTGATTCCCCAGACCAAATTCAATGGGCTGCAAGAGGCATTGACAGGATATCCACAGCAACGCACTTCGCAACAAATTCTCTAATCCTCCCCCGTTCTAGAGATCGACATGCCAGATGGTTTTCTACACTTTGGTTGGAGATTATCCAGCTACCAGCGATCTCATTGCCAATAGATTGCCTGTTGAAACTGGTGCATTCCTCGATCGACATACCGTGCTCCGCAAGGGCATTCGACACATCCACTCCTGCCCTGTCGAGTGGTTGCACGGTCGCCCTGGCAGTCTTGCATTCTATGGACCGTTGGTCTAGGAGATTTTAGTCGTAATACCAACAGGCAGAACCTGATATGTGCAAGGTATGGTGTCCCGACTATGCCAGCCTCGATTTCACTGGCTGCATCGCCCCCGTCAAATTCCACACGCGGCCGTGAGCTGCTCGACCCCTTGATTGCGAGGGTTAAGTGCAGTGTTTATCCTATCTAATCTGTCGTCCCCCGAGTCCCCCTTGTGTTGACAAGTTTGTCTGCAATTGAATCTCGGTCGTTTGTCACTCCCATCTGATCAGACAGGCATTCACTCGCGTCAATTTCCTTGCGATCACTCTCATATCCTATCTTACGCAGTTCACTGGTCACGATTGTTACTTCAAAATCACATTGCAAGGGCGACTCAGCTGGCAAAGAATATCGACCCCTCCCAGTGCCCCCGGTTCTCACCTTGCAAACCTCCTTGCCTCGGCCAGCCGTCAATTGATCACTATATCTTCAAAATGGCTCTCGTACGGGACCCGTTCTTCTGGAAACGCTTCTCCGCGGCAGTCCATCTCGATGAAGAGGCCAACGGTGGCCAAGCGGGCCCTAAACCGCAAGTGACAGCGCCCACATCCGACAAGTAGGTCACTGCCTTTCTCTCTTCCTTTGTTTCCTCATTCATTCCATGGGCAGTCGACTAACAACCCAGCAGAGAATCATGGCTGTCACGCCAACAACAGAAGCGCAGGCGCTCCTTCGTCTACGGCTTTGTGATTTTGTGCTGTGTGGTGTTTGTGATTATCGGCGCGGTGGTGGTGTGGTGGCTGAGCCAGCACAATTGGCTTCAGAATGGTCCTGTATAGGGTGTCGAGGATGTCACCTCGATGTGGCTTTGAATCGTTGGCGATTGAAGGACCAGGTGCATGGTATAGCGTTCTTTCATTGGAGTTTTGGGGTTGCATGGATACTGGACATATACCCGCCGCGCCTCCAGAGCGGCTTGATGGAGGGGTAGATGGGTTTATATAGGTTTATATAGGTGAAACATGTACTATAGTCAACACATGAACAATCTTAACATAGCTAGCTGTTCTTCCACCCGAATATCTCGCATGGACCTACCGCAATGGGGATAATGCCATCCCGCGGTTCCCACAGGAGAGTCACCTGGTTGACGTTGCTGGCCTGCGGTCAGCGGCGATGGAATGAACATTGCAGTTTAAATTGCAGCCAGAACATAAATCCTCTAATAGTCTACACTATTTCTCAAGCCTCGAGGATCGGGTGTCGAGGTGCCGAGGGAGCTTATCACCTTCTCCACAGGCTTCCCCGCAGATAGCCGCTGGTATAAGAAGCTGTCGCTCGCCCCCGTCTCTTTCCACCTCCCATCATCGCCATGTTCCCTCCATTCGATTATTTCTCCTACCGTCGAGTACGGTATGTGACAATCAGTTATCTTTCTCATGTGGTATACCCCTCCACTAACCCCCCACGTTTATCAAGGAACCAGAAACAACAGGAACGAACCGCCCGGTTCGCCCTGCTGCCGTTCGACTACCATATCCATATCACCGCCTCTGACAAGGAGATCATCAACAAGCCCATCCAGGACCTTGTTCAGGGAATCCAAAGCTCGGCTCTTTCACCCGTCGATGTTCTCCGCATCTACGGCAAGGTCGCCGTTCAGGCCCAGAAGCGGACCAACTGCATCACCGAGATCCTTCTGCCCGAAGCAGAGTCGTGGGCCAAGTCTGAGGTCAATCTCAAGGGTCCTTTGGCCGGCATTCCCATTTCACTGAAGGATTCCGTTCAAGTCAAGGGCTTTGATACAACGTTGGGTTATTCTGCTTTGGCGGGCAACCCGGCTACCGAAGATGGCCCGATGACCAAGCTCCTCAAAGATGCAGGTATGTTCACCCATATGGGGGAAGTTTCGAGTAGAATTGAGTCTCATGACTTGCAGGTGCTGTGCCGTACGCAAAGACTGCTTTGCCCATCACCTTGCTGTCTTTCGAATCTGCCAATGGGCTGTGGGGTCCCTGTCGCAACCCCCATGTTCCCGCGTACTCCCCTGGTGGCTCCACTGGTGGCGAGGGCGCTTTGTTGGCCCTTGGTGGTCGTATCGGCATTGGTTCGGATGTTGCAGGCTCGGTGCGTGTGCCTGCTGCATGGAGTGGAATCTACTCGCTTCGCTGCAGCACGGGTCGCTGGCCCAAGGTCGGTGTCAATACCAGCATGCCTGGTCAGGAGGGTATTCCCAGTGTGTTCAGCCCGATGGCTCGCACACTGAACGACCTCACGTACTTCACCCGCGCCATTATCGGCATGCAGCCATGGAAGTATGATTATTCTGTGCATCCCATCTCCTGGCGCGAGGAATTGGAAGTCGAGGCGCAGACCAAATCCCTGCGCATTGGATTGATGAGCAGCGATGGTATGTGTTCGAAGAAAATGTTTATAGTGCATGCCCCGCTCACTCTTCACACACAGGTGTCGTGCCCCCCACTCCGGCCATTGAGCGTGCCGTTTCCACCACTGTCGCCGCACTCACCGAGGCCGGTCACACTGTGACAGAGATCTCCCCACCCGCTAATGCTAACCCATTTACCGGCCTTAACCTGGCATCCCAGCTTCTCAACTCGGACGGCTGCCATCACTTCGAATCCAAGCTGCGCAGTTTCGAGCCCTCTGACCCCGGTGCCAACCAACTTTCACGCATCGCTCACCTGCCTCGTCCCCTTCGTTACCTTTACTATCTGTACGTGCGGTACATCCGGCGCGACACTGTCCTGGCCACTTTGATCCGCGACTTCGGCCCCAAGTCTTCCGCCGAGCTGTGGCCACTGGTGGCCCAGCGTGAAGCCTTCCGCGCTACCTGGCATAAGTGGTGGGACGCCGAGCCCCAGCGATTCGACTTCATCCTGTGCCCCGTCAATGCCACCCCGGCCCTGCCGCACAAGGCGATGCACGATGCGGTCTCCTCCTGCGGATACACTTTCCTCTGGAACTTACTGGACTACTCCGCTGGTGTACTGCCCGTAGGCCATGTTGATTCCATCCGCGATGCCCTTGTGGCTCCCTACAAATCCGTCTTGAAGCGTCTGGGCTGCGACCATGCAATCGCACGCGGCGCCTGGAAGCACTATGACTCGGCCAAGATGGCGGGTCTGCCTACCGCGGTGCAGGTGGTGGGCCGTCGCTGGCATGAAGAGCAGGTCCTGGGGTACATGGTGGTTGTGGAAAAGGCGCTGGCCCAGTACCGGGACCCCCTGACTGGGGAAAGCAGCCAATATACCCTGTTGGAGCTGGACTGAAAGTGTGGGGATGTGGGGGGACTTGGCAGCAAATACATCACTGCAATTGACTGTACCGACACTCTTCAAATAGCGAATTCAAGCAAATCTGATCAATGCTGCAGCAACGCGCTGCAACTGTGGGGATCCTATACTCCCTCCGTTTCCATGTCTAAGATGCGCATCCTGCAGGAGGCCCAGGATCGTTAGGGGCGTTGTTTCAGGGTGATCGGCAGTCCCACCAGTGTCAGTGTCTTTGCCTTCGAGAAATCCATGGATGGTGCTCGGGTATGTCCCTTCAGAAAACCGGGGTCATTTCTGCAGGCGTATATCATCTCGGTCTCTTCCCAACCCACCGCGCCTCCACTAGTGTCACGAGAAACACCGGTACCGAGTCGCCCGTCGGGGCGTTTTGGGAGATCCTAATCTCATGACCGACCTAAGGTGTTTTGCTTAGGGAGCCATGCGAAGGAGAAAGCAAGATTTGGCGATCCTCGTGAGCAGATTAACAATGACAATTGACTCGTAGGTCAAGAAGTACCTGGAGCCCCAGATCGAAGGGGGAACGTGAGTGACCACTGACCACGAAGCCAATTGCCAAGCGTAACTTGGGGCTGGTCGATCTCTTCGTGTCAACGTCCATTGACGTGTGTGCGGAGTTCTTTTCCTGCTGGCAATTACCGTGGCACATTCGAGTTCTCCCTGATTCCTTTGCGAGAATATGAGACACTCATAGATCACCCGCTTGTCCTTCCTCCCATCTGCTTTGAACGCTATAGCTGCACGATTCACTTCCACTAGTTCCTCCCTCGAACACCCCCCCCACCACCATCCTCCTTCCTCTTCGTCCGAAAACCAGGATGCCGAACCTGGTCCCCATACGCCGAATCTCGAGAAATCGCTTCTATTGCCCATGACAACAAGATACATAGAAATGACTGTCTGAATCGAAGGAAATGTCGTCCAGGAAGAACCAGCCTGCCGGCCACAAAAAGGATGGCATTCATTTCGTCAATGCCCGGCCTGCGTCCGAGACCGAGAAGCTGAAGACGCAACGCCTGGTGCGCGCCCATGTGGGAAAATGGATCTCCGACCAAACCAGGGATCGTTCGACTGCCCCCGGATCTTCTTCACACAGCGCCAAATCCGAGCCATCATCATATTCCCTCGTATCGCGTCCCCGGCAGCTCCCCGCGATCAAGCACGTTCTCGCGCGAGATCCCCGATTTCATCCCTCGCCCTCGCACGCCAGTGACAGCAGCGATAGCAGCGATGATTTTGCTGAGCCCACCGAGCTCGCCGCAGAAACCCCGCGTCACGAATTCCTGCCAATTGAGGCCCCAGTTTCCGGTGTTCTCGACCCGTTCAGTACTTACCCCTCTCATTTTCCGCTGGAATTGGTCCATCCGTGCGAATCCCACTGTTCGTCTATGATATCCGTCTAATTTCACCCGCTGCGGCTCTGGTTTACTCACAGCTTGGCCTCATAGTATTGACCGTCGTCTGGCCAGGGGTGGCTCCACTGCCGGAGGGTGAAACCGCCGGCCATAGCTGGTTTCCGCTCGCCAGGTCGGACCCCGCGCTATTTACGGCATTTATGTTTGCCTCGCTCTGTCACCAACGAGTGCAATGGGTCAACCAGTGGAACCCGAGAACAGTATTCGGACCCAAGCAGCAAAGTTTCCTGCAGCTGTGTGAGATGGAGGCAATCAAGTTGATCAACAAGGCGGTCCGCGATCCAGTCCGAGTCAACAGCGATGCGGTGCTCCTCAGTGTGATTTGCATGGCTCATCACCGAACGGAGGAAGCTGGGACACATAGTCACCTGAGAACACCATTTAACCCGCCTCTCCAGCGCCTCCAGTGGCTTGATGTCTACGGATGCCTGAGACCCAACATGATCCACATCCAGGGCTTGGTCCAGATGATCATTATGCGCGGGGGTTTGAAAAACATCAAAACGGGTTCTTTACCCCCGACGATTAGCTTGTGGGTAATCCCCAAGACCAGTCACGGCTTGCCGAAGGACCTCACTGACTATGTATCATATAGCTCAGATATTGTGACTTGCAGCTGCTTCTGCGTCCGCCCAGTGTTTGAGTTTTGGCCTCTTGACGAGAATCACATGGGTCTGTCCATCCAGGACATTCTGGGCTTTGGACCGTCCGACATTGACCGTGGCTTCGGGCGCCTGCACTACATTGGCATCACGCCCGAAATGGCCGAAGCCCTACAGGCTGCCCTGACGTACATCAAAGTCGTCAAATCGAAGCTGGGAACCACTTACACCGTAACCACCCTCGCCGACCAGCGCAACATCACCCAACACACTCTTCTCTCTCTGCCACCTGCCAGTGCCATCGAGTCCACCTTCACTAACCCGACCCACGCGGCTACCTACGAAGCCTGTCGCCTCGCCACTCTTATTTTTAGCGTGAGCGTCATCTTCCCAATGCCCGCCCAGAACAATCCCCTTCAGCGTCTTGCGCACCAAATCCAGTTCGTGCTGTGTCAGCCTAACGCCTTTGCCTTGTGGTCCGCCCCACACACCCGCGTTCCCCTGCTTTGGATCCTGATGCTCGGCGGTATCGCTGCTTATGGCACCCCCGACCGAGCTTGGTTTGGATCTGCTCTGCATGACACTACCCGTCGCTCGGGCTTGTCCTCCTGGCCCATTGTCAAGCGTGCTCTCGAGTCTATGCTCTGGTATGGTGCAGCGTGTGACGAGGCAGCAGAATCTCTGTGGATTGAGGCCCACCGGGCCTATCCTGTTGGGTGAGCGCTCTGCTCCACGATCTATCTTGCTCCTTCATGGTCGATTCCTGCACATCTTGAATGATGTGTCACGCACCGGCCCTTGAGGCTGGACTATGCAACAGGTAATCCTTCAGGCCTTCCCTCAGATTTAGGGCCTTCATGAGGAATACCAGCTCCCTGCAAAATACCTACAGGTCACTACTGCCTACGAGAACACGCCATCTGTTCAACTCAATCAGGACCGGACAGCGAGCTATGAAGGTAAAGCTGCCGGTCAATAATGATTGATACCCACATACATTCTTGTACATAATACCCTGCATCGGCATAACCCGAGTATATGCCGCCACAGACATGTGAAATACCAACACTCGGCTGATTTGGCATCTGTCAAATATCGTCCCATGTAAATTATAAACGAATGCACATATTCATCAATATTACAGCATGGCAGAAAACAATATCAGTCCGTGACTCCAATACACAGACGAGAACCCCCGCTCATCAATTCGAGCGCAGAGTCCTTGGTTTCATGCGCCATACGACCTAGCTGTTCTCTCCCCTTGCATCGATCCTCGCGCCAGCAATGGCTGCCGCTCCCAGTCTCTCGCCATGACACCCGGATATTGAGCACCCTCCCCAGACCCAGTCACTCCAGACAAGCCGGGCTCGTCATTGGAATCAACGGTCAAGGTCTGCCATGTCACAAATGCAACCAACGCAATCCCCACCCCACCGACTAGGATCATAAGAGCCACATTCACAGGGATGGGGTTGCCATCAAAAGTCTTGAGCGTGAGTGCATCCAACCCCGCCTGCGCGAAATTGCCCACGCCAGCGAGACAGATGATGAGCCCGTAGACCTTGCCAAAGGTCTGGAATCCAAAAACCTTGGCCGCGTAGTCTGACACGGCGGTATAGTAGAAGGGGCGGAAGAGCACGAACAGCGCAATATTCGCGTATGCTGCGCCCAGGCTGTGTGGGATGCAGCTCAGGGCCCCGATCACGGTGGCAGTGGTCACGAGGATGGCTAGCACGGTGCACGTGTGGAAGGTGTCGAGGAAGGTCCCGATGAACGGCACCGAGAGCAGTCCGCCGACTGGGAGCAGAATGTCGAAGGTTGAGTTGATCTGCCGGGCTAGCGTTGCTGATGAGAGTAGGTAGGTGTATTGTTGTCGCAGCGAGGCTACAAAGTAGTTGATACGCAGCATCATGAGGACCGTGAAAAGTGTGATGAGAATGAACCAGGGCGTGCGGACTTGGTGCAGTGCGCTGCGTCCGTGGAGGACGCCCCAAAGGCCGCTGGTGTGGCCAGTGGCTGCCGGCCCTGGTGGAATCTTCTGCGGTTGGGATGATGGGTCTGTGTGGTTGTCATAGTTGCTGCTTCCGGTGGTATTATTTCTAGTATTATTGTTGTTCGGCTGGTGCTCCGTCAGGTTAGTTTGGAAGACCGAATCTTGGTTGCCGATAGCACTGATGGTAGACGCCGTATCGTCGTCCAGCAAGTCCTGAATCTGGCTCACGACACTCTGTCGGTGTACACGTCGTTCATTGCGCTGGCGTTCACCCTCGCCCCGGTCGTGGATAGACGGGTCCACTTGATCGTGCAATTCCTCGACGAGATGCGCCTCTGCCTGCTGGACGAGCTCGCCGGTGGTTTTGTATGACGTTGCCGGCATGACGAATACCTGGGCCGTCACAATAAACACAGGTACCACGAGATATACAAGAAAGAATGACTGGATGGATACCGCCCCTTGTGTGTGTTCGTTGAGGAGTCGGAAGATCAGAAACAAAGCGCTTGAGGCGTCAAATGCACCCGTCAGCATCGACAAAATGAGTCCCGAACGTGTGGGGAATGTGTTTGAGAGATGGAAGGACGAAATGAACACGAATGGCCCTCCCAGAGACAAGAAAAGGTACCCTGGGATATAGCCATCGAAAGGAAGTTTATTCGCCCATCCGAAGAGGAGCGCCCCGAACGCGAGACACACGCTCCCGATGATGCCGCTCACGCGCGGTCCGTACGCATCCAAGATGGTTCCTACGGGCAATGCGAAGACATTGGTTACTACAGCGGCGATTGTGAACATCAAGTTCAGGCTGGAGGGGATCAGCGTCAGATTCAATACATGGCCATGAATAGAGGGAAATAATTTACCGGATCTCCTGCCCGTCGCATACAGGAACATCTTGCTCCAACTCCTCTGTGGAGCACAGGTTTCTATATACTTTCTCGCGAACAAGGACGGGTTTCAAGGCGGCAAAGCCAAAGACAACCCCAGCGGCGAGAAAGCAATAAAGAACTGCAAAGAATACCTGAGCTGGAGGATGTTAGTGTCTAATAAGGGAGTTTCTCTCACCGTCGGTATATCTGACATACCAATTCTTTTCGCGGCGCTCACCTCAAAGGCGCCAATTGTTTCCCATTCTCCCCTAGACGGTTCTTGAGAAGGTGCTATAGCAGGAGCAAAAGATTCCGGGCCCTGTACGCAGTCAGGTGGGCCAGTATGGCTATCTCGCGTTGCTGTTGGAGAGAGGGCCAGAAACGAAGGCCGATCGTCATCGACGGTGCTCTCGTTCCACCCGGGACCCGCATACGGGTTAAAATTAAGGCGGCTGTAGGTCGAGGGAAACGACGATGACAACGATGGCTCGGGAAGGTCCTGGTACGAGTCCGACTCTTCGTCCGACTGGCGTCCCGAGCGCGACTCCGAGTCCTCGGGCCGTCTCCGGAGGAAGGCCGCGGAGTTGCGCTCCCAGCCCTCCAGAAAGGAGATGCGGTGGAGAGACATCACGATCTTAGTTGATGAAACCAATCAGTGTATTTGAATATATTCGCAGCCACATCGCGACGCTCGAAGCATCTGCTCCATGTGCTGGCAGGAGGAAATCCTCGCTGCCCTCTTTTGTCTAAAGGTCACATGACCCTCCCCGCATTTTGCTTCTTTGTCTCTCTCCCCTTGCAGTCTACGTCTCTTGTCATTTCCATTGTCATTTCAGTGGTTTCTATATAAAATGCCATCGATCAATGCCCTGCTCCAATCTCTTCGATCTCATCCACCTTGGACCTCGGCCCAATAACCTCAATTAGGCAGCTGGCAAGCCCTTCCCCACATCCTCCACGCGTCTGGGCATTTCTCCGTGTTTTTCTGGCCGATTTAACTTTTGGGGCTGCAGAACTTCGGGGAGCTCTCTGCCCCGTCTCGAATCATCGTGTCGGCTTCATGTGCGCTCGGGGAACTTGGTCTGATCGACAGGGTACGACGGGTCCGGAGTACCTCCATCCACGGGTGAAGCGAAATGAAACCCAAGAGCAAATCGCGCTCCATCCCGACATTTCTCATTTTGACCCTGCCCCACTGCTGCGGGATTTGTGAGGCACAGTTGATCCCGGGGTCGCCGGGCCAATGAAGGTCGGGCAGGTCAGGTACCCCCCGGGGTTGATGGGGGGAAAGCTCACGGTATGACATCGGGCCAGCCATCGGCACGGTCGGGGTCCCCCTGACGAGGCACCCGGTGAAGACGGCAAACCCAGAAAAGTGGATGATAGCGGAATAGGTTTGACACTAGTGGCTCTCTCCGCTTGAAGCTTGTTGCGAACTCGGGGCTGTGACGCTGGTCCAAGGCACACCCGGATTTAATAAAGCAATTCTCCGGCATGGAGACTTGGCAGACCCGCTTCGATACGATTGGCCACCACATATTGACGCAGTTCTGACGGTTGCCTGCATATCCCGCCAGAACCTGGAGACACCGGCAAAGAACATCTCGGCCTTTGCACTTCTATGCAAAACTAGCCTGCTATGCCACTCACTCGGTCAACTCTCTCGACGCCAGCCGCCGTGCATAGAAAGAAATACGTGATGCGTTTCTAGATCGGGCAACGATCACTGGCTCTCGATCGGGGGAAACAAAACTTTGGTGCAGGTGCGTGGGGGGATACCTTGTCGCCCAACCACATGAAGCAAGAGATTGCCAACCCATCATTATAGTGGAGAATGTTGCACCTGGCGTGATGAACGGGGGCCAAGCACCTCGCCCTGATCCGGGCAGTCTGCAAGAGATCCGGCCATTTTGAGTGGATATCCTGGGCACTTGGAACCCGCTTGAGCAATGCTCTGGAGCCTATGCGAGTGGGCTAATCTCCAACAACCCGAGTAGCGTCTGGGTATACCCCAAATAGATCCACGTACAATGGCGATCATCCAATCTCCCGGATTCCCCGCCCCCCTCAGTTTCAGTGTTGATGGACCCTGCTCCATAGATATCGCCATGGTCGAACTGGTTTGGACGGTTTAAATCTAGGCATGCTAGACTTATTTATCCAACGCTTTCTCGGTCCCGGCAAGCTGGTTATGTTTTTCTTCTGGAAGCCTGCCCTGTTCGCTGCCATTGCCACCGTTGCGGCGTAATGAGAGGATGGTCAGTGTGGTCTCAAGTTCCCGATAAATTCAATAGCTAAAATGCTTGTCTAGCCTCACCTGCCGTCTTCGCCATCTGAAATGTATGTCGTTCTCTGGTTAAGTCGGCGGTCCATCTCACAGCCAACTCTTTAGGTGACAAATCTGCAGCGAAATGTTTACGCTGCCAGCGATCTGGTCGCGAATGCGTGCCAGCTCCCAGCAAGTCTGAGGAGGTTTCCTTTCGGCATGGCCAAAATCCATCCTTGCGAGGAAAGGGCCCCCCAAGATACGGGGAGACGGACCTTGCGTTCCCAGATGATCAGGTCTGGGTACAGACATCTTTGGGAGGTAAGCAGCGGCTGGCTTGCCTTTTTCTTGGCGAGCGTACTGACCCTTGCAGTTTCCTTCAAAGATGAGACCGACCAGACGGCCGGTGAATATCATGTGGTGCCAGTCGGCTCTCAGCCGGCAGTGTCACGATCTTCGTCAGAAGGCCTATCCACGCCCTCCTCTACTCCTTTGGAGTCTGCCCAGGCGGCTCCAGATCTCACGATTCTTTCGTATGCTTCGGGATCTCAAGTCGGCTCTCGCTCGACCTCGGCAAATTCACCATGCTCCTCTACACCAGTAAGTCACCCGAGGATTACGAATGTGAACGAGGCGTATTTGCTGCGACATTTCCAGAAATATCTCGCGCCGTGGGTGAGTTGCTGTTTCAACTTTGTAGACCTGGCATGTACTGATGAACCAGCTTGACGCATGTGACCCTGAGCGACACTTTTCGACGGATGTTGTCGAGCGTGCGAGCCAGTCACCGTTGCTGCTTTACGCATGTATCGCAGTGTCAGCATGCCATCTCTCGCGAACAACAAACAGCATCGCACCCGATGTCGCTGATGCATATCATGAGCGGTGCATATCGATTATGCTTCCGGTTCTAGACAAACCCGAGTTCGAAATTGGCATTGACATTCTGCTTTCCTCGACGACGATTTTGCGATTTTTCGAGCAAATATCCTGTAGGCAACCTCAGCATTCCCGCTCATTCGTTTCAGTGTGGAGCTCATACTAACCCCACGCAAGCACACAATCCGTCCAATGACCCGCAACGCCATCTACTGGCCGGTTCAGTCTACATCAGCTCACATGTCGACTGTGCGATCTCCGGTGGTCTTGCGTCGTCCTCGTTCTGGGTGTTTGTCATCCAAGACATCCAATTCGCGCTGACGTATCAAAAATGCCTTCGGCTCAGTTTCGCACCTTTCGACGACCGGCTGCGACGGTGGTGGGTTGCCAAGCCTACTCTGAGTGACAGCGACTGGACTCGACGCGCGATCTGGCTGTTGGCCGAGACCATCGACTTTTGCTATAATGTGTCGGGCCAAAACTATGGCGACCGGCTGGGTGTGGCGGGCGAGAATGCACTGAAGCAACGCGTTCTGGAGTGGGAGTCGGCGCGTCCGGATACCTTTGCACCGCTGCATGCGTCGTCGTCGGAGCCTGCGAGAGGCAAGCCATTTCCGCTAGTGTGGTATACTAGCTCGTGGCATGGTAAGCTGGGTAACCCTGGATCATTCTTATAATACTAATCTCGCCGCGCCTTACTAGCTACTGCGATTCAGCATGTCTGTCTTGCCAAGGCTCTAATCCTGATCCGCGAATCTGAAGTATATAATGCAACCATGCTCCCTTCAGCGCAGCAGGTGCAGCGGAAGGTTTGTAGAAGATCTCTTAGCTCCATCAGAGATTCGACGTTAGTACTAACACTCGACAGGAGGATATTACTGAGAACCTGGACCTCTTGTTTGGCATCGCCTTGTCTGCCGACGATGACGCTTCGCTGCGAATCATGGCCTGCCATGCACTTTCTACCTGTAAGTCTTTTCAACACCTTTTCTATTGCCCTCCCTTCATTTTTCGGACATGTTGCTCATGACCAATGATATAGGCGGATCGTGGATCGAGGATCTCGTCGCCCAAAACCTACTGTTCGATCTTCTGCGCCGGACGGAGAGGGAGAACGGCTGGCCGTGGGCGTATGTGGAACAGCGCGTGATGCATGCATGGCGGACAAACCCACGATAGAGATATAGAAATTTAAGTCAATTCTTTGAAATCGAAATCCAAGCCGTTGAAAGAGAGAATGGATTTGAGCCTGATTCAATCAGCTACCTAAGTATCCATGGATATTTCTTGGGTGGATTAGCCTAAGCGGAAATACCATTCGACGGTCTTGTTGGCTTATCCCAGATCAGAAGTACGCGAAGACGTTTGCGATCAGGTGTAACACGACTTATAGTCTATTCTAGCACTGTCAAGGATTCTAAGATCAGTCTGATATCTAGTCCCAGTAGTAATCAATCTATCGTCATCTTTTTCAAAAGAATCCCGACCACTCAATGGCCATTCAATGGAATCCTCTTCTCAATCTGTTCCGATTCACTTCCCTTTGCCTCCAACAGCAACATCAACCACCTTCGCCGACAGGGCATTGATGCTCGTGCGCGGGTCCAAGAGATCAACCATGCTGATCTTCGACCCAAGAGCTTGGTGGAACCAGTTGCGCAGCTCCGCCGCGATAAGACTATCGACGCCGTGGTCCGAGACAGAGCGAGTGGCAATGACCGATGACAGGTCCATCAGCAGCATCGTTGCGACCGTAGTGGTGATACCCGCCGTGACAAGCTGGAGGGCGTGGGCGCGAAGCTCCAGCTGCTCAGGCCCGGCAGGAGTGGCGCGGGTCTTTTGGACGGCGGCGTCGAACTCGCGCCGGAGACGCGTCGTGGCCGAACGGCCTCCCTCCATTTCACCCGCAGATTTCGAGCCGTTCTCATCGCCCTCGCCGTGGCGCAGTGCGTCGTTGAATCCGCGGATGACGTGCGACACGCGTGCATCGCCGTACCAGCGTGGCGTGGTCGCGCTTTGAATGCCGATTTCGGCATCTTCGTGCTCCTTGGCGGCCATGTGCGCTGGGTCCATGTAGCTCACATAGGTGGCTGCAGCCAGCGGGTCGGACGCGGCGTTGGTGCACTGCGCGTCAACTTCATGGCCGATGAAGGCGGGTTCGAGCAGACGAAGAAAGTAGCTTTCGGGCACGGTCAGAACCTTGTTGCGTGCCATTAGCTCGAGCGTGGTGGTGTCGGTACTCAGGTGGCCGACGTCGTTGACCAGGCCAAACTGGGCTGCCGTGGCAGGGAGACCAAGACCACGGCGGTAGCGAGCGAATTGGTCCTGGAAGTTGTTGGCGGCCGTGTATGCGCCCTGAGTCGCGAAGCTGAGCACAGAGAGAATGGACGTGGTCATGACGAAGAAGTCGATCGGCAGAGATTTGGTAGCCTCGTGGAGGTTCCATGTGCCGAGCACCTTGGCGGCGAGACCATCGTGCCAGCTTTCGACGGAAATCTTGTCGAATGAGATGTCTTGGTACGATACTGCGCAGTGGACGACACCCTTCACCGGCCGGGTAGTGGCCGCTTCTTGGAAGGCCTGTGCGACCTGCTCACGGTTTCCAAGGTCGCAGGCCAAGGGACGGACATGCACATCACGCTTGGCCAAGGTGTCGACAAGGGTTTGAGCCTCGGGGGCGTTACCGCCACGACGAGACAGCACCACCACTTCCCGAGCACCGCGGTCGCCCATCCATTGGATGATCGACCGCCCAAGGCCACTGAGTCCACCGGTGATAACATAGCACGCCTCGGGATCGAAGCTAGCTGCTGGCGCTGCCGGCACCATCCGCACTGGCGACTCAGGGTTCTGGAAGGTTACCACCAGTTTGCCAACGTGAGCGCCCTTGGAGAAGCCGAGCAGCGTTTGGTCGAGCTGAGAGATGTCTGACGTGGACAGGGGGCGGATGGGACCAATACGCCCAGCGCGGTAGTGCGCATCTGTAGCGTGGATAAGCTCCGCGCCCAGCTCGGGGTCACGGTCGACCACACGGGCAAGGTCGAACGATGAGAAGCTGGCACTCTTCTGGAACAGCTCCAGGCCAAGAGCCTTGGCATCGTTGACGTCAAGTCGACCAATGTCGATGAGGTGACCAAGTGGTGCAAGTGCCTTAATGGTTTCGTAAAGAAGATCACCCGTCGCAGTGCTGAGGATGACATCAAAGCCGCCATTCTGTGTGGCGGTTACAGCGCGCGCCAGCTCGGCAAGATCGCGCGCTGTAAATACATGGGAGCTCGGCAGGCCAACGGTTTCGACCAGGAAGCGCAACTTATCTGGCGAGCCGGCCATGGCATAGACATCCGCACCCTTGGCGCGTGCCAGCTGGATAGCTCCTAGACCGACACCACCCGATGCAGAGTGAATGAGTACTTTTTGCCCCTTGCACAGGCGTGTAAGGTGTTCAAAAGCGTATACAGCGGTCATGAACACCACAGGCATGGTGGCGATATCGACCGGGTCATCACCAGCACGCGCCTTCTGGGCGAGAGCAGCGGGCACGCGCGTGTAGTTGCCGAAGTGACCCTTGCCTAGGCCGTATACGAGATCGCCCTCGGCAAATCGGGTGGCGGCATCAGCGCCCGCGTGCGTGACAACTCCGGCATATTCAGAGGACAGGTTGTTGCCATCGAAGCGGCCCGTGGCGAGCACCAAGTCCTTCCAGTTAAGCCCAACAGCGGCGACCTTGACCTCGATCCAGTCGTCCTGCAAAGGTTGCTTGCGCAGTTCTGTGTAGGGGTGGAAGTAGAGCGAGGTCAGGATACCGGGTTTTTCGAAAGCAGCGCGCACGGGTCCCTGGCTGTCAAGCGGTAGTAGCTCGGCACCATGGGTTGCGGGAGTCGGCAGGCGCTCTGCGTAGCCATGGAGTGCCGCCTCCGGCACCAGTCGGCTCACCCATAGGCAGCCGCTGTGCCAGGCAAACTCGCGGTCCTCGCCTGTCTCGCTCTCGTTTGGCAGCTGCAGCACCTGCTCTTGGTCGGCAACAACGCGGACAAGCTCGTCAGTGTCGGCTTCGTCGACGTTGAAATTGTCGCCGTCGATATCGACAGAGAAGAAGCGGCCTGTGGGCGCTTCGGTCGAGATAGTACGCAGGAGCCCACCCACAACGGCCCCGTCAGGGCTGCGGCCCTTTGCCATGCCCGTTGATGTGAGCCACACCATGCTGGCAGTGTGGTGGGCGAGATGCTGGAAGATGCCGAGACGGCGCTGGTCGACGTTCAGCAGCAGGTTCTCCTCATCCAGGAAAGCAACCACACGCGCCTCATCGGGCAGTTCGCTTGGCGCGTTGTCAAGAGCCGTGGCCTTTGTAGCGATATTGCGGTTCTCCAGCTCACGCGCGAGCCGGTTCAAGAGGGCCGGGGCACCCTTGGCACCGTGGAGCAACCAGACTGGCGCATCTGTTGCCGAACCAGCCGTGTTGACGTGGGTGGAGACCAGGACATTTGACTGTGTCCTTGGGGATGGGTAGTCATCCAATGTCAGTTCGGCCCCAGAGAAACCAGACGAGCGCAGGGCTGTGTCCCACGCCGTCATGTCTAGGAAGGGGCTGTCGACGCGGCCGTCGGGTACTCCGTGCCAGTATCCGGTCTGTGCGCCGCCGATGAGGCCGACCCAAGCGCTGTTCCCTGTGGCCTCAACCAGAACCAACTTGCCGCCTGGCTTCAGCAGTTTCCGGGCGTTTTCGAGCGCCTGGTTGATAGATGAGGCCGTGTGGATGGCCTGCGAAGCCAGCACCACGTCATAAACCGACTCAAAGCCCTGCTCCAGCGGGTCTTGTTGGATGTCCAGCACGGAGAAGTTAACATCACGGTGTTGCCGGAGCTGTCCTTGGGCTTTCTGCACTGCTTCTTCGGAAACATCGGTAACAGTGTAGTCCCAGTAACGTTTGATGCCGTTCGTGCTGCTGAGTGCGCCTAACACCAGACCTGCCGTCTGGCCTCGCCCTCCTTTGAGCTCTAGGATTCTGACGTTGGGGTCGGCGTGACCGATGGAGTTAAACAGGTTAATGATCTGCGGATGCGCGCCAGTGAGGAACAGGCTGCTATCGAAAAAGTCGGCCAACAGCCCACCATCCGATAGAATCTCTTCAGCAGTCTTGCTGTTCTGCAGGATATCTGCCATATTATCATGCAGGCGCTGTAGGGCTTTAGTCTCGATCAGGTGGTCATTCTCCTGGTACAGAGTTTGTAGAAGTTCAACCCGCTTGGGAGGAGAGAGCTCCTTCGCTTTGGCGATCCAATCTGACCCGCTCTCCTCGACCAGTGTCTTCATCCACGCAATGTAGTGGCCCGTCGTTCCCGTTGACTTCAGTCCCGAGTTGTCCACGCTGATCAACTTCTCATGAACTTCGACTGCAATCAACGCCGCTATGGTCTCGAGTTGGTCCAGAACAGGCGCCTGGGTGACGTTTTTCGAGGGCGGCGGGAACAACGCGCGAGCCTGCTGGTTGCTGAGAGAGCGGAAGTCGGGCTGGTAGACCATTCGTGTGAATGGACTAGCAAAGGCCTTGGCACGGCCCTGGTCGGCCGACTCCTGCTCCAAACTGTAGCTCACGCAACGGAGGTCCTTGATGTCCAAGACCAGGTCACCAGCCTGGCTCTGCAGCTGCAGCTGGAGATACGCCGACCGCAGCCCCCGGAACTCCCCGTGGGCAACAGCCGTGCTCCAGTCTTGGTCGCCTCCGACCCGCAGGTGCAGCTGCGACAAGTGAATGGGCACGAACGCGGTGGTTGCCCGGTCCTTCTGGCCTCCGTGAGAGGCGAGGAGGCCGAGCTGGATTATGGCGTCCAGAGAGGCAGGGTGAATGGGATAGGTAGACTCCCCTCCCTTGACAGTGCCAGCTGTCGTCTGCAAGCCCAGCTTCGCGGAGGCCAGGTTCTCGGTGGGATTGGCGCGAATGTCGGACAGAGCCTGGAACGCGGGACCATACCCCAGGCCCATTTCTGCGAATGTCTTGTACCAGGTTCGCGCATCCACAGCCCGGGACTCCCCAGCAAGATTGATCTTGTCGGACTTAGCGGGACTGGTAACGTCTATCTTGACTGCACCCGTGCAGTGCTCGGTCCATTGGTCCGAGTCACGCGCGACAGAGCTGACTGAGAAGCTGGCCCATCCCGGGGCTTTGGCGGTCGCCGCGCTTTCCAACTCCAGACTGAGGATAATCTCGATGCCGTTGTGATCCTCGGGGATCTTCAGTGCCGTTTTGATGTCGATATTGCGAAGCGAGTAGCCCACGATGGACAGAGCGTCAGGGAACTCCTCATAAAGTTGCGATGTTGCAACCATGGCCATCGCGATATACCCGGCAGCTGGGAAAACCACATCTGGGAGCAGGCGGTGGTCGCCCAGCCAGGGCAAGTCCTTCAAACGCAGGACGTTGCGGAATTGTGGCCGCAGCTTGGCGCTACCGGCAATCTTGGAGCCCACAAGGTCATGGCGAGGGACAGTGCGGAGACGAAGCTCCTTGCTAGCCCGGCCCTCGTAGTAGCTGATCGGTCCATAGGTGTACTGGTAGGGTGGGAGGTCCGTGGCGGTGACACCGTGTGTTAGCACCCACTCGACTCCCGCGTGTTCGTCGATCGCGTTGACCGCAACCAGGTCGATCTCGGCATTCAGCCCAAACAAAGATCCGGCAAGCTGCAGGACCGATATTCGGCTGTCCTCACCTCGCTTCAGCGACCCGACGTAGGGGATGACAT
Organism: Penicillium alfredii; assembly: GCF_028826965.1. Lineage (NCBI taxonomy): Eukaryota > Fungi > Ascomycota > Eurotiomycetes > Eurotiales > Aspergillaceae > Penicillium > Penicillium alfredii. The sequence goes on from NW_026622704.1 coordinate 2,851,492, forward strand.
TGCCGACGCTCTTCAGGATCTGGTCCAGGGGACTCTTCAACGCTGGATGCGGTCCAATCTCCACCAGCGCGCCAATGCCCAGTCCTTCCCACCCGACGAGGTTCGCGACCGCATCCGAGAAACGAACCGGCGACTCGAGATTGGCTCTCCAGTAGGATGCAGGGACGCCCTCGGCTGGACTGCTCTTGTGTGGGGTGACCGACGAGCTCCAGGGGATGTGGGGGTATCGATGTTGCTTGTCGCGCAACCCGATCTTGTCGAGATGAGCCAATCCTTCCGATAGCAACGTCTCATAATCCTGGCCCAGCGCGACCATGTGGTGTGAGTGATACGCGTTCCCACCCGTTTTCAACAGCCGGTTGAAGACGCCGTCCTGGGTTAAGGTCGCAGAGAGCTTCTCCACGGCCTCTTGCTCACCAGAAAGTGTGAGGCTACCGGGTGAGTTGACGGCGGCGACCTTGACCTCTTGCCCAAGATTTTCGAGGTACTCGGCTGCCTCGTGGAAACCCAGACCTATCGCCAGCATGGCACCCTTTTGCTTGTTCTGGGCGACTGTTTGGCCGCGGAAGTACGCGGCCGTGATGGCCTCGGCCGCCGTGATCCGACCTGCGGCGTAGGCGGCTGCCATCTCCCCGGAGGAGTGACCGACGACACCAGAGGGACGGACGGACCAAGACGCAAGCAGGTCGACCAGGGCGACCTGAACTGCTGTGCATACCGTCTGCGAAACCTCAGGGGTCTGCACGCGATCGGGGTCGGCGTTTCCAGATAGGATGTCTGCAATTGTCCAGGATCGTTCCTTGAATACTGTGCTGAGGATGTAGTCTAGGTGCTCGATGGCGGTGCGGAACACATGGTACTCGAAGAGCTGGGAACCCATCGCGGGCCACTGCGCTCCCTGGCCGGTGAAGACGAAGCCAAGACTCGGGATCTCCGGCGCACTCGAGGAGATCTTCTGAGTGTCGTTCAACAGCCCCTGCGAAGCGTCATCTTTGTCCACAACACGGAAGCTGCGCTGGGTGAATTTTGACCGCCGCGCCGCGAGTGTGTAGGCCACGTCTGCCAGCGGATGCTGGTCGATAACTCCGGACAGCACCTCGATATTTGTCTTCAGCGAGGAGTCATTGTGTGCCGAGAAGGCCAACAGCACGAATTGACGGGTGCCAGCATCCGCCAACCGCTTTTTCTGTGCCAGGCGAACAATAGGGACGTGGCTTGTTTTCGTGGAACCATTCCGGTGCCTATTCAGAGAACCGTTCCCGTTTTCATGGTGACCATTTTCAGGTGTTGACCCATTGGTTCCATTTTTGTAGGTGATACCGTTGCCATTATGAGCAGAGCCATTGGATTTGGTTGTGTTCAACACGCCCGGCTTGACGTAGTCGGGATACACGATGTTGACGTGGTCGAGGATGCAGTGCCCGATGGAACCGCCAAAGCCGGCCGACGTGACGCTAGCCCGCCGCAGTTTGCCTTCGGGCCACGGGATGACCTCGGTGACCACCTCAGCCTTGGCCTTGTCGAAGTCGATCCTGGGGTTCAACGTCTTCACCCCGATGCTGGGCGGGATCACACCCGCTTCCAGCGCGAGCACAGCCTTGAAGATACCAGCGAGTGCGGCTGCACCCTCAGTATGCCCCAGGTTGGTCTTGACGGACCCGATCAGCAGGCGATCTTCGGGCTCGTCAGATCGTCCAGGCCCAAAGACCTTTCCAGCTGCGGCGACCTCAAGAGGGTCACCAACACGTGTGCCTGTTCCGTGGCACTCGAGAAAGGGGGTCTCGGAAGGAGGCAGGTCGCCTGCGAGCTCGTACGCCTTCCGGATGATGGCCTCTTGTGCCTTGCCGCTAGGGTGCGTGATGCCGCTTGAACGGCCGTTGGCACCGATAGCGCTGCCCCGAAACAGAGCACGGATGGGGGACCCATCTGCGATAGCCTTTTCAGGCTTCTTCACATATATGGCAGCAAAACCTTCACCACGGGCGTAGCCGTCTGCGGAGGCATCAAAGGCATGGCTCATCGACGTGCCGGACAAGGCTCCCAGCTTGTCCATGGCAATCTGCATGCTCGGGTCCATGATCCAGTTTGCCGTAGCCACAACGGCGGAGTCACAGTCCCCGTTGCGAATAGCCTGTACGGCCATGTGTAGGCCATACAAGGCCGATGTGCAGGCGCTATCAAGCGTAACACTATTTCCTCTGCATTAGCTTGGGGCCGCAAAGGTCGCGAATGCAATGTCAAAGTATGTCTACTCACCTTGGACCGCTGAGATTGAAGACATAATTGATCCGGTTACTAAGTATATTGTGGCAGACACCCGTGGTAGCATGAGGCCGGGCATATTCCCAGTCCCGTGTCTGCGCATACGCGTTGTCATAGGAGATATCGGCGACGTAAACACCCATGCGTGTTCCGTTGACACTTTCCCAGGTCTCTCCGGCGTTTTCGAAGGCCTCGTATACTACCTCCAAAAGCTTGCGTTGTGATGGGTCAATGGTCTCTGCTTCTAGACCTGATATCCCAAAGAAGGCGGGATCAAAGAGTCGTGGGTCCTCGGTCACGATGTACCCACCCTTGGCCGCAGTGGTTCCTGGTCGTTCCGGGTTGGGGTGATAGAAGCCCTTGGCAGAAAATCGAGGCTCAGCCCAGTCCTGGTACCCAGATCGCTTGTTGATCAAGAACTCCCAAAGTCCGGGTACATCACGGACACCTCCCGCCCAGCGGCATCCTGGAGAAGTATGAGCAATGGAGCATGAACAAGTTTCTAGGGCTCAGCGACCTACCCATGCCCACGATCGCCATCGGCTCTGGCTCACTAGTTCCAGGCATGACTATGTAGTGTTTCAAGTCTAGAAGAGATAATAACAAAATAGAATGTATTAAATGGTTGCACTTGAGTGCAATTTGGGCCGGACCGGACAAGACTTCGCGAGGTTAATATAGAAGTCTGCAACAGATGTGTTGTACACTATATCTGATATCCGACAGAACTGGCTAAAATCCCCACACACGAGGCCCCGGCTTTCTTAAAGCACGAAATCAAAGAAAGAAATTATTGGCTATGTTTACTTGACGGGCACTGAGCGATAGTCGGCGCCGACAGAGACATTCATTGCGCTCCAACGGTCCAACGGGTCGGCTCCACCGATGTCGACCACGTTCCCCAGCACGGGCATCGTGAGATTCAACCCAACATAACAAGGTGCGAATGTATTGCGCCCTAATTCAATTTCTCGCCACAGGTCGGCCGAACGATGATCAACGTTGTACATAGATAGGAGCAGGAGCAGGAATGGCGTGCCCTGTAAGTGTCAGGTACTATGCACGAGGGAAAATTACCGCCCGAATCCTCGGGGGCTGCACGATTCAGCCTCTTCCGTGTGGGTCAAGCATGATACTAGCTCTTACTGATTCTCGGCAGATCGTAAGTAAGTAGTCGATAAGACGAACGTGGTCGAATTCAAGGCTGATACCATATGCCCGCCAAACGTCGGCCGGACGAGCACCGACGGGGCAGACTCAGCATTAGGCTGTCTGAGCTATTTGTGCTCTCGGTCGTGTCAGGCTAGCCGTGTGGGCTCGAACACGGTATCAGCAATGGATATAAAGCACATAGTGCCTGTTCGCTTGAGGAATGCTTGATTGGATGGTGCTTCTAAAGACCCTCTTGACGATCTAAGCCATTCATGATTGCAACTATGTCTACGCACACCAACGGTACAGTCTCCAAAGATACTAGCAGGTCTGGCCTGCTAGCTCTCGCGGAAGATGTTTCTCGGCAGACCCAGGCTATCGCTGAATACCTCCGGGCCAACGACTATGCCCAGCCTACATTTGCCCATGACTCCATTAGCCGCCCCGACACCATCGAGTATGCCCAGCTTCACAGTGGACTGAAGAGATCTCTGGAAGACCTTCAGTACCTCGTCGAGGGTCCCAAGAAGCACTTCCGTACTCTTTGCTGTCAGGGATACGAGCTTGCGGCCATCCAAGTGGCCCTGGACTTCAACTTCTTCAGCATTGTCCCCGCAGAGGGGCAGATCTCACTGGAAGAGCTGGCCAAACAGGCCGGTGTTGACTTGGACCGCACGCGCCGCATCGTCCGTCTGCTGGCTACCGAATTCATCTTCCAGGAACCCAACCCCGGATATGTTGCCCACAACCCCAGCTCGTACCTGTTGCACCAGGACGAGGAGATCCGTTCCACGCTGCACTACACGTAAGTTGGCCCAAAAGAATTATTCTGAGTTGGATTTGCCCAGTGCTAACGGTCCTGGTCCACTTATTGCAGTGTCGATGAGATGTTCAAGGCAGCCTCGGCCACGGCCGACAGTGTCAAGGCATCGCCACTCGAGTATAACAGCGTGCTCACCCCATTCTCAACTCGACATGGCCTTCAGATCTTCAACTTCTACGAGAATGACGCCTCGCGGTCAGTTCGATTTGCCAAGGCCATGGCTGGATGGGCAAAATGTAGACTTCCCTCCCTGTTGTTTCGTGATTTGCTTGAGAGTGAGTGATGCAGTCTGGATATGTAAGCTGACATCTCAACAGTAAATCTGAACATCAATGCACTCAAAGAGGCCTTCCCTTGGAAAGATCTTAAGGGCACCGTGGTGGACGTCGGTGGTGGTAGCGGCAAAGTCTCCATAACACTGGCCCGAGTAAGTTAGCAGCTCTGACCTTTCAAACGGGCCTTGGTAGAAACAAACTCTCTCTGACCACAAGCCCACCCACATAGAACTTCCCAACCTTGGACTTCATTGTGCAAGACTCAGCCGACATGCACGCAGCGGGTCAGTCGCTGCTCACCGACGACGTCCGTGACCGCGTCTCCTTCATGCAACACAGCTTCTTCGAACCGCAACCCGTGGGAGACGCGGCCGCCTTCATACTGCGTGCATGCGCGCTCAACTGGAGCGACCGAGACGTCGTCCAGATGTTCCGTTCCCTGGTGCCGGGACTGGAGCGCTCGAAGCCCACTACGCCGCTACTTATCAATGACCTGATTCTGCCACCACAGGGTAGCCTCACGCGCGACTTTGAGCGCGGCGTGCGTCAAATCGACCTGATCATGTTGGTGGGCTTCGGTGGTAAGCTGCGGACCGAAGCCGAGTTTGCGGCCCTGTTGAAGGAAGCCGATGAGCGGTATGAGATCCACAGCTTCCATCCCGAGGGACTGATGGGCTTGCTTGAGGTCTATCTGCGACGCTGAGTCATGGCCCGGGTAGTTAATCCATTGACCTGGTCGGTCGGAAATGGTCGGCCGTGGATAGCTCTTAGTGATATAGATGCAGTAGAGTAAACCCGAAAATCAAAGAGGATTCCTTAGTTGTGTTTGCTATTAGCAAGAAGTCCATTAAACACCGATCCATGATTTTCCTTCATACCCCTTGTAGTATACACATCGACCCCAATGATACTGACCCTGTGTCTTGACGTCAGTGATTGGTTATGTCTAAGCCAGTAACCGTAGTCATCAAACTGCTGACTGGGAGAAATTCGCGCCAAATACAGGGGTAGGTGAAACCAGGATTGCGTAGTGATAGCAGGCTATTTCGAATCGGTTGAGCCCTTCAGCCCCCTCTCAAAGCAAACAAGAGGGAGACGGTCCAGAACATGGAGCCCCCGTCAATAATGCGATAAGCAGAGGCGATCTGCAGATGATCGGGCTGACCAATTTTGGGCCGAAATATCTCGGTCGAACCGTCGGGGCCGACAAATCTCGGGCTGAGTCAATGGCAGATGCTGGGGCAGTTAGGGTTAGCTTTACTAAACAATCCATCCCTTGGTCACCGTGATAGTCCCTCTCTCTGGTCTACGCACAATGATCATCGTAGTTTAGAAATTGATACTAGCTTGAGTTGGGAATTCTAACACCCCTGACAAATCCACTTGCATCTTTCTTTTTTCTCGTTTCCTCCCCGGGTGTAAAGGTTTTGAGTTAACCTGCCAACCTTCTCTTGTCATCTCTATATACGGGTCGACCTAGCTATTTTCTACTCTGTCCAAGTCCAATTGCTCTCACACACAAGCTTCCTTCCGTCTTCTTTGACCCCAGCTGATCTGGTTTCCGAGAATACACAACAGTCCCTTCAGATATGGCAGTGCTCAGCGGCGAAGACCAATCGGCTGCCAGCCTCGCAGCCGAGAAGACCATTGAAGACAGCTCGACTAGTCGCGCCGAGGAATCCAACGATGACGAAAAGCAACAGAGGACGAGTGACGCCGTCGAGCCTGCTGCAGAACCCGCTGCCGAACCGGAGGCGCCCCCGCGAGATATTGAGGGGTGGAAGTGGTATGTGACGCTGGTGTCTATCCTGGCGTCCACCTTCCTGTATGCTCTTGACGCGACGGTGGTGGCCGACTTGCAGGCCATCATCGTGTCGGAGCTCGGTGGTATTCAGAAGCTGTCCTGGCTCAGTGTTGCATTCCTGCTGTGCGCCACGGCTACCAACTTGGTCTGGGGTCGACTCTACGGCCACCTCAACGCCAAATGGTTCTACATCTTCCATGTCACCATCTTCGAGATTGGCTCGGCCATCTGCGGTGCTGCCCCTTCCATCAACGTCATGATTCTGGGCCGTGCCATCGCCGGTATTGGCGGTTCGGGTCTATACGTCGGCTGCATGACCCTCCTCGCTACTACCACCACCATTGAAGAGCGCCCGCTGTACATCTCCTGCACCGGCTTTACCTGGGGGCTGGGTATCGTCTTGGGTCCCGTGATTGGAGGTGCCTTCAGCGAGTCTGCGGTGGGCTGGCGATGGGCCTTCTACATCAACCTCTTCATCGGTGCCGCCTGTGCCCCCTTCTACCTCTTCCTGATCCCCAGCAAAGACCCCCAGCCTGGCGCTTCTGTGAAGGAGCGCACGTCCGACCTCGATTACCCCGGTATTGTGCTGCAGGGCGCAGCGCTGACGGCAATCATCCTGGCCGTTAACATGGGCGGTGTCACCTACCCGTGGGACTCGGGCCGCATCATCGCGCTCTTTGTCGTGGCCGGCGTGCTGTTTATTGCGCTGGGCATCCAGCAGGTCTGGACCATTGGGACTACCGTGGCGCGTCGCATTATCCCGGTGCAGTTCTTCCGGTCGCGGACGGTGCTGCTCCTCTTCGGCGCGTCGGCTTCATCTGGCGCCTGCGCCTTCGTGCCCATTTACATGGTGCCGTTGTTCTTCCAGTTTACGCGCAGCGATGGCGCGCTCATGGCTGGTGTGCGCCTGCTCCCATTCGTGATCGTCATGATTGTGTTTGTGTTTGTCAACGGTGCCCTGATGGCTAAGCTGGGCTACTACATGCCCTGGTACCTGGTGGGCGGCCTGCTGACCGTGGCCGGGTCCGCTCTCATGTACACGGTCGAGCAGGACACTTCTGAGAGCCGCGTGTACGGGTATACGGTGATCATTGGCGCAGGAGTGGGCATGTTCCTCCAGGCAGCCTTTTCTGTGGCCCAGGCTGTTGTGGACGTGGAGAATGTCGCGCCGGCCATTGGCTTTATCACCCTGGCCCAGTTCGTCGGCATCACCCTCGCCCTCGCAATTGCCAATGCCGTTCTCCTCAATGAGAGCGAGGACAGAATCATGCAGATTTTGCCCAACGTGCCGCTAGGTGACATCCAAGCCGCCATCCTGGGCGCCCGCTCCGGCATCGTGAAGAACCTCTCTCCGGATCTCAAGGCCCAGGTTCTCGACGCCATTGTCAGTGCCATGGACAAGACTTATATCCTTGTCCTTGCTGGCGGTGCCCTCGTTGCTGTCTCCAGTCTGCTCATGCGCCGCGAGAAGCTGTTCGGCGCGGCCGCCGGTATCAATGCCGCTTAAAGATGCTATCATCTATTGGTTCAACGAGCGTTGGAAAAGCGCTCTACTTGTTCATGGTGTTTCGACATGGCGAGAAGATTGGAACAAATTTCGCACTTTGTTTTTGTGTTTGGAACAAAAATGGGGGGGGGGTTGATGACTTGGGCCTAGAGGCGATCTATTGCGAAGAATGGTCGGCGTTGGTCGCATTTCGGGTCTACAAACATAATATTCGGGGGGCCCTTGATGCTTTTCTCTTTTTTTCAACTTGCTCCTGTGGGGTCTTAGTATGACTTTTCAATCCATGAAGTAATTAATTGTGATCTTCTGCTGGTTGTAGATGAGTTGCTCGTGCGTAAGGACTTGAGACATGTATTATAAGCCCGAGAATGAGTGCTGGGATTAGGATGAAGTTGGCCCCCTGGCATGCCTAATTTGTTGTATATTTTACCTTGGGGAACCAAAGATTCGAGTGTTCAACACTTCAAAACGATTGATTGATACCCGAAAACATAGCAACCATAGTGCCTCGTACCTAAACCGCTCATACATGGATATCTACATTCAACAATCACGCTTCCCTCTTCTGCAGCCTCAAGTTGCACTGGTCTGCTCGGTGGACAATCCCATAGCTCGCCTTAGGATCAGCCAGGGTCTCCGAGACGGGCAGCAGAGCAAAGTTCCAGACCACCAGGGTCACAACCATACGCATCTCCAAGTACGCTAGTCGCCGGCCCCAGCAGCTGCGCGGCCCCATTCCGAAAGCGATCTGCGCCGCCGCATTCGCATTGAACTCAACCTCCTCGGTTCCAGATTCGCTCTGTTTACGCACAAGCCAGCGCTCCGGGTCAAATGCCTTTAGATCGCGAGTCTCGTCCCAGCTGTTGTTGGCCTTGACAGTGGGGCTGCGCTTGGCGGGGTCGATGGCAAAGGACGGCTCGTGGAACCCGGGGCCGTTGGCGATCAGGATCACGTTTGTGCCCTTGGGGATGCGATGACCAAAAACCTCCGTGTCTCGGATGGCCTGTCGTGCCAAGCTGGTGGCGTGCAGCCGTAACGCTTCTTCCAGCACGGCCTCCAGGTAGGGCTCCCGGGACTTGGTCAGTTCGGCTAGTGTGGGCGCCCGCTTCTCTGCGTGGGCCTCGGGGTATGCGGTTTGCAGCGCTTGAAGCAACTTGTTCTGGATCTCCGGGTATCGGGTCAGGTAGATGAAGGTCCATGCGATGGTCGTGCTGGTCGTGTGCAGGCCGGCGATAAACTGGCCGGCGATCTAATCATAGGGAAACCGGATGGTTAGCAGACGATTCAACCGAAATCGAAGAAGATCAAAACAGCGTCAATCTCACCTCGTCCATCATCGCCTGGTTGTTAAAGTCCGGCTTCCGGCCTTGCTTTTCGGCGGCCTTGTTCTCCCGCATCAACATGTACTCGATGGCAGTCTTGGTCTCTCCTGTGCTATGAAGCCGCTGGAGGGCACCCTGCACTTGCTCCCGAACGACCTTTCTCTTCATGGCAGTTACCTTCCTGTACCGAGGGGTCTGGCGGATCCACCACATGGCGAACCGAGGTGATATGGACTTGGTCACTTTGTCGATGGCATCCACAGTTTCGTACAGTGCACCGATAAACTCATTGAGGTGTCCCTCTGGGAATTTGGCCTCTCCATTAGGTCCCACCTCCACTTCCGAAGGGTCGAGCTTGGACGCAGCCTCGATCTGCGGGCCCAAGGCAGTGTGCTTGAAATGGCGATCAAACACAAACGACAGCATGCCATCGAGGGCACTGTGGTTCAGATCCTCGTTGACATCAAAGGCGCGGCCGCTGGCCAGACGAGCCTTCTTCTCCCAGAATTCCACGAGCTGCTTCGAGTTGTCGTACATGACCGGGCCGACAATGTTGTTGAGAAAGCTCGGTCCCATGAGATCCTGCAGCCACGCACGCGTCTCCTTCCAGCTCTGGCCCGTTTTCATCCGGGCGTGAAAGGCGTCCAACGGGCTCAGGCCATCCGTGATAAAGTCAGACCGGTCGAACTCGGGCCGTCGGACCATGATATCCTGGGCCTCAGTCGAATCCGCCAGAAGGAGCCATGGCCGCGAAAATGGCGTCACGAAGACCTGGCACAACGGAGTCTGAAGCTTGGTGACTTGCTTGACCATCCACACGTTCAACTCCCTGGTGACGCTGACCTCCCGGATCATATCGGGGGCATCCCCCAGCAGTCTTCGAGCTGATTTGGTGTTGTATGGAATTCCCGGAATAGGCTTGGGAAGCAGCCGATTGTACAAACCAAGCAGTACCGCGATCACAGCGAGCACAGTCCATGATATTGGCCCTAGCGCGGCTCCCACCGCGTGGCCTGCCTCTGCGAGAGTCATTTATCTTTCCTAAGAGATAGTATGCCAGCGATGGAAAAGTAGGTAACCGTATAATGGAAAACAACCAGTTGATTGCCAATCATCCAAAAAGGACTGGAATTTTTAACTGCTACTCACAAACCTCTATATATGACTGAGGGACCAGGGCCATAGCGCCGGGCACCGTCCATAATACCATCTATACAGTTAGGCGATAACTCTGACCTGAGTCTTCTGTTTTCTTCGTCCGACACATTGTCCAGAAGCATTGCCCGAGCCTTTTGTCAACATTCGACGGTTTGCACCGAGAAAATTCGGGCGAACAAGATCGGCCGATTCTCTGGGGGCGTCAGCTTCCTCCGATAGACACCGAAAAGAGTATAACTAGCTCTAACCTATTCAGGGAGGTGCTATGCCGCAGCAGAAGGAGGTACGTATGTTGTAAGTAAGAAGCTAATCCACGCAATTCAGACGTGGCCCCCGGGGGGATAAGCTAGGCAGCCCCATCGCAACTGCTTGCGAGGAAACTTAGGTAGATCAACATGCGATTCAGATGTTGTTATTGATTGTTATTCGAGTAATTAGCTGCTTTTCTCTCTCTCTCTCTCTCTCTCTCTCTCTCTCTCTCTCGTGAGCTTGGTATCGATCGAGACCAATCGCATGGCATCAATATTCGTGTTCAAGTGAACAACTCATGTCTAGTCCACTGTGCCCTCATAGGTTGTCCGGTTGTCATAAGTCGTGTACTTGACTCACGATGATCTGGACCAACTTAAGAGAAAAAAAGACGGAGGGGGGGAAAGCAAATCCCAGGTCCTGTCGATCCCACAGGAGGCGTAGATCTTGTCGATCCCAACGGCAAAACAATCCTGTCATTTCTCAGGGTTTGTGTATTGTTGTATTGTTGCGAGACATAAGTCAATGGCAGAATCCATACTAACAAACCAAAGCCCCAAATACATGATATCAGGGAGTGGACCGCCTCATTCCTGGGATGTCCTGCCATTATCATCTCGGCCCTAGTTCCTTAGTGCTTATATACCCACAAGTTCCTCGCGTGGGTATTTCCATGGATGAAGAATGGGATATTCACGGACCGGGCCTGGGGCCGGGCCGTCGAATCTACTATTTATAGATACTTTACTGCATTGGGGGGCTCGTATATGTAGTATAGCTTATCTGGCTACGTCGTAGCGTCTTAGGGTTATGCTGAGCCTATAGGTGGGGGGCTTCCCGTTTGATCGACAAAAGCCTCCGGAGTGGCACCTAGAGGGGCATGATAGGGGCCTTCGACCGGCTCCAAATGCATGATGCTAAGGGCGGAAACACGAACAAACGGACATCTCCGAGTCAACCCGATGAAGATGTGCATGAAGCTAGGATGCCCCTTTGCCAATTCAAGAAAGCCTCGTATTGAGCCTCCTGACGTGATGCGTGTGTATTGAATGATCATCCATGGCATTTTGTAAGAATACGTTGTACTGGTGATCTTCGTTGAAATGATTGTTGGTAGATCAGATTCCTGATCCCTCTTTTATTTTTGTCTTTCGTAGCCCATCCTTCGGGGCAGAACATGAACTAGTCTCTCCGTGGGTGTAAGTATAGATTTGTTCGCAATGTTGGCGTTTTATGGGCCATCTTCACAGCGCTGGTACATGAATCTCATTCTTTACGCAGAGATTCTATGCGCAGTTGGTCTGAATGATGTAATAGAACTGTATATACAGTATGGAATGTATTATTCCTTTGTAAGGCGGTAAACTCACTCTCCCTTTTTTTTTTCTCTTTGAACTGCGGGGGAGTACCCCGAACTGATGGTTTCTCTATTTGAGGCTCTTCATTGAGCCGTTGGAATGGCAAAGCATTAGGACAATCCGTCTCTATTCCTGTACCTGTACCTAACCATGCAGTCTGTCCCACGAAAACGCAGGGTGTCGTCCTGTATCCCTTGCTACACTCGAAAACAGAAGGTATCGTGATCGTCAGAGCCCTGGAAGGAATATCGCGAAAGATATCGCCTAACGTGGCCAGTGTAACCGCCAATATCCATGCAATCACTGCACTCGCCGTCGGCGACCAGAAGACTGCGCTTATTACCCATCGGAGGCCATCCCTTCTGCCAACCCACCACTACAGACGGCGACTCGTCATGAACAATATGAACCAAGTCACCGCCAGCGCAATGACCGAGCGGGCTCCATATCCTTTGATGCATTTTCTGACTTGACTGGCACCGCCAGTCCCACCAACAGCTCATGGCCTTCATCGCTGACCGAGGTCTTTGGCTATTCTGAAGATAGTCAATCCAATACAATTGCGCTTTTACGGAGGGTGAGTTGGTTGTGTTTCTTTTACTTTTGCCCCCGTCGCATCAACAGAGAGTGGAAACCGGTGGAGCAGAGTGGAGTACTCAATTAACATATCTCTCGTCCAACAGGTAGAACTGCAAGAAGAAGACGGCCAAAATGACAAAGGCCGAGTGTTATCGCCTGAAACAGCCATGGAGGTCCAGCAGAACCTGGGCGAGATGCCGGACCGTCCCATTCTTGATTTTCTGGTGAGATATTTTGTGGCCGAGGTGAATTGGTGAGTGCCCCGAGCCTTATCCGAACGTCTGGGATCAACGCCCCGAGGGAATCGCTTTCCTAACCAGTCATATGTGAGTGTTTAGGATGGACCAGATGGTCTACCCGCCGTGGTTTCTGGAACAATACCAACTATGGTGGACTGCCAAAAGACCCTCGGTCTTTGGTATTGAGTTTGCAACCCTGCTTCTGCGGATGTGTTCCTATGCAACTCAATTCCTTCCATGCCCGTCCTATTGCATCGAAAGGATTCGCGGCATGTCTCTGGCGGATATTCGCAGCGCTTGTGATGACGTCGCTGACAATCTCGCGGTGACCTGCACCCATCTAAATCCTAAGGGCAGCCTGCTCCGCGTACAACATCTGGTCTTTGCTGGACTCAAGTCCCGGTGTGAAGGCCGTACAAATGACTTTCGAAATGCCCTCGGTACTGCAATTCAGGTCGCCCAGAAGATTGGACTCGACAAAGATGCCACTCAATGGGTGCCGGACATGAACGAGCTAGAGAAAGAAACGCGACGTAGGATATTCTGCAACTTATACATATGGGATAGGTATCAGGACGAGTATCCTTTCCGCCATATCTCTTGCTAACCAGTGTGGACCTCTCCCTCGCAGTGTTCTTTCTCGACAATTGGATCGCATTGCCATCCTGCATGGTGGCTTGAGTCCCGAGAACATGCCCCGCATGCGCCTCGGTCCCGACATCGATGACACCCATACCCTCGAGGGCTTCACGGAGCGGATTCTTCAGGCCCGTCTAGCCAACTTTTGGAAGAAGACAGGGCCCAAGTTAGGTTCCGAGTATGACATTGTGTTGGCCGAGGAGCGGTATGAAATGCTCTGCAGTGACTTCTTGGCTACCCTGCCCTCGGCCTTTGCCCTACAACCCGACAAGCAATGGGATGAGCGTCTCCCAATGCTCCCACATCAAAGGGAACTCTTGCACATTTCTTTATTCGAGTCTATTTGCTGCAACTTTCGGCCGGCGCTCCTGCAGGAACCAACTCAGGTCCAAGAGCTCCCCAAATACAAGCAAGTCTTGCTATCATCGCAACGCAAGGCTCTGGCCGTGGCAGCTCTCTATGTTCTGAGGGGGGCATCTACCCTACATGCTTTGATGGGTGGGTCTCAAACACGGTTCACGGGCATCATCCTACCCACATTCGAGGCTGCAGCACTCCTGGTATACCTCTGCATGGATCGCACGTTTTGCGGAGAGGACGAGCCCCACCGTGCGAGTATGAACAACTCGGATCCCCTAGGGGCTGGCATAGTCAGCTCGAAGCGAGAAGAGTGCATGCAGGCAGTCCGCGACGCCCTCAATCGCCTGCAGATGCTGGCAGAGGTCAGCCATATGGCTGAAGTAGGGGCACAGACTCTTGCGCAACTCCTTCGAAAAATGGCCAAGGGGCCGAGAAAGCCTCAGAAAAGGACCAAGCCCTCGCCGCCGCCTCCTGAAGGTCCAGCTCAAGCGGCTGAAATCCCGAACGACATGCCCATGTCAGAATACCCAGATCCAGACCCCGTCACTCTGGCAGAGCTCATGACCTCGGTTCCTGCATTTAATGTTGATGATATGAACTGGGAGGCGATATCGTCTGGTCTTTGATCGAGTTGACCCTCCTGTGGGGCATTTCCCTTACCCTGATACCACCACCTTGTGTATATGTTTCGTGATGCTAGACTACGCCCAATCTACCCTTTAGAGCTTTTGTGTCTTTTAAATATGATCAGCTCATGCACCACTCCTTAGGTCTTGATCCTTGCGGCGTTCAACTAACTCTCGCTAACAAAAAGTGGCCAGTTAAGTCGCTACGCTCCGCAATGTATAACCACCATGGACTATAAACCCGAAGCGAATCGGCCCCCAACCTTCCACCTCGGTTCCTGTGGAGGCGGGGTTCACCGAGACCCGCCTTGTTGCAAGCGCTGATGGATTGATGGATTCTAGAAAAGCCAGCACCGCTCCCCTGGGCCAGCAAAGACCTGTCAAATAACGTGCAGCGCAGCCATGGCCGCGCCCGGATCTGCCAACCCAACCCTAACCACCACCACCCCTACGCTCGCAATCCTCGACGACTACCTGGACATCGCCTCGTCGCATTTCACTCACATCCCGAGTTCGCAGCTCGAGCGGACAGTCTACCGCGATGCATTCGCCCCTTACACGCACGCCGACACCACCGCAGCCCAGAAACAGGCGCTCGTCGCCGCGCTCCAGCCCTACACGATCATCTCGTCCATGCGCGAGCGCACCCCTTCCCCGCAGATCTGCTGCGCCAGCTGCCGAACCTAAAGCTGCTGCTCGCCACCGGCACCCAGTTCGAATCCTTTGACCTGGCTGCGGCGCGCGACCTCGGCATCGCCGTCGCCGTGGCGCCGGGTGCCGGGCGCAGCGATGGGCGCGCCACTGCCTCCGCCAGCGCGCGCGCCCGCCTCGACCTCACCAAGGGCGGCAGCCATCCGACAACGCAGCATGCCTGGGCCCTGATCCTGGCGCTGGCGCGCAACGTCGCCGCCGACGACGCCGCCATCAAAACCGCCCCCGCCCCCGCCCCCTGGCAGACCCGCTTAGCGAAGGGTCTGGCGGGCCTGACTCTCGGCGTGGTGGGGCTGGGCCGGCTGGGCGCCGCTGTGGCCCGCATCGCCGTGCTCGCCTTCGGTATGGACGTCATCTGCTGGAGCGCCAACCTCACCCAGGAAAAGGCCGACAGTACGGCCCAGGAGTTGGGGCTGCCTGTGTACGGGCCATTGGATGACTCCGGTGCCGATGCCCAAACGCCTACATTTCGCGTCGTCTCTAAGCAGGAGCTGTTCGCCCAGGCCGACGTCGTGACCCTTCACTATGTGCTCGGCGATCGGTCGCGCGGTCTGGTTGGGGTCCCGGAGTTGGCGGCTATGAAACCCTCCGCGTTGTTGGTTAATACCTCGCGCGGGCCCCTGGTCGAGGAGGCGGCGCTGTATGACACGCTGCAGCGGGGTCGCATCGCCGGTGCTGCATTGGATGTTTTTGACCTTGAGCCCTTGCCTCGCGATAGTCGCTGGCGGTCACCGGACTGGGGTACTGGCGGGAGGAGTGCGCTGGTGATGACACCGCATATGGGCTACGTTGATGAGGGACTTATGCATACGTGGTATGAAGAGACGGCAGAGAATGTAGAACGGTGGCTACAGGGCAAGGATTTATTGCATCGCTTAGTATAATAGCAACTAGTGGAGGTTACGGGAGATTGTAAGAATTTATACATTGCATGTAATTGGAAATGGCTTTTCTAGCATGATTGTGCCGGGTATCGAGTGGAGTCGAAAACGCAACAAGAAAAGAAACAACAGGACAAGATGGGATATGTATCAGGGCTTTAAAACCCAAAGTTGCCGCCGAAGGACATCGGAAACGAAAATAGCCCTTCGTCCATCATACTCCCAAACAAAAACACATTATCTGGATCAAAAACAGTCTCGGTTCCCATTTCAGGTACCACTCCCATCGGCTGGGAAAGCTGCATGCTGGCTGTGCTCGACATGTCAGGGTAGGTTTGTTGTGTCTGCGTTGGAATGTTTGATGACGCCGCCAAATCTGGGTAGGGCTGCGACGGATCCGCCGCATTAAAAGACTGGTAGTATCCTCGGTTGCCCATCTCCAAGGGCCCCGGGAATGAGGAAGGGAAATTAGCAGATGGGTCGGAAGCCCAGCTAGTTTGTGTATCTGCAGCTTTGTGGCCAGCCGTGCTGTTTGGCGTGTCCGGGGCGCCGTAACTATTAGTCCTTGTTGTTGGGGTCGCGCCGACGCCTCGGTTTGAGCTAGGCTCCGTAGACGAAGTATATTCGGGCCCCGAGGCCTGATTAGGCGCGTGACCGCTGGAGGAAGCCCGGTTCGTTGGTTCACCGGTGGCAATTTCACTGAGGAGATGGAGTGGTGTCGTGCCAGGCTTCATCTGTTGTGTGTGTTAATAAAGAAGGTCTTCGGGGAGAGAACAATCCATATCTCAAACATACCAATGGGGGACCACACGGCACCGCCTCGCGCGGGTCCGCAAATACGTCTTTCAACGCCTGCCCTTGGTCCTTCTTTTTGATAAACCAGTTGCGCAGCAGCACCAAAATATTGCCGAACTTGGCTACCGCACGACCACCATCGCGGGCTGCGCCAGTCCGGTAGTGGCTAATAACCTTATCCATGTAGTATTCGATCTTCAGGCTCTCCACATCGATGATCTGCCCAATGCGGCATTCGGGCGTCAGGTGGGAGTAAATCTTGATCAGGCTGACCATGGCGTACGATGTTCGACCTAACCACATGGTTGGGAGACACAAAAGGCGATCTATTTCAACAGTGCACATGCTATCCAAGGCCTTGTGGATAGACGAGATGCACGTGGTCAACCCATCGATGATGGCTGATACTGCTGGGCCGGCCAAGCTGTCGCTCGAAGGTGAATCGGCATCAGTGGTGGTATTGCAGTCGACGCTCATGGCAGGTTCGTGCATAAAAAGATTCACGGTGTGCTCAGTGTTGGCCAGGGTTTCTGGGATATTGTTAGAGAAATAGCCGCAGAGTTGCCTCGGGGGCCTGAACTTACCAGTGTAGAGCTCTTCAGGGATATCCCTCCTCCATTGGAACAGTTCATTCTCGAGCGCTTTCATCGTATACCGAAGTTTACTATCCGCAAACGTGATGATTGATCCTGGGTAATCGGTAGAAAAGTGCACACCGACCTCTTCCATGATGAGCCCAAGCTTAGCCCACCATACCAGCTTCCGGTCTGAAGGCAAAGCGTCGGGATGGTTTTCTAGAATTTCAAGACATTCGTCGTTGTAAGGCTGCCATCTAACCAAAAGCACTCGCCTCAGAGCGGTCGCAGCCCTATCGCGATTAGTATACGACCAGTTCGTAACGCATCCATGAGGCACTCACTGGACCGCCAGAAAATAACAGCCTATCCATGCCCGTCTAGCTTCCGGTCCATCTGGATCAAACGATATGACCGCCGGCTTTTTCATCATCAGATCGCGAACCAACGTAAAGGGTCGCTTGTTTGTCAAGGTGCGGCGGTTTAGGCCAAGATCCATGGCTAGAGCGACGGCCATATGGATCAGCTGCCAGAACTTGATCTCATCAAAGTTATCTGGCGGCAGGTACCAAAGTGTACCGACCAGTATTGCTTGGAGGAGGTCCAGTGACTTCTCGCCTTTGACCACCACGCGGTCGCCGATCAGTCGATAAAGCTCCCCAAACAAGCTAAGTTGAAGGTTGGGGTTGAAAACCCCAACTCCAGCTGCGGTGATTGCAAGGAACAAGGCTGGTTTCTCGCGGCGGACGTCACCCATTTTGGTTTCGGGATGAAGCATGACGACAGGCATTTCTTCCGCCATTTGGTTGACGAAGCGGTTGAATGCCGCCACCGCGGTTTCTATATCTATAATACCTCTGTCAATCACGTCCACAAATTCATTGCCTGCATCAGTCTTCGGCGGTTCAATCGCGCCGGAGTAGGGGCCGCGCCAGTGGTGGGGAGGTCGGCGGTCATGGAGCTGCTCCACCGACGGACTGCCCGGTCGAGAATACTGCGGTCCCAAAAGATTCTGAGGAGGCACCTTCGCCTGTCCGCCGTGCTGGCGTTTAGTTCCTGCCTGTTGAGAGTCTTCCTTCAACCACCGCCGACTAGTATGTTGGTCGTGCGGTTGAGGTTGAGACGGCGGCGGGTCTGCTGGAGGTGCTGCAGAGAACAGCGCATTGCTGTGCGAGGCCTGCAACGTAGCTGTCAAAGCATCGATTTTCCGTTCTAGTTCGGCAACCCGGCTGTCCGTCTTTTTCTGGCGCTTGCGGGTTGGAGCCGTGACGAAGCAGGTCCGGCGGGCTTTAGCGCAGCGTTTACATGACCCGTCCGGGTGATCTGGGTCAGGGTCGCACCGCACCTTTAATTGCCGACAGGGCTCACAAGCGCGGGCCCGCTTCAAGTCTGCAAGAGGGTTTTCGGGATCAGATGATGGGTCGGCATAAGTGGGTCCCGGCTCCAATGCTGATGTGTCGCGAGCCTGGTGCCCGCCCGGGGGGAAATACTGAGGTGGAGCGGGGTATCCAGGCACTGGATTCACCAGTGGTCGGGAGGGCATATATGACGACCGTCGTGTGTCCCCATCTCGAGAGGCCCGCAGCTGGGGATCGAGCTCCATCGAGTGCGGGGCCAACCAGCTGACACCGAGGGCGGATCTCTGAGAGGTGTCAACATCCAAGGCACCAATGAATAAATGCACAAAATAAATCAATTGTTATAATATGGTTATCACATACCGAGGGGAATTAATGCGCACTTGGCTGTGTATAGCTTGTGCGCAAAACACCGCAGGACGGAGGCCGGTGGACAAAAGCGCCGAGCCCCGACACGGCGATCAGGTTCGTTGCAACTAGCCCGATCGGTGGTTGTCACTGCCTGTGGGAGACAGAGCCTTGGCAACTAAAAAATAACAATTCAATTGCCGCAACCCCTCTGGTTGTCTTTGGCACTGTCTGGATGTCTGCTGCCTGGGGAAGTTGGACGTCGTCTGTCACAGGCCCAGATGTGGTTTGGGGCGGGCACGTGACTATGCTAAACCTGACTGGCTTCATTCAGCCGCAGTGAGATGTGATGGACTACTTAAGGTCAATGGAAAGAGCCTATTTCATGGCCGACTCAAAGGTTTAGGTTATAGATGGTCATTTCATCATTTCAGGGAACAAGCGCTAGAGTGGATATCAGAACAAGGGACCCCGAGCGCCAAAAGCCATACATCAACGGAGTCACGAGGAAGAGAAAAAAAAGGACAACAAAGCGACAACTCCAACAAAAGCAAAGCACAGGCAACCCTGCCCCTAGTCACCCTTTCTAGGTGACCTTATGCACAGGACACTCCGTCTTGCGTGCAAACCAGCCCACGATGCATGATTTGTGGAACTTGCAAAGACACTCGAGACGGGCCAGAGTGTGCCCGACCTCGTAGTCCTCCATGCAAATTGTGCACTCGGCAACCTCACCATCCTCACCAAGGCAGTCTTTCTCGGTGGCAGTAAACTCGAGCATACGAGGGACGGGAGGGGGCTGAGGCAGCGGAGGTCCTGGCTGTTCAGGCGAAGGTGCATGCTGGTCAGTAGGCACTCCGTAGTTCTCGATGCAATACCGTATATGCGCCTCTCGTGCCTCAGTTGGCTGGTCCGGACTCAGTGCCGGGAATCGGCGACCGCAGACCGGACAGAGGTCGCGATCAGAGACAACAGGGCGGCGCAGGGGGAAAGGCGAGGAAGGGGCACTTGTGCCCTCGCGAGACAGGGACTGGCGTTGGAAGACCAGGCCAGTGGCGGGGGTAGATGCATCGGGAAGGGCTGTAGCCCGGCGTGAACGACGTCGCTCTTCTTCATTGGAGGCAGATTGGCGAATTTGCTGGCTGAGGTCCCGAAGAAACGAAGGTCGCTCGTTGGTGCCCAGCGTTCTTCTTTCTTGGCGAGTGTTTGAATTGTCGCGCTGGAAATACACCATAGTAAGTCATTTAATGTCCTCAATGAACCGGGGCCATCAATCAAGAACTTACCGCCACGATAGAGTAGTGCGATCCCATCGTTGAGGAAAGTGAGTGTGTAGGTCGATGACCATGTGGACGAGGAGAAGAGTACCCAAGAGGATTGGGATTGGGATCTGGTACGCAAGGATTGCAAAGCCGAACTTCTTCACCACCTCCCAAGGCAGGATTGATGGTAGGAGGCAATGGGCCGGAGTTGTCTCCGGTGAGATCAATCACCTGCTGGATACGAGATGCAGCCATTGGAGGTGAGCTTGGGACACTTGCGGCTGATTCAGGTGGGCGAACAATGTATTGCCTAGGAATGGTGATTCGATGGGGAGAGCACGAGGCACACACGACTCTCCCGCACTTCCGACAGTGATGCTTCCTGTACCAAAAGCTGAACACAATCCCACAGATGGGGCAATTCTCAACCTCCGAATCCGGTTGCCACCTTGGCAGGATATTTTGAGGCATCTCCAAAGGCCTTTCATGATTTCCTCCTGGTGAAAATATACCCGAGACAAAATGTCTTCGACTGACGCTTGGGTACCCAGGCGTTTCCATGGACTCATACCTGCCACTTTGGGTCAACGAGGCCCCATCTCCTTGGGGTGACAAGGAGCTCAGGTGTCCTTGTATCTCCTCAGCCTGACGCGGGTAGTACGAAGACCAGGATCCTGACGATTCGGGATTCGGAGCAGACGAGCTCCCTGAGGACCGCACCCCACGCGCTCTATGCGCATCTGGCTGTTGAGCAGGCCCGGCTGGAGGCCAAGGAGCCTGGTGAATTTCTCGAGATGAATCATGACCCGGACCTCCCGGTTCCCGGATAGAACGCATGGCATGCGCTTCATGGGCATGGGCAGACTCAGCCGGGGGGGAGGAGGCGATATCGATTGCCGTTGCGTAGGACGACCCAGGAACGTCAGAAACTGAAGATCTTGTCCGGGACGAGGGCAGCACCATCGAGACAGACCGGTACGGTAGAGGGGCCCAGCTGCTGTTGTGGCCGTCACGCCCAGCCGCACTTCCAGAGCGTGTTCGCTGCAAGCGAGCATCGTCTGCCGTGCCTGTTAATCGTCGTTTGCGATCCGGCACCGAACGAGCAGCCATTCTCCAGCCTGTAGAGCTACCAGTGGCAACACTTTCGTGATCGGCAGGCCGAGCTGCCCCAGTCCCGCTAGATCTCTCTCCAAATCTCGACCCTGGTCCCGCGCCAGGCAGTAAAGGGCTTGTCGCCGAGGAGCTCGAAGACGCTGTACTCGATGCCGACATTGTCTTCTCTGTGAATAAAATGGCTTGTTTGATCGACTTCAACAGAAAGTGCTCCTCAATCTCATCAATGAGACCAATCCTGGTCTTCGAGATAAGGCGAGCATGGGCCGGGTGGCGACCGGTATCGAGAATGGAATGAGACCCAAGTAAAGGCTAACTGTTAAACTTCCTCTTGAGTATCGCTTCTCTATTTCTCACTTTGCTCTTAGCAAAGGTGGCGCCGTTTGCATGCCAGCAGCGCGTCGAGGACGGAGAGGATGACGCTTATCATCGAGGCAAGGCGGTTCGGATTTAAGGAAGCGGAAAGGAGTCGTGTGATGTATCGATCGAGCACAGGCACTGCCCCTGTCCCTACCCAGAACAATAGACACAATACAGATCAAAATGAGCCACTACCCTATGCAATCTGCAGCAGGAAGCAAGAAGTGTTGATGATGCAGAGTTGAAGCTGTGTTTGGGGTCCGATACGCCCTTATCCGTGGGGCCGTGGCGGTGAGCACGGTGGCGACCGGCATAATCGTATCATCGGCAAGCCGATATCATGCCTGAGGATGGAGGCATTTGTTGTTGACTTAGGCATACTTTTTACTATACCCTTTTTGACCTACGAAACACTGGGGGTGTATCCACGGTATGATGGACTATCTAGGATGAGCGCAAGGGCCAATCTATATCCCTCCTATCAGATGGATGCAGATTATAAATATATAGTATGTTGATGACTTGAGGGTAGCATTTGGGAAGGATCAAGCATAGCGGTCATGGATGGGAAGCAGGACATGTTAGTTCGACCAGCATCATAACTAATTAGTAGATTTGCTCTAACTAAATCCTCTATAAAAAAACATAAAACAATTTGGACAGTTCTGTCTGAGGTGCCGACAGTTCAATCAATCACTCAAGGCTTCAAAGTCCGCGTGAAGTGATGAACATATCGCATCAACCAAGGCCGACTCTTCTTCTATCGGCACATCCAAGGCTCCCACTTGCCAACTAACCGCACATACCAAGCTACCACCCTTGACACTGATCATGTTGAACACCAGCGGAGCGCTGGGAACATTCCCGGGCTGCACGAACACCATCTTGCTAATCTTGCATTTGGAATTATTTGCATCACCACTCATGCCATCGAAGGCAAGTAAGTTGCTCATTTCGTAAGAGGAATCTCGCTGTTGTCCGAGTTTCCCCAGTGTCCAATTTCTGATACTGGGGACATATCTAAGCAGACCAATTGCTTGGTCCTGCAGCGTCGTGGCACATTCGGCGAGTTTCTTCGTCATCGAGGTCGCTGCTGCCCAGGTCTCATTTGATAACACAGGCTGCGATACGTCAAGTGGACGCGGGTGTACTTCGTAATGGCCAGACACAAAAAGACCCCATGTGGAACCTGGCGTGCCAATAGACCCTCGCATGTCGACAGCCGTTGTTGAGACAAAATTGGTGATATCGCGGTTGGGAATGGCCTTGCTCAACGCTCGAATCACCATCTGGTGCACGGTTGCGGTGAGCTTGGTGTCATGATTTCTCGACGTCTGGAGAGCCTTCTGTAGCAGCGGAGCCTCGATCTCGAGGAGTCTCACTCCACTCTTGGGGACAGACCCCGGCTCAGAGAAGATGCGCGACCCGGTCCAGGTACCGGAATCAACGGTACTGGCAGCTGCGCGGAGTCCGAGGATGTTCGCTAAGCACTTAGGCAAGTACACGGCTATCAGCGGCCCCAGGAGAAACTTCCAAGAGATGGGAAGCCTCTCGGGCGTGTCAAAGGGTGCTGGAAGCGTTCGACTTGGCGGAGTCACCAGAAAAGACCGTTTCTCGTCCACGCCAGTCGTCTGACGCCATGCATCCAAAAAGGTACGATGAAAGATGGGTCCCACCATGCCATCCCCGAGAGTATGAGAGAGCGAAAACGCTATAAAACAGCGCGTCACGGAGTCCCGCGGCAACAGAGGGAGGACGACAATGCGCCAAGGTGGGATTCCAGCAGGCCATCGCCGGTCAAGTATCGATGGCAGGGCCTTTTGAATCGTGGCCACCTCTCCATTAGTACTGATCTGATCGTCGTGGATGATCGAGATATGGTTTTCGAGATTGACACACGATACACCTTCATAAGCAGGTTTTTCGGTATGCTTGTCCTTGACGACCACGCTCAGATAGGGATGTTTCTGAATGCAGTGTTTCAGGGGCGGAATAAAGGACTGAGCCGAGTCCATGTCTATCTCATCATTGACAACCTCGTAAACTGCCGCTATGACTAGCGCATTGTAAAACCCGACATCTTCCCGACTAATTGTCCGCCGCTCATTGGGGCCTGATTTCTGGTTAACATGGCGTGAGGGATTCTCACTCCGGAATGAGTCACCAACTTGCGAATCTCATCAGCATGTCCGGCTGCGACATTAGACCTTGTGTGCTGTTGAAGCCCCGGGTAAAGGAGAAAGATCTCGATGGATGTTAGTGGCCGTGTAGGCTGCCAAGCCTACGGGATTTCCCCTTTTGTATTTTGCTTATTCGCCGCCTTTAGATTTCTCAGTAGAATAGAGATGGGCTATAGGAGTGGCACAACTAGATATAAGGGGAGAGAGAGTTCACTGAGAAACTGAGAATCTTGCACCGGGCCAACGTTCACCTCTATAAAGACCCCCAAACTTTGGACTATATCTCTGTAGCTCTAGCCATCATACTCAACGGAATCATTTATAACAAGGTTGGAATTAATAGACAAAAGCCTTGTGAAGTGACACTCAAGCTGAACCGTAGAACTTTTAAATGTTCGATTGCAGCGAGGAAGGGTCTTCGTGAACTTACCGCAATCTTCGACCGCTTTACCATGAGGGTGATATATTCGTTGACACACTATTTTCGGGCGACCGAAGCTGCAGAAAACTCTGCCATTCAAAACTGAATACACTAGGCCAATTTGCATAGGATTAGACGGCACAGCAGGGCGTACTGCAGTGGGTCTAAAGCAGGTCCTATAGAGGGCATATGGGGCCGGGGGCCAACTGGGCAAACGAGACACTTCCTACAACTATGGATGGAGTCTAGAAGAGAAAGACTTTGGTCCAGGATCACATCTAACGGGGCGGGCACGAAAAGAAATCAGTAAATCAATAAATCCTATAAACAAACCCAAGTGATATAAACCCCAGAGATTCCTCTATGTCCAGGAACACCATGAACCCTTGTGGACGAAGTCCTTCACATCCAACATGCGCCTTTTTATTTCCCGACTAATACTATGGGGCATCTATTCCTTGCTCATCCCTCACAGCTCCTCTCGTCCAATCTCCGATGAACCGTCACTCGCTCCACAAAATTCCTCTTTCGATCACTCGCCTTTGCTAGAACGTCGCACCCTCAAAAAACGAGCATACCCCCAATTGCCCTGTTATGACGAGGGGTTTCAAAACCCTAGACATGTTTCTTCACAGAAGGCCCGATTCCAATATGTCATGACGCGTAACGGACAACCCTCCGTATCGCTGCTACTCGTCAAACAAAAAAACCATGGAGCTGACGGCCAGGTCTGGGAAGCGAAGCTCGCTTACTATAACACACAAGATAATGCCTACCTGCAACTGCCCATCGGTCGAGACCTGGACGTGGGCGTCAAGCTCTCTCGTGGAGGGACCGCGATCGATCAGGCCAAACTTCAGGAACGAGTTACCAGTCCGTGGGTGATGCCGTTTCGTGAACAATTCTACTCCACCAACACCGACCAGTCGGTCCAGGTGATGGAACTCGGTATTTATGATATGTTTGATGGGATGAATGAGGGGTTGATTAGGGAAACCTGCCCATGATCACCCTAGAGACAATGGGCGCCATGGGAGAGGTATTAAAGGAAGCCCATAGAGTCGATGTCATAAATCGAGACGTCAAGCCGGAAAATATTCTTTTCATGAGAAACGGCTTCAGATACATGATTGATTGGGACCATGCCCGATATGTGCCTGGGCATTGGGATGGTACTGGATGGGTGGGCAAGGGCATTTGCCATGATTTCAGTGGTGGGACACCGACTTATAAGGGTCCAGGTAGGTTTCTGTTTCGGTCTATCCATGCTATTTCCCTTTCTATGGACCAGTGCTCATATCTAGCCTTTAGAGTGGAAGAATCGTGAACCATATGACGGCCCGAAAAATGATGTTTTTGCATGGACCATGACATGGCTGTGGGCCGATCAACGGAGCGAGATGACGAACATGTTGCAGGACAGCATTGCTCGCAGGCTACATCAGCCTAGATCCGGTGCCGTCGCACCTGGCCTCACCTACGACGCTACCAACGAATTATTAGGCAACAGATTTCCAGGGATGCGACCGGAGAAGGTACAGTTGATGGCAAGAGGCTTGTGCAAACAGGACGAGCGCTGGACCATGGGACAAATGTTGTATTGGTACAAGAAAATCCCCCATTATTAAAGGGTGGGAGAAATAATTCCAGTGCCCATGAGGATGTCCTCTTCCATGAGGATTCCTTACTGACGCTCAATCAAGTCAAGCCGCCCTTGAAATTCATGTAGCTGAGGCATCATTGTCTATATCCAACCTCCCCCTCCTTCTTGAACGTTGATCAGATCCCTGTGAATTCAATGGGACGGATTTTGTTTGGTTTTAGTTTTAGTTTTAGTTTTAGTTTTTTTTTTAGTTTTATTTTTTTTCCTCACTGTGATGACATGGAAATGCAGATGGTCGGAGCCGCTGCCTTTTAGAGCTAAATATCCTCATACTTTGTCCGTGTCCGATAACCGGATATCCATGGATTAGGAGCATGCACAGCACAGCTTAGATCCTACCTAGTCAAGGAACGAAAGCAAAGTTGAGTAAACAAACAAGTCTCCAAATGAAGTGCCAAAATACTACCTAAGGCCGTGGTATGGATTACAAGAATAGCGCTATAGTTCCCATCAAAACTACCTGGGATCAATTGAGAAAAGGGGTAGGGGAAAAAAAGAAACGCCTGACAAGAGTTTTGGGAGAGGAAAAAAAGAATTAAAGGCAGGAACAGAAGGAGATTCGTGACCGTGGCATCAATGGAAATCCAAGCCGCCAAATATTCAGGGGGAAAAGCACAACGGATGTAAGGAGAATGGGTGAGGCGGGGAAGAGAGGCAGTGAAGTATAGATAAAGGTCCCAAATAGAGAAACAACCGCTGGACCTCATTGCTCGACGTGCAACGGTTCATCCACAAGCTCCGCTGCACTACCGGCAAAAGATGGTTCGTCCGGACTCGCCTGATGAATGTGGTCATGTGCGCGGTGCTGTGGTACGTAGCCCATGCTTGAAGGACGTTCGGCGCGTCTACCATCTTTCCCTGTTTTGTGGCTCGAGGTCGCCGACCCAGAGGTGGAGGCCACAGAAAGCCCCCGTTCTCGTGAAGGTGAGCTACTGCCGCTAAAGGGCAAGCGTGCAGTGGCCGGGGACTCAGGCCGCAGGTGTCCCGGGTCAGAAACATCTTGGCCGCCTTGGGTCTGGGGCAAAGTGGTCTCGATGACAGCCGGAATAGGCTGCGTGGCCTCATCTCCGTCCAGTGAGGTCTGAGTACGCCGTGATCCCATGCGACTGGGTAGCTCGATGCTATCCACCGAATTCACTTGCGGTAGGACCGGCGCGGGCAGCTCGCCAGATTGTCGGGGATCATGGTCACCGTCGGAGTCTTGGAAAGGCATCTCCCCAGCGGAGACATTGCGAGAGTGCCCGCCGGCCATCCCATCGTCGGGGTCATCTTGGTACGGCTCGTGGAAGTCGCCCCTTCTCGCATACATGCCAGGAGGGGGCGCTCGAGCGCTTCGGACCACTTCAAACCCTTTGCCTTTGTCCTTGGTCTTGCCTTGGAAGAAATTCCGAAACCATCCAGTCGCAGAAGACACCGGGCCTGTGGGGTCGGCGGGGCCGGTCTTCAACTTGCGGGTGCCAGTATGCGAGAGAGGCGGGCCACGGACACGATAATAGAAGTCAACCTCACGCACGGCATAATCCTTCTGGGACTGTCGAGAGTCATCCAATTCCATGTCGTCCTTGGGGGCTGGCAGATACGCCGGGACAGGGGTTGCCCGACCGGACATTGGCCCGCTATCTCCCACGTTATCTTCCACATCGGCTGCTCGAGTTGGATTAAAAAAGCTCCTCGAATTCCGTTTTCCTTTGTCAGAAGATATGCTCGCCTGGGGCGTCCTCCGTCCAGGTCTCGGGGGCGATAATAGGGATCCCGGGCATGCATGCCAATGACTGTGCCACTGCTGGGTGAACCGGGTCCGGGATAGCTGGTTTGGGTCGGCGTGTACAGTCCACC
This sequence comes from Penicillium alfredii, assembly GCF_028826965.1. NCBI lineage: Eukaryota > Fungi > Ascomycota > Eurotiomycetes > Eurotiales > Aspergillaceae > Penicillium > Penicillium alfredii. The sequence goes on from NW_026622704.1 coordinate 2,879,348, forward strand.
GCTGGCGGCACGGCTGTGCGAGCCACCGCCATGTGAACTGGCGTAATCCAGAATCCCGCTCGCTCGGCCCTCGCTAGCGGTTGCACGATTCAGAAGCAGGGCCGAGCTCCCTGACAGACTCCGAGGACGTGAGCCGTCTAACTGAGAAGACACACGCCCGTCGGTATGTACAAGCATAGCCGCTTCGGAGCCTAAGCTTTGCCGGGTGAGGTCACGTTGCGGCTCGCGCCTTGACAGCTGGCGCATTCCGAATACCTTCGACAAGCCACCACGTGTGGCCCCACCAGCACCTGCGAGTCTTGCTAAGACTTCGATTAACGTCTGCAGCGCGTTCAGGAAAAACCCGAATATGAGAACCAGCGCGTGCAGGATGAGGATGACATATCCAATCCACCCCCGTGCAGCGTCTGAGACTGTCAATGAGGGAACAAACACCACGCTCAGAAGAATGGTAAGGAACCGCACGAAGGAAAACAAGCAATGGTATAAATTCATCGAGGTGGGTGCAGGGAAGGGTCGGAAAGCCACGATTGAGAGCACTGAGACGACTTCGCATATGGCGAGCAATACAATCTGCGCAATCCCCGAAGGCTGTAAAGCGCCAATGGCGACTCCGCGGGCGAACGTCAAGAAGATAGGGACGATGGCAAACGCTGCCGCATCGTCACAAAACGTGTTATAGAGCGGACCGTACAGGAGCACTGTGGGTAGGTCGTCAAATAGATGAGACCTGGGTCGGGTAGACACAAGGACGCGGATTGCCCAGAGCGAAAAGCAGATCAAGATGATGATCATCACCGCCGCCAAGGCAACGCTGTAGGCTGGGGAGCGTCCGGTAATGACGAGCTGGAAGAAAGAAAGGGAGATGATTGGAAGGAGCAAGTAATTGAAAACGATGCGGATGATGTTCCCCACGGTAAAGGGAATGTTTTTGGCGCGCAGATCTTGTTCAGGGATATTGGTCAATTCTCGATGGACCCAGCGTCCTGCGAATCCGAGCTGGATCAGCAGTGTGACGACGACCACGATGACCAAAAGCCACACCATCATGCCCGGCCAAATATCTTGAGTGGTGGCCATCCCCACCAGCTGATTCAATCGGTCCAGACCATACGTCCCATTCACGGTGTAGACACCATCAACGACCGGGTTATGGCCATCGCTCGAGCTGACAAGGCTTTGATTGAACATCAGAGCTGACCAAGCCCCTTGGCTTACGGCGGGCTGATAGTAACCGGGGTAGTCCAGCGACAAGGCCCCAGTCAACACCACATATTGTAGGTACTGGAGACAATCTGCAAATCCAGGAGTAACCAGGCGGAGAACATCTTCGTCGCGGCCATAGTTACTCGTCCATCGAAACAAATCCGTAGTGCCCCAGGGGCTGTATATGGCGGCAGAGATGGTGGCAATTCCCACTAGCAACAAGATGACCAACGGCACATAGGCCAACCCATTTTTCCGTGGTTTTCCGAGGTCGGGTGTGATCTGTACCGAAATACAGCCCAAATCTACTGCTGAGGCATCACCGGATCGGATCGTAAGCGTTGGCGAGATGGTCGAAAAGCGGTATGTCGAGATCATGTCATGTTGAACAGAGAAGGCATTCAAGGTGTCGAGGTCACTCCTGAAGATAAAGGGACATCAATTAGGCGGGGTTTAGGTAACTCAGCAAAAGTGCAATTCTCACAGATTGTACTTGAAGACCGGGCCCATCGGACACTCGCCGTGTGCGAGAGTGTCACAAAACCGGGAAGCATCGCGAAAAGGTGCGAAATTCAACACATTGAACGATGTCAGCAGGGTGCTAAACTTGTTGTTGGAGTTGCTCAGGTCCACAATCTTTCCAACGGTCTGATTGGGATTGTTCCACTGTGCATCATCCGGGGGTGGGTAGTTCGAGCGACGATCGGCAGTCCCAGAGACGTTCCCATAAACAGTCACATTCAGCGGATGGAGAGGATCAGCGAGGTCGAAGTGGACAGACACGTCGAGCGGAATGAATTGGAGCTGTAAAGGATTCGAGTCACGGATGGTCTGGCTCAGGCAATTGTCAAAATCCAACAGGACCGCGACGGCCGGCGATATCCACGAGATCATCCACACGACGGCGATCCACGAAATCCATGGCCGAGACCACCGCCGTTTGGACGTATCCCGCCATCGCCGACCTTGAGACACGCCTATTCCTCCGCGTCGTAGACACCTAGCTGTTGGCCGTTGACCGGAATCACTCGATGGCTCCTGGGTCCCCGCGTAACACATGCCGTCTGGGTTGGGCATCCGGGATGACCTCCTGGGGGAGGTCAACCCCCGGGGTATGTGATCGAATCCACGTTGCGTTGACAATATGTCGGGTATGCCAGGATCTTGCGGGTAACACACCTCAGGGTCGAGGATACAATTTGCAGGAGTCCGACCGGGGGGAAGAGTGCGCGTCAAGGGATGCGGGATGTGTAAAGGTTCAAGGTTGGCTGCCTAGAGGGAGGAACGCAAGCCACTGGGTCAGGAGCAGGGCATCCCGAGAACAAACCGCAGCGCGGAAAGAAGATCAAACCAGAAAGCTTTGAATTGAAGAAGTGGAAGAAAGAAGAATCAAATAAAACAGAAAAGAAAGAAAAGAAAAGAAAAGAAAAGCAAGAGAGACTCGGGGAGTTCTATGTCGGGGCGGAGATTTGGCGGCTGACTACGTGGGCATCGCTCGATCTACACTCAGCTGAACCCCTTCTCTCTCTCTCTCTCTTTCTTTCCTTCTCTTCCCCCAAGCAATTGATTCCTCTTGAATTCTATTCTATTTGTTTTGCAGCAAGCTGACATGCCCAGTTCTATTGTCTCACTGATCTGTGGACATCACGCATTTCTTTCTATTCCTGTGTGCGATCGGCTGCAGATGAGACATGGCGGCATGGCAAAAATAAGATGATCGACTCCCAGATGCACCGTGTGGGTACTGTTGATGTCTCAGGGACCACACAAAGCAGCTAGATTATTCTTGACACTGCCACCTTGGCTGGTAGCAGATGGGAAACTGAGGTCGATACAATTCCTCGCTTTCGCTCCAGACGTTCACCAGTCCAAGTCACTCGACGCAGACCATCTCAAGGCCAAAGAACTTCCTTGGCCTGTCATGATTCTGCCCCAGGCTCTACCAAATTTTGGTTGAGTTGAAAGAAATCTCGACAGAAGACACTCCCTCCACTCGAAGGTGGTGTGCACGGAGAATAGAGAATGGCATCCCCCCAGCAGTTGGCATCCTCAGCTCAGCCGATCTCGGGCATCTCGAAGCGGCAGGATGCACACAAACGCAACCCTTATGTTCGTTGAAGAGAACAAAGAAAGGCCTATGCCTAATTCAAGTCGCTAATCTGCTCATACCCGCAACCGTTCCCCTCCCGCGTCTCCCTTGCCTCGACAGCGTGCAATCCATGTGCCAATCCCAGCCGGTACCCGCCGAGGATCGCATCCATTTCCCTGAGTTTGCGAGCTTTCCCTCGAAATATCTGACATGGTAGACACCTAGTGACTTTTCCCATGTTGATTTCTTAGCTATCATCAAATGACACTATTTCTACCCATCATTATCTATTGCACCAACTAGAGCCAATATGATTTGCGGGGTGACAGACGGCGCTAGTTGATCATTAAGCTTAAGCATGTTAAAATCAAAGTACACCAGGGCTGGTTATCATCGAGTAGCATGTTTATCTGTATACTCCCAAGGAAGCATTGACCTGGTTTCCGCTGGGTCTGAACCAAGCGTATAGATATATCTATTTCCTATCTCGTCTAGATTTTTCTCAGGGAACGTATTCCCTTGTGTATTCCCTTGACAGGGATGTCAATTCCAATTGACTCAATTCAATCCCAAGCAGCAAATCAGAGACGCGCGTTATAAAGCATGCATGCCGAGTGTACGATGGCGGGAGGACCAAAGGGGGAAGCCGGCAAAGGGCAAGTGAACACTGGATCAATGACTACATTGGAGGGTTCTTATATATAGGAAGGGTGGTTTTGAGAAGGAGAAGAAAGAAAGAAAGAAAGAAAGAAAGAAAAAAAGACCCTCAATCCTTTGAGAATCACAGTCATCTCGTACAGCCACAATGGCCATATCATAGCGCTGATCCCAACTCCATCTCCGACCTCGTCAGCGGGACCCGCAGCCCCTCTATGGTCACTGGAACGGGTTTAGTTGGGTTTCACGCTGAGACTCGCGAGAACTGGGAGGCCTCAATATCAGAGTGTCAGAGAGTAGAGATCCCTCCGGTGTGTAGAAGGGAGAGATGTAGAGAGAGGAGGGAAGTGTGACTACTCTCAGAGTGATTGCCTTATCGCTCAGGCGTAATGAGGCAGTACTCCAAAGTGACTTGCACCACTTACGGATCCACTATGGTCACTTGTGGTATCTGCGGAGTAGTCTGATCCCCCCCCCTAACAATGATATGATGATAGTCACAAGTGGGCAAATGCATTCCTTTCTCTCCTTTTGATCCACCCAAGTATCACGGCTGCTGGTCCAGCTTTGTTGGCAACAGCTCATCTCCCGTACGTACATTGGATTCCCCTAATCCTCGCACTAATTCTACGCTTGACGATCTGCTCCACTAGACAAACGGAAGGCAATCGCCCTCGAGCTTGGACTTGGGCTAATGGGTTAATCCCCCTCTGTCTCCAGACTCTTTTTCTTTTTCTTTTTTCTTTTTCATTGAAATCCCAAGAGAACCAAGGATTTAGGGGGCATGCACGGGCGCTGCGACTCATCTTAAACGCCGCTCCTTCGCTCCTTGCCTTTTTCGTTTCTCTTGGGGAGATCTGGAAATCAACTCCTTCCTTGTCACCCTTTCACCGCGTCGAGGTTCTGGTCGAAATCCCCCTTCCCCCCCCCCGCTATCATTCGATCCCGCAACACTACCTAGGTATACTCTGATCAGAGTAATCGAAGCCCCTGTCGATCTTTGTTTCTTGCGACTCTGATAACACACACGCACACATACCTTGGGGAGGGGGATTACCGTTAGATGAGGACTGGCCTCCTTGTCTGTGCATGAAATTGGGGTCGAAGCGTGTGATGTTGACAGGACCTCCCCAGCCTTTTTCAGTACCATCCCGATTTCCGTCATGCCTGCCGATGACCCGTTTGCGTTTTTGGCTGCCGAGCAGCCCAAGTCGGTCAAAAAGCCCCATTGGAGGGACAAGCTGTTCTCGAAAGACAAGGGTAGTCGGTCGACCCCCGACCGACAGATTGAAGACTTTCTCTCCTCATCCCGTCAGCTCCCCGACGACCTCCCCGCGCTCACGGCGGACCCGAGAGGGGTTCCTCCACAACACGTTTCTTCCCACCGTCTCCCTTCCTCCCAGGACGTCTCCGGCGTTCCCCCGCCACCCCCTCCCAAATCGTCAAACGAGAACTATGCCGCCTTCAATTTTTCCGATCAGCCCCCTCGAAAACCCCGCACTCGCAAGGGTCTTCGGGTTGGCTTCTTGGATCAACAACCCGAGTTGATTGGGGAAGGAGGCGATGAGGCAGAGACCCCAACAATTGAGATCGCGTGGTCTCGTCAGCGATCGCGCAGTCGGGGGGTGCCTACCCCGGCAGCGCGTCCGCACCCTCGCCTGACCCATCACGATCCCCGCTGCCAACACTCCGAGTCAACACCTCGCTGGTCGATGGTGATGGGCGAACCCAACGGACAGGCGCCGCTCAGGGTCCGCGGGATGGGGACTGGCAGCCGCCGTTGATCCAGAATTCTCAAGATGCGGGGCTTCTGCAAACCTTGCCCACGAGTGAAAGCGGCTCGCGGCTCTCGTTTCGCGGCTCCCCCGAGTCGAGCTCGTTCGCACAACGTGTTCGAAGCCAAATGCAAGCAGAAGAAGGACGTGCCTTGCAGCATGGGTATGAGGACGATGTCCCGTCTCCTCCCTACGAAGACGAGGACCTTTCGAGCCCCGAGCCACCCTTGGAAAGTCCCATCGAGTCGGTCTACGAGACTCCCCCAATTTCCATCACATCCAATGCGCCATCGGTCAAGTCCATCGTCCACTCGATTCGTCACCCCTCGAGTCAAGCCGTACACCGCACCCAGGCCAGTCTCAGCCCAGTTGACCCGCGAATACCTCCCGGTCTCACGCCTGGCAGTTCCAACAAGCTTTCTCCGGCCCCCAAAGTCCCGACCCATGAGCCGCAACCGCTTAGCCAGGCACTGCCTCCATCAAGTCGAGAGCCGTCGCGCAGCCCTCAGCCACCCAAATTTTCTTTGCGGTCGGTTGCCAATCAGCTGGGTGATGGTGCATTTACGGAGTTCAGGGACTACATCGCGCGCTATGATAGTCTCCTTCGACTCGCAGCCGAGAGCGTTAAGCCTTTAATGGAAACCACCCTGACGGAATGGATCCGGGCTGCGGTATGGTGGTTCCTGCGAGGCAAGACCCGCTTGGAAACATATGCTCGCACCCGCTCGTCGTGTCCGCCCGGCTACGCCAATCAAGCCGTCATCGATTTGGGGAAAGCGCTTTGGATCAATGAAAATATTGTGCCGAATCATTATGAGCTATCCCGCTACGGTTCCATGAGCTTAGATGCGCTGCTGGCAGTTGCAAGCACCACCGGTGATAAAGAGATGTCTGACCTCCTGGGTTTGCACCAGACAATCCTCAACCATCTGCGGTCGTTATCCATGTCGATCAAGCGAAACAACATTCTGGCCATGATTGTGTCCGGAGATGGCTCTCCCAGTCACATCGACACGGCTATATGGTTGCGATACCCTTTCTTTGCGCCAGACGTGTCCGCAGTCTTGTCTGGTGCTGCAACGAGATCGATGTTGGTCGAGAGAACGGGCAAGGGGCCAAATATGGTACAGATGATGCCCCTTGGAGATACATCCCGGTATTTCAGCTACGGAAGCATGTTTGTGCAAGTATGCGTAAGCTCCAGCGATGACGAGGGCCAACAATACGCCATGCCTTGTGCATTGTCCATCGTTCGAGAACGTGCCGATTGGTATGTGTTTGCGGCCATCACAAGCCAGAGTCAGCTCGTCAACATCATGGTTCAATGCGACCGCAAGCAGGGACCGACGTGGGATGATGTAGAATGGCAAGTCCGGACCAATTCAATGCGAGTAAAGCTTCCTCGAGGGTTTGAATTAGATGTCATGTTCAAAGAAGATGATTTCAAAACGCTGTGGAACATTGTCAAATACACCCAGAAGTCTGAAGCGAGTCTTCAACCCGAGGCTGGCGAAACGGTGATCTTTGAAAACACCCTGAAGGTCTTCCATTACATGGACCCGGGCACGCCCAAGGCTTTCCCCTCCGAGCCACTGGAGCGTTGTCGAATTCGCTTGTTTGAGCGATCCATCACCGTGACGGAGGGCACAGGAACCCGAAGCATGCACCAAGGTTTTCGACTCACCGTGTTGACGAGTCCCAAGGTGAAGACATTGAGCAACGTGCGTCATATTCTGGGCCGTGGCTCGCCCATTGTGTTTGGTCTCCTGCGGGGAGAGGACGGCGCTCCTGCTCTCCTGCTCAAAGTCACTGAGGATGGGCGCACGCGGTCGATGTTGATGACGTTCCATACGGTCGAGGAGCGTACCCAGATGCATTCTGTGCTGTTGGCCATGGTGCCTCGGGAGGGAGAGGTCAAAACTCCAGAAGCCCCTCTTCGGTCGTACTCCATCGAACAGCCGACGGACCCAGGTAGCGGCCGACCCGCGGTCACCCATGTTCAGTTCCCCGCGGGCAATGTATCCGTGATCGATCAAGAACATGCTTTTGTGGATCATGGCTATGGTCCCACAATTCTATCGGAAACCTTGAGGGCTTTCGTTGCTACAGAATGGGGCTCTGTTACGGATCGCATCAACTTAGGTAGGTCATTGCTAAAACGGATCTTGGAGTGCATACTAAGCCCCGTGTGTACCAGGGCCTGGGGAATTGAAGTTAGGCTTGGATGTCAATCGGAAAACCGGCATGAGTTTGTATCGCCCCGCACAACAAGACCTGACTGCTTCGCTGGCGGACAACCTCATTCGCCCGGAAATGTCCGAGCAGTTTGCCGCGTTTCTTGAGAAGGTCACAGCGAAACCAATGGTTCGCCGGTTCGACTTTGCATCAGTGCAGGGTAGGTCTCTGAACGCTTCCCTTTGTCGTCGTCACTAAGATTGTTTTAGATCTGCATGCTTTTGAAACAGCGGTTACTGGATTTCGGGTCCTATATGATGGGTGAGTAATTCCTTCTTTTCTTTCACATTGGCTTTTTTCAATGGGGTTCATCTTCTGGTGCTAACGGGTTAGGATTGCCTCATCCTTCACTATATCCCGCCGTCGAATGGTGGTCCCAATCTACAAGAAATGGGAGGCCAGTTCGGCTCGAATCCAGATTGTTCGACAAGAGGGAGTCACCCAATTGCTCGCCTTCTTCGCGGATTTCCATCATGGCACCTGCATGAATTTCGTCCTCAAGGGCACCGACCATTTAGAGTCGTTTGGCCGGTCCAGCAAATTTGGTATTAGGATTGTGGATGCCAAATTTGCGCTTCCGAAGAAGGATGATGACCCGGCGTCTGATTTTGTGTGCTTGGATATGCCTGAGTATCCCATCGAACATGATGATATCACCATTACATTCGACACGGAAGCTGGTGAGTTTCTATTTTCAATGCCCCCTTGTATATGGCCCCGAGCTAATCAATTCCCATAGAACGCGCCAATTTTAAGGCGGCAGTGCCTGGATCGGTGCGGGAGCCGTCTCGGATGGGATCGCTGCGTCGATGATAAAGGTTCCCGCACACGTGACTTTCCGTGGTCGCATCCCCTCTTTGCCCCGCGACATCCGCGCCTTTGCTGTATTATACCTCGCACTTCGAATGATTTTGCCTGTGCATACAATTGAAGCCCTACATAGCATATTTTACCATGTCGCATTCTAGCGAAGCCATTGGCGCCTCGACGCGCTCCCTGCACGCCGACGATGTGCTGAATGTTGTGACCGATGTGGCCCCTCCGATGCACCTGTCCACCACGTTCCGCTACCCCGATGACCCGGCCGAGCTCATCCCGGTCGCAGATTTGACCAACGTATGCGCCCCATTCTCACTTTATCCCAGCGTTGTCTGATCATGACCACGGCCTGTAGTCCCCAACCTCCCACATCTACTCCCGGCTCTCGGCTCCCAACCCGACACGCTTCGAAACCATCCTTTCCTCCTTACTGAATGGCACGGCGATCAGCTACTCGTCCGGGTTGTCTGCATTGCATGCCGCCCTCACACTCCTTAACCCGCGCCGTATTTCCATCGGCGATGGGTATCATGGCTGTCACGGCGTGATCGCGCTATTTAGCCGCCTGACGGGACTTAAAAAACTGGAATTGAATTGCGTCGCCGACCAGCTCGAAGCAGGCGATGTCATTCTTCTCGAGACCCCCATCAACCCGAAAGGCCTCGCCTTCAACATCGCCGCCTACGCCGAAAAGGCGCACTCGCGAGGCGCGCACTTGATCGTGGACAGCACGTTCGCGCCACCCGGGCTGCAGGACCCATTCCAGTTCGGCGCCGATCTGGTCATGCACTCTGGGTCTAAATACCTTGGCGGCCACAGCGACGTGCTCTGTGGGGTGCTTGCGACGCAACGCGAAGACTGGGCCGGTCAGTTGCGGCAAGACCGGCTGTATTTGGGTAGTGTGATGGGGAACATGGAGGGCTGGTTGGCGGTGCGCAGTCTGCGCACGCTCGAGGTGCGCGTGCAGCGGCAGAGTGAGAACGCTACTCGTCTGGTCTCCTGGCTCGATTCTGCACTGCGCGCCCCGCATCCGGCCGTCGGCGGCGACGAGGCTGCTGTGCAAGCCGTGCTGGCCGAAGTCTTCCACGCGAGCCTGCAACGCGTCGATGGCGACTGGCTCCAAAAACAGATGCCGCACGGGTTCGGGCCCGTGTTTTCGATTTCTATGAAGGAGGAGCGCTTCGCGCGGGCGCTGCCCAGCAACCTGCATTTCTTCCAGCATGCCACGAGTCTCGGGGGCGTGGAGACTCTGATCGAGTGGCGGACCATGTCCGATGCCACGGTCGATCGCCGGCTCTTGCGGGTGAGTGTCGGCTTGGAGAATTGGGAAGACCTCCGGGCAGATCTCATCCGTGCGTTTCGGGCGCTGGTGTAAATATCTGAGTGGAGAAGATTCCATGGGTAGATAGAGTATCATTCTTGGATGCTTGCTCGGAGGTAGAACGTACAAATACCAGTCCACTCCTGCGAGACAAGTGTGTTGACCTGTACAAATCCCTTGGAATCCTTAATGGCTTCATTGAATAGTAAATCACCATTGAATTCCCCAGGAATCACCAAGTGTCAAGAGGGTTTCCCGATGGCCCCGCAGTGGTGACCCGCCCATCGATCGCCTCCCTTTACTTTTGTCTTCTCCCAGTAGACAATCAACCACAACCACAATACTCATTGGGCTTGCTCTTTCTCTCTCATAGAATGGCTTCCATTCCCACCCCACAAGAAACACAACAATCAGGCACTTTCACAATCCACTACTTCGCCTCCGCCGCCCAATACACCACCAAAGACAGCGAGCGTCTGCCCGCCCCGCTGCCTCTCGCACGCCTCTTCGCGCTGCTGGAATCCCGGTATCCTGGGATACAGGAGAAAGTGCTGTGCAGCTGTGGGGTCAGTGTCGAGGGCGAGTATGTTGATGTTGGGGATGACGCGGATGCGCGAAGGGAGATTCACGTTGGCGAAGAGGTTGCGGTTATTCCGCCGGTGAGCTCGGGGTAAATGTTGAGAGGATGGTGTTGTTTGGAATGGAGTTACTATATATTCTTTTCCTTTCTTTTCTTTTCTTTTCTTTTCTCTTCTTTGTTTTATGCTGTGGACTCCGGTTGAAATGCCATGATTAACTAGTCTGCAAACGAGATGAGATGAAACAGAAGCAAGATCAAAGAAATAAATAACACAATAACCCCAGAATAAACTGCATGTCTTCTATCTTCCAGATTATATTCTGCATTCCCTGGCTTTCTTTTCTTTCCAACCCCCCTACTCTGTGCTCTTCGCATTGGCATTGGCCTTCTTCTGGCGCCACAGACAGACACTACAGAGAGCTGAGAAGAAGAACAGGATACTGTAGATTCCAGGTGTCAGCATGTAATTTACTTTTTTCCAGCAAATAAAAAAAAAAAAAAAAACCCACCACAATGCAATACTCAGACCCCAAATCGCTTTCGTCTCTAAACAAATAGGTTTCGACGCCCCGATCCACGACGTATAATCGATCTTGCCACTCAGCGTCGCCAAATAGCTCGACAGATGCGACGACAGCGCATACGCCGTCGAGTCCTTGTACCCCAGCTCGGCCAGCGCCGAGCACTTGAGGTAGGAGAGGGGCTTGCCGACGACAACAGCAACCACGATCAGGGCCACCAGCACCAGCAGGTCCATGGCGGCGCAGGCTAGGAACGGTAGGATGTCGTCGAGGAAGAGGATTGCGGTGATGAGGCAGTACATGACTGCGATGCAGGTCTAGATTGTAGTGAGATGGTTAGCGGGATTGTCCTTTGGAGACCAACGCATGCTATATATAGTATATAGTATATTTCATGGGGTGTAGGATGCAATTTTTACCACGCTGATGGTGCCGATTAGCACGTTCGGTGGCGTTGCGTTGTTATTTACGATCGAGGAGATGAACTTGGCGGTCATGCCGATGATAGCAATCAGGGAGCAGGCCTCGAAGACTCGGGCAATTTGAAAGGTGGCGCCCAGTGCGCCATAACGGGCCATGATGGATGGTGGATGATGGATGTTGTATACTGCGGTAGGAATGGCGAGAAGTGTGGTTCGGTTTAGATGGATTAGGGTTGACAGATGCTGGGAATCAAAGGAGCGAAGGGGCTCAATATATATTGAGACGAAAGCAATTAAGAATGAATGAAAGTGTATAGAGACGAAAATTCAAATAAGATAATACTGGCGTGTTGAATCAAAGTGAGGTGGATCAACAATGCACGACGTCTTCACAGTCTTTATATAGCATCAACAAAGCCCGTCGCCACAAGGACCTACAAATAGCCCCAACAAGAGTCCAGACCAGACCAAATTAGCACACAAAGAAGATCTGGACTCGACCAACATATCTAAAGAGGCTTCCGGTGTCAGGAAATGTCTAGAGCCCCAACCGCCAGCAAATCGTAGCCCTAGATCGCGATCGCAGACGATCATCAATGACAGCTTCTCAGCACCAGAAGCCTAGCTTCAAAGCTCCGTAATGCAAGCAGGTCCACTCCAGCGCGTGGAACAAGAACCCTATGTCGTTCCGGACGTTTTTCAGCCACCCATTGCTCGGGCGTCTAGCGATCTGATGCAGGCGGTTACGCCGGCGCTTCACTTTTATTAGGATCCCAACCACCCACAACGCACCGTAGATCATGTTTCAGCTATAGACCCCGGGGCGCCAGGGTGCTTAATCCCCCGGGACTCGACCGGGGTGTTTCTGCAGGAGAAAAACCAGAAAATCAAAATAACCTTGCATCTCTCAACCCAAGCAGGCGGGTCTACAGAACAGCCACTGGGTTTTGTCCAAATGAAAGATCGATAAAAATACTCAACGGGCGGATCTCTTGTGATACATCAATTCCTAACCGCCTCGATTGTGTGCATATTATATGAGTGTAGGGGAAAATTAATTAAGGGTCTCCCGGCAACAGATCTAGACATCCCAGGCCCAACGATATCAACCCCCTGCTATATTACTCGAGTCTCCAGCCTCCGCTGGTCCGCTTCTGGAAGAACCCGTCAGGGTCATACCGGTGTCGCGCCTGGAGAGCCCGTTTCTTCGAGGCTGGGTGGATGCGACCCCAGTAATCCTGGCGGTAGTAGGCATCGTTCATGAACAAGGGCCGGTACACGTCTGGCAACAGGCCCTTGTCAATGTTCTTTTGAATCAAATTCCCCATGCCCTGGTACAGGTGCTGGTTGGCCTGGTCGATCTTGTCGTCGTCGATGGCTGAGGCATAGGAGAAGTCGAGCTCGATGATGATGTAGCTGGTGTCGGTGGGGATGGAGAGAAGATCCTGTGATTTGGATGTTAGCTGGCACGATCCTGCAAATACAACCAATTCATCCTGGGATTGCTCACGCCGCCTCGCTCCTTGGCCTTCCGCGTGAAGGTCTTGGGCACGGGCTGGAAGGCGATGGATCCCAGCACCCCGCTGACTTCCAGCACCGACTTGGTGACATTTCGCCAGTGGTCATAGTACCCTTGCAGCACGTCTGATCCAACGGTCTTGTTGGGAAGGGGAGTTGTCTCCGTGGCGATGGTGTAGCGTTGTCCACTGCCACGTAGTCAATATTATGATGTCCTGATACCAACAAGACATAGCGCACTGGAAATAACTCACTGCAGAATAAAGAAATCATTGTGTTTCAGCAGGTCGTAGTAGCTGTCCCACGTCTTCGTGGTTGAGGTGTGCTCGATTGCAGTGAACTCGTCAAACACTCCAGGGGGCGGCTCCGGGCCATCGTAGAAAAGAAACATGATCCAGAAATCAATGGCGATCCCATACTCCGATGTCAGAATAATCGCCGCCTTGTCATCCGGGTACTCGTCCACAAAGTTGCGAAGCGCCTTCAGTACCTGCGGCGTCTTGTCCGACGTGAACACATAGTTGCCGCCCCAGACCTTCTGGTCTTGCGGGTGTGTCTGCAGGGTGTAGGCTGTAACAACGCCGAAGTTGTTTCCGCCTCCCTTCAGAGCAGCGTAGAGATCTAACCAAAAGAGTTAGCTTTGACTATCGTCAAAGATTTTCTGGTTTGCTGCACTGACCAGTGTTGCTTTTAGCATTTGCATGGACGACAGTGCCGTTGGCCAGGACGACTTCAAAGTCCACCACGTTGTTAGCAGCCCAGCCGTACTGCGTACTCAGGAAACTCATTCCGCCTGCATCTGGTCAGGTCCAATCAGAAATTCTCAGCAGGTAGACACATACATCCAAGCATATATCCTCCAATGCCCACTCCTCCGAGTCGACCTCCAACAATAGTCCGTCCCGTCCCAGCCAAACCCTTCTGGGCCTCTTCCCATGAGAGACCCGGCCCGATCACCGCAGTTTGGTCTTTCTTGTGATAAAAGACCTGGTCGAGGTTCTTGGTAGAGACCAGCAACCCATCCTGGATACTGGCAAATCCGTTGTTAGGCATATGGCCACCAGACTTGACCGCAAACAAGGTCTCGACTTTGTGCAGCTCGGTGATGATCTGCGACATTTCCGATGCACTGGACGGCGCTGCAATGCATGTGGGCTTGAGATCGCCGCACGCCGCCGACCAGTACTTGGTCAAATCCTTGGAATAGTCCGGCGACATTGGATATTCGACGTCGATTCCCCCGGCTTTCAAGGTCGAGCAAATATCCGCCACTGCTTGCGGAGCAAGGACAGCGACACATAGCGCAAGACCGCGCCACACACCATTGGGAAACATTTTGTTTTTTTTTCAAAAAAAAAAAGAAAGAGACGAAAGAGTGACAACAATAATGAAAGATATATACAAATGAAGTGGTGATTATCAAAGAAAGGGAGTGTGCATCAAAGACTGACCAAATTGGGGTTTGGGGATTCGAAGCACACGAGAAAAAAAAGGATGGGCTGTCTTGAACCATCCATATATAATAACTTCTGACATCGTTCGGAGGGTATTCGTCAAGTCACTGCCCACACCTCTCCTGGTGGAGCCGACAGAAGCGAGGCCAGGGTCAGCGAAGAAAATCCTCCGCAGGACGGGACGGCCAGTCTCCATTCCCGGTGGTGCGGGACCCATTCACATCGTCTGGGGACACGGGAAGCCTTGGCTCTCTGTTCTAGAGAAGCAGCGCGAATTAACTGCATTCGGGAACCCATCTCCCGTTCTCCGAAGGTGGAGTCACCAATGTATAGCTACTGGGAGGCAGATGGTAGTTGGCATGGAACTGCGCCAGCAAAAAACCCCGGAAATGGATATGCTTTAGGACATCGGAACCATGTTTTGTGGCTGTTGAGCCTGTAGTTGGAGTAGACTGCTGCATAGCCGAGAGGCCTCTCTTGCGCCGACCTGGGATTTAGGATGTACATACATACTGTATCGACTATGTATGTAGTATACACTAGATGTACACAGTCTCCATCGACACAGCAGATCTCAGCTAGGCAGTCGCCGCGATAGGATGAGGCGTCAGGCGTAAAGGCGTACAGTCTTGTCATCCGTGATGTGGGCCAAGTATAAGGAAACTGATCTTTGGCCCCGGGATTGACATGATCATCCGTGTGAGGGGAGCAATTGGAAGACCAGGGGTAACAATTAGCATGCTGCTAGACGCCATTAGAATGTCTGGATCAAGGGACCGAGCCCTCTGAGCTTCTTGTACCTTCTCTTTTTTAGTATCAATCCACCAGCCATATGCTTCCCGGCATTTGAACGTGCTGGCCACAAGTATAATGGGTGGCCGAATTTTGCAAAGAGAGGCCCAGCAAGTGAAACTTCCAGGATTGACAACACGCCCGGTGGGCACAGGATTGAGAATATGGAATTATTTAGACAGCACCGTTGTTGGTCCACGCTGGAACGTGTGGGGGTTAGACTCTGATCCCCTGAACGGTTCTTGGATGGAGTAATTAGCCCACGCTAGCTCCATCCAAGCTCGGGCCACAGCTCGGTTAGACCATCGAGGGAATGATAATCGCCTGTCAAGTTTTGGGATGCTGAGGTTTGGTGTTTGGTTTGCGCGATCGACAGGTCCATGGTGTGATTCGCATCGAAAGGATGCGATAGGCATCACATGAATTGCTGGCATCAGGTTGTCCTCCGAACCCACCGAAAGAGGGTGGGCCTGCCGAGGATGAGGATACGATGGAGAATACGCCGATACGACATGGCCACGATCATCACTTGTTTCGATAGCGATGCATGCGATCTTGTATAATCAAGGCCTCAAGGGTGGAACAACCTCGGGAAGCCGTGCGGGGGGCCTTGCTAGGTCGACTGTGCTGCGGGTTTCTCTTATTTCTTGTCCTTTTGTGAGGTGATACATGGCAGCAAATTGTTTTTGACATCGCGTGCAAGCACTTGCGTGGGTGTGTGGGTTATGGCATCGGCACATGAGTCAGTCCCCTGACAGGCACGAGGAACTGCTCCATCGATGGCACGCCATAATTCGGTATTTTGGTTGCCAGCTCGGTGACTATATGCTCCTTTAGCCCCTTGAGACCCTGCAAGAGGCCCAATGGATTGGTAAGTTGAAGTGTCTTGAAGGAATTGGAAGAGAACCTATCGAATTTTCGATCAACCGGAAATAACAGAGAGCCCACTGGCCACAAACGAGTCGCGATATAAATAGATTGAAGACCTATAGCGAAGCCTCGGATTAATGGATTTTCCGTTCCGGTCTGACAGGTTCAGTTGGCAGCGTGATATTATTATTCATATGCTACGTAGTAAAAAGAGACTCACAATATCACAAATGGCCAAGGTAGCGAAGTACAGTGAGTGTTCTGTTACTAACATCCGCAAGAATATACGGTTATTTGGCAGTGCCAGGTCTCCTCTAATCTCTCCCGGCCGCCTATCAAGTATCACGGAAGTAATGATAGATGCACTAGACGACCACCTCGCAGAAAAACCCAGTCTCTCTGTCGAGGAGATGGCTATCTTTCTATTTGACGAGTTCAATATATTGCCTTCGATATCTAGCATTAAACGTGCTCTATACCGGGTTAGGTAATCAAAAAGAAAGTATAGCATCGAGTAAGCGAACAAAACCCTTAGTTACGAGATTTTTATTACTATAAACTTTCAAAGTTCCATTCGTCTTAGTTAGTTTTTGTCGACGAGTCTGGATGCGATAAACGGGTAGGTTATAGGCGGACGGGTTGGTCTCTACTAGGCGTGACACTAATCTAGGCATCTAAATTTCATCGGGCTAGCGTTATCAGATACTATTAGTATATACGCAAGATGGCGTTGTTCTGTCTCGTATTTTTAAAGGTTCTACCGATACTTTATTCTTTGAATCTTTTATCGAGCAGCTTCTCCAGCGCTATAGCAGGTGGCCAGAGCCTAAATCCGTACTTGTGATAGATAATGCATCATTCCATCATTCCGACCGAATCAGGCAACTATGTTCAGATACAGGTGTTAAATTACTATATTTGCCGCCTTATTCGCCGGGATCTTAACCCCATCGAGGAATTCTTTGCCGAACTCAAGGCTCATATCAAGAAAGCTTGGCCAGCATATGAAGAGAATCTCGATCAGGGGTTTCATGTCTTCCTTCGGCGCTGTGTTCAATATATTGGTGCAAAAGAGGAAAGCGCCGAAGGCAATATAAGTGATCGCCTTACCAGAGCGGAATGTGCGCGACAAGCTCCTGAGGAATTTGTGTATGCAATACTTTTATAAATCCAACTATGCCAATTTATAGTGATGTTCGAAAGCAGATACAGTTATTGTCGAAATCGACTTGACCACTCTGCACTAAAACACTATTTTCTGGACCTATCGCCAAGGTCTTAGCGTGAATAAATTATTGGACATTGGACAAGCCGCATCAAATTGAGGCCCGCAGTCTTATGCCGCCATATAGTGCACATGTACAGCGGCCAAAACTTTTTATCATTCAATTGCTAAATCGTAGGATACAAGTTTAATTATTTTTTTTTACCCCTGTTGTTCTTTATTTTAATGCGGCTTGCTCAATAACAATTTCACGCTAAGACCTTGGCGGTGGGGCCCGAAAATAGTGATTGAGTATAGAATGGTCAAGCCAATTTCGAGAATGACTGTATAACTCCCCACTCTCATATATTCATTCCAAAGCCCTAGTGTTAGGTCATGTGATGTCTAATAAGGTAGAGAGGCCCATCAATCCCTGGTCTAGAACAAAACATTCTGATTTATGCACCCTTGTATTGTACGACAAACTCTCTAGATTCCCGTAGAATACCTTAAGAGTTGCCCTTGTAACCAAACAGACGGGTCCTAGCTCTCCCTCCTCCCCCCCACACTTGCTCTCCTGTTGCCTGTTGGATTTCCATCTGCTTCCTCTTTGTTGTACAGCAGCCTACACGACGGTAGGGGACTGTCCACATCAATAGCTGGCATAAACTGCCGGCCGACAGAACGAACGGAAATGTTGCCTACAAATATTGAGGCTTTACCTTGTTTACAGTGATCCCCAAAATCGCCTTGATCAGCATACACTGAGAGCTGATCATTTATTGAGCCGCCAGCATTTAATTGAGAGACTCGCCGAAAAAGCAGATTATATAGTAAATTGTTATTATACACCAAGAGACATCGTAAATCTTTGACTGTTGAATGGTAGTTTATTTTGTGAAATGCGAATTCTAATAGTAATGATGAGCGTGGTAGAAACACTAAAGCTTCATGGAAGCCATACCCTTCACATTTCGTCACGGCCACCTTCGGTTAGTGTGGCCAGCCCAATAATATAATTTATCTGCGCTAGGGTCTTGGCGATGGGTCCCGGGAAGAGTTCCTTAAGAATGTATTGGTCAAACCGATTTCGAGAATCACTGTACAAGGATGAATCCAGAGACTTCGCTTTCGTCAGTGCGGTCTGTAATTGTCCTAGCCGTAAGGAACTGACAAGCCCTAAACCTCGACAAATTCGGGCCTGCCCTGTAGCGAGGCAAGTTTCCACGTATGTGTACGCTCATTACTGTACAACTTTGGGCCTTCTGGCCTAAGATCCACGAACCCCCAATCCCAATGCTCAGCCTTCTCATCCCTCCTCGACAAAGTCACTTCTACAGGTTTAGGAGGCACAATGAACGTGAATGAAACATTCACCCAAGTCTTCAAGTAGTCATGCTTGGCGAACGCGTCCTTGGAGGATTTGTCGAGGCTGTCTATACCCAAATAGCGGGGGATGGTTTCCACAGAATTCGCCGAGATTTGATTGACTGAAGCTGAGATCGGGACGAAGACCGAGAGCTCATCCTCATCTCCGCGGTTAGGGACGATGTTAGAGCGGTTCGCTGGGCTTTGATGATATGGCCTCCAATATACGAGCTCTAAAGTTGCCTTCGTTTCTCCCTTGACTGAAACGCCCGGAGCACCGTGGATCCCCAAGGTGCGTTTAAGAAGGCGGGAGTCGACTGCTGCGTTTAGGTCTCTAGGCTTTCCCCCAGCACCTTCACCAAGCCCGAGACGACGCGCATGCTGGCCAGATAATCAAGGGCCTTCACCAGCTTGCTGGAAACCGCTCGGTGCTCCTCAATGGAGCTATTTGCCAGCAGATGGCCGATGCTGTTGATCCGGGCGTTGACCAGGTTGGTCGAAAAGGCTTTATCGAGACTGTTTGCCCATGCGTCGAACGCCTTTCGGTACTCTTCAGGGTCCGACGGTGGGTCGCTGAGGATGATGCCCGAGCCCGAGCTCCCGCCAGTCACCGTAGCCTGGGCCACACGCGTCTTGAGATAATTCGCGTATTCGTCAGATTTTTTCAGGCTCGCATCACCCTTGACCGAGCCAATCCCATTATATTCAGCGCTGACCTGAGCCTGGAAGCTCTCCTTCGACTTAGACTCGACCGAGCTATTCTCCACCTTCAGCTGGTATCGAGCCCCGAACGTGCATGAGTCAATGACATGAGTTCCCCAGTTGCGGAAGAACTGCACATATTCATTGTAAATTTCTTTTTTCACCTGCCACTCGGGAAGCCTCTTTGCGGCAGCTACAAACTCAGCGCTGACCATCTTGTCGGTGCCCTCGTGCCCCTCGAGGTCCAGGGTGAATGATGTGTGGTTCACACTGAGAATAGCATAGATTTTATTTACGCTCATGCTTCCGCTGTAACTGTACTGGGCAGATGCACTCGCAGAAAAACCGGCGTAGCTGCCACTGATTGAGGCTTCGGTGCCAAGCTCATAGGCCAACTCCGCACCTCTTGCGACCTTTAGCGAATTGGTGTGCGTCACGCGATGCCCTTGGCTTGATTTGGTGTTTTTAGGCAGCTTGTATATCTTTCCGTCGCCGAATTGTACCGGGTACGTTTCGGTCGATAGCTTGACCACGGTGCTTTTCTTTAAGTCCATGACATCAACGTGGAGGGGGTCATGTTCTATAATATGTATTCCAGGTGTCAGTGAAGCCATCCACGTGGTTGTCTATGGTAGGGAGGCCCTAGGCGACAGGATACAAGGTTGCGTATCCGCAAATTGGCCAAGAAAAGGAGGCCTTACCTCCAGGAAGCAGTGTGATGCTTTGACCAAGCAGGTTGACATCATTAAAGATCGGGGCATTGGTGGGGTCCATTGCGGTTAGATAGGGCGAAGGTCAAGACTTAAATAAGAAGGTTGTATAAGAGAAATTCACTAGGAAATCACAGAGAATCCGTTGTGTATGCCGATGATTTAGGGAATCCTCCAGATTTATACATTCCTCATGGACTGGTGTTACTCGCAGCCACTGAGGCCCTTCTCTTCCACCACCACCACGATGGCCTCGCCAACCTCGCCCGGGCCGTCCTCGACCATTTTGCACACCGCTAATGATTGGCAAAGTATCATAACATGCATCTGCGATAAAATCCCAGCTTGGCAGGCTTTTCCGACCTGACTTGAGGTATGACGGAGGTGGCGTTGAGCGATAGTACCTAAACGGGCTTTGCACGTCAGGAGATGACGGATAACGCATGCCTCAAGCCCCGCATGTTCAATAGCGAGCTAAGATTATGCTCGGATTTCGTCGACAAGCGAAGTACCAGCCAATCATCTAAGGTAAGATTTGATCTTCGAAGGTTTGGTTCCCGCAGTGGAACCAGATTTCAGCTACTCCGCCTCAGCTGAAAATGGATCGTCGGAATGATAGTCAAAATCTCAGGAAGCACTAGGGGAAGCTAGGGAGAGCAGAACTCTGAGGAAGGGAGCCGAAGAGAGAGAGAATCAAATTGTCTGTCTGTAAGGTCCGTAGGAGAGAAGAAGAGAAGCTATCTACTACCACCTACATGTGTGCTGTGGGCGGTCAGGGAGGCGGTGGAGAACTGCTGGCAGAACCCCAGTCCCAACAGTTGTGGATTAAGCATGCCAAATGTGGCTTAAGAATAGAAGTGAGCTACTTTTCCATAGATCTTCCACAGTAAAGACAACGAGGGACACTATTCCCGAAAAATTTGATACTTAAGATCTGCTGGCTTATTCTTTTTCTAGCGTGATCGTACCGCTTTGCTAATAAATAGCTGTGTCCTTTCAGTCGTCAACAACGTTGAAACCGAACTTATGGAGACCAATCGATACGTACCATATTGAGCATGACAGGCCGGGACATGGACGTAGGGAGATTAGCACCACAGAATTCGCAATTGGATCTTCCGGTGATATTGTTCTTATCACACTTAGGATATTTCATTTTCAACGAGTTTCGATATTTGTCGGTCCTAATGAAAGAGACAGAATTTTGTAACAGAGTTCAAAAAAAGGAATAATGAAGCTAGCCAAAAGACCTTCAATGTTTTTTCAAAGACTTGATAGGCAAAAAGGCTAACGAGCTTTCGGGTCTCTTTTATACCCAGGACCTTGAGAAATGTTTGTAAATTAGTGATCTGGTATCCTTCGAGGCGCGTAAGATGAAGGCGGGGAACCCTGTCAATTGGCGCTTCAGCAGGGCCTGAGCGGAGATAGATGGAGGCCGTGGGTGTCCCGCTGTGCTTTTTTGGTGAAATTATGCCACCGAGACACTGCTGTTGAGGATGACGCAATACGGGAGGACCGCACTATGGATTTCTACTTATTCGTCCCATGATAGTGTCACAAATCGACTTCTAGAGGAGGGTGACATCGACGTGAATATACCTAGAAGGAAATCAAGCTGCGACAACCCTTCTACTTCACTCCACCACCTGGCGATAAGGGTAGATACCACTACTCTGCGAAAGTTCCTGACCGTACCATCCTTCGACCCAAACATCTGCCCTAGCGCTCAATCTACGCCCCACCTAGCTATAAACAGAGTGAACACTGCTGTTGTACGGTTCCTCGTCAAGCACAGGAAAACAGAAATCAACGCCATACCCCCTCATCATGACTCGCCGCTTCACCTGGCATCTGAGAAGGGGGGATGCAATTACAGTGGAAATGTTGGTCCGCCAAACTGACCGGCTGCAGATCATTCAGCTAAACGGCTTGAATGAGGAGTCGGCACTGTCCGTGGCTATTCGTCAAGGAAGGCTGGAAGTCATACAAATCTTGCTCACGCATCGTATCGATCTCGATATCACAACCGGTGGGGCGATACGGCGCGTCAATTGGCCGCAAAATGAGGGGATATTACAATGGTGGAAAGGCTGCTCAGGGACCGAAAATACCTTGTAAACTACTGTTGAAGTTACTAAGAACCGCGACGTAAGGGAACTCATCACAGCGAAAATTAGACGAAAGGGCCACAGCAGCTATTCGCTCAGGTAAAGCAGCTCTAGCTATTGAAAAACAGAGGTAGATATAACTGCATCAGAAAGTCCATTTGGCTACTTGGCAAAGAAGAATGTACGCTGTATAATTTGCCATGATAGATGGAGTTTTCCGCATGAAGACTTCTGCCAGAGGTAAGACATGGAATTTATATCAGCGCTCTAAACTTTAGAGGCCAGAGTCATGGGCCTATATTCTATAACCACAAGGTGAATCAGCCGATGTCGATTGAAGAAGGATCGATTGAGAGTCAAAAGAAATATAAAAGAGGGCGTCGAACAGGAATACTCTTGTAGGTAATTCACTTTAATCCCGTAATTGTCGCGATTGGAGCTTCATCGTTCCCTATAATGTATACATCCTGCATGCGACCCCTGTCCTCCTGGCACAATGGCTTATTATTGCTCAGTTTTGATGAATTCTTTAAGTTTTGGCCAGCGGCGCAGGGGGTGTATTGATGCCCTAGGCATATAATTTAGCGCCGCTCGGTTCCTGCGACTATTTCCAGTTTGCTGCATGTAGATAGTTCTATCTACATACATCCATTATTCATTTCTCCACACCCACTCTCCTTCACTTCCTCAGAGTCACTATTCCGAGAGGAAGACCATGAAAACTTGGTATCCTTCTGAGCAGATGGTACCTTTTTTTCTCTTGATTTTGAACGGAAATCTTTATCGCTTGGAAAGTTCTTGGGCGAACTTGATGTTTTATTGTCTAAAAGGTGGGCTCGGGTAGACGTGTATGATCACACCACTATATGGCAGATCGTCCATAAAGTGACTTCATAAAGTGACGGAATTCGCTCCACTTTTGAAGATCTCTCGAAAATATAGAGATTAATTGTAAAAGGAATGCTCTATGGATTAAAGAATAGTGGGTATTCTTTTACTGTAAGAGTAAGTCAACCCGTCGGAAAACTAGGCCTATGATCGGCGGAGTTGCCAAAGCGCGAGAGAAGACAGTCTGTCGAAGACTATAGTGGTTGTTATTTATAGGAGTTCTGGGAAGCAGGACGGTCAACAGAGGAGCCGAAAATGGCTTCCCTCCTCCAAGGTGGTAGAGGGTGAGTGAGCATGGGGCCTTATGGCGACATCCGACGATCAAACAATGGCCGAGGGCATCACAGCCTCCAGAACCTTCTTGACCGTCTCGCGGGCCATCATGCGATCCAACCAATTCTTGAGATGAGGAAAGTTCGCCATGTCGTATCCATCCTCCGGCTGAATGATCTTCGTCAATGTCATCTGCCAGGATACCCAGGCCAGGTCTGCAAACGAGCACTTGCCGCCCACCAGCCACGGCCCATCGCCGCCCGGGGGCACCGGCTGCTTGGCCAAATAGCCATCCACCACTCCCGAGACGCGGTTCATCTCCTTGATGTACCGCTCCAGCGCGCTGGGGACCGGTTCTGGGTGGAACTTCTTGAACCAACACGCTTGTCCGTAATAGGGGCCCTGGCCGCTGGCCTGGAAAAACAGCCACTGCCGCGCATGCTGGGCGTCGTTGGTGTTCCGTGGGAAGCTAATGGTGTGCGCCATGTCGTACCGTTCGGTGAGGTACTCGATGATGGCGCCCGATTCCCACAGGGTGAGATCCGTGTTCGGATCGTAGATAGAGGGCAAACGGCCGTTCGGGTTGATCGCCAGATATTCCGGCTCCTTGACCTGCGAGAGCTGGATGGGCTTGAACTCGTACGGCAGCCCTAATTCTTCCAGAATAATAGCCACCCGCGGCGGGTTGGGGCCGCCCTGACCCCAAACTTTGATCGGCAGGAATTTGGACATGGTGAATCGCTGGCCGTCGTCCTTGGTGGGAAAACAGTGTGCTCTAGGCTGGAGATGTACAGATGAGAAACTTGGGGCTTGGGGCTTGGACTGAACTTTTATACCTTGCGCTTTCCGGGGTGGTATAAGGCCCCGGGGGAGGGGGAAGCTAGACTGGACTTTAGAGATTCTTTCATTACAAAGCTATTACTAATGAGTTCATCCTTGGCCATCGGTGTTCGGTGGATGAAAGGACCGACAGCGCAACTACGAACGGCAAAAAAAGGAAAGGGGATGTTACGAGTTGATGCTATAGGCGTTGCGTGGCCGGCCGTGTGACGTAAAGATACGGGTACGGAGGCTTACGCCAGCGCCAAGTTGACTGCCCCCACTAGACCGCGTCCCGGTAGCTAAGTTTCAGATCCCACAGGATGACAATAGGATAGATAGATCGAAGGGTTTATACGGGACGGCGTCATGGTGGATGGATTAGACTAGTGCTCGCAGATGGGATCTCGTGAGTTCCGGATACAGTTTACAGTTAGTTCCTTAGCAACATTAGGGGTTTTCTGCAACCTTCAAACGAACGAAAAAAAGATCTATGTCTAGGGATGGGGTCCGGATGCCCCGACGCTGTCATATTCGTGCCGATCACACTGTATCAACTTTCCCGCTCGTAGCCTGTCGCCCGATGGCTTCGTTTCCGACCGTCATCTTAAAGTCCGGAATTTCCGTGCTTCAGTGAGGTCATGGATTGGCGCCCACTTTCCAAGAGAGAGAGAAAGAAAAGGATACCGTTGTTAAAGCATTAGGTGGTTGCTGGGATCATGCCCTGACGATCGCGAGTAGTACCGTGTTACGCGTACCTAACTAGTCACGGTGAGTTAGTCCTTAAAGGTGATACTTCTCTTGGTAACTACGAGCCTCAAGTTTATCCTCAATCGTACTGATGCCATGCCCGGCTTTATATAGATAGATTCTATTAGGTATTTGCGAAGGTATGCTAGTTAAATATACGCTGAATAGGTTAGTACCGAAGTAGCTCTCTTATAGGATAATTATCATGAAAGTAAACTATAAATAAAACTAAAGATAGTATCTAAATAATGATATATAAATTAATTATAAAGAGTTAAATATATACGAGAAGGAGCACTTCTATATATCTAATCCTTTCTAATCCCTAATCTGCTAGGATAGATTCTCTAATCTATTCTATTAGATCGCCTATTCTATTAGGTTATATAATAAGGTAGTGCTAAAGTGGATTTATCAATTTTTTTGCTGTGGATGTATCAATTCCCGGAATCAGGACTGATTAGTAATCACTTGGCAGTAGGGAAGTATCTGGAAAGATATTGTAAGTCTTTGAGCCGTTGGTTCTGCCTAAATGAGCCGAAGATGCATAATTGTCCGTTTTGTGGAAACTGACAGTCACGAGGGTGTCGAATGCGTATTCAAGGACGAATTCCTTTATCTTGTTGAACATCTATGCGATCACGTGGTCACAGCTGCTCATTCCTTCGGCCCAATCGATCCGTGGTGCCGAAGTTTAGCCGTTTATAATAGAAGACCTCTATTATTGACTACGAGCTACAGTGCGAGAGAGAAATATGCTTTTGATAGTAGCCTTCTGCGGCATGTTTCCATTTCGGTCTGCCCTGATGGTTGTATCTTGTTATCGAGCAAATTCCAGTGTGTAATCCATCGTATCTTGCAGTATTCACTCACCACAAGCGAAGAAACATGTTAGAACATATAAGAAAAGAAGAAGCAAACTGCATAAGCTCCTGCGGCTTGCCGGTGGCTTCGGAGACAAGGATGACCGACCGAAAGATGATGCCTTATAGAAAAGGCGTCACATGCATCTTTCAACACTTTTGAGTACAGTGGGCAATGAGGCATTGAATTTTTTCTTTTTTTTTACTACCCCTTCTTTTAAAGCATATACCCCATTAAGACTTTCCTACTATGAAAAGACCTCAAGCCTATTTCATCGATCCTTTTCCATCTCTTATTGCCATATGTGAACTCCAATATAGCTCCACCTTAAATCTTACAGCAAGCCAGCCTGGTTCAAATTCCGAGCGATGCGCTCTTCAGGTCTCCCTTCCCCCATTGGCTGCATAGCCTTAGGCTTTGCGTAGTAGATATAGCAGATCTCAAAGATCAGAGCCATGAGTGAGGTGAAGCTATAAAGCATTAATTCAAAAAACCATATGTAGGTGATGGCATACTTACAACGCGATAAAAGCAAATGCTTCAGTAGTATACTTGCGACTGCAGACTGTCAATCCATTCCAGAGGTTTGTTCGACAACTAACCCGATTGAAATCGTCGGCCAGGAAAATAAAGGAAGTGAGCCAACTAGGTTTGACTGTTAGAACCTTTGAAATGAAATGACACTTTCTGCTCTAGGTTACTAACAGATATGAGAGAACCATGTCAGTCGCGATTAATGGAAGAATATGCCATTTGCGCTGCCTTGTGATGCAGCTTACAGTTGTCGCAACGGCCAGAATCACCACAGTCAACGCAGCCTGATATTTTTGTTAGCAGCTCGATGATGTTATTAGCAGCTCCTTTATCAAGTGAAAAACATACAATAGTCACAGAATAAATCACTGTAACCGTCTTCGTATCCCTTACTGCCCAGGCTGTGATTCCGAGCACAACAATTGCACTGGCGCATTGTATAGCACGGGCGATCCAGCCGGGAGCACCAAGAGGATGTGTATGGAAGCTTTGCATGATAAAGAGCTGTCCTCAATCCTGTCGCTAAAACTCGCTTTCACTTCCGAGGAAATATTTGGATAATTTGGATAATATTATGTTTTATTTCTTAGAAGTGATTGAAGTTCTGCGCATTTTCTCATTCCAAGTCTATGATCTCACCATATTGGGATGAACCCCAACATCGGACCTAGGGAAGTGTCCAGTAATATTAGTAATTTCCCTATCAGGATGGGATTTATGATTTCAGATGCTAATGATACTAGGTAAATAAAAACCTCAAGTCTTAGAAGGCAGTTGGCACGTCTTGATCAGTTGTAAAATCTTTTGGGGTTGGGGGGTGGGAGAGTTAGGGGGGAGGGAAAAGCGGGGCGTTTCGGCAAGTATGTTCTGCCCAATGCCGGAACCTATAATTACGGTAACTTTGGTGATCTACTAGAAATACATCGAGAAAAGATGGCGAGGACTTTGCCTGACAGAACTCGGCTTAGCGCGATCTTGGGTGGGTTGCTGGAAAACAAAGCGTGAGTGTCTGAGGGGTAATCTGTTTTCGAATTTGTTTCTCTTCATTATCCTACAGCCATTTCTTTTCATCAGAACCGAGGGGCTTGGGCATAATATCCCAGCCAACATTAACTCCCTCAATTGAAGCAGAGTGTCGGATAGCAGTCATTTCTCCAAAACCTGTTTCCCGAGTTTCCAAGTAGTCTTCAGGGACGTCTTTGGTGCATGTGAAGTCTTGTGTCTCAAAGCCTGACTTTCCTTCGAACTGTCCAAGAGAGCGAAGATACTTCATCACACCTGCTAAAGATACGTCAACCTGCCAGGACCCGCCCTCTGTCGCTTGCTTATACAACGCTGCCATGATACCAGAAGCCAGGAAGTAGCCTCCAGCGTGGTCTAATGCTTGACAGGGGGTGGGACGAGCCACCTCCCCAGCACCGAAGTGCTCCGCCTCCGATACGTTCATGCCGGAACACGTTTGGATCAGGGAGTCAAATCCTCGTTTATCTGACCAGGGGCCATCAGGCCCGTAGGCAGACATATTGGCACAGGTAATGTTGCGATGCTGGAAGCGGTTTGATAGAACATCTGGTGAGAAACCACGCTGGGCGACACCTCCAGGGCGGAAACCTTGTACAAACACATGAGCCTCCTCGAGTAGCTCAGAAAGTTCATTTTGGTCAGATTGGGTGTTTAGGTCAAGCTGAATTGTACGCTTGCCTCGGCCGAAGTCACGGTCCATGGTAGGGAGATCGGGAAGGTTAGGGCTTGTGACCCAGAGAACATCTGCGCCATGAACAGACAATGTCTTTCCCGAGAGGGGCGCGGCGATGACGCGGGACAACTCGAGAACACGTAAGCCGCGGAGAGCCTTATCGGGCTGCAATTGCATCGTCGAAGGCAGACCAATTGGCCCATCACAGAGTTTTCGAAGGGTGATCGGGAAATCGGCGATCTGCCTGGCCTGAGGGAGCACGTCCCACTGAGAATATGACCGAAGGGCAGAAATGACAAGGCGGTTTTCGAAAGCGGCCGTTTCAAGGTCGACTGAGCACCGGTCTCTAATTTTCTGCTCTAGTTGCGCACGAGTGGCATTCGGCTTGCAACCGACTAGAGCGAGAGCCCCATTCCGATGATTAGGGAAGGAATCGTGCACACGCACATAACCATTTGAAGTTTTGTGCAAGCCACCGATAGGCCCCCATGGTGACGGGGCGGGCTCACCGGCCAGTGTGTATAGCCTCTCCGATTTAAATTCAATAGCCGCATGTTCTAGAGGAACCGTCACTGTGGGCACAGAAGAAGCGGTGCGAAGAGCAAAGATCTGCGCAGCAAGCAAGGCAGAAAGACCAATTGAAGCCTGCGCAATGTGGCCGATTTTGAAGGAAGAGGGCAAGCCAAGACCCTTGCCAGGGAGCCTAAGATTTTCTAGTGATGCGGCAGGCAAGCCCAGAGTCGTCCATAGATATTGAACGCTGTCCGTGGCCGAAAAATTGGAGCGATCCCGAGGGGACAGGGATAGGCCTGCGTTATCAATTGAGCTAGGCTTAACAACGAGATCGGAGACAGCAGGGACGACGATGGACAAAAGGGGTCCATGTTGCTGGGTGCCCAGCGTGTCACGCTCCCCCACAGTTCCCTGCTCCCAGGGCCTGCGAATCGTGCATTTCCATGCCAACGCAGGTTCGAAAAACATATTGACGATGATATCTTCGGGTTTCAGGTGATATAGAGACGTTATACGCTCATTAGTCAGAATATTGGCGTTTTTGACCCGATCGTAAGCCTCCATAGTATCGAACATAATGTCGAATGTCATCTCAAATGGGCCTGAATTCTTGGACCTGATAATTTTGGCGATTTCCATCATTTGACACTCCCCTTGTGGCACCGGTTTAAAAGATAAGGGCTCGAGGGATTCGGAGAGAAGAATTTGCCTCTCAAGGTCAGAAAGACCAAGAACAGCGGCATCTTCAGTTGGAGAAGGGCTGTTGGTGATCGTCTTTATGTTTATCGGGAATAGCGTTGTTTCTTCACCGGCCTCGAGGTCAACGAGATGGTAGACATTGAAGCGGAAAACAGGACCAGCGGCAGTCTCATGAGGAGAGAGAGGAGACGCAAAGTTCCCGGTTGTTGCGATCTGGTTCTTGTAGGGCATGTGTAGAATTGATGCGCGGGCATTATTGGCGATTGTATATGACAGTTCCTGGGACGGGGCAACAACTTCTCCTAGAATACCAAGATCGTGCCCGACGGCGGGTGAAGGCTCAAGTGGACCCATTGTTCCGTTGCGACCATAGAAATGGAACAACAGCTGACATTGTGGTGACTTGTCTAGTTCAGGGAACAGACTTTGGGTATACTCGCGCACGTCCGCGAGAAAGGTGTCGATTTGCCCAATAAGAATAGGGTCGCGGATACCGCCAATAAAGATGGTACGATATCCCAGCTTCTCTACACCCTCTAATTTGACTTGGTAGACAGGCGTAGGCTCGAATTCGGCACCGCTGACACGCACGGTTTTCTCCGTCAACTGTTCATATGAGGCGTTATCAAGCACCAGGACTCCACCGGGCCCCGGCAGGCGATCCGGACGTGTCTTCTCGTATAAAGTATGGGCAGCAACCGAGAGAGGAGTACATCTCTCTTTTGGCGACAAGGGAGTCAAATCAAAAGATTCTTTCCGCATTGTGGCGATCATTGACCGTCCTTTGGGAAGTGCGCAGATACCGCCACATTCCATAATCTTGCCCATATGCCATGCTACGCCAGAACGTACACCGTGATAGATAGAGAGCGCAGCAAAAGGAGCTGGGTCATAGCAACGACCTCCTAGAATGATATCAGGAGAAGTTTCTAGAGCTTTCAGAAACCTTTGTGGCAAACGTTAGTAAAAAAAATGCAAGAAGAAGGCGATCTCTAGTGACGTACGGCTCAGCGCCCATTTGCGCAACGATGTCAATAGCGCGGTCGGCGCTTTCCACCGTCAATTCTTCCACCGGACCACATGGGCCAACCTTTTGACTGACAATGCGCCGCGTCAAGAGATTTTTTTCAAAGCCAGCCGAAATAGTGGCAACTTTAAAGGAAAACCCTTTCCTTGCGGCGATTTCTTGGACGATTTCGAACATCTCTTGGACATGCTTGTCGCTGCCATCGCCACCGACCGACCCAATCAGGACCTGGATCTTTTTGTGGAAGCAGGCTTGGAGAATCGGTGTCAAATCACGAATGTAAGAATCACGGCCGCAGGTCATCTTGTTTAGGCCAAGCTTGTAGGGTCCGCCATCGGTCGACCCGCTATCAACGATAATCGCCTTCGGGGTGAACTTCTCAATTCCATACCAGAAATGCTCAACCCGGTAGCCATAGCCAAGCATGGCATTGGGGGTGAGAATATTGAATTCGGATGACATTGTGAAAGCGATGAGGACTGACTGCCATGAAACAAGGAATCCCTTTTCAGGCCGTGCGTCTTGTGGTGTTCTAATAGTCTCGGTGCTCGGTAAGAAGCCGAGCGCGGAATCCTGAAAGCCGACGCGGCATTCGGCAACATTCCGACCAGAAGCTCGTAAACCTGGACCGAGGCTGGTGGTGATATTAGATACGATTCTCCTTCGTTTCCTCAATCCCACCGGAACAAGCTATTCAGAAAGTGCTCATCCAGACACTATTTGCGTTTGCAAATATGAGTCTCACAAATCTACGAACGTCCTTCCAATGGATCTTTGCGAAGTTCGGTCATTGTAAGGCTCTCGAATCCTCCGGAATCAGTGACACTGTTTCAGTATCAGCTGTCTCTCGTCCACGCTTTGACGAGCTACCATTAAAGCAGGGCGATCCAAAGGGCTCTGCTTGGGGCCTCTGGGGGAATCAAGATGAGCGGGGGACGTTGAATCTGATCACCGACGATGTCGTGCGCGCTGCTTCGGCAGAAGCTATTCATGGAAAAGTCGTTAATTTGAAGTAGTGTTATCCGTGATGATTCTCCTTCTTTTGTCATTTCCTCGTCATGCTAACGACACGAAGTCTTCCTCTGCATGTTCCGCTGAAGCCCATGAACCCCCGCCGAAAGCCATGCGCGCATACATTGATCGCCAAGGGACATGCCAATGATGACGAGGTTGGTGGCTTATTGACATTCGATAGGCCAAGGTTGCTGACTGTCACCAGCTCGATTTCAACACACAAAGCTCTAGCCACTGGGATGGACTCCGGCATTACCCGTATTCCGAAACCAGACAATTCTATAATGGGATTGTTCAAGAAGATATGTCTACCAGTCATAGAATTGGCATCCAAAGTAAGATAGCTCCGTGATATGAGACGTCTTCTGGTTTGTTGACAGGACGATCCTATCAGATATGGCAGAGAAACCGATTGTGACCCGGGGAGTTCTCCTTGATTGGTATGGATATGCACAACGAAAGAATCTGCCTCATCACCCGTTTACGAATCAGGACATTCCTCTTCGTGAGCTACTTGAGGTTTCAAGGGAGGAAGGTGTGACTTTTCGCCGTGGTGACATTCTTGTTATTCGTACAGGGTGGGTTGCTGCGTATTCGCAGCTAACAGATACCGAGAAGAAGCGGTTGGGAGGACGTGATGACCGTGCGTCTTGTGGAGTTGAAGCCACGGCGGAGGCGATTCGATGGCATTGGGAGCAAGGGTTTTCGGCGGTTGCTAGTGATACTGTGGCGTACGAGGCATGGCCGTCACCAAAACCGTGGGGTGTGTGTATGCACGAGGTAAGTGACTAGGGCCGCATGTGGTAATTGAAAGGGTGTTTTTACTGACTCGCGTAGGTTTTCCTAAGTGGATGGGGGATGCCTATAGGTGAATGCTGGAATTTGGAAGAGCTGAGTGAAACTTGTACAAAACTCGGCCGTTGGACTTTCATGCTTACAAGCGAACCTCTCAACCTCTATGGTGGTGTTGCTAGTCCGCCCAATGCTATTGCTATTTTTTAATTCGTCACGAGTGAATCGAGAAAAAGAATCAATGATGCTTGGACAAAGACGCATACCAACATGTTATCCTAACACTACAATATCATATCTGTTCCCCATAATAGAGCGAAGCACTTTTGACATTGACAATATCAAAGCAATACCAGTAGAAATCCTGACATCCGACTATTGCCAATTTGCCACCATTGCGGCAAGCCACATGGTAATATCTCAGCAGCGGAAGAATCACGGGTAGATTAACGTAACCGGTAAGCGAGTGGATCAGAAGACGCGATCGCGCCCCAACGCGTCAACTTCCTCACTTCAATTACTTACCATGCCCCCAATTCGCAGTCAAAATTCACGAAGTTCTATCGAGCAGGAGGGTAGGATTCAGCTTGCGATACAAGCCTATCAGAACAAAGAAATTCCTTCGATTCGCGAGGCTGCACGCCGATTCCAAGTACCTTATACAAATCTCCAACATCGATTGAATGGCCGACCATTTCGCCCTGAGACCCGCGCCAACAATTATAAATTGACTCCTAACGAAGAGCAATCGCTCCTACAATGGGTTCTATCGATGGATTCGCGTGGATCAGCTCCCCGACCTAGTATGGTGAGGGATATGGCCAATATTCTACTCGCCGAGCGTGGCGGGGGAGTGGTTGGATCTAAATGGG
This sequence comes from Penicillium alfredii, assembly GCF_028826965.1. Taxonomy (NCBI): domain Eukaryota; kingdom Fungi; phylum Ascomycota; class Eurotiomycetes; order Eurotiales; family Aspergillaceae; genus Penicillium; species Penicillium alfredii. The sequence continues at coordinate 2,912,440 of NW_026622704.1, forward strand.
TTTACAACTATACCAATCGCCATAAAGAGCTCAAATCGCGGTATTCACGACGGTATAATTACCAGAGTGCAAAATGCGAAGATCCCCGCGTTATTCGGCCATGGTTTGAGCTTGTACGACGTACGATCGATGAGAATGGTATCCAACCTGAGGATATCTATAATTTTGATGAAACTGGCTTTGCAATGGGGCTTATAGCTACTGCAAAAGTGATCATAAGAGCTGAATACTACAGTCGGAGGTTAGTTCTACAGCTAGGGAATCGCGAATAGGTCACATCAATTGAATATGTGAATTCAACGGGCTTCGTACTCCCACCGTGTATTATCTTCAAATTGTCAAAGTACTAATAATATATATAGTTTGATAACCTACCCGACGATTGGAGAATCGAAATTAGTGAGAATGGCTGGACTATAGACGAAATTGGGCTTCGATAGCTAAAAAAGCTATTTATCCCTACGACTACTAGTCGTATTAGGGGTAAATATCGATTACTAGTTCTAGATAGCTATAGTAGTTATTTAATCCTCTATTTTGATCGATTATACGAGTAAAATAATATTATTCTAATCTATATACTACCGTACTCGTCTTATCTATTATAGCCTTTAGATATAGGCTGTTTTGCCCCCCTAAAACGTGTATATAGGGGCTTAATTAAGCGCAAAACACGGTTAAGGGTCAATTATATCGATGAGCTTGATTTCCTTGCGGTATTCCTATAAGCTCGTAAGGAAGCCTTCAAACCAGAGATTATACAAAATACATTCGCTGTAGCTAGTTTAGTACTATATAATCCCGATCAGGTTATTTCAAAGCTTAATATTCAACTTCGGATATCTACCCCCTAGGCAGTCGACTAGGAAGCTAATTGAGCGCGTGGAGCCCTAAAACGCCAGCAAATCTTAAACAATTAAATCGATAGGGCTCGTTAATCAAGGCACTACTTAAGAAACGCTCGTAAAGCCCTCTAACGCCTGCGAATATAGCTATAAATCAGCTCCTTAAGGGCTATTAGCTATTATTGTATTCTAATACAATCCTTCTAAAGGAAATCCGCGATTTACGGGATAAAAACGAGACACAAAAGTAAAAACGCAATAGAACTACTAAACGCGTAGCTCATACGGAGGGTTTTACGGGCCAAGAAGCTAGGAAGTCGATAAATCAGGCTTATAAAGCTCATAATAATCCCCCCGCGGAACCAGAATTAGACATGGACAGACCCGTCCCATGGGTCAAAGATCTTGACCCATGACCCAAACCCACGACCCATGGGTCGGGTCAATAAAATCCTGACCCGCCCATGGGTTGACCCGTGGGTTAACGGGTCAACCCATTTTTAACCTATTTTAGCATAAATTTCTTAATTAGGATAGATAATTTGCTTACCTTTTTTAATAATACACTATTGTTAAATACTGTTTTTATTCTAATATAACTTATAATTATAACTCTTTATAAAAAGAATATTATATAGTAATAATATATTTAGAATATATAATATATTAATTTATTAATTTAATACTTTAAGATAAGAATTATATTTTATAATAGGTAGATATAGGCGAAAGAAGATATTAGTTAACTATTTCTTATACTAAACCTAAAAATATATATTTGAAGTCTGTAGTAGTACTTCTACTTTTTATATAAATAAACTATATATATTAGAAACAATAAAATAGATATAAATCTAATATCTAATATTTCTTTATTAATATATAAGTATATTATAGTCTTATTTATATAAAAGAATTATTTTAAATATTTTTTCTGAATTTATATAAAATAATAATATTGGCTGGTTAGGTTAAAATTTTTTAGGGATAAAAAGAAAAATCTTAGGGTATTACTCTTACCTAATTATTTAGGTCAACGGGTTAGCCTATAGGTTAACCCGTTAACCTATTTCTTACTATCTAATAAACTTTATATATATTAGTGGAGCCTATTCTGATTGGTTATAAAATTCAGCACTAGGATAGTGCTGAATTCTACCTACTAATAAGAAATAAGTATTAGACCTATATTCCCCTAAATCTACGATAATTTACCTTAGATTATTTTTCTATATCTTGAGTCTCTCGTTATAAAAGGGTTATATAGTCCCTTTTTTACTAGATATAATAAAATATATACCTTTTTATAGTAGTCTTTCTACCTCTATTAGAACCGGGGTTTTAATCTATCTACGCGTTTACTTATAGCCCCGGTTCTAATATACCTACGTAAAAAGGTTAGCTGGTTAGATTAAAATTTTTAGGGGATAAAAATAAAAGTCTTAGGGCATTATTCTTACCTAATTATTTAGGTTAACGGGTTAATCTATAGATTAACCTGTTAATCTATTTCTTACTATCTAATGAGCTTCGTATATATTATAGTAGAGTATCTTCTGATTAGTTATAAAATTTAGTACTAGGATAGTACCGAATCCTATCTACTAATAAGAAATAAGTATTAGACCTATATATTCCTCTGAATCTATAATGATTTACCTTAGATTATTTTTCTATATCTCGAGTCCTTTATTTTAATATACTATTACTATATCTCTTCTATATCTTAGTTATCTACCTCGTACCCTCCCTCTTTTATTAAGAGTAAGGGGTTTAAGTTATCTATTTTCTATTCTAATTAACTTCTCGATACCCTCTTAGAACTACTAGAAAGCCAGTAAACTGAGCAAAGCCTCTCTCCTATTATACTACTAATACTAAAACGATCCGACGATCGGAAAAAGACCTAGGTAATTTTTGATAGTATAAATAAAGCAGAGTTTTTAAACTAGTGGCTTAATACCTAAATTAGTAGTTCTTATAATACTATAAAGAAGATAAACTAGAAAGGTCTATAATAGACTAATATATAATCGTATTTTGATTAAGTTATATATTTAGTAATAGGAGAGCTAAAGCTCCTATATAAATAATATAGTAAAGTTATAGACTATCTAGTCTATATTAAGAATAGGATAATAGGTCTCTAATATTACTAGAATCGGAGTATATACTAGAAAAGCTAAAGTACTACTAAATATTTAATAATCTAATATCTTATAGAATATATAGTATATTATATAGCTATTATTTAATTTATAGGCTAATCTTTCTTAGACTAAGAACTCCCCTCGAATAGCCTAGCTAATTATCTAAGAGTTATAGAAATAATAGTTAATTACTATAATAACTACCTTATGGCTTCTTTTTTAAACTATCGAGTATCCTGAATTCTAAGCCCTTCTTCGAATAATCTAATTATTATTATTTATCCTTAGTTTCCCTTCCTATTAAACTATATAGCGTTAAATCTAGGGAATAACCTAAGATTAATAAAAAGATTTATTTTAGAAGCTTCTATCTAAGACTAAGCTCTCTATTAGTTTTAATTATTAGATATCACTATTTTAATAAGTATTTATAGCTATCTCTAGCTATTTTATTAATATAGACTAGAATTATCGAGAGGTTTTATTTAGCTTTAAACCTATTTCTAGTATATACTCTAGATAGAATCTTAGTATAACCCTCTTTAATATCCTCTAGAAATATTAGATCGAAGACTAAGTATTTATAATAATAACTAATAATATATCGAATAACTCTATCCTTATTTTAAGTATCTAAGATTCTATTTAATTATTAGATATTAACTCTAAGATAATAATTATTTAGGTTCTATATATTATATATATAATTTAATTAAGTTTAAAGTAACTATTTAGCTAGATAAAAATAAACCCTTAGAATAAGGTAACTAAGACTATTTAGTCTAAGGAATATACTTAATATATCTATTAAAAAATATAAAAATGAGATATTATAATAACTCTTATAAAGATATATATCTATACTCTTTATTTATTAGTTAAAATACTAACCTACTTTATATTTTAGATTAGAAACCTTACAATCTTTATTAATATAAGCCTTTAATATCGGGAGTCCTTCCTTAGTCTCTAGCCCGATTACCCTCGATTAGTTCTAATTCAAGATATCTGAACTAGATAGAATTTAACCTTTTTAATACTCTAGTATATAAAATAGTTATAACTAGTCTTTAATCGATTTTACTCTAAATATAATTATCCTTATCTTAAAATCGATATAGATAAATAACGCTAGATCGACTACCTTCTTAATATTATCTAGCTATTTTTCTAATTTACTATAGTCCTTTTAAAAATAAAGGATATTACTATTTATATTATCTTTATTATCTATAATAAGCTATTTAATTATTTTAAGAGGTTAATTAGATAGTTTAGTAGAAAAAAGGTTAGATAGAAGCAATAGATATATCAAGCCCTTAAATTAGCTAAGGGTAAACTCTATAAGTATTACTTTATAATAAATAATAAAGAGCTCGGTAATATCTATACGATTAGTACTATCTTAGCCTTTTAGTATAAGATTAAATTTTTTTAAACTAAAGACTAGGATTACCTTTAGATAGATTATAACGCCTAATACTAGCGAAGTCTTAAAGATTAGCTTCTAAGCTACTAAACTAGTAATATTCTAAACTCTTAATTACTATCTAAAATAAAATAGTCTTATTAAACTAACGAGCTTAATATATTTTTAATAGCTAATTCTTTTATTTTAAGCTCTTAATCTAAAGTAATATAATATATTAAAGGAGGTAAATTTCTATATATACCTCTATTAAAACTAGGGTTCTAAGTAATCGCTTAAAACCCTAATTCTAATCTATTAAGTTTCTATCTTTCTACCTTTATTAAAACTAGGGTTTTAAGGCCTATTTTAGAACCCTAGTTTTAATAAAGGTATTAGTTCTAATCTATCTAAATATTATACTAATTATTATAATCTATCTTCTATCTAGATATTATCCTAATCTTACCCTATTAGTTCTAGAAAGATTATTAATATAAATTTCCTATATTTATAAGTCTCGCCTATAATCTTCTTTTAATCCTAGCTACTAACGCTAACGTTAAGCGATTATTTAATTCTATACATGATATTTACTATTATTAATAAAGAGCGCTAAATATATCTACTATATAGGATCTAATAATATTTATATATATTATTAAATTTAAAGTTAAAGAGAAGTAGCTTATATTTATTTAAGAGCTTCAGGAGTAAGATAAGTTAGAAATTATATAAAAGAAAAAAGAGACCTAAAAGACTTATAAAAAGATTATACTAATTAGTGATAATAAAAAAAAGGATACTATAGATCTAATAATTATAGTTGATATATTTTACTAATTATAGTAAGAAAAGTTAAGAAGTAATTATAAAAATAATTATAGCCTTCTATAGATTTTTAGTAAGGTTCGTAAATACCTATAAATACTTAATAATTATAAGCTTTAAAATTAAAATCGATTAATATTTAAAATAATATTCTCTAGAATTATTTTTTAAGAATTATTCTCTTAATTACTATAAAAAATTATTTAACTAAAATAAATATAATACCTAAAAATATAGCTAAGAATAATATAATTTATAAAAGTTATATAGTTAACAAAGTATCTACCTAAATAGGTTAAATAGGTTAACCTATTAACCCGTAGGACGGGTTAAAAAAATCTTGACCCGCCCACAGGTCAAGAGGTCTGACCCACGACCCGCCTATAGGCTGACCCACGGGTCGACCCATATGGGTTATCCGCGGGTCTGTCCAGGTCTAATCGTTTCCTAGATAGTCTATAGGTCTTTATCTAATTAGGTCTAGTTAGTTTCGGATAGAGGGGTTTACGATATCTCTTCGGGAGTATTACTCCGGTGTATTATAATAGATCGGGTCTATAGGGTTATCTTATTTCTTTAAGTGATCGAAGAGGAAGATTTAGAATTATAAAGAATATACTTAGTAGGGTATAAAGCCTATCGATTAGATAAAGAAAATAAAGGGAAGGAGTAGAAAAAGTAGTATATCTTTATTACTATTAAGACTAAATCTTATCTTACTAGCTAGATATAGGAGTGTTAATTTATTATATAGTATCTTCGTAACTCCACGTATTATCCATAATATAAACAACTGGGTCTCTATTATATATCGTGATTATTCTACTGTAGGGTGGATCAAGTAATAAGTTCCGACTTCCTTCAGGATCATGTGATATCACCTGATTCACCCCTTCTGTCAGTTAGGAATAACCTCATGTCTTGCTATCTTGGTAGACCCTTTATACTAACGAAACCCCAACCCCCGCTCAATCCCTTTTTTCTTATATCTCTTAACGAATCCTTCTTGTATCTAGGATACACCATTAATTGATATAATTTGGTCCAATCCCCTAATAAGTCTATAGTAGTACTACTACTTTTTATATAAATAAACTATATATATTAGAAATAATAAAAAAGATATAAATCTAATATCTAATATTTCTTTTTTATTAATATATAAGTATATTATAGTCTTAATTATATAAAAGAATTATTTTAATTATTTTTCTAGATTTATATAAAATATAAAAGTTAGCTAGTTAGGTTAAAATCTTTTAGGGATAAAAAGAAAAATCTTAGGGTATTACTTTTATCTAATTATTTAGATTAATAGATTAATCTATAGGTTAATCTATTAATCCATTTCTTACTATCTAATAAACTTTATATATATTAATAGAGCCTACTCTAATTAGTTATAAAATTTAGTACTAGGATAGTACTAAATCCTATCTACTAATAAAAAATAAGTATTAGACCTATATATTCTAAATCTATAATAATTTAACTTTAAGATATTATTTTTTTATATCTTAAGTCTTTTACTATAAAAGAGTTATATAGTCCTCTTTTACTAGACATAATAAAATATATACTTTTTTATAGTAGTCTTTCTACCTTTATTAGAATTAGGGTTTTAAGGCTTATCTTAGAACTCTAGTTCTAATCTTTCTATATATTTATTTAGAACCTTAGTTTTAATATATCGTTCTTTAAACTTTTATAGAGTATAATCTTAAATCGCGAGTATTTAAGTTAATAATAGATAATATATCTAGTAATAAAATATACTATCTCGCGATTTATATAAATATAAATCTTTAATACTAGAAGATATTCTATAATCTCTAGATATTAAGTATTATGTTAGTATCTATCTAAAATATAAGAACTTAATAAAATTTAACTTTTTTAATATTTTATTAAATAAAATATCTATATACTATTATTATATTATTTTATATAGAGTATAACTATAAAGAGATATTACTTTAGAATAAAAAATAATATTAGATCAATTATCTTTTTTATATTACTAAGCTATTCTATAATTATATAATTTACCTATTAAAGATCTAAGATATTATAGTATATTATTTATTTAAGATTTATAATAAACTCTTTAAGTACTTTAAATAGTTAATAAAATAACTATAATAAAAAAATATTTTTTAGAAATAATAAATATTTTATAGAAATAATAAATATTTTATATACTAGAAGCTAGTTAGATAAAGCTTAATAAGTATTATTCTTAAATTAATAATATTTAAGAGTATATCTATATAGTTAGTATAATACTAATACTAATAAATAAATTTAAGTTTTTTCTTATAAAAGATTAGGATTAGAAATAACGTAATATCTATTATAAATCCTTTAAGTAAGTTTTTATTCTATATTAAAAGTAACCTTTAACTCTTAACTAGTTTTTAGATAGATCTTATTTAGTAGCTTAGCTAAACTTAAAGCTTAATAAAATATTAGATAAAAATAAAGTATAACTAAGGGTTATTACTTATAAAATAATCTAATACCTTAATAGTAATATATTTAAATTTAGTCTTTATTAAATTATATTAACTAGTTAATAGATACTATTTATATTATATCTCTTATATTCTAAAAGAGTACTAAATATATTTTCTAGTAATCGCTATTTTTATATAGGATATATTCTCTTTCTCTATAATAAATATAAGAGTTAAATAACTTTTTAATATTATTTAGGTTATCTATTATTATTATTATTAAGAGAGAATAAAATTATAGATAATTAAAGAGTTAATAATATTTTTTATACTTTAAGATTTAATATTGAAAAATAAGAGATAAGACTTTTTAAAAAATTCTTCTTTTATAATAAAATAGAAGCTATAAAAAAAAGAGAAAGATAAAAAGCTTAATAAGATTAAGATTAACCTAATTAGTAATACTAAAAATCAAGATACTATAATTAATAATAAAAAAGGGCTAAATAAGATAAATAAAATAGATAAAATAAATAAGTCTTAGCTACTACTATCTAAGAATAATATCTAAATATAGGTCTTAGGATAAAGATATAAAAATTAAGATAATAATATCTTTAAATATTATTAGTTAGATCTTAGCGGTAAATAAAATATCTTATTTTTTATTTTTTTCTTTATATAAATCTATTAGAATTAGGGTTCTAAATATCTTTATTAAAACTAGGGTTTTAAGATAGGCCTTAAAACCTTAGTTCTAATCTATCTAAATATTATAAGATACTATCTTTTTTTTAAGCGATAGGCTTTTTAATATCTTTAAACTAACGATTAATATATTAAAAGATAAATAGGATATACTTATTATTATAGCTAATAAATAATTTATCTTAAGATTAACTTAATTTATTTATAAAGAAAGTACTTAATATTATAGGCACAAAATATATAATTTATATAGTTACGGGCCTTCGTATATATATTACGTTTATAACCCAAGTTAGGGCCCCGGACCTAATACTAGGTCGGAGTCTTCGACCCAAAATCTAACCCAGCCCGGGTTAGGTCCGGGTTGGGTCCGGGTTATGTTGGGTCGTGCGGAAGTCTAATCAGAATTCTCACTCCACAGCACTTGCAACAGAAAGTTTTCCAAGAATTCGAGTAGCATATTCGGCACGTTCCTTGCTGTGCTCCCCTATCCGTATTGGCAAGAATCTATCGTCCGGTTTCACAAGTAGGATATAGTCCGCCACGTGGAAATCCTCGCACCCAGATCATCATCCAACCGTCCAATTATAGTCTTTTAGCCTTCCAAAATAAAGCCTCTGGTTATTGTGCTGCTCGTGCTTTCCGGCTGAACAAAATATAATTTGTTTTCAATTTCATTGCGGCAATTTTGTCTGAACGTTCGTGAGAGATATAGTCGTCCTGTTCCTCCTTGTTTGTCGGTTTGTCTTCGGCGTCTGGAAAGCTGTACAGATCAATACGAGGCTGATATATTGCTTTTCCGGAGCTATTCTTCATACAGGGAATAGTGAATCCTGACATTACGGCATGTGAAGTAGTCGTAGAGTGGCTTAGCGGTGATATAGTGGTAAGTTCCCGGCCAACCTATAGGATAATGATCGATGACGATTTTTTATCAGAGTGCTTATGATTTGGAAATGAGCATTGCAGTGATTAATGACATTTTGAAGGTACAACGAAAAACTGCTTCGGGCTATGTAAGAGCAAGAACACTCACTAGACCACCGAGCGGACCATACTATCAAGAGCTTAAGTTTATTTCAGGAGACTTAGTGCCACTAAAACAGTGGCAGCAAGGCTCGCAAGATTGTGTTGCTTGTGACAGTAGCATACCTGGAGGTATTCGCACGTGCAGTCGTGAGAGACGCTCTGTCAGCCTATCAATTCCAAGGTGGCCATGACCAATGCCTTCCGAGAGCCATAACAGACGGACGCTTGGTCCGTACTGGCTCCATAAGGTGGCTATCTGAGGACTTATACAAGAGGTGCGACCTTCTGTCGTTTTGAGCCGATGCCATCAACGCTACATCTTCGCAACGACATGTGGAGCGGCTGTTTAGGAACGAAACAAAAATTGAATCTTCCATTAGGTCGCGGATGTTTCTCACAGCTGGTTCGAGGAGCTCGGGTGAAGGTGGTGTTGACGTAGTTTTGTTTTGCAAAAGGTCATCCCGTACCCTGGCAGGTAGATTGACCTCACGGGCTGCCCCAGGGATAATATACGTCGTCAAGAGAAGCTGGTAGAGCAGACGCAGGTCGATACTTGTTGAGTTGTTGCCTATCAAAATGGACTCTTTCGCTGGTTTGTTTAATGTCTTGTAGCTTTCATAATATCGCTTCGATTCGAGGATAAACTCTAGTGTCTCAAGTAGTGTCTCAAGGCAATGATTCTGGGAGAGGTAGCTTGCGAATGCGCTGAGGGTGTATGGTGGAGGTGCGATATTATTTAGCACTTCATCGAGCGTCGGTCGCCGAGGTACTCTGTATGGCGTAAATCGGGTGTCCTCTAGCATATTCGATACCTTCGTAACACCCGTTGACGAATTATCGGAGTGGGAACTGGACATAATATAAGAAGTTGTCAAAAGAAATTTGGCAGCTAGTTGAGAGATGAAGACGATTCCCAAGAAAAAGAAGAAGTCGCTCTTACGTGGCAAACTTATCTTGAACTTAGAGGTGCAGGATACTGGATTCCAATGTCTCGTAAGTGGTCTTCCTAGATGGTACCGAATACAAGGTGTCTCGTGACGTTCTATGCTTGACATGAACCAAGGTACATCGACGGATTTGCGTGACGAAAAGAAATGGTAATACGGACTAGTACAGCTGAAGCGGGGCTCTAGGAAACCAAGAGAAGAAATCAGCAGTAAAACTGATTTTGAATATCACTTTACATAAAGCACTCTAAGTTAATTAACCAATAATCAACCTCACTATCACCTATCTTAACATCCGCAGTAAATCTAAAACAGCAGCCTTTTGTCCACCCAGGCCCGAGGCTCCTATTCCCAAGTCTAGAATGATCGCAAGACTGCGACTTAAGAACCCGTCAGTGTGGCAGAAGTAAAATGGGGTCGCAAAAGTTAAATAGCGTCCTAGATCGAAGTCAAAGTGAGGAGAGACTACTGGGCTACTGCGGGACCCACTATTTCAGCAGGCTTATGAGCTAATGATATCACCTTTACTGGAACAGCGAGGCTGTCTGGCTAAGAGCCGTCCTCTGGTATACTATCTCAAGATTGGTCTAGGCCTAGAAAGATCGGACTAGGAAATAGGTAGTACTAAGGGCTAGCTGATATGAACGTGCTGCGTTCTGTGTGGCCTGTGCTCTTTATTGGGCCGTACTATGACTGATTTCCTCTCAAGAGGATTCTCTTATAAACAGAACCCTCTTGAAAGAAGTCTTCTGTTCTCGGTCTCCTAACTGACTATCGCTCTTAATATAAGCTATTTGGATCCGTACTTCAGTTAAAAATCTCTTGTGTTACCACCTATAAGATGCCCTTCGGACAAGGCTAGAGACAGGAAAATAGAGGAAAGATGTCATTTGCTAATATAGTACGTTTAGGAGCCTTTTCGATAACACAATAAGTGGACCGGCTGTCTTTATTAAATACTACAATAGAAAAGTTATCATCTTCTTGCCTAGCATCAAACCCCTTAATACCTAGAGACAGTATCTAAAATTAACATCTACTATGCATATATAGGCCCTAAGGCCTTAGGTATCTGTCACCTCGTTAGAGTAACTCAATAGATATCCCTCTAGTAAACCTAAAGCCCACCGATGTGGCCGAGTATAGACAAAATATAGAAAATAAAATCCTAGGGCTGTATTAGGGCTATATTAGCCCTGGGTGGTGGCTAGAGATTTCGGAACCAACTGATCAGTGGTGGAAAGAGATTAGAGGCGGCGAAAGCCGCTGAGAGCGGTAAGTTCCCCTTTAATAGAATTGCCTGGCCCTGTAAGATTTGCTAAGGTTATCAATTAATTCATTATATACCCCCTTTTAACGATTCTAGGCAATCCTAATGCCCTTAACGTTCATTAATATTGATTTTGTCGAAATATCCTCTACGTCCTCTTACTCCTTTGATCGATTATTCTCGCAGTTTCGTAATTTAGTAGAGTCTGGTGAAACGAAATGGCGGTGCTGTAATTTTAGTCATTCATTCCTCTGGGCATATATTCATTCCCCTTAATCAGACACTCTAACCTCTGGATTGCGCTTTTGAAAAACTTACGCTCTGCTTCAAAGTTAGTATCAAAATTTTGTCGTTAATTTCTAGTGTGAACACAAAATAATCTACTTTATCCAGCGCTACAAACTCCATACTTAGGCCCCAATATTTTCGGTTGTTTGGTTGCTTTCAACAGCAATATCGTCGAATATCCGCACGATGGGCTTTTATTACGCCGTAGTACAAAGGCACGCTAAACACATCACGTGACCACATGGTTGGAGGGTATAACGATCAATAGGTAGACAATTCCAAGCCTCACCTACTACTATGCCACCTACCACCGCTACCAAACAGGAAGGACAGGATATATAAAATCATTGGGGGAAATAGAACGTCCAGTAGGTACTTTGCGACTGACCCTATTTCGTGCCCCACGGTATACTTTTCAGAGTCATATCTGGAGACAGCAGCTTTTCGTGGATTAGAAGGGCATTGGAATAATCATTGCCATCCATTCTTCGATATCCTTCCTCCAATGTTGGTTCAATCCCGGTATGAACGTGGCGCTTGGCTACTCGCGTTCGTGCCTCTTGGAGATCAACTTCGATGAAAATTCGATAGTCGAATAAGTCTGTGATTTCTTTCCAGCCTGGTTCATCGAGAAGGAGATAGCTTCCCTCTAGAATTATTATTAGGGTATCCGGTGTGATTGTAAAGCCGTCTTCAATAGGGTCTTTCACTACATGGTCGAATGTCGGCGCCTTGAGTACCTCGTCATCAGACCAACCTCTTGATGTATAGAGAGGTGTTTTGTGTGCCCAATTATGAAGCCGACGCGCGAACTCTGCAAATCGCGGCAGATCAAATGTCCACGGTGAACCGCGACGGGCATGTGCCAATATTGGGTCGGGGAATTGGTCCAGAGCTGCCCTCGGTAGGTGGAATCCATCCAGCGAAATGAGCGCCGTTTGCGAGGATGAACTCTGGTTCAAAAGATTGGCGACCATTTGAGCAGTGGTAGTTTTACCAGACCCTGGTGGTCCTGCGATTGAGACTAAAAAGCGAGGCTTTTGATGGACCTGAGCAAGCTCGCGGATCTTTTCCGCCAATCGGTAGTATTCAGCGTCCATCTACATAGAGTCAGACATGTTGGAGCTCAAAACACTTGTTGGATACTGGCGGAGAGCTCACTTACCGCGAATCAAACGCACCAAGGTATAATTGCTGCTGCCAAAAATCTGTGGTTCGTACAAGACTGTTGATAAGAGTAGCTCTTTCAAACGCATAATACTGCCCGGTCTTGCTCAATAAGCAAAATTTGAAATGTAGAGAAATGGTGGCATGTAACGCGATTTAAGAATAATGACGAAGTGGTATATGCAGCGCCTGTTGACTAGTTAACTAATTAGCGGAAAGGCAAGGCCGCTAGGTAGGTCTACGGACTTTTATGTCCGTCTATAGAGTGAAGCTGCATAGTAATGTGGGTCATCGCGCCCACTGAACTCCGATTTAGTAGGAAGAACATAAACAAACCAGCAGAAATTTACGGAGCAAACTTTATAACTATAAGCTTAGCTGAATATTCTTAAGAAGCTGGTAGCTTTCAGTGTTCAACAACCTACCCCGTACGTACGAATTCCCGAGTTTGTCCGTTGTAAAGAGTAGGAGCCATACGATATACAGTTATTTAGAATTCAATGGAAAATCAAATCCTAGGAAATAAGATATAATGATATAAAATGTTCAAAGTTGACAAAACCGGAGCTCAGATAGTGGCCATTGAATTTTGCTTGTGGATAATCGCAAAAATTCGAAGGTCCCTATCAATATTTATCCGACGAGTTTATGGGGAGTGAAGGAAAGCAGTATATACCATTTTGAGCTTTATCTCAATTTTTTGTAAATATAGTACAGAGGCTCCACGCATCTCGTTTTGGCTATTTTCGGTCCAGTGTTGTTAGAGTGGAGGGTTACCGGACCCGTTGGCGGAAGAATCGGTCCGCCAGACGGTGGCGACGGAGATAGTTGTCCGTCAAGCGCATTCGCCAGACGAGAAAGTAGCTCTTAGCGGATAACATATCCATGCGTATAAATACTAGAGTTCGAGATTTCTAGCTGTCAAAAAAACCTATACTCTAGGTTCAAAATCTACCTCACGCGAAATGACTGTAAGTTTTATTTATTCTGATTGCAAACGCTCTCTCTGATCTTAGGGTTAGTCTCAGGGAAAAAATCGCTCCTTTGTCCTGCGTGCTGTTAAGGATGTAGTGCTTGAAGATCGGCCCATTCCAGTGCTTAAGGACCCTTGGGACGTCCGTGTACACATCGCGCAGACCGGAATCTGTGGAAGTGACGTTCACTACTGGCAGAGAGGGCGGATCGGAGGTCTGTCAGCCACACCCAAACAGTTCTGTGCGAGGGGTCTGACGGTTATATACAGATTTCATCCTGAAATCTCCTATTGTTCTTGGCCACGAAAGCTCCGGTACTGTTGTTGAAATTGGTTCGGCCGTGAAGAATGTCAAGGTAGGGGATCGAGTCGCCATAGAGCCTGGAGTGCCATGCAGACAGTATGTGATGTGAATCCTGGCATATAAGAGTTTCAACGATAGCTGACGACACCTAGCTGCGACTTCTGCCGCAGTGGCTCCTACAACCTCTGCCCTGACACCGTGTTCGCAGCAACTCCTCCACACGACGGCACGCTCTCAAAATACTACAATACCCAGGCGGACTACTGCTACCCGCTCCCAGGGAACATGGACATGGAAGAGGGAGCATTGGTAGAGCCGGTCGCTGTCGCGGCGCAGATTACCAAAGTTGGTGACGTGAGGCCCAACCAGACAGTTGTAGTCTTTGGCTGCGGACCCATTGGTCTGCTCTGCCAAGCTGTGAGCAAGGCATACTCGGCAAAGAAGGTGATCGGAGTGGATATCAGTCAGTCACGCGCAGACTTTGCCCGCAGCTTCGGCGCGGATGACGTGTTTGTGCCCCCTGCTAAGCCCGAAGGTAAAGATGAGGCCGCGTGGAACGAAGAAGTTGCAAAAATGATGAAAGATAAATTCAATTTGGGTGAAGGCCCAGATGTCGTCTTGGAGGCTACTGGAGCCCAGGCATGCATCCAGACCGGGGTGTATCTGACGAAAAAGGGTGGCACCTACGTACAAGCTGGCATGGGCCGCGAGGTGAGTTTACTCCAAATATGCCTTTCGACTAAATAAGCTAAAAATAAAAGAATGTCCTCTTCCCAATTACCACTGCTTGTATTCGTGACCTACACATCCGTGGCTCTATTCGATACACGGTTGGCTGCTATACTACTGCTGTGGACTTGATCGCTTCTGGCAAGATTGATGTCAAGCGGCTCATCACGAATCGATTTAAGTTTGAAGAGGCCGAACAGGCATTTGAGCTTGTCAGGCAGGGAAAAGAGAGCGTTGTCAAAGTGATCATCGAGGGTGTTTCAGCGTGACAGCGGTGTGACCCTTAGGAGTATAGTAGAATTAGCTAAGGCTCAATTTAGAAAAGTAGAGTTCTGAATGAGGTTTGCGAATAATTACATGAGGTATCTGACACAACGTGAAAAAGGAAAAACGTACCATCCTTGGTGTGAAATACTTGATCATTTACGTTTCAACCCAAAAAGACCTCCAATTGGAGGATTATAGTAAACTTCACTTATTAGTGTATTTCGCCAACCAAGTCATTTCCTAATAAACCCTTTCCCTTCATGTTAGTGCGTACTAGCCTAGGCTCGCCATTAGATGGGGTTTGGTTTCAAGCCATCACGAAATACCAGGGAGATTGGAAAGAGTGACAGACATTGGAGCCTGTAAGACCGGTGGGTCTATTATTCGAAACTCGTGAAACTTCATCGCACTACAATTCAGTCAGCCGCGCAAAAAATGTCATGTGTTTGTTACGGCTTAAGGAGGGAGGAATCATAGCTGAAGACTGGTCTGCGCAGGCTTCACCAATTCATTCAAACCTTCTTCAGAGGACGGATTGTCCCCTAATTTTCCATCAATCAGACAAAGTGTCTATGGGTATGTATTCTTAAGCACTGATTTTCCAAGGTTGTCTATCTACAGCAAAACAAATCCTACCCGTTTTTCCTTTCGAGCGCTCGGACACAATCTTATGTTTGCCTGATATTCCAGGTGTTAAGAATGATGGAGATTGGCGGGGATTCGGTAGGATTTTCTCCGCCCGGATTAAGACAATTTAAGCGCCGTTGGAACTCCCAACTATCACGCAACCCAAACACGCCTGATACTTCCTCTTGATCCCTAGGACAGCGATATCCCCAATACAGCAATCCCTCATGCCATCTGAGTCGCCTGAGCCCCTTGGACGGGCTTCGAGTGGCGGGGAGCATGAGGGACACGTACGCCCTAAGGCCGAACAGGCATGTAAGGAGTGCCGCCGCAGGAAGTCCAAAGTTAGTATCGAAACCTATCACATCGATCTTTCATTGACAGATTCGAAGTGCGACCGCATAATTCCGACATGTGTTCTGTGCCGCAAATTTGGGCGACAATGCAACTATGAGAAAAAGACAAAAACACCGCTCACTCGACGCTACCTTAATGAGGTCGAGAATGAGCTAGAGCGCACCAAGGCACTACTCGGGCAATTCGTGGGCCCATCGAGTAACCATCAGAATGTGGACTTTGGGACACCGCTTGAAGATTCAGGTCAAGCATCTAACACGTCAGACTTTACCGGATCTCAACTCCCAGGCAACTTAGGATCTGGGGACCGGCAAACGCGAAGGCCCTTCGATTATTCGAGCAATCTAGAAAGCCCTTCCCGACCATTAACCCAGCATAATGTGGCCGAGGATTCCCATGTTCATTCAAAACCACGATGTCGGTCGCCTTACTCACAAAGGCGATCCCAGGCTCTGTCCTGTCTGTCATTAGAAACTCACTCCTCTCCCAGCAACTTCGAATGGGATGAAAGAAACGAAATCTCAAATGGCGAAAAATTTGTTGATGGAATGGCAAGCTTGACAAGTGGCTCCCATGAGGGCGGCTATTTAGGTTGGTTCGTTATCAACTATTTCGTCAGAAAATTAACACTGATCCAGGAGTCGCATCGGGGGCTGCGTTATTGCGTGCAGCTGATACCGGCATCGACGGCACAACCGAAGTTTCAGACTTGGAACAGAATTTACCGCTAGCTAATCGGCACACTTCGAGCATCCCTTTTGCGTTAAACACCTTGGGTCAGTTGGAACCATTCGTGGACGCCTATTTCTCTGTCTTCCACCGGTCGTATCCAATTGTACATGAAGCAACCTTCAGAGCTCAGCTTATGGAGGTGATTCCCCGGCCACGTGGAAACGCCTGGCAAGTATTGCTATTCATAGTGTCTGCCATGGGCGTATGGACGACAGCAACAGCACCTATTGATATTGACATCGGGCTTTATGAAGCTGCAAAAGCGCGGCTATCTATTGATATGCTGGAAACTGGAAATTTAGTGCTGGTGCAAGCGCTTACGATAATGTCGAACTATATACAGAAACGAAATAAGCCGAATTCTGGCTACAACTACACCGGTTTAGCCCGTCGCATTGCAATGGGTATTGGCTTGCACAAAGAATTTTCCAGCTCGCAAGCGCGAGGTAATCTGTTTACCACTGAGATGAGGCGACGAATTTGGCACTGCCTCTACATCTTTGACGTCGGTGCGATTATTACTTTCTCGCGGCCTCTTGATTTTCCAAAAGATGGCATCGACGTGGCACTTCCGATAAACATTCATGATCCGGTCCGTGCCCTAGTGATTCTTACTCATCTACTCGCTGATCTTCTCTCCAGGACTTCACACAAGGAACCAAAGTCATGCCCGCCTCAGCTAATGAAACGACCATTTATACTCATATGAGAGCCCAAGCAAGCTTCCACATGGCAAGCCGTGAGATCTACTCAAAGATAATCTCTTCTCCGTTTCCCTCCCCATCAGACCTGTTAGACATGGACGACAAGCTTATTGGATGCTGGCTCCGTGATATCCCACATTTCTTTCAAGAAAGCGCTCTTCAAGAACCCAGATTCCGGTTATGCCACTCTATTTTACGATGGAGATATCGAAACTTTCGCATCCTCATGTATCGGCCGTTTCTAGTCAGCAGGCTTATGATTCGGCTAGGGCAAGGTAACACTCAGGACAGCGATGCCAGAACAGATATTGTGGTTCAACGATGCTTGGATGCTGCCCGCGAGTCTGTCGAGCTCATTTCAATATTCTGGTCACAAGAGCAACAGAATATGATGGCTTGCTGGTATGGATTATATTTCTTGTTCCAAGCTGTTCTCATCCCTGTGATCTGCCTTCGCAATGATCCAAACGGATCGCTCGCGGTTGGGTGGCGTGAGCAGATCTATCAAGCTATGAGTATCCTTGAGTCTATGGCGCGGCTCAATCCAACGGCATTGCGGTGCCTGTCGGTCATTCGTGACCGATGCGGGATATATCTCGATCCTTCAACCGATGGGTGGGGCCTTCCGACGGAAGAGTCCCCCCAGACACAACTGGCACATCTGTATCCCTTGATGTGGCCGACGCTGGAGATGGCCCAGCTTGATGGGATGAATTCAGTTTTGTAAGAGCTTTTCGGTTCTGATGCGTGCGGCCTACTAACTACACCCCAGACAAGAATCTACTATCGTGGACTTTATGAATCAAGTTCCGGGCGTGGAATGAGCCTTACTACCATCATTCGGTAGAGTGAACATGATGGATTGACAATTCCTATCTGGCACTAAATGAGGAGCTACTCATAAACTTTGTGCTTGTCTATGGTAGAGTGTAACCACCATCAACAATCAGATCAGCGCCAGTCATGTAGCTGGATGCATCCGAAGCACAGAAAACGTAGGCCTGGGAAATCCGTTAGCTCGACTGACATAAATCATTTCTTGTGGCCGTAACTTACGCCTTTCAACTCGTACGCCTGGGCCATGCGTTTGGCTGGAATCATGTCGTACCATTTGCTGCGCCATTCCTCGGGGTGAATATCTAGAATATCGGTCGCAATGAAGCCAGGGGATATACAGTTGACGCGACAGAAGTCAACCCATTCCACAGAAAGACATTTTGCAAGCTGTACCACGCCAGCTTTAGATGCGTTATACTGCGTTGAGTCAAAAGGAATGTCATCTTAAGAACATGAATGTCGAGCTAAACTTACCGCGGCCTGCCTCTGAGGAACATTAACCAAGTTCGCACTCACTGAAGCAGTGAATATAATATTTCCGTGACCTTGTTGTTTGAAAATACGCGCTGCGGCTTGAGCGGAGTAGAAAGCGCCGTCAAGATTCACCTTCATGATCTCACTCCATTGGCTAGGTGTATAGTTTTCGGCGGCAACGCAAGTTGCAATACCAGAGTTTGCGACAAAGATGTCAAGCTTGCCGAAATCTTTCGTTATGTTTTGAATCACCGTTTCAATTCGGGACTGATTGGTCACATCGGCCTGGTAAGCAGCTGCGCGCACGCTGTTTGCAGACGCAATTTCGGCCACAGTAGCTTCCGCCGACTTAGATGAGTTATAGATCACAGCAACCTTCATAAGCGTAAGACAGTGAGTATACTTCACGAGATGGTAGTATACTTACATTTGCACCAGCCTCTGCCAATCCTCGAGTGACTTCAAGCCCAATTCCACGAGCACCACCCGTGACGATGGCGACTTTGCCTGTAAGGTCAAATGACTTAGTAACGTGCTGGTTGTTAGGCTGGTGAAGAACCATTTTGGGTGCGGTTTGAATCGAAGAAATTGCCAGATTCAGGGAATGGAACGCCAAAGAAATAGTTCTCATGTGGCTGATCGGAAGACGCTGCTCCGCTTGTATCTTGCGATTCTTCAAGCGGACTAGTGGGGCCGCGCGGACAGTCTTGTCCGTTTCAGTTTACTGCCCCAGCCAAGACTTTTCGCTCAATCCAGTTCGAGTGTAGGGTATGCGGTCAAGTTT
Source organism: Penicillium alfredii (assembly GCF_028826965.1). Classification (NCBI taxonomy): domain Eukaryota; kingdom Fungi; phylum Ascomycota; class Eurotiomycetes; order Eurotiales; family Aspergillaceae; genus Penicillium; species Penicillium alfredii. The sequence continues at coordinate 2,932,327 of NW_026622704.1, forward strand.
GCGACACCTAGCTTGTTCACCTAGTTTAGCCTAGTTTAGCACGAGGGCAATCGAATAGCCGCCGGTCAGGTGACACATTTCCACCTTGGGCAACTTCTGCTAAATATGCACTGTTCATCAGCATAATCAACGTTATCGGCCTTTCAAGATTCTTTAAAAAAGCATTCTACAGCTCACAATATTCTCAATGATTGAAACTATACGTAGGCAGCCAATAAGGCTTCCAGAGTAAGGGATGATGAGATAGATGTTGAATTGTTTCGAGAGTAGCGTAACTTAAGGAGTATCTTGCAGGTACAACACTAATATCTGGATCATCCCTATGTTGCCATCAATCAAGTCATGCAGCGTGCTCAGTATGTTCGCCTTTCCCAACCGCGTCGTCGCCTTTGGCGAAAACCTCGCCATTTGTAGCAGGCGACGGTCCGTCGAAAACTTCAGCGATTTCTTCGAGAGAATAACCTTTGGTCTCGGGAAATGCAAACCAAGTCACAACCAAAACCACGACATCAAAACAACAGAAAAATATGTAATAACGCCAGCCGATATTGTCAAGAGCAATTGGGTTGACAAATGCCAGAATAATCAGAGAGCTGTATACACTCAGTAATTCAACTGTCAGTCCCTTACTTCTGGTAGAGTACGGGAAGATCTCAGTTGGGTAACCCAATAGCAAAGGCGTGTAGGCAATATCGTAGTGGAAGAAGAAAATGAAAACAAAAGCAATCACAGCGTTACCGAGGGACTTGGCCTGGGTGCTGTCAAACACGGCCGAGCAGGCAGTCCAGATAACGAAGGATATAAGCATGCCGGCAGCCGACCAAAGAAATAAGGTGCGGCGACCCAATCGGTCCACAAGCATAGCGGCACTACCTGCCGCAATGAAGTTGAAAATTTGGAGCAAGCCATTGATCAGTGTTTGAGTGCTCGAATCTCTGATCCCGACCGTGTCGAGAACAAGTGTGAGATAATAAGATACGACCGCAACTCCCTGCGCTGTGGTGTTATCTCTCATGTCGAAGGAAGCATCGAAGTCTTGTTAATACTTACGTTCCACTGGGCAAAGGCGCCGATACTGACTGCGACGAAGGTGCGCTTACGGTTTCCAGGAGTCTTGATAAGCGCTGCCCATTTGGTCTCACTAGCTCGGCTCTCCATCTCGATAGTACGCCTAATCTCAGCCATCTCGAATTGAATCAAGGGGTGGGAAGTATCGCCGGCCGTATGATATTGAGCTAGCAGTTGTTCGGCTTGTTGCGGTTTTCCATTGGCAATCAACCATCTATATGGCTGTGAGCACATGAATACGAGGTCAAGAGGGGGCAAAAAACCTTGGTGATTCTGGGACGAACCACCAGAACATAATTTGGACGATAGGAAATCCAGCTTGGACGATTGACGGAACTCTCCAACTCCAGTTGGTTTGAACAAGGTGTTTTTGTGTCCCATATGAGGCCCACGACGCCAAAATAGCACCAAGATAGTACATAGTCCAGAAGGCACTTGTGTATTTCCCTCGGTGCGTTGGATATGCTAGTTCAGTGATGAGCATAGGCGAAGGCTGTACGACCAGCATTGAGCCAACACCAACGAGCACGCGAGAAAAGACGAACATTCCGTATTGAACCGAAGCTGCTTGAATGATTGAGGCAAGAATGACCACGATTGCACCTGACAGCAAGGTCAAACGTCTTCCAATCTGGTCGGATAAGACACCCACAAAGGGTAGGGAAAGCACACTTCCGATGGACTGGGCGGCATTCACTACCCCCAGAACTGAGCCGGAAGGGTTACCAAAGTAGTCTTTCCATTCGCCAATGGATTGAAGAGCGTTCATGAGAGAGCCTGTCATAATACCGGATTATTAGAAGCTTCGAGCTTAACTTGACTATTCTCAAACTCACCATCATATCCAGCTACTGACGAGGATAGCAATGGAATAAGCAGAATGAGGTTGAGCTGTAATAGGTGAGGTACACGGTACCAAGGTCGATCATATTGTGGGAGGACAGAGGCCAAAGCCTCACCAACGATGTCTTGATTTTTCATAGTTGGCGATTCCAGTGAGACTCCGATGTTTTAAGTCAGACGGAAAGAATGCATCGCGCTGGGTGCTGGAATATTTGGACTGGCTTCTAACAAATATACTTATCAGCTCGGCGGCAAACAGGGAATGCCACAAATAATGGCTGGGCTTCCCCGTGGGGTTGGCTTTGTAAATGGTGCCTAGCGTCCCGCATTCTTTCGTCGGACTGGAGCCTCCGTCGCAGCGGACGGTGGCTTCCGATCGTCCAGGAAGCAATTTTCTACCCACCAGTCGTGATTGTCCGCAAAGCTTCTTCATACAGATATTGCGTTATTTCTTTTTCCGATGCGGACATACTTATCCGTCATACGGAGATGATCCGAGTCGACATCAAAAAGGTTACCGTTCGAAAGGCTATATGAAAGAAGGCCGGTATCCGATACAGCTAAACCTTGTTCATAGTGTTATCGCTACGGTGTCAAGACATTGAGTTTCTTTTGTTCAAATCCCCGGCCACACAACTTCGAGATGGTTTCCCCAAGCCTTCGACGACCGAATCCGGCACTTTCGGACAGTGTCTTCAAAATGTTCAGCCTACAAGGAAAGGTGGTGATTATCACTGGAGGTGCAGGCGGAATCGGCTACGCTGTTGCCCGCGGTCTAGCTGAAGCTGGCGCAAACATTGCCCTTTGGTACAACAAATCCAATAAAGCTGATTCTCTGACTTGTGCGCTCGAAAAAGACTTTGGTGTCAAAGCCAGGGCGTACAGATGCGCGGTGCAGAACTTTGACGAGGTAATTTTCAAATCCGGCCACTCGAGGTTCTTTAATGCAAGGATGAAACTCATGTTCTTCAACAGGTCCAAGCAACGACCGATGCCGTCGTTCGCGATTTCGGCCGGTTGGATGTCATGATTGCCAACGCCGGTATCCCATCTAAGGCCGGTGGCCTGGATGATAAATTGGAGGACTGGCAGAAAGTTGTGGATGTAGACTTTACTGGAGCATACTATTGCGCCCGGGTCGCTGGAAAAATCTTCCAGAAGCAGGGATCAGGCAACATGATCTTCACAGCATCCATGTCCGGTCATGCGGCGAATGTCCCTCAGGAGCAGGTTCGTTAGTATCTTCTCCGAACGGTTTCCAATCTAACCTTCCGTATAGGCCTGTTATAACGCATGCAAAGCTGGCGTTATTCACCTTGCCAAGTCTCTAGCTGTGGAATGGGCCAGCTTCGCTCGCGTGAATTGCGTTAGTCCTGGTTACATTGATACCCCAATCAGTGGAGATTGTCCATTTGAGATGAAGGAGGCGTGGTATAGCCTCACCCCTCTTAAGCGTGATGCCGATCCTCGCGAACTCAAGGGTATTTATTTATACCTCGCCAGTGACGCTAGCACTTACACGACGGGAGCTGACATAGTGATCGACGGGGGGTACACATGTCGGTAAAAGTGCATTCCCAGGGCCTCAAGTGCACTAGGTGCTCTGAGAGAAACTGGGAGCAAGCGATCCATACTCTGAGAAGTAGCCAGTTTGAATGCGACTGCCAATTAACTGAATAAATATTATCTCTGAGCCGTAGACGTCATGCTACTTAAGAGAGATGTATATCCCTTCGGTCAAAATATTCTCCGTTCTCAACATTTCAATGTCAAAAGATCTCTGCAGAGGGGATGCATACCTGGCCCATTTCACCACATAAAGTCCTGGAAGTAGTCCCACTGAGCTCGCTGATCGAAAAGTGGTTAGTAGTTAGTGGAATACCGTCACTAGCGAAATCTGCTTCCTCCCTAACGATCACTCTTTTTGTCTTAGGTCCTACTACTAAGTCCTTAGTGCAGATCCTTTATTAATCACTCGGTAGTGAGTCAAGGGCTATTAAACAATTCGTAGTGTATAGTATTATATATTCTCCGCACGAGTAGATCCATTGCTAGTATACAAAGACGTACTTAAAATAGATGTAGAGATTATATTTGGACTATAACGCACGTATTGAAATAATGATTCTATAATAAAACTTGTCTTCCTCAATCTTTGCTAGGTGTTGGGCCGTAGTCAAATTTTGGGGTTAGGTAATAGTGACCCTATTAAGTTAGTATTATCTACAAGACCGAGTTTCCACGATATACCAGTTAGGAATTGAGAAATACCCAAAATCCTAAGCCATCCAAAGATAAAATATATACCTAGCCCGTTTCTCGGAGGCGAATACCTATATATATATCCGTATTATATATCTAACTATATTCGTATATCTTCTTTATTAGGTTTATCCGGCGACGATATTATTTCTAGTATATCAACTTCCTCTTTAAGGATTAAATAGAGGCTTTAGTAGCTATTAAGAGTGAATTCTCCTTTCGATATCTAGATAGTGTATAAATACGACTAAGAGTAGTTATAAGTATAGGCTTATTAATAGGAAGTAGCAAATTATTTTTTAAATACTCTAAGTACGTAAAAAGGATTTTTTAACTTTTATATAAGTAAGAGGCCACGATTTCCTTAGATAAATCATAGCCATATACTATTTACGTTCGGCGCTTAAGGGTCGGACTAGGAAAAAGGGGGTATCAAAATATACCCACTATTCTAGTTATACTACTATTCTTATCTATAGCTCACCTTCGGATCAATATTTAGGATAAGCTAAAATATCCAACGTAAGTCATGATCTTCCGAAGAAGAATTTTCTGCTTATCTTTTTGTCGAAGACCAACGTGACTTAACGTTAGCGAGGCGCCGACGAAACAGCGCTTAGGTTAAATCCAGCCATAACCAACCCTATAACTCGAATAAACTAACAGATGCTAAGGCAGCAGAATCCCAAGATCCTAGACTCCCCTTTCGAGCCCTAGCGCACTTCTTGGTTTCTATTCGCTCTACGATAACGTTATAGTGAAAAATCTAACTCCTTATGGGCCGGCGGGAGAGTACAATCGGCCAAACTGAAACATTTCTATAGGCTCAAATACTGTTCTAATAAGCCTCTCGCAGGACATTAAGTAACGCCAGCCAACGTGGCCGAGGTAGCCAAAAGTGGATAAGGAAAACCAGAGTCTTGACCAAGGAATCTTGTAAACCTATTAGTATATCTTAAGTTATTTGTCTTAGATAGGGAAACTTATAGCCGAGTAGGTCTTAGAATTACAGAGGACGCCAATTAGCGAATCGGTGGCCCCTTAGGTCCTAAGACTACGGTCTTCGGACCTTGTGTATTACTGGCCCTATATCCTCTAGCTACGTGGCAATATCTTCGATTCTAAATTAATAATCTTATTTTCCTAATCTTCAGTTCTAGGGTATATAACAATATCCTCTAGACCTCGTTCTAGTTACTGTCTTAGTCTCTAGTCATCGGCCTGAAATCATCCGTAGACCTCTTATAGCGAATATATAACTCTACTAGACTTAAACCTTCTCGTGTCTTGTAAAATACAACTAGAGATATTTATAGTCCTTAGTCCTACCTTCTAGACCCTCTAGTCCGCAGAAGAAGCCCGTCTTATTATTAACGATCCGATATTCCTATTGATTACCACTATATCGCCGACCCTACGTTATTTCCTAGAAGTATTACGATATAACCCGAGCCTTTCGCAAAAATATCTTAGGCGCACGATTTTAAACGTCTAGCGGCACCAATGTTTATACTAGTAATAGAGGAGTTACACAGCCCTCCTCACTATAGTTATAGGACCTACAGCAACCAGGGTCGCCCTCACCAAGGGTTATCCTATACTTACTAAGGATTTTCCGAGTATTTATAGACTTATGCCACTCGCCTTAATATCGGAAACTATACTTCTCCCTACTAAACCATGAATCTACCGCATCCGGAGTGAGTGCTCCCCACCTCCTGCTTAAATACAGGATAGCGGGGCTGTCTAGCTGAGAACCACTGTCCGTATTCTTTACTGCCTCTAGACTATCTTAAGACTTGTCGAGTCCTAGAATGATTAGGCTAGGAGAGAAATAATACTAAGAGTCAGCTCATATGACGTGTGGCACCACCTTCAGGAGCTGGCAATTGTCAGACAATGAACAACATATTTTCACAATGTGAGCGAGGCAAAGATAACGGTGCGGTCGAGTTTGCTCTAGACTTGTTTTTGGAGCTAAGGGAAGTTAGGCTAAGGGACTATACGCTTATGGTAAAGTCGGTTCACTAGGTTGGTCGCGTCGCCCTGGGTCGTGAGGGTAGCATCCGCTTCGACTCGGATAGCTTAGGACAGAGATTTATAGTAGCGATCAAGAAGGCGAAGTAGGGTATTTGGTTGAAGTCGCCGTTCTACCTCTCGCTGGAGGCGCTCTATCTCTTCCTGGAGACGCTCTACCTCTTCTCGCGCCTGTCTCTCCTCTTTAAGCTAACATCGTAGCTCTACGATGGTTTCGTCTATCGATTGTTGAAATCAGTATTCAGTAGGTAGTAGAATAATGTAAATTAAAGTCAACATAATTTGGGTTCAGTGTCTAACGCGGAGGCGTGGCCCTCCAAAGCGAAAGACGTCCAGTTATTTATTTACCGGCTTACTCACTCCTCTTCGCCTAGTCCTCAGCTCTCAGGCATCAAGTATTACTTGGGTCTTTGGCTAATTATACTTCTTGATAAGAGATACTGATATCATTGGTTAGCGTTACTCCTTTCTCTACCTTAGAGTAGCAAAACGCTCGGATAAGATCGGATTAGATTGGGTCGGGCCGGTTATACTAAACCAGATCATCCTCTCACATTCAGGCTGAGACCGAGAGATACAGAAAAGAGAGCCTGACGAATATTGCGATCTAGGATATAGGACAGATTAGGAAGGAATACGTATAGAGGGGGAGTCGTGGCTAGTCAATCGACCAATATAGTAGTATTTTAACTAAAGTATCGAGACTAGAGAGAGAAGAAGTATAAGAGGGCTAGACTCTATTAGATAAGGCAGTACTTTATTCTCTTAATAATCTGAGCACTATTACCCCTAGTGACGACTTGGTTACGGAGTTAACGTAATCCACTACCGGGTATAGGGCTCTACGACCCGACGCCTTTTCACCCTACGTAGGTTTTTTTGGCTTGCGCTGAAGAGGGTTGACTCTTTTCTGGGAGAATTTCTGTTGTATACTGTAATATTTGGCAATTCACGAAAGCTCTGGTCATTAATTGATCTCGACAGAAATTTCCAAAAAGGGTGCGTTGTTGATTGCCCTGGAAACAAACTCTGCTTTTCTTATATATTCCCGAATTGAAAACCGAGGGGTATAACGATTTCTCTGAACCATTATCCCATGTCATCGAGTTATCCATGCAAACAAGCCAAAAGAGTTCTACGGCAAAAGCTTCGGGATACACATCATTCCTGTCAAAATCGGCCAGCCAACGAGAGCAACGCCCACTCCACCCAGAGACAAGTTGATAATAGCACCTTCATCAGGTCTGCTAGTCAGCATCATAGATATACACTCCGTTACACGATTTCCTTCTTCCAGTTCCTCCCTTCGCATTCGGCTCGCCTAGATCGCTCTATGTATATCGGGGCCAAGTGTACGAATAATAGCTTCATCCAACGCACCCTTTAGTGTCATTTCAGGGCTGAGTAACAGTTTGGAACCCTCGTTCAGGACCATATACCGAACCTGTCCTATCGATTCCACGTGAACGTTAAACAGAGACATAGCTAAATATTCGACCTTAGTCTGATAGATAGCCAAGCTTATTAGACAGTCCACTAGCCCGTTAAATAGAAAGTCTATAGTGACTGCGGCTTTGAGGCAAGTGGACTCCCCGCTCTGAATCGCGTCCTTCCTAATGGTACTACATATATACTAGTCGAAAACGTCGGCAATCCCTGGCATTAAAAATATTTCCGATTTCTTACCAATAAACATGTCTTTTTTTTGCATCAATGGATCTGCTCGGCAGCCTCGTCCTGAATGATCAAAATAATGATATTTAGCCTATAACGGCAGATATTTCGATATAAAATGTTACTTTTTCTATTACAAGAGTAGCCCTAACGATTTACGCTATTTCTATTCATGCTCTGCATAGAATTCTATTCCATGGAAATACTAGAACTTGAATAAGTAGAAATACCGAAAAGTCTTAGTAGGTAAGGCTAGGACACCAAATTCTAGATACATGTAATAGAGTTGGGCACTCTAGCCTCTCAACCGATTACGAAATCAGATACTGTTATTTTTCCTGCGTTGCCATTGGCCATTCCAGAATCACTTGATATACCCGTTCCGACACGAGGAGACAGTCATAACCTCTGAAAGAGACCGTGGAAAACATGTTTTCTCCCCTTCCACAAACTAGCCTCGGCATCCAACATCCATTCAACTCCTGATATTCTTGTACATTGGTTCAGCCTTCGGCCCAAGCATGAACTTGTGTCCTGACGACGCGGCATGGGAACAAGCCGAGGATATCTCTGACAATTGGCTTGTTAAGTTTCTTGAACTCGACATCTTGAGACCGATCGCGCATTTCATGCTCAAGCACAATAGAGGCAATGCTACCTAATTTGCTATCCTTAAAAAAAGGCTCTTACAACAAATCTCTGCGGCTAAAATACCGAAATGAGGCCACCGTTATACGATTTTCGCAGTCTGGCGCGGTCTTCTTCCCCGAGGAAAAGGTTGTGAATGAGGTTACTGTTATGCGGTTTATCATCGGTCAGACGTCTATTCCTGTTCCATTTATTCACCTCTCGGGGACTAAAAAGCAGAATCCTCTTGAAGTAAGTCCATTTATCATCATGGATTTTATTGAGCATTATACAAAAATGTATGACGTTTTCAATATACCTGGGTGCCTAAAAGAGGAACGCGGAATTGTGGACCTAAATATCGATGAATCAAAGCTTGAGAATATATATAGACAGGCAGCGGGTATTCTGCTTCAACTTTCAACACTATCTTTGCCTTAAATAGGGTCTCTCCGCTAGATTGATGGCTTTACCTGGGAGGTGACTAACCGGCCTCTATTAATGAATGTGAACGAGCTTGTGCGACTTGGAGATTTGCCTCGGTCGAAGGTTCCAGATACAACTTTCAACACTACTCTTTTACATCGAAGCTCTTGCAAAGCTCAACATTGAGTATCAGGTACACCAACGAAATGATGCTGTGGAATGCGCAGATGACAGCCGACGAAAGTTTGTGGCACGACAACTTTTCCTTAACTTGCGCAAGATAAGCGACTTACCAATCCATCACTCGAAAATGGGCCGTTCAAGATCTGGTGTGATGATTTCCGGCCAGTAAATATCCTCTTGAATAGCGATTCAGAAATTGTCGGTGTCATCGATTGGGAATTCACCTATGCCGCTCCAGTTGAATTTTCTCATGCACCTCCTTGGTGGTTACTTATTGAGAAGCCTGAGTTCTGGCCCAAAGGACTCGAGGACTGAACACGAGTGTTCGATCATCGCCTCAAAGCGATGAAGAACTGTGAAGACACGGCAATGTCGCAGGGTCGGTTACACGAGTACCAACGACTCTCTGGTCCTATGCAACGGAGCTGGGATACCGGAGAGTTCTGAATCGTGTATGCAGTATTGCACAGTTATAACATGTAGGTCATTTGAGCCGAGGATGTGGACATCTCAGAGTAGCTTCCAAGGTGAGCAATTGTGTGAAATCTTGACTTCGAGCAGTGGATTTGAGGAAGAGAAAAAGGTAGGGAGATTGTAAAAATCTATATGGGACTCTTTCAAGACTGTGCAGGGGTCTAAGGATCCGCGCACTGGAAACCTGAAGCCGAAACACGTGATGACAGCACGGGATCCAGAAGTCACCGCTCTGGGCGGTGGTCCAATATGCCAGCAGAATAAGTTAGTCTCTAGCGGCAAATCGCATCATGCTACGCGACCCGGATTGATGATGGTCATGACATTGTTGAGGTCAGGGGGTTTGCAGCAACTGGCCAATGCCAGTGGCCTCTGTGTGCGTTGTGCCTTGAGACAACGACGGTCAGGATGCTTGCCCACCACGATTCCCACTCGCCTTCTGGCGTTAGAGGCCCGACGTCTTTTGTCGGCTCAAGCGTCAGAACCGATCTTCAGCGAGCAAGCCGACGGCCAGGTACGTGAAGAATTGAGTTTTTATTTCGCTCATAATGCGTGTTAAACTGATTCTTTTTATCAAGAACCCCCAGGCCGACCAGGACCCGAAAGGCACATCCAACTCGGTCGAAGATATCCGCCTCAAGGCCGAATTTGAGACCCATCGCGATATTCGGGGATATCTTCAAAGGTGGCAGGATGTTAATCCCAAAATTCTTGACCCCATTCGGGAACCCACGGTCAACCCTGCATCGGGCCCTCCGGCCCAATGGATCGGCACAATGCTCAACGGCCGCGAGGCGTGGGAAGCGACGTGGGATAACTCGAATCCAGCGAACCGGAATGATCTAGACCCCTCGGATGACTTTGAAGGCGCACATCTCGAGCCGGGCGACATGGTATGCCGGCTTTCTGCAGACGGGCTGTTCAACTTCGCAATCTATGTCCGGTCTATCCACCGACAATTGCAGTTTTATACCGATCGTGGCAACTGGCGCATTTGCTCTAATCGAGAACTCGATTATGTGGTCAAGGGTTTTGCTTCCCCGCATTTATTGGAGCCCATCAAACCATACTTTCCGGACGCCCTTGCGCATGCCAATATGGAGATCCAGACTGCCGCCGAGGGTGGACTACCGAGACCCCTCGGTGCTCCATTACTACAAATGATGAGCAATTTTCAGGAGCATGTCCTGGAATTCTACCGAAACCACTCTCAGGTTATGGACAACCTTCACAACCTCGTGGCCGATGACTCCGAGTATTTGTGTTTGAGCCTGGAAGATCTCACCATGAGGGTCCTTGGGATTGACAAGTCAGAACTGAATAGCGTGAATCTCTTTACTATCCACATGGCCGTTCGAAAGCATCCCTTTATCATCGAAAAGGACTCACGCTCCTTGTTCAGCCAAATGTACCTGGTGCAGCCCAAGAGGATTGCCAATACCGTCAAACAGGTCACCGATTGGGTTCACGAACACCAGGAGTTTTGTATCCGAGCAGTGATGAAAAAGGAGACTCCTGGGTTCAAAGATCACCCTATGCAGCAGTTCATTCAAAAAGCACAGCGTCTGATTCGGCTGAGCAGAAAGATTCGATCCCCGACGATCATGTCCAGTGTAGGTCCGTCGTCTCAGAGATACCTTCCGGGACAGGACGGTAAGCCGTTGGTGTATCGGGAAGTTCTCACGGAGAATTTCACCAAGAACGATCAAACAATCCTTGAGTACCTGCAGCTGTATGCCATTCCAGCCGTCATGATGGCTTCGGGGACCTTGAGATCAACAGCTTCGCACATCATGCGGGCGACGGGCATGTACAACGCTCTGGGTCTGAGTGAGTCCTCAACTCGTCTTTTCTTGCAGGAATTGGGTGTGATTGCTCCATGGGAAAATCTCGGCGTTCTTGACCAGAACCTTCTCCTTCCCGGACATGGGATGTCGGTTCTCGATGACATGAAATGGGAAGAGATCGAAGAATCTTGCGCCAGCCTCCCATCAGATCGCTTGCAAGACTCGATGCACCATCTGAGAAAAGACTGGGGAGATCTACCAGTTTATTGCGTCGACGATGCCACGGCACAGGAAATCGACGACGGCGTGTCGCTGGAGCGGGTGCCCGGCTCCGACGATACATTCTGGGTGCATATTCACGTTGCTAACCCAACGGCCTTTTTGACGCATGACGACCCGATCATGCAGTATGCCGGCTTACGGCTTGCCACTACCTATGTGCCCGAGCGTACTTACCCTATGCTCCCTGATACCCTGACTCAGGATCATTTCAGCTTGGCGGCTGGTCGGCCCACGCTCACGTTCAGTGCCAAGATGAATCTCCAGGGAGACATCCTGGACACTGAGGTCAAGAATGGGACGATTCGAAATGTCATTAGTTTCACGCATGGCACGTTGCGCACGTTTTTCAATCCAAATTCCAAGACAAATTCCGACTCCCTCGTGGTCGGGGGTACTTTCGTGGACCCCGTCCCGACCCAAGGCAAAGCCCTTCAAAAGACACTTTCTTCTGAGGACCAGGAGACGTTCAGCCTCCTTCGCCAATTGATGATCGCCTTCCGTCATAAACGACAGCAAAACGGTGCCATGGACTACCCGCCCTCGCGCCGCAACGCTTCAGTCTCAGTCCAAGTGGGCGATGCACCTCTAAAGCCCTACGAGATGCAGGTGACCGAGGGCCGGTATTACCTGGGCGACCCGATCATCCGGCTAGGCATGCAATCGTTCGACCCACACGAGGTTCGCGATCAGTCCAAGGACTATCTGGTCTCGCTACTGATGAACCTGGCCGGCCATGTGGCGGGCCAATTCTGCGCCGCCCGTAACATCCCCGTCGTCTATGACGGGACATGGTACGACCCGGAATACGGCCGTGTCACGCGGCACAACATGGCCGAGTTTGGTGGACAGCGCTTTTTTGAGATGGGCGTGCCCAAGACCCTGTCAGCTTCGACTCCGGTCCACCACCACGTGCTGGGCTTGGACGTCTACGTCAAAAGCACAAGCCCGCTGCGCCGATTCACTGATGTGATTGCGCACTACCAGATTGAAGCGGCATTGCGGTTCGAGCACGAGCATGGAAGGAAATTCGACGCAGGCGCCGACCTTCCCGGTCAGCCTGCATTGACCGTCGATAGGCCGAACGACCCAGCGCCCGTCGTGTCTGCCGTCCTCCCTTTCTCTAAAGCCGACCTTGATGCCCACATCACCTTCTCGCAACCTCTCCGTGCACGCCTCCGCGATACTTCCCTTTTCGCCTCGCAACACTGGGCCTGCATGCTCCTTTTCCGTGCATTCTACTTCGCCGAGTGCGCCCTCCCCGCCACCTTCCAGTGTCTGCTGCGCACGCCGCGCCTGGTACCCACGCGAGACGGCACGGTCTATTCCGGTGTAATCTCTGATCTCGGCGTGGCCTGCGCCATCTATATCCCAGAAGACTGCCCGGGCCGCCAGCAGCTGGATATCTTTGGGGTTGTTGAGGCCAGGATCACGGCGGTGGATATGGCCACGCTAGAAGTGCACATGGAAGCGACGCGGCTAGTGAAGCCGTTTGAGAGGACAGGCGAATGGGCTTGATTTTGCCATGGGATGCAGTTTAGGGAATAACTGTTTCCAAGGGTGTATTATACTGTACTATAGCTGTGATGATAGACGATTCGACTCTGCTCCCACGCATGCTCCTCTTAGATATGCGAAAAGCCTAGTTTTGTTCATTTTATTTTTCATATAGTCGTGTGCACTCTTATCTTCAGTCTGACAACAGTTAACCTCCACGAAAGGCATTTGGGGTCTGACGATCGCCGGAGCATCAAATGGCCCGACCCATAAAATGAACCGAGGCATCTTCACCAAGTGGGGCTCTCTTGAACTGTGGACCTCCAAGCCTTGACCAAAGGAACCGTCGATTACACGCTGTGGCTTCTCTGATCTCATATTTTCTTTCACTGGCCAGCGATCATGATGCAAGCTACGTGGACAGGATGAGAGGCGCCAACTCAACTCGGAGCTGAATTATTCAACCACGCCCCCAGTCTGGGAAGTGTCTCTAGTTCGACGTCGGCCATATTTTTCGGACCGAAGTTTGCAGAGGCGATCGGTGAGATAATTCACCCGACGTTGGACCTATAAACCCAGGCCATTGCAGGTGCCCCGGTTCCTATACACCTATACAAGTCCTGATCATCGCCTGTTGTTCTACTGTCTCTTGTCTTTGGCCCGACGCCTGCTGCACGAACATGGCATCATTCGTCGCATCCTTTGTCAACCCATGCAATTTCATTGGGGGTGTGAATTTCGACCCAGACCAAGATATCCCCGACTTGGCCGGGAAGGTCGTGCTGGTGACTGGCGGTATGTCGAGTTTGTCCTATAGATCTATCATCATTTTCACCATCTAATAACACCACAGGAAATGCCGGTCTCGGAAAAGAAACAGTCCTCCAGCTGGCCAAACACAAGCCATCGCAAATCTTCCTCGGGGCACGATCAGGTCCCAAGGCCGAGGAAGCCATCCGCTCAGTCCAGGAATCCGTCCCTGGAGTCGAGATCCACTGGCTACCACTGGATCTCACATCAACGAGCTCGATCCAAAGCGCCGCTGAGAAATTCCACGCGCACTCTTCCAGACTAGACATCCTAATCCTCAACGCCGGCGTGATGGCCCTGCCCCCGGGCGAAACAGAAATGGGCCACGAAATTCAGCTGGGCACAAACCACACGGGTCACTTCCTGCTCACCAAACTCCTCCTCCCAACCCTGCTCAAGACCGCCGAGGACCCGCACGCCGACGTCCGCGTCGTGTCGCTCTCGTCCGTGGGCCATAACATGGCCCCGTCGTTCGAGACGATCCTCAACCAGGACCGGCTCAAGAATGTCAACACTAATGCGCGCTATGGCGCCTCCAAGGCGGCGAATATCTTGTTTGCGGCTGAGCTTGCTCGTCGCTACCCCTCTCTAACATCTGTGTCGGTCCATCCGGGCATTATCCTGACCGATCTGTATGGCGCTATTAGCGAGAGCTCTCTGATCGCCGGTCTGGGTACCCAGACGCTGAGTTTCTTTGGGTCGTCGGTGCCTGTCGGGGCGCGAAACCAGTTATGGGCTGCGGCTGGTGCGAAGAAAGAGGATCTTGTGAACGGGGCGTATTATGTTCCTGTGGGCAATTTGAAAAGTCACAATTGCTATGCTACCAGCAAAGATATGGGGGCGCGCTTGTGGGATTGGACGGAGACGGAGCTGCAAAAATGTAACTTGTGATTTACGGTGATTCGTATCTAGCAGAAATTTGTGAATAGATCGACATTTCCATGACTTGGCCGTATATGAGGCAGAAATGAATGACCAGAATTTTGATATGAAGTGTTCTACGTCAGTTATAGTTCATCGCGAAATGTATAGGAGTGGAGATGTCATCAAGTGATGTGATTCCCGGTTGAGCTCCACTCTTCTTCAGGCTTCGGAGAAGATGCAATTAAACTATCCGAAAGATCCACTTGCAAAGCACTGGCTTTGGGGATGTTCGACCTCGGCTGGTTTTGCGTCGAGCTTCGTGCATACAAAATGTGGCAGATCATAAATTCCCTCTGAGCACATGTTGATTTAAGTGGAATCAAGTTTTCCAGAAACCAGAGACCATGCCCAACTCACGAAACAACTCATCGACTTCACCAGGGGTTTTCCGGCTATACCCATAGGTATGCTTGCCGTGATACCATGCCTTGATAGGGGTCAGCCCTGGTCCTTGAGCCAATCCTTGCAGAAAAACATATCAAATGTCTACTTTCTACTTACCTTGGACAATCACCGCAGCGTCTCCTTGCTAAGGATTTCTCCCGCATAGAAAGAGTGTTTCCTCGGCCACTCCAGCGCCTCTTGCCTCGTAGCAAAGAACTGGATCGTGCCACACGCAAAGTGCAAATCCATCCACCACATGGACGGTGGCACGGAAAAATGTACACAGCATCCACTGGGCTGGATCTCGCCGTGCAGGCTTCTGGCATTTGATCTCATCGTTCTCGATCACTCACTGCATCTCTGTGCCGATTGACCCCGATCGAACGGAAACAGTTGTTCGAGCTGGCGAGAGCATTGCCGCAAGACCAAATGCGCACCATGCGCAGTTAGCCCACCAGCTTCGTGGTCCTTGGAACTGTGCTGTGTTAGTGTCGATGTCACTGAAGCACTGACGGGTCGAATTGGATCTTGTTACTTACCACCACATATGGAGTCGGTCTTTATGGGGATGTGTCAGTTGTGAATGACGGAAAGAGGAGAGAGCCACTCATAGACAGCACTTACAGATGAGAGAACGGATAAGCTATCGCGATGGGCGACGGCGAGCACGCCTCATGCTTGTAGAGGACAATGTGGTGCAGATCCTCTAATCGATTCAGAATAGGAGACTTCCGTAGAGGCGAAACCGGACTCGGTGGCCAGCTCGTCAAGGGTAGACGGGCGGCATTCTCAGAGGTAGAAGGTGAGGATATCGTGGCGGGCTTTCCGGGTTGTGTCGTCCATGGTGCGGCTGATAACCTTGGTAAGAGAGAATGTGCTGTGGTAAATGAGTGAAGACTATGATCCCAGTCTCAAAACCTGTATTTAAAGCCCGTCAATGTGGATGTTGCGGATGCCATAGCTAAGATGGAATAAATAAATGGCTCTATATTGGTCTATCCAACCCATACATCTAATGTACAAACTCAGTATAGATTCAGCTGTACGATCATACTTACCCGAAAACCTCCTTGATAAGAGCTTTTTTATTCACTGCAGTTAATCAGCACCCAACAGACCTCAAATAGAATACCCAAAGCCAAGAAAGAGGAGGAAAAAAAAACTCACCTTTCCCCATCGCATTCCTCGGAATCGCTTCCAACACCTTCATCTCCTGCGGAATCTTATATGAAGCCAGTCGATCCCGCAGAGCGCGCCGCAGATCCATCGGACCCCAGGCCCGGCCGGTACGGCTACTCTTTGCGTCCGGATGCAGCACAACCATGGCGGCGACCTTCTGACCCCATTTTTCTGAGGGGAGGGCGACGACGGCTGCCTCGGTGATTTGAGGGCTGTTGTGGAGTGGTCAGTATGATTGAAGAGAAAAGGAGAGGGAATGGGCAGGGCAAAGCCAAAGTGCAAAGCATACAGAGACAGCATTTCGCGCTCCACCTCCAACGCGCTCACTTTCTCGCCGCCCGTCTTGATGATATCCACGCTCTTCCGGCCGCGAATGAAATACATCGGCCCCTTGGCCCAGGCCCCGCTCGTGCCTTTGCCGGCTCCTTCCACCGGATGCCGGGTGGCCACATCCCCCGTGCGGAACCAGCGGGAGCCGCCGTCATCGCTCGCGACAAACTCCTCACGCGTGGCCTTTTCGTTGGCCCAATACTTGTGGAACACGGTAGGCCCACGGATCTGGATCTCGCCCTCGCGGGCACGGCCGGCCGAGTCGGTGTCCTCACCCGGTGGAATTACAGCACCGGTCTCGGTATCGACTAGCCGCACCTCGACGTTCGGGAGCGGCCAGCCCACGCTGCCGTCGACGCGGTCTGCAAAGTCGAGCCCGCAGCTGATCGCCATGCCGACTTCGGTCATACCGAACCGCTCCAGCAGTACGTTGCCGTTACTGAGCTGCTGCCACGCAGTCTTGGTGGGCGTGGGCAGTGCCGCGGATCCAGAGATGTTTAGCCGGAGGTTCTCTGGAGAAATAGCTTGTTTGGCGGCGTTTTGAATCTCCGGCGAGAGATTGGGGAAGGACGACATCAGCCGGCTGTAGATTGTGGGCACGGCATTGAGGAATGTGATTTTAGGGGGAGTTGCGTCGGTATTTTTGGATGGCAGAAAAGGCGCCGCGAACCGTTTCCAGACCTGGTCCGCGTTAAACGGATACAAGAATTCAATGGATGACCCCGCCAGAATTGGAGTCACAATGGCGTTCACCACCCCATGAATATGGTGGAGTGGCAGGAGATGAAGGAGTCGATCCTGCGGCGCGTACTTCCACGCTTCCAGGAGCGAGGATGCCTGCGCGGCCAACGCAGAATCGGGGATAAGTACGCCTTTCTGTTCTATGTAAGTATCCCCTTCAGATAGCAAAGGACACCAGAACCTACCGGTCGATTTGTCGTGCCCGAGGTATATAGCATCATGCCCCCGGACGACGGCTGCTTCAAGTCTTCCAACTGTACAGCCTCGCTGCCCGTTGCGCCCTTTGTGATCTTGGGTCTGATATCGAGTAAAGGCTCACGTTCCAGTCCCGCTTGTAAAATCTCTTGTGCCTTCTGAGCATATTTCTCGGTCGAAAGCAATACCTTGGCCTGGGAATTGTCCAAAATATATTGCAGCTCCCCAGTAGGAAACGATGGGGACAGCGGAAGTGCAACAGCATCATTGGCAAAGATAGCCAGCAGCGTCACTGGGTCCAGTTAGCACACACACACACACAAATCTTGCGGGTACGGACCGGAGGGGAAGACGCTACAGTACCTACGTAATCGTAGCTGTTCTCTGCGAGAAGTGCTACTCGCTCCCCCGCGAGCTGTCCCTCGGACTTTGCGACTTTGCGTTGAAGATCCTCCTTGGCACGGACGACGTCGGCGATGAGATTGCCGTAGGTGAAGGACCGCGTGGTCACGCTATGAATAATCGCCAGACTGGCCGGGTCATAGCTCTGCAGGGCACGGAAGAGAGGGATGTTCGGGAGAGTCGAAAGAAATCGCGTCCTGGCGGGTTGGCGCACGTCGCGTAGGAAACAGCTGCGCGCCAGCGGGCGCGAGACCAGCGAGACCAGACGGCCGGACATGTTGGATATGATGATGCACTGGGTGAGTCTATCGCATCGTTGGTTGCATCTAGAGAGAGTAAAGGCTTGAGACCTCGGGCAATTGGGGCAATTGGGAGGCAACAAAAATTGATGTCATTTGCGAAGTTCCGCGGAAGCCAGAACCACTCCGCTTCATTGCTTGGCTGTCATTTTTTCCCTCCTCCTCTCCTGCTCTGATCACCTCGTATCATTCTCTTTCACTCCTTTCCAATGCTCTTCCGCGGCCTCTCAGGCCAGCTCCCCCGCCTATTCTCCGTCTCTGCCAGAATGGTCTCCGCCACGCCGATGGAGGATGTGATGCGCGACAAGGTGAGGCCCGCACACTCACTTCGAAACCGAGTTGACGAACACTCAATTGACTTGGTTGACATCTAAACAGCTCGCCCATGCATTCACACCCTCCACGCTCGTCATTCGCAACGACTCACACCTCCACGCGCACCATGCCCCGATGCAAGGGTCGACGTCGAAGGAGACGCATTTCCAGTTCGTCGCAATCCACGCTTACACCGTCTATACATCTTGATCGCTGCTGGTTCTAACCGCTGCCTCATATAGTGTCACAATAGTCTCTGATTCGTTCGAATCCAAGATGCAGGCGGCTCGGCATCGGATGGTCTATGCGCTGCTGAAGGAGGAGATGAGCCGCGAGAATGGGATCCACGCGCTGCAGCTGAAAACCAAGACCCCGGCAGAGGAGCAGCGGGAGAACGAGAGACAAGCATAAATATGAGACTGTCCTCTCGAAGCTAGAGCGATCTGTTGATTCTATACACATAAAGGATACCCCAAGATCATGGCCAACAGGACTTCCTATCGCCCCCGGAACTATGACCCGGGAGCGGAGTATCAGACATGAACAGAAGGAATCGATTATTAGACGGTATTACATAGAGTCTAGCGCCAAAACGGGGGGCACAGAAAACAACATCAAGTATATACATCCATGCGCGGCCGCGCGCAACCAAAGAGCCCCCGAGCATCAGACACAATCATCAAGGGTGGTCGCATCTGGCCAAGCACAGAACTGTACACGAACGCGCAAGACCAATTTGGAAAGAAGAAAAAAGAGAAACACAAGGAGACGAACCGGTACGATAAGACATTGCTTTTACACAAGAGTGAATAAAAGAGATATGCGAGAGGGTGGTATAGAAACGAGGGCAGGTGGTACAAAGGGGAGGAACGGGGAGGGCGGGGATCTTTGGTGCGATCGTGGCCATCGAGAAAGGTCGTACACGGGGGAAAGCGGACGTAAACAAAAGGAAGCCTCTTAGTGCGTGCTCTTGTTGGCCTCCGTGACACCGACGGCAACACCGACGACAATGGCGATGATGATGACTGTCACGAAAGTTAGCGAGTCATCTCACCGAGAAATCGTATTGTGCAAACTCACTAATGATGATCAACGCGTACCACTTCCACCGTCGAGCATTCTTGGCGCTCTGGATGGCGTCGTCAAGCTTGGTGTTGGCCTGCTCGACGTTGTGGTGGGTCTCTTCGGCGCCCTGGTTGATGTTCTCGATCATGGGTTCTTGGATGTGCACCAGTTCAGCGACCTCCTGGTACAGGTTGCTGAGTTCGATCATATCCTGCTCGATCTTGCGGATGGCGGCAGAACGCTGCAGAGTAGCCTGACGAGCATCGTTGGCTTGGCGAGTTCGAGCGCCGGGAACCTATTGATGGCAAAGAAAAAAAACATGAGCGAATCTGATTGAAGAAAGCCAGACCGGACACCGCAACATACGACAAAGCTCTGCTCCTGGCCCAACAACACATTCTGCACACCCTGCTCCAGCTCCTCCGGCGTGGCCTCCGGGTTGGCGATCTCGTATCGTCGACGAACTTGCTCCTCCAAGCGCTTGCGGAAGTCAGACTGTGCGCGCTGATACTGCTCGATCTCGCGGCGCAGGTTCCGGCTGGTGTTCTCGACCTGGCCCTGTACGCGGGGGTCTCCAGACCCGGGGGTCTCCTTTACGCGCTTGAATTGGTCGCGCAGGTAGCGGAAGGCGGTGTTGATATCATCTTCAATGTAGTCCAGACCCTGTCGCGAAGCCTGGTCCTCCTTGCCTGTGCTGGAATCCAGCAGGGCATTCTGGGCGGCCACCAGCTGGCCTTCGCGCTTTGAACGCAGCTGAGAAATCCCGTCGTTGATCTCCTTGCACTTGTTCAGAATCGCGGTCGGACCGCCGGAGGACTGGTTGATGCTCGACATCTCTGTTTGGGTGCGGGCGATTAGCGCGACTGCGCGAAATGCAACCCAAAAAAGCCCCAAATCACGTACCATAGCCACCATTTCCCTGCTCCATGGCACCGGCCTGACCGTAGCCTCCTCCATAACCGTAGCCCTGTTGGCTGCCGTAAGGGTTCTGTTGGCCGCCATAGGGGTTGTATTGGCCGTAGCCGCCTCCTTGGCTATCTCCCAAGCTCTGGTACTTGGACAACTCGGGTCAGTATTCATTCAGACAACATCTCGATGGAACACTCACACTCATGATGGTAAATGCTCAAGATTTTTTTTTGAATTTTGGTGGAACAAAAAAAAGTGACGAGCAAGGGGGGAGATGAAGGAGGGAAGGGTGAGACGGGAGAAAGTGGAGTGGCGGCAGAAGTGCTGGCGGTGTCAGGGTGAGCCAAGCAATTTGCCTCGAACGGCTTTTTTTTCTTTTCTTTTCTTTTCTTTTTTTGATGATCAGGGGGAATGCCCCTTTTATTTGGCTGGATTTCGTTGATTTCACTAGTCTCTTTTGTTCTTTCGAGTGGATGCACTTGACCAAAATTCCCTTTTTCTGCAGTGCAGCCTCCTTGCGATTGCAGTGGATCTGAATCCCGGCATTGGCCAGTCATCCAGCGTGGCTGATGCTGTTCTATTTCTGAGTCTCGGATCGGCGAAGGCTGGGATTGGCGCGCAGGGAATCCTTGGGGGTATTGAGTACCTGGCATTGGGTGGTTATTACCACAGTAGTGCAGGTACCGGGTACCTACCGCCATCCCCACGTCATGATTATTCCACGTCGACATTAGGGGTCTTGGGGAAGGCCAGCACCAAGGTTGGAACAAGCACAGAATGAGTTTAAAATTAACATTAAATCGAGCCTGTAATCTCCATGCCTTGCCGGGATCTAACGAATTACGGGTGAGCATGAAGATATAATCTGGTTGGCGTAGGATCACTTCTGAGTAATTCGGCTCTCTACTAGAAATACTATCAGTCGATGTAACTATTTATGGATAAACAGACATGCACCGGCAGTACAGATCTCACTGCAAAATCGCAGGCAGATACAAACCAGCCAATCAGAAACTGCATGTTCAGTCGATTAGTGAGATTCTAAGAATAGGTGCAATTCAGGCATTCTCGTAAATAACTGTTCGTTCTGGCTGGTAGTCCGAGTCTCCCATATACTCTTGAGCTCTTCTCTTGAGCTCTTCTACCTCAGTCCTTCGAAACACCTTCGTTCTCAACAAGTTTCCTCTGTACGAACCCATCCATCTCTAGTCTTTCATCGGGACTTAGCAATCCCAGTCGATCGTCTAAATCGCCTGCCCCAAAAAAGCGCCGGTCAATATATGATCTACTGCTGCATAGTTGACCCAGAAGTCTCCATTCTCCCAGCTTTCCTTCATGCGCCTCGAGAGTCGACCGTCCTCGGTCATCATCCCACGCTGGATCGCACTATCCTCCTGTTTCTGTAGTTCTTCCAGAAACACGGCGAGGCGTTTCTCGTAGACCTGTGTTCAGTCCTCCAATCCCTCCTCCCAGTATTCTGGGCGCTCCAATAAGAGCCATGAAGGGGGATCATACAAAAACTCAGCCGAGGCACAGTAGGAAAATTCCCGGTCGATGGCCCCGACAATACGATAGTTGTGCTCGGAATTGGTGAGCACATTCGCGGGGCCGAAGTCGTCGCAGAAGAGCTTGAATGGGCCATGCTCATGGCGGCGGAGTCGATTCTAGACGCGCCAATCTCCGGAACAAACGTCGTGCAAGATACTTTCTTCGACAGTTTTCCGCGGAGGTAATCGCGTTGTTTCGTTTTGAAGACAGATGCGTGATATATATGTCTGCTAGTGCCAGGAAATAGGAAGATGCCGTTTGGGATGTATGGTTGGGAAGTAAATCTGGGTAGGTACCCGCCCAGCTGAACGAATTCGTTCATGTTGAGGGTCAAGGGATGATGTATGACGATCCAGTCATCATCGAAATCATCGTCCTCGGTGTTTGAAATACACCCGATCTCGTTGAATGAATATTTTGCTATCTGGGGAAGTAGGTTTGCCATCTCACTGTACGCTGACCGGAGCCTGCCTTCGGCGATATCAGGGTTCAAGACTGGTCGGTCATCGTCTGAGCGACCAGGTATATTGAGCGCATCGACAAGATCCGAGTCGTTCTCGATGTACTCCATAACAATAAATGGGCCCAACCCAACAGGACTCTTCTCGGTCATCCCGTCATGGAGAGCATGAGGCACGCGGATGCCTGTGTGTCGTTCGATGAAGCGCATCACAGAGACCTCTCTTCACATTCTCCTCGGGGAAGACAGAATACCCCGGAGCTGAGAATCGGATGATGACTGAGCCGCCATCGAGGAATTTCATGCGAAGCATCACGTTGAAGGAGCCTTTGCGCGGAGGGAAAAGTTCATCACCAGGGCCTCCTCTATGTTTGATGATTGAGGCCCTGATCTCACGGAAAACATCTGTCTTGAAGAGCCTGCTCTTCCATTGCGCAAAAAGAGCGTCGCTTCTATCCCATGAAACCTCATCGAACTTCATAAGCTTCTCAATGCAGATAGGGGGTGGGGGGGGGGGGGAATTGGGTGGAAGTGCATTGTTGGAAACAGAAAATAAGTGCGAGGACTCTATCCAGGCTGCGATGCAACAGGATCATTCCCACATTACACCCGCGTCTTTCTGTTTCTTAGCGTAAGTCTACCTTAACATCCCGAGGATCTATCCATGATATATCCGATGTTTTGCTCGTCTACTATGGTTGGTTCCGGCTTTTGATCCCAGTGAATATTGATTGAATCCAGTCTTGAGTCCTACGATATTCACAGTACGGAATTGACCCGTTCACCATAATTCACAGACGGTCCACACAGGAGTATAATAAGGCGCATATTCATCTTCTTGGGCCCCGGCAGTGAGAAGGAGAAAGCCGGTAAGAATCTTCATAGTGAGCAGGGGGGTGATCAACAGGAGATGGGGATGTATGAAAGTGAATGGACTTGCGGATGTTAGTGTGAGAAGAAGGATCAGGGGAGACGGTGAGCATCTTTATATTTTGTCTTTGACAGCCTTGTCCCCATCTTCGTCGGGTTACCCCCACGGTCCAGCCGAGGAAACTTTGTATTAAGACGATTCAATGCGATGATCTGCAACTTCTACAAGACTTTCCATACCAAAAGATGACATGATCGGCCGCAAGGCTGCGTAGCCTCGCGCTAGCTTGGCGTCTGTGTGGACGCGAGTCATGTCATGGGTTGTTCATCGAATTCTGTTGTGGAGTTAGAATCTGTGGGTCCAAGATTGGAATTTTCATTCATGATTCATGCGTCTTGGTTGAATTCTCTGGGGATGAACGAATAGAAGGAGAAGGAGAAATAAGGTATACGGAGTGCATGGCTTTTCAAATGACACTACTTGGTCGGGACGTGGAAAAGTACAGAATGTAAGTACTAGTGCTAGATTGGTAATGATTGAACAAAGAGACACGAGAATTATTTCCGACGTCGAGGATCATTAAGCTGTGATCGAAGGACAGACAGGTGTGCATGAACGCAAGAAGTCCATATTATTTGCACAATGGCTTCGGTGCTTACTCTGGTACCCTTTCACGTTCAAGCTGAAGGTCAAGTCATGTATATTCATAGATATGGATATCTACACACTAGATATTACTCCCGTCATGTCTCGTCTCCCATAGCTGCTCAGCAGTAAAGACGCAAGAGGGCCCTGCTCCAGTCATGCGTGCAGTGAAATACGGCCCGGCACCAACACCAAGTATGTATCACGAAAGAAAAGAAAAGAGAGAAATAAAAAGGCAAGACAAGAGAGGAATTACTGCTTCTCGTCGCGCGGTGCTTCGGGCATCCAGTCCTCGGCATCCAAAGCGTTCATGTCGTCCTCCTGGGCATTGAGGTGGTGGAAGAGGAGCCAGAACACAATGCCAACCAGGAAAGATGCACCGGAAAGACCCACAAACATCCACAGGATAGCCGGGTCATAGGCGGCCGGGGTCAAGGCTTCGGCCAGCGCGGACCCAAAGGCGTTGGTCAGGAGGTACATGGACTGCACGAAGGACTTCATCGACGGCGGCGCCTTGGTGTAGGCGTACTCGAGACCCGACACCGAGGCAAAGATCTCCGAGATACCAATCAGCACGTATGCCGGGGTCTGGATGGCGATATGGACATTGTTTCCCTGCGCGGTGCCGTCGACCTCTGAGGCCGAGCAGCCCGGGTGCTCGTAGCACGGTCCCGCTGAATAGATCAGGTGCTGCACGATGGCGGCGTACATCATCGCCAGTGACGCGACCACAAAGCCCAGTGCAATGCGCGTGATGGGGCGCAGTGGGATCTTCATCCGGCGCAGGAGGGGGTACACCAGCGTCTCGAGGATTGGGATGAACACGATGATAGAAATCGGGTCAAAATTCTGCATCAGGTCGTTGGGGATGCCGTGGCCATCCATCTGGCCGGCCTGCGTAACGAAGTTGCTGGAGAACTGGCCGTACACCACCCAGTAGATCGGGTAGAAACAGAACACGCGGCACGCAACCAGGGCGCGCTTAAGCTCGTCGATAAAGTGGTCGTCCCATGGCACATGCGCCTGCACCCCGCGGTGCTGGGCCTGCCAGCCGGGCTTGGGCGCGTCCATGTTGCGGTTGCGGACCATGATCCACAGCGCCTTGAAGGCGTCGGTGATGATCGAGCCCTGGGGTGGGCGCACCACGTAGAAGTTGCGGCCCAAGATGAGCACCATTGTCCCGCAGGCGAACATGCAGAGACAGAGCAGAAACGCCGACCAGAAGCCAACGTCACGCTCCATGTATGGAGTAGCCAGCAGTGACAGCGAGCCAATGTTGATACAGCCGTAAAAGATCATGTAGATGCGCTGGATCGTCAGCGACGGGTCGATGATCACTCGCTCGCCTTTCTTGGTGGTCGACAGCGCCATTCTCTTGCGCTTGTACTGGTCCGCAATCAGAGGCGCCACGTTACTCTTGATACCACCGGTGCCGAGACCAATAATCAAAATAGCCACGATGAAACCACCCAGACCCGCACCATGTGCCAAAGCCGTGGGGATCGACGTACACACCAGGATCAGCAGACCGATCAGGTAGATGACACAGAAGGCCATGATCGTCTTGTACTTGCCGAGATACTGGTCGGCAACGATGGCACCAATGATGGGGGTGACTGAGGACATGCTAGTTAGAGCCAGAAAATCCATCTTGACATTTCAGGCTACACTCACCATAGCACCAGAACTGGAAGAAAGTGGTCAACCCCGTTGCGCCCTGGTGTCCCATACCCAGCGCACCCCGTCCCTGGCTGCCGTCCAGAGGACGCTGGACGTAGTTCTGGAACAACCCGGACATGCCATAGTAGGTGAACCGCTCGCTCAGCTCCACGGCAGCCACCAACCATGCGGAGATGGGAAGATTCTCTGCGACATGGCGCAGGGCCTTCTTCTCGGTATCGGTGGGCTCCTCGCCATCGGGGGTGACGGAGAGGGACTCCTTGTCCACCTCGATCGCGGCCTTGTCGTCTAGAACCACCTCCTGGGGGACGCCATTGTTGGGAGATCTGCAATCGGTCAGTATGGAAAATGTGAGGGGAAACGGAAAACCCCCCAGAGTACATACTGAGTAACCTCGGTGTCGCGATCCGCAGTCGACATCACAGATAGACTAAGTCAAGCGAATAACTTTCTTGTGCAGGAGAACGGCTGGGAGACCAAGCAAGGAAAAAGGAAAAAATGGGACAACCCAGGGAGTGTGTGACCTTATACCTAGCCCATTTTTATTACCCAACCGAGGTTGTAGTGCCGAGTGGGGGCTTTCTAGTCTTATCGCGAAAAGAACGGATTCAATCTGTCTCCACGGCCAATTCCCTGTCTCACTTGGACAGGCATTGTTTGCAGGTCAACCGTGGATGCGATCGGCAATTGTGTATCGAATGTAACCTCGAATCAGCACGAAAGCGAAAGGAAAAGAGAAAGAAACAAGCCATGACAAGCCTCGCCCAGGTCTCCACTTTCTTATCAGAGCGAATCATCGCAACAAGTCGGAGATTGCCGATGTGAAAAAGGGATCTTTCCCGGTTGAGAAGGTGTATAACTGGCCACTCACGTGAATATACACAGGGATTGGAATCGTCTTTTCTTTCTTTACTTTACTTTTCTTTTCTGTCTCTTCCTTTTTCCTCTTTATCTTTTATCATGATTATCTTATTATCTTATTATTTGGTTATTTGAGTATTTTATTTTTTTTCTCGCGACCATGGAACACCGCAAACGGGTAGAACGGCATCGGGTGCAACGTTGGCTTCCCCGCAGAACTCTCTTATCAGCCGTGTGTTTTTAGTGTGCTGTTAGTGTGTTGTTAGTGTCTGTATAGACTCGGAGTCCGATACCTTCTCACCCTTTTCTGTGGGGAAAGAGATCTGAGAGTTCCGGCAATAGCCACTACCCATAGATACCCAGGGATACCCATGGGGGTGTCTGTTCCTAAATCAGCTGTGTTTTTCGGTGCGAGTAATTCTTCTCTCGTAAAAGCAATTGCTTCAGTGGGTCCAGAAATTAAAAAAAAGTTTCTGGAGGTTGGGGGAATTATTCAGGACATAGAACGAGGCATGCGGGATGGATTTCCAATTGGCAAAAGGAAAGAAATTATCTCGAGATGGGAGGCTTACATACAAAAACCAACTTCCGCATACGGTAAAAGCAAGCCTGATTTTTTGGGCACTCCGCTCAGTCGGACTATCAATATTCCACAATGCTTGGTAATAGATTACATATCTTTCATGCCCCAGGCATCAATACTATCTTTTCCCCGAAAGCTTAAATTCCACCTTCTCTCTCGAGGACACTGCTCTCTCCTAATCTGACAATTCTCCCTATTTATGTCCATGGATAGTCTTGGGAGGACCTCAAAAGTTGGAAGAATGATGATTTTATTATATCCCCTGACACAGAGAAAAACAAATCAATACTGTCCTATCACTGTGTCTTCTCTAGCTTCATTCATTATCATGCCCGTCCCAAGACTTTCTATGCTAAATGCCCCAAAAATATAACACCACCCGCCCGTGGACAAATTACTAGCCCTTGTTTGCTTATTCAGCTTCAGGAGGTATAATAGAGAAAAGAAAATAGATTTTATAGTCTTATCAACCGGGTTACAGCTGAGGGGGCCCCAAAAATACTGAGCGGGCCCCAAAAATCGGTGGAATATTACGCCGACTTTTGGGGCCCCCTTAGCTCGCTAAGTCGACTGGGCCCCAAAATATTTTTATTACCTAATCTTATTTTATACACACAAAAAGAAAATTCTCAACTTTATATTATTATCACCTTACTATGTCATCTTCACAGTACTTCCATAGTCCGTCATTCGGACCTCGTTTTATATTTTCGCTTACCCCCCCTTATTTTCTTTGTTTGTACCGTTTCTAGGTTTTGCATATAATTTGGAACACAGATTTTTTATATGTATTCAATAAAAAATCACTGTAAATATCATAAATATAGAGATATAAGGTTATATAGAGTTGATCTGTGGATAATGAAAGCATTATTAGTAAGAATTTTAATTTTTGCATAAAATATTTTGGGGCCCAGTCGACTTAGCGAGCTAAGGGGGGCCCCAAAAGTCGGCGTAATATTCCACCGATTTTTGGGGCCCGCTCAGTATTTTTTGGGGCCCCCTCAGCTGGGTGCCCCTTATCAACTTAATTTTAATCTTGTTTAAGAGGTTTTATTATATCGGGGTCCAAAAGTCTGCCGATACCACCCCAATTTAGTAAACTCCACATTCCAACCCCTTTTTTCTTTTCTCTCTACCACAACGAATATACAATATTTTAGCACAGAAATTAGTGGAAATCGTAGGCTAAATACTGAATTACCAGAATCTACTCGCGCCGCGATTATTTTTGCTCTCGAAAATCGCATAAGTCCCACCAAAATCGCTCGCGATTTACGCTACTCGCGATCGTTTTTAGCAATACTATACTCTTAAATCTAACCCCCGAAGTGGTAGACCCCTAAAATTAAACGAGTAGACTATTTAATCTATTTATTGAATAGCTCGTCGGAACCCTCGAATAAGCTATAAAGCCCTCGGAGCTAATACCCTTTATTTACTCTCTCGAATAATGATACGACACGTTTTAAAGATATATAGGCTTCGAAAATAGAAGAGTAAAAAAAATATATTCTTAACCCTAGTTACACAAAAAAGACGTGTTTTTTATCGCGAATAGAAACGATTTTTAAATTAGGAGAATATTATCTTTTCTAACGAATATTCGGTCTAAAGAATATCGAATTGTAATATCTAATTTGTCTTCCGATTTACCTCCGAAGTATACTAAAGCGATCTTGTGAATCTCATAAGTTATAGCAAAGCTATTTTATAGATAATTTAGGCTAAAAGCTAGATTAGTGGCCGAACAAAAATAATAATTATAAATCGCGATAAAAACGTACCCTGGCAAGGTTATATTACGAACCGAACTTCTACCTCAATACTCTCGAAGAAGGTCTTTTACTAGTATACGAACTATGCTCGATGTTTTAACAAGATAATACGAGGATTTATATAGCAGAAATCTCGTAAGAGTAATTCAAAATTTATAGGATTTGGGTAATCGACTGGCCTCCGTATTCACCTGACCTTAACCCTATCGAACTAGATAGAAGGTCTAAATTAGATTAGGAATTTTTTAAAAAAAGCTATATACGAAGTATAGGAACTGCTTGATCAAAACGTCATTGATAGCTTAATTCGATCTGTGCCTCGCAGAATGGCTACTGTACGCGTAGCGAAGAGTTGGTATACTAGATATTAATCTATTTTCTTTGTATATTGAGTATGAATTTATATTAATTAATATTGGGGGAGTTATTCAAATTTTAATATAGTGGGGTAAATCGAAATTATAGACCATCGGCAGACTTTTGGCCGCGTAGTGTATATCTATGGATGGTTCATATATAGAGAACCATTTTACTACTACTATTCTTATTTCACTATCGATTTGGTTAATAGTTGCTAATTCTGTCTGTCTTTCCTTTTCCAGCGGAAAGGACCACTTTTGCCAGTTTGGCTCTGATATCTCGTGTTGTATCTAAGCGTTTTATTCAATTTGGGGTTTATCAGGTTTTTCGTTCTGTATAGCGCTTGCGTGGTAGATGCAAAGGTTGAGCGGCACTTGGAAATGACATGCAGAGAAATGCTGGACGTATGTTGTCTATATCATCCATGGCATATTGCATTGAGTGTTGCGGGAGATACATCGTATAAGATATCCTGCAGGACATTATTAGGCAATCAAAACAGAAGAATGAAAAATTTCTTATTCTCCATCGCTCGACAAATACATGGTATATCAGCCAAATACGGCACTTCCGTGATTTCACACGAAATAGCAAAAGGCCACCAACTGCACCGTCCCACCTGGAGCAGTAGCATCCACCTCGGCAAATCCACAGAAAGACTCAAACCCAGCTTTCAGCAGGACCTTCTGGCTAGCGAGGTTGCTCGCCTCGGTAATAGCAACCAGACGCTCCCGCACCACCGGCACCACATTAGCATCTCCCTTCTCGCTGACAGCCAGCATATCTCGCCGAACCCTCATCTCACGCTCAGACCTCGACAGCCGTCCCCAAAACGGTAGCCAGACACTCAAGAATTCAGTCGCGAGACCCCGGCCCCAGACCTCTTGCTGGAGCATATACCCGATCTCGGGCCAGCCATGACAGCCGGGGTAGAGGTGGCAGCCGCCTATGCCGATGAACTCGCCCGAGCCCTTGAGGCAGATGGCGCAGTTGGCTGTGCGGGTATCGTTTGGTGGTAGGAAGAGATCTAGTTTGGCGTGGGTTTCCTTGAGATCATGGTCGATTCGTCCGGCTGTTGTCCATTTCATGACTTCTGGTTGTGTTCGGAGTGTGTGCAGTGCTTCTAGATCGCTGGATGCTAGTGGCCGTATAAGGAGCCGGTCTGTTGTCAAGATAGGCCGCATTGTATTTGCCGGAAGCGGGAGGGTTGGCAGAGACGTCTTGATCGTAACGAACTCTTCTGCTTCTGGCTGGGTCATATTGGATGTGTTATTTTGTGCTGGATGCTCTTTTCCTTGCATCACTGGCTGTCCATCCATTCCATGAATTGATCGCTGTTGAGAAAAGGTGGACCGAGGTGAGGTTGGGATGTGACTCAGATGAAGAGACGGGTAGGAAAAGGTATGTTAGCGAGCCGCAGTTCTATAATCCTGTGGTCTTATCTATGAGATACTCTATTTAAGTCAGCCTTTTCTGTTGATACCTTTCTCTAATACAAAACTATTTAATCATCTCATGTATATAAAGTCCATCACGATATCTCAAATCAGCCTACGAGAAAGGCTGGCATGGACCATGTCTACTCCATCACCAACTCACCAATCCTCGCTGGCAATTCCCCAGCCGTGCACATAGAGAGTCGATCACTCCAAATCTGTATTGAACATCATTTCAAGAAAATACCATCACACCAACAAGACCCGACACCACGTCGCGCATGGCATATGCCTCGTAGAATGCGTTTGGGAGAGAGTAAGATACAAATGGTGCAAGCAATCAAGTCGTTACTGCAAGAAATTGCAGTCAGGCTAAAAAGAGACTGGGAATCTGTTTCCCCCTGAATCCTTTCTCGTTCTCCAATCTTTCCCGCAGAACCGCATATAAAACCGAGTCCGTCTCTCGTGCAGAATCATCCATTTTGTTTCCCCGATATCGAATGCGAGCTGCGATGTTTAGACAGTGTACTTGGCCTTGGCGCGCGTGCTGCCGCTGTGCGCACTATCAGTGTGTCCTGAGAATTCCACCACATCGACATCCTTGAGCCGCAGCACCTCCTTGAACCGCCGACCAATCGCCTCCAGCACATCCTTGCCCTGCGCCGGCGTGCGAGGGCTCTTGTCGCCGGGGATGCTCTTGCCCACGGTGCGCGTCCATAGACCAACTCGGTAGAAGCCCTTGCGCACGTTCACAACCACTCCCATGACCTCGCTGTCGGCGTCGCCTTCGAGGGTCTCGCCGATCGCCGACAGTTGTGCATGCAGCCACAGCTCGTCGATGGGAACCGATCGCTTGTCCTTGAATTGGTACGACCATTTGCCACCGTGCTTGTTCTGCGGGTCCTCCCACTCCGGTCGTACACCCTTCTTGAAGAGGTGGTAGTCGGCTTTGAGGCCCAGTTCGGAGGTCGGTGTGATGTTGTTCTAGATGACCGACAGTTAGTGTTGATAGGGGAATCAACGCAATCATGCACCTACATAGATGCCCCAGAATTCCTCGACGGAGCTGAACGTGACCACTTCCTTCAGCAGATCATTCCAGTTGTCGCCCTGTAGGTCCCTCGGTCAGCACTGAGGATGGCGCCGGTCAAACCAAGGGGCACAGACCTTGCCACTGGGGGGCTTCGTGAACCACAGAGTCCACTCATGCATCAGGGGGTGTTTGACATTGAAGTTCTCGGGGTTGTGGAAGACGGTGACTAGCTCATCGGACTGCGCCTGGGTGGCGACCGCAGGGGCACTGTTCTCGTTGGACACCGGGGGGTGGCCATTTTCTGCGACAGCAGCCATGACGAAGAATATGGGAAGAAGAGAGAGGAAAGTGACGTGGGTTGAAACTAAGTCGAAGATGTCGGAGTCGGAGGCGGAGGGGGAGGGAGGAGATTTTCGCGGGCAAGTGCAATTCAGATTAACGAATTGACACGAAGAACGCGCGATCAAAGTCAAGACCTGGTTCAAGTCTGCACAAGAAGTCTGCTCCAGGCAGAGTCAGAGAGGTGGAGGGGGAAGTGGGCGACAAAGAGAAAAGGACCCGCGGAAGTGAAGTTTTGACGATCGAGCCACAAAATCCTGCCTTTGCCTCTTTGGGTCGCTCCGTTGGCAGCCCTAATGACCGCCTGTGAATAGTTGAATTATTCGACTTGTTTTCTGCTCTCCAACTGATCTATTGAATTCTAGGAATCTAGTTTCTATGCAAATCTCTGAAATCGTCACAACTTGTACCAACTCAATCAACCCAAATCCCTAGCACAGCGACCGTGTAAACCTGTATAATGCGCAAATGTGAAGATCATAACCAAGGTGATCAAGACCAGCTTAGAAAAAGGGTATCTCCAAACACACATTCTCTATATCTTTCTGTCGTGCCTCTTTCCCTTCTCTTTTTCATTCCTCGCCACTGTTCATCATGCTCAGGAAACAGTTCCAGCCTGACAGGGTTAGCAACAATCTCGACAGCTATCAAGTCACTTGATCACTCACCTAAGCTGACCACATTCACTACTAGCACACGGAGCTCTGGTGGCACAAAAGAAAAGTTGGCCCCTTGCACAAACGGCCAGACTATCAGGTTGGCCTTGTAGCTGGGCTCAAAGGTACTACGCCACTTCTCCATCGGGTCACTCCCTTCCATGATGGCCATCGAGGACAGGAAGCAGGTCAGCTGCAATGGTGCAAAGACCATCTGATCAGCAGCCACACGGGCCAAAGTGGTGGTCTTGGTGCTTTTCAGGACGACGTGACGCTGAAGGATGCCGAACCAAGTGGTGGCCACCGGACCGAAGAAGGCTAGCAGGAGACAGATTAGGGGCAATCCCTGGACTTTTCCACTGTTGTCTTCCAATGGAGGAGCTTACCTCCACCATAGAGAACCATGCGCCCGGTGCGGGCAAAGTCATGCTTCTCGAGACCTCTTCTATCAACAGCCTGCTGGGCGAGGACATCGCCACTGCCAAACAGTACCTGTGGAAATGGGAATGAGCCAAGTCGATTGAAAAGACTGGAAGAGGATCTTACCCCACTGGTAATGCTGGCGGTCAGGATGGGCTTTCTCGCCAGCTTAGTTTGATACCTAGAGATGATCAGCGGTTGGGGCTTGATTTGGGAATTCTACCTAGGACTCGGGATGACTCACCAGCGCAACATGGTGTCAATTGAAGATCAGAGAAGAGAATGAAAAAAGGGGGGGGGATAATGAAGACAACCGGGGGGAGTTCCTTGTCTTTAAATTGCGGAGTCGAGTTGCGCTTGAAGGATCGCCCAGACAGGCACCGCAGCCGCTCCAGGCGGGATTGCCAAACAGGGGATCGGTCATTACGTAGTGCCCCGGAGGTACATAATAGAATACTGAGATGTTTTTTTTTTCAAGATTGACGAGGACTACTGGTCAAGTGGTCGATATATCTGAGGTGTCATTCTCATTTTTAATTTATTTTATTTTATTTGCTCTATCACTCTTTGTTGTGTCCCTCCGGGGTAAAAGCCAGGATCCGCGATATGGTGGAGCAGTCACCTGACTTGTTAGGAAGCTTAAGGGCACGTGCCACCTTCCAGATCCAGCACTTAGGGCATAGGGTATTCACACTCGCTTAGCCCACCCGCGCAAATTTCGGTGGACACCGCGAAGACCTCCCGATCCCCCCCCAACAACGACAACTTCGCCCTCGTCGCCCAATCTCACCCTAAGAGATATCCAACATGGCTGACGCTGCTCCCCGTGGACGTGGAGGTTTCGGTTCGCGCGGCGACCGTGGTGGTGACCGTGGCCGTGGCCGTGGTCGCCGTGGCCGCCGTGGTGGTGCGAAGGAGGAGAAGGAGTGGCAGCCCGTCACCAAGCTCGGCCGTCTCGTCAAGGCCGGCAAGATCACCAGCATGGAGCAGATCTACCTGCACTCCCTCCCCATCAAGGAGTTCCAGATCGTGGACTTCTTCCTGCCTAAGCTGAAGGACGAGGTCATGAAGGTACGACACACCGACTCGGAGGAATCGAGAAGGAAGGACGCCTGGAAATACTCGGATGATGGTGCAATTGCATGAATTGGAAGACAAAAGGAAGCTGACCAAATCTCCCTTGTACAGATCAAACCCGTCCAGAAGCAGACCCGTGCCGGTCAGCGCACCCGTTTCAAGGCCATCGTCATCATTGGTGACTCCGAGGGCCACATCGGTCTCGGAATCAAGACCTCCAAGGAAGTCGCGACCGCCATCCGTGCCGCCATCACCATTGCCAAGCTCGCCGTCCTGCCCGTCCGGAGAGGTTACTGGGGTACCAACCTTGGTGAGCCCCACTCGCTGCCCGTCAAGCAGAGCGGCAAGTGTGGTTCCGTTTCTGTCCGTGTATGTTGCGCACCTTTCTCTCATGCACCAATGTACGGCCTGCTAATATCGAGTTCAGCTCATCCCCGCTCCCCGTGGTACCGGCCTTGTTGCCTCGCCCGCCGTCAAGCGTCTCCTCCAGCTTGCCGGTGTCCAGGATGCCTACACCTCGTCGTCCGGCTCTACCAAAACCCTCGAGAACACCCTCAAGGCCACCTTTGTCGCTGTTGTCAACACCTACGGCTTCCTCACCCCCAACCTCTGGAAGGAAACCAAGCTCATCCGGAGCCCTCTGGAGGAGTTTGGCGACGTGCTGCGCCAGGGCAAGAAGTATTAGGTTTATGGGATAGTCACGTTCGCATGATTTTAAAAAATTCCAACGGGTTTCCAAGCCCAGTTCACCCTTTCCAATCTGGACAACTACCGTACGAGAGATCTCCAAGATCCATGTATCTATCACGAGGGGAAACAATAGCGAAGATGGTCCTCTCCAGGTATGAATTGGTCATTGAAGATTTTCTCTGCCTCATCCCAGTGGCCTCAGATTTGAATTCCGTACATTAAGCTCCGCCCCACCATAACATCCGCGCAAGTCGACGTCAGCCGTCAGGATTGCAATTCGGATGTGACTGACACGTTCAGATCATCGAAGGTAATCTTAGAAGTGTGTGAGGCACCTAGTCAGCGGGTGGTTCTCTCGGGCAACAAAATGTGTATACAAGCCGAGTCGGGGAAGGACCTCATGCACGGATCGAGATCGCCTTGCCCCGATGCGTGGATGTCGCCTGCCTCAAAATTGTTGGACTCTGTGGACTCGGGTTCCTCCGCTTCTCGTCTCATGCGGCATCCTCTCTTTCTCCTCTGATCCTTGGTCTTTAACCCCTTCCACCTCAAACCAACACATCCTACAGCCTCACCATGGAGGAGTATCCAGAACACTGGAGAGCTACCCTCATGGGATTCGACTTCTGGAAAGACGCGACAAACTACGAGGATGATCTCAACAAGAAACTTGGCGCTGGTAAGATGGATCTTTTTGTGTTGTCTCATTGTTCTTCTTGTCTCTACTCTGCGTTGCCTGCTCTATACATTCTGGCTTACTGTCTCGCTCACCACCTTACAGCCTTGAACCCCAACCTCCACACGCAGTTCCCCTTCAACCTGGCTGTCGAGCAAGGCCCACGCCTCACTGAGGAAGTGCCCAAGAAACGCCGCCGTCTCAGCCTCAGTGAAATCCGCAAACCCCAGAGCCTGCGGCGGCATGCGTCGTTGAATATTGCTTCGTCGCGCATTCGCGATTTCCGGAACCGTGCTTCCTCGCCCTCGAAAAAGCCTCCTGCGCTTCCCAGTTCTAAATTCCCTCTTCACTCGGCATTCAAGGCCTTCAGTGACGTGAAAGATACAACCGTTGAAACGGTCGAGGAGACTCCTCCCTCCCAATTCATTCCCCTGCTGGCAGCGATCCTACCATGCCATCAAAGTCACACGTCGGCTTCCATGGTGGAGAGTCATGGTCAGGTATGTCCCGTACCACGGCAGCATTGGGGTTTGATCTCTTCCGCCCGACCCAGAACGACCAGGAAGAAGGGAACATACTCGATATCATGGAACTCCAGCCACTATGCCAATTTCGTGGTCTACGCTCACTCAAGATCACTGGCATGATGCAATCGTACCAGATGTATATCTGGCAAGCAGCGTGGCTGAATGCAAATCTTGACAAGCTCGAACTGGGAATGACGCTTGAGCCGGAGCTCCTCAGCCCGAAATACACAGCCCAATGGAAACTTATCCAAGACTCGTGGAAGATGGGTGACCAGTTCTCTGCTGAACCGGTTTACTAGTAAGTGATCATTTTATGCATTGAGCTTTCAACCTTTGTTATAGTTCTCACACAGTCCATTGGGGTGTTGTAGTGGCTATCGTGGCAATGGCATCCTACACCCAGACATTGGCTGTGGCGAATACCTCGACAAGCACAGCATTGAAAAGGCCAAGATCCGCGCGCTGGCTATGGGCCGTACCCCAAAGCGCCTTGGGATTAAGACCCTGGTCCTAACCGGGTTTGTGGTAGACGCCGATCCATTCTTGCACTGGTTTGACCCCCACAAACTGCGCAGCATCCATTTCAAGGGCCACTGTATCGATGCAGGGTTCTGGCTGGCTCACAGTATGCGTCAAGTGACGGTTCGCCACCCCAAAGCTATTGATCTGGAGGCCGTACCGACTGGGATTCTTTCGCTCAATCTGTGGAAAGATCTGAAGGTGGTTGGACTGAAGGGCGGGAAGAAAGTGGAAGAGGTTACACTGGGTGAAGTGGAAAAGTGTCGTTCATGAAGATACCAGGAGTGCGAAACTGGGGAACGCTGGCTCTTGCTGGTGATGCAAATAATCCACGCATGGAATCCATGGAAGAGAGAACTCCTTGAACTAATACATTTTAGTCGAAAAGAAGCAATCCATTTTTAGCCTCGAATCGGGCTTGGTTATCTACACTTCCCAGCTACCCTCATCCCTCTTCTCGGTATCGGGCCGATTCTCTGGGTCTCTCTCTTCCTCTGAATCGCCAGACGATCGAAGCACATCCAAAATAGCACAGCCAGAGCTCTGGCCCACAGACATCTGCAAGGGCGATTTACAATTGGAGGCTGTCGCTGCCAGAGTAGACGCCTCGTCCAGGATATGGTTGATCTTCGTAATGACCTTGCCCTGGTCATTCGCCCAGTGCATTACGCGGGTGGTATACTAAAAAAAAAAAGCGTCCGATTAGTACCCATTTCCTCCTGAGGTGGAACCAGCGGAGACAGACTTACCCGGCCTTTTGGGTTGATATACACAAATGTCCATTTCGCGCCGTCGGTCATAATCCCGTAGATGATGCACGGTTGTCGGCCTGTCTCGCGGCGTGCCCAGTGGATCTTGGCTGAGAGGGTGAGAGGCATGTTAGCTCATTTCCAGAGGAATATCTCAAGAGAGCTCTGACAAGTATCGTCAAAGAATTCCTGGTAAGACTTACCCATATTCCCCACGAGATTCCAAAACGGAGGCTCATCGATGTCCCCGCCAGTCCAGCTCACCACCAGATTCGTTTCGAGTTCCTCCCAGGCGCCGTACCACAGCACGTAGTCGACCTGCCCCTCTGCCATGCAGTAGGTTTCGTCTTTCAGGTATGGCATGGTCACCTGGTTCTCGAGACTCCAATGAAGACGCTCAGCTGGGCTGGGGCTGGAGTCGGAGCGAGCACTTTCGGCTCTCTTTTTGGCTACGAGCAACAGCACCAGGAGGACTTCTAGTTGGGACTGGGCCTGGCTGAGGTTGCGGGTCTGGTTGCGTATATCCTCGCATTCGCTCAGCAGTAGCTCTATATGCGATGAAAAGTTTTGTTAGTGCCTCGATTTTCTTTTTCTTTGGAGTGCAGATATC
This sequence comes from Penicillium alfredii, assembly GCF_028826965.1. Lineage (NCBI taxonomy): Eukaryota > Fungi > Ascomycota > Eurotiomycetes > Eurotiales > Aspergillaceae > Penicillium > Penicillium alfredii. The sequence continues at coordinate 2,970,555 of NW_026622704.1, forward strand.
AGAGTGAAGAAAGGTCAGTACACTCACGGAGGCTACTGGGTATCTCTTCGCGCCTCTTGGGAAATAGTGGGCTTCTTCTTTGTTGCCATCGTCCTGCTGGCAATACATTGAGAGCCTTGGCGAAGCACTCGCAGTCTGATTCTTCGAGATTGCTGCACCAGCTTATTGGGTCAAGGAGGTCGAGGTCCAGCACTGGAGTGAAGATGAGATCATCCTTTGTGCTTGTTGACCAGCGCATTAGAGTCCGCATACTCTCAAACTTGTGTTTCATCCAGTCTGTCGGTTGCATGTCCATTTTAACTACCATCTTGAAATATTGCCTGGGGTTTTGGTGTTTTGGTTTATGGGGAAAGTGTTTTGAAAGTGAGGTTTTCTTTTCTCGTTTTGAAGAGGAAGACACATCCAGGAAGAGCTGGACAATTTTCTTGCGAAATGACCAGTGCTCATCTGTACTTTCCCTGAACAGGACATCTTGGTTGTCCTTCAGGGCTGTGTTGGGGAAAGTGGGTGAGGGTTTGGCCTAAAGGATATCGGCGTGCAATCCATGGATCTCCTTGCTACGAAGTATATCGGTCTGGCTTCGTCGCCCTCAATCATATACTCCGCTTAGCCACAGAATATGCCAATTCTGTCTTCGGTCGGTATCTGGCTATTTGCTATGCTATTTATGGTTAAATATAGCGTACGCTGTGTTGAAAGATACAATAGAGTATATGATCAACAGTATCCTACACTCTGCCAGAATTGTGAGTCATCCTCTTGTGATTACAGTAGTACGGCTAGGGGCTGAATAGACATGGCAATAGGCTGGTGGGCTGTGTATACAGGGCCAAAGAGGCAGGACTATATACTCTCTCCCATCAGGAATATCAACTATTTGAACAATTCCACCTCATTGCAACTGGTCGTCCCCTCCACAGGAGGAATCCACTCTCTTCGGCCCTTGCAAAAGACTTCAACCTCAGGCGCCCAGTCACTTTTCGAAGGCCCAAGATCCATCGTGCCCGAAGTTACGGTCAGCATATCCTTGTTCAGCGAGTTGGTGATGAATAATGGCGAGCTGCAGTTGGAACAAAATGACCGAGACAGAACGTTTCCCGTCGCGTTATTGCTGTCTTTGTAGACCTTTAATATTTCTTCTCCCGAGACAATCCGAAGTTGCTGGGAATGGGTTAGCTTTGAGGCTAAAAGAAATAGAGAGTTTGTAGAATTTGGATAGGAAAAGCACGTACATTCACCTGGTAGACGGCATTCGCCATGAAGCTGGATCCTGTGACCTTGCGACAATTTTCGCAGTGACAGAGCAGTCTTATTTGGGGATCTCCAGAGAGTTCGTATCGAACCTGGTGGCAGAGACAACTACCAGAGATCATAGAGTGGTCTGGCATAGTCTAGAGTATATGAGAGATTGGAGTATGGATGGGACCACAGAAATGAAGAGGACTGGTGTGTCCACTCTCGATCAATTTATCTACCCAAATAAGTGCTGGAGAGAACTCAATAGAAGCTCTGGGAAACTTCTATATAGTTCCACGCAAGGCTCCCACCCGCTCAGAGAGATATGCAGATCTCTACCAAATCGGGTGCAATGATCAGTGCTAAATACTAAGACCAGATAAGACTCCTTTAGGACGCCTGAAAAAAAAATGATATAAGCAGGAAGAAGACACCAGTCTAGAGAAGATACATGACTATCAATATTGTCTTCAACCATATCAAAACTCGCAATATGGACCCTCGGATAGAATTGAGATTATGATAATGGAAGGTTAGGTAAGTAATACCTGTATAGCCCAGATGAAGCCACACCAGGGGAATGAACTCACGCAAATTCCTGCGGCGTCAAGGATACGCTTGCAATTTGTAGGATGTGGATGTGGATATGGAGGGAAGGAAAAGAGGCGGCGATGAGTGCAAGATATATTAGTTAAAGAGAGAAGAGAGGTCGAGTGTTTTATGTCAAGGTGATGGAGAGGAGAGGTTACACTAACCATTTCTAATACTTCACAGGTCCCTATATTGCACCGAAAACAAAGATCATTTTGATTGAGCGGGGAATGAGGAAATTAACGTCGTGTACATATAAAGAGTGATTTCATGAAGCGGAAGCCTGACTTTCCAGCTTCAAGTTCGAGTGGCCAAGGGCAGATACTTCGTCCAGCTCATCAGGTCCAGATACATCATTACATCCTAAAATTCCTTCTCGATATGGTGTGGTCCGAGCACATAACGGTTTCAATTTTACGCGCCCTCTTCGTCCGTGATGCGGATGGCGCCCTCGTTACCGACGCCCTGGGACCAGAAGCCATCGATGTAGAGGGTGCTGTACGGCGAGTGAGCAATCGCATTAAATGACACCTCTAGAAAATGAGATACTTACATCCCCGGCGAGCTATCATGGGCCAGCAGGAGCCAGTACCCCACGAGGCCCTGCATAAAGATATCCATAACGGCAAAGAGAACCGTCTCGACGTCAATGCTGAGCTTGAGCGAAAGGGCTCCGGCCGCAAGGGAACTAGCATATATATGATCAGAAATTTTATTTCTTTTTCTTTGTTCATGCAATCCACTCCGAAAGCCAACTTACATTGGGAACAATGCCAGGACCACCAGCGCCGACCCCGACAGAGACGAGTAGAACCGACGCGTCTGGGCATCTTTGTTGCCCGCAGCACGCTGCGCATGGAAGCCCGCGTGGTGGATGATAGTCAGGTACGAGATACAGCTGATAACCAGCCAGACCCAGCGCTGCGGAGTCTGGCCCGCGAACGAGCCGAGGACCCCCGCCGCCAGCATGACCAGATCGGCCGCGATGGCGATGACCAGGTTGGCGCCCGGCAGCCCGGACAGCAGCGACAAGTTAACTAGGAGCAGTGGCGTGGTCAGCGCCCAGTTGACGTAGCGCAGCCACAGCACCTGGCGGAAGTATTCCTGCGCGGTGTCCGGGACATGGCGGTGCGGCTGGTCGATGTGAGCGTGTTTCCAGGCAATGCCCTGGCCCGTGGCGAGGGCGAGGTACACCACGAACGAGATCGTCGTGATCAGCGATGTCAGCGTGTGGAAGACCCGCTTAGGCTGTTGGGGGGTATGAGAGTTAGCGTTATTTTACCTCCAGGACGATCGGGTATGTATGCAATTTACCAGTGGCGATCGCGACCCTAGAATGTAGAAGACCAGCGACGAAAGTCCCATCAGGACCGTGACCACCCTAGTTCGAATCAGTCTCATTCTCTCTTGGTTGTTTGTTCTGATCCCACCAGAGAGTTCGCTTGCCCACGCCATGGAGCTCCTGGAAGACCGGAGCCCCCGGGATCACCGTGGGGACGGGTCCTACCGAGGAGGTCGTGGGCCAAGACGTGGGAGTCGGCAAGTCGATAAACCGAGGGTCAATCATGGCGTAGATGCAACAATAAGTGAAGTTGTTGGGAAAGTGAGGAAGAAGGAGAGGTAGAAGGAGAGGAAGAAGGAGAGATTTGGGATGACGATTGCATATATCAGTGGCGGCTGGACGTTGTCGTCATCGAACAAACACGGGGAAAAAAAACAGGGAATCTTGAATGCCATCCGCTGGATCGATATGATTACACATAGATTACACAAAAAATACAATAGAAATCACCCAGGGCCCAATAGCAGTCACGGTGATCGTCCAGGTTGCAGAAGATCGGCAGGGGAAGAGTAGCACAGGGTAGAGAATCTCAAGTATAGTACAATATAGTCGGGTATAGTTACAGGTGCTTCAAGCAGTTGCCTCCAGCTCGCTCACCACCGTGTCACACCGCTCGCAGATCGCATTCTCCGCCGGCTCCGAGACCGCATACCGCCAGCACCGCGGACATTTTCCATCGGCGGGCGCGTACACGTACACCTTGCCTTGACGCCCATCCAGGAGCTCAATCGCCTCCTCGTACTGCCATTCAGCCTGACTGATATCTGTGGGGACAGGTTCACCTAGTTGGCCCAGGTGGATGGAGGATACAACGAACAGGTCGGGCAGCTCGGAAAGGTACTGGTGGAAAACGGTGTCGCTAGGGAGGGCCAGATAAACAAAAGATTGCAGGGATGACCCAAGCTGTTTCTTGCCGCGCGCCTGTTCCTGCAAATTCTTGATGACTGAATGGACAGCCATGATGTCTTGGTAGCTGGTCTCTAACGTCGGGTCCTGCCACTCCGACGCGGGTGTAGAGACGACGCGTCGCAAGGGGTGCTCCCACTGTGCACGGATCACATCCGAGGTATGTTCCCACGTCTCCTCCACAAGCAGTGGGGTGATGGGGGCAAGCACCTCTTGAAGATGGCGGTAGATGTGGAACAACGTTGTCTGTGCTGCCCGTCGGCTTGTGCTATCCTCGCCCAGTGTGTAGAGGCGATCCTTAATAGCTTCCATATAAAAGGCCGAAAACTCGAGATTAGCCCACCGGTTCATAGTGTTCACAGCCCGATAGAATTCAAAGTTGCTGTATGCCTTCTGCGACGTCAAAACCATATCCGAGAGTTGCTTGAGAGCAATGCGATCCACTTGCTGCAACTGGTCGTGTGGCACCAAGCGATCCGGGGGAAATCGGCTAGCGCTCCCAGCAGCAGCTTGAACGTGACTCGGAATTTGTGGAGGCTGGTGTTGACCGTTTGGAGTACCTGCTTCCCAATCACCACGTCCCGGGTGTAGTCGCTGCTCGCCGCCCACATGCGCAGGGCATCGGGACCGAGAGCATCGTACAGCAGACCTTGGTTTTCGGCTTGCTTCTTCCCCTTGCCTTTCCGGGGTTTGAGGGGAGGCAGAAGTGTTCCGTCCATGATAGACTGAGGATGGACAACATTGCCAACCGACTTGCTCATTTTGCGGCCATCCTCGTCGAGGGTAAATCCATGCGTGATGAGATGCTTGAAGGGGGCACGAGGCGTCGCAGTAGAGCTCGAGGCCAGTTGATGCGCAATGTAGGTGAGGAGCCCCGATTGGAACCAGCCGCGATGTTGGTCGGTGCCCTCGAGGTACACATCTGCCGGATGGCTTCGCTCGTGCGCGGGAACATCGATCTCCGTCCAACTGGTTCCGCTATCAAACCAAACGTCCATGGTATCAGTCCCGCGTCGGTACCCAGTCCCGGGCTCATCCCGCAGCGACGGCGGAACCCATGCAGGGTCGTCCACACTATCGGTCCACCAGGCATCGATCCCGCGGTCCTCAATAGTCGCCATGATGTGTGAAACACTATCCTTTGTAAGAACCGCGTCACCAGTGGTCCGGTGGTAGAGGGCAGGTATCGGGACTCCCCATGCGCGTTGCCGGGAGATGCACCATTCACTTCTATTCTTCACGAAGTTTTCCAGGCGTTGCTTGCCGGTTTCAGGAACGAATCGAACATCCTCCAATGCTCGGAGCGCATTGTTGCGGATGTCGGCAACATCGGCAAACCACTGCTCCGTTGCCCGGATAATTATTGGAAGTTTCGATCGCCAGTCGTAGGGGTACTTGTGTTCGTATCGATGCTGAGCGAGTAATTGGCCACGGGATTGCGCGTATTCCAAAACAGCATCGTTGCCTTCGCCCAGTACCGGCTTCCCAGTAAGTCTCGTGGGGTCGTGCGGCATTGCCTTCTCTGTGAACCTGCCCTCGTCGTTGACGGGGGCAAACACGGGAATCCCACGAGCACGGCAAGCCTCGTAGTCATCCATGCCATGACCAGGTGCACAATGGACCAGGCCAGATCCGGAGTCAGCCGTAACAAATTCTGCGGCGATGATAGGCTGTGCTGGGGCTTCCGGTCCCTTGAATAAAGGCCGGTATGTGATTTTCTCTGCCAGCTCAGATCCCAGAATGGATGGGATGATGATAGACAACTCTTCTTTCAACATGCTCTGCAGGTACTCGAAGCGAGACTGAGCCACAAGAAGATGACCATGTTTCTCTGACTGGACAATGGTGTACTCCAAAGACTCGTTAACGGCGATCGCAGCATTGGCAGGCAGCGTCCATGGGGTTGTGGTCCAGATCACGACGCTCACATCCTTCACCTTAAGAAGAGGGTCTTTGGTCAAATGCGCTGGAATATCCACGAGAGGAAACATGACCAAAGCCGCCGTGGAGATATGATCGTCCTTGTATTCCAGTTCGGCCTCAGCAAGTGCCGTGCTGGTCGACGGCGACCAGTAGACTGGCTTAAACTTGCGGTAGATGAGACCCCGATCAACCATTTCCCGAAAAATTCCCAGTTGCCTCATCTCAAAATCCTTGTCCATTGTCTTCCAGTGATTTTCCCAATCTGCCATGACTGCGAAGCCCCGAAATCCCTTCATCTGCTCCGTCACCGTCTGCGCCGCCAGCTGCCGTGCAGACTTGCGGATCACAGCTGCACTGACTGGACCATCGTTGACACCTATCTCTCGGAGATTTTGAAGTGCCTTGAGCTCGATGGGCAAGCCATGGCAATCCCATCCGGGAACATAACGTACTCGCCTGCCCTGTCCCAATTGGATTCGGCTGATGATATCCTTCAAGATCTTATTGAGCGCGTGCCCGATGTGCAATTCTCCGTTCGCGTATGGTGGACCATCATGCAAGACAAATGGTTGCTGCGCGGGCCTTTCGCGGCGTTGCCAGGCGTAGAGATCGTCGGTGCATCGTTGCAGGTATTTCGTCTGGTCGGCCGGCGACACCCGCGGGGGAAAGGTAGATTTGGGGAGCTTGAGTGTCGACGACCAGGACCGGGGGAGCGACCTCGCCAATTCTGGCATCCTCCCGCCGATTCCTTGAGTTGCTGGGGGTTGAAGATCGGGGATGGGAAAGTTGCGCGGTGCTAGTTAGGTTAATTAACGGGTATGGTGGCCTGCAAGTCCAGGCAGCCAATTTGAATCCAGCTCACCACGAGCCACAAAACACTACATCCAAGCCCTAAGTTCTAGACTTGTAAATGGATGACTAGGGTTTATTTAAGAAGGTAATAACTGTTTGAAATTCTTGCCGAAATATCATGGGTAAGGTATATATATATATATATATTATTTTTTTTTTCTCTGAACTAAATCGTAATATATATAATTGACAAATTACACAGAAGTCATGCGATCAACTTGAAATAATACACGGTATAATGCAAATGGCTGCATGTATTCTATACCATAGATTAGGCAGAGCCAGGATTTATACTTTAAAATACAAGAATATGTGACTGCAGGGAAACAATTCCCTAATTGCAGTTTCTTAGCGTTGACCTTGGTCCAGCTAATCAGGATCAATGTAGAGCGAAAAGGGCGGAATAGGAATTTATAACTAGAAAAAAAAGGAAAAGATAGAGAGAGAAGTATTAGTTAAATAGCTATCTGGATAATATTTCGTTCATAAGGCTTTACATCTAATTTATAGTTTCTGCTGCCTGAGCGAAGCGAGGATCAGCGGCTTGTATAATTCCATAATACGTAGCCTTGGAGATGGTTTCTTGTTGAATTTTTGGTGGGTCCTGTTTATAAGATCTGTTGTTTTCGTGGGGCTAAAACAAAAAAAAAAAAAAAAAAAAGGCTTGGAGCCTCGTACACTCGCGTCGGGAGAGACAGCTTCGGCTTTGGCTTGGTGATAGCTCATTAGACAGTGCAGGCCAGGTGGGGTTTTTTAGGCCTATATATGTAGGAGTAACTACTAATACCTATAGAATATTTTATTTTATTTTATTATTTATTTATTTTGAATGAAAATCCATGAGCACGCCCCACTTCCTATTTAGAGCTCGCCAGGCGAATTCATTCGGCTCGTTTCTAGGACACCAAGTGGATATTGTACAGCTGATTGCAACGGTAGACAAAATCGTCCCAACTCAACGATGGGGTCCAAGGCCCAGTATAAACGTATAAATTCCGAGCCTTGCTCTTCTCTCAAAGTAGCCATCCGGACTCTATTTTCCTTCTTGGACCACCACAATGCATTTCCAATCTCCGCTTCTTACAGGCCTCTTCGCCGGTCTTGCCCTTGGCTCAACCATCACAGTCGGCACGAATTCGGATGGCAAGTGTGTCCTCAGAGCCGACGGCGCCCCCGACTGCACTGGCGATTCAGGACCCGTCGGCGGTGCTCCCGAAGACAATGACTGCTCCAGTGAGTCTATCAGATAATTTGCCCCAAGACTTCCCAAATTGACTAGCCACAGACTTTGTCGGCTCCAACGGTAGCCCGAGGACGCAGGCGGGCGCATCGATTTGCGGTGACAAGAGGTGCTTGCTCTCAAAAAGGATGGCGGGGCCCAGGTCACTTATGAGAATGGTGATGGCAAGCTCTACTGCACCTTGGCCGATTTGAAGGTGGGCACCTCGTGTACTCTGGGCACCACAGCCCCCGAGGAGCCATCAGGGCAGGATGGAGGCCCAGTCCGAGCTCGTCAGCTGCGGGCATAAATAGTTTCATTCTTTCTCGACATGGGGCCGCTCTGACTCTGTATATTGATTCTCATGCTTGCCAGTCTAAGCAACGATGAGTGTTCGTGCCTGATGTCAGGTTAACATGTGGGTGTATAGAATTCATACTTTCTATGGCCAAGTCAAATCAATAAATAAAGGTAAATTGGTATCTGGTTTCATGGTCATCATTCAAATCAAGTTCACGCAACGTCAATAACTCCGAACCCATTACAATCAATAAACCGTAAGGCAGCTAACGGCGCCGTTCTTCAGGACTTCGAAGAGAAGCCCCGGGAACCCAAAGAGCTCTGTGTTCCTGAGACTGCCGTCCTGGCCGTCTGATCCAGCTCGAGGCCCCTTCGCAGTGCCTTCTTCCCAACCACCTAGAAATTCTACGCTGCTCTCGGGACTCTCTCCCCAACCCCGGTTGAGCACCATGGGGCGTTGCAAAGCATGCTCCTCGGCAGAACTGGCATAAGAGCCTTTCCAAAGAGCGCGCAATCGCTCCGAGATCTCGTCATAGGACGCTTCAGAGGACAGACAACCGCCTGGGCCATCGAGCTGAATTGTCCAGCGACTTCGCCGATGCCGGTTGAACGGGTATGACCCGGGCACGTTGCCGTGTAAAATGATCTTAGTTACTGTCAACTGTGAGGATGGAGGTGGGGGTGGTGGATCCTGTTCGTCAGAGCCCGGAAATGCAGGCCCCGGCGTGGTTGGGTGAGAGATAAACGCGTCGAAGCCATGGTGGAAGTAGTTAAAAAAGCATTCTGTGGGCAGCGAGCTTGGATCTCCAATGTTGCTCGAAGAGATTTCCTCATCCGAATCATCAGTCACGCTATTATTGGAAGAGTGGTCGGTATCAGGAATGTCAATTCCTCTACCCGGAGATGGACTCAGGTGCAAATGATCCCCACTGCCGGTGGCGCGGTGAATTGAGATTCGCCGATCATTCTTACGATGAATGGCGTCCGGAGGCCCAAAATCAGCGATCAGATCCTGAGGACTCGTGTCCCCCAATGTAATGGACAACGGGGGACTCGAGCGTCGGACAACTTCTAGCTTCCCCGCACCGAGAACCCGGAAATTTTCGATCTCGTCAGCGAGTGACTCGCGAGACTTGCCAATCAAGGCGGACGAGCGCGGATATTGAGGCGACTGGGTGAACAGCCTGGCTCGAACTTCGGGCCAGGAGCTCCCTTGAAAAATGGCCATAGAAGTAGCTGGTAAAGCTGCTGAAGAGGAGAGCAGCGCTACAAAGTCACACTGGTCGGACCAGGCCGAGTGTTGAAGAGGGAACGAGAACGCGACACCAGGGTACGATAGCACATATGTGCCATATGGCGATTGATCGGCCGGCGGCACATATTCACCGGGATATGACGGGCCAAATAGGCGGTTGTACACATGGCGGAAGCTGGGACCTTGCTTCGAAATCGGTTGGTCGGAGGTCTTTGCCCCCTTGAGCACATCCTGGTTCTTGTAGACCAGATCCACCCGGGAGAAGTCCAGCACTTCGATTAGACGCAGCCGCTGGTCAGGTCCATCAAATCTGAGGCGCAGTCCATTTGACGGCAGCTGCAAAACAACCGGCTTGCGAACGGGATCCGCCGAGGAGTATGCAAGGTCGATCGCGGGGTAGGTCTGGGGATGAGACTTGACTCGAGTGAGGACGTTGTGCAGCGAAGCGCCCAGGGCTATTCTACCATTAGCTAGGACCCATTAAGCAGCAGAGATTCAACGGAGAGACATGCTGATGAACCCTAGTCCCTTCCCAGGGAAGATCTGCACTTGCGCCGCAGCTCTAGTAGTCATCTTGAGTGGTCCCTTGTGGTGGGCCGCAGACAAGGGGCGGACAAGTGTCCATGCGATATCCGAGAAAGCACTATAGCGGGAAACGTGAGAAGGGAGAAAAGAAAGAGAAAGAGATATCGAGCGAGGGACAGACGAGGCACGGGGAACCAAGTGATGAAAGGCGCATGCGACCCAGTCATGTGAGCGGGGACAATCACGTGTGCTTTGTTTATGTTTTCCCGTTTGAGACGAGTCGGGGTTCCACTCTGCAAAGTTTCGAGTAGGAGCACTTCTACTTACATTCGTGTGGTTTATCTCCTCCGAGTACTTCCTCTCTATCTTTTATAGCTCACACGAGTCCAATTTCATCATGGCTGGCCCACCACGGCCTGCCTCCGCCCTCCCCACGCGGAGGACGGGATTGCGCCAACCAACTCGACGAGCGGGCTCCGCAGTGCCTGAACGACAGGCATCGCCGGCTGTTTCAACAAAACCTTCTGCAGCGAATGCAGCGCGAGCGCCGAAACCAAGCCTCGAACAATCAAGTTCCACGGTCAAGAGAAAGGAGAGAGACTATGAGCGGGAAATCAACGAAGACACCAGCATCCATGTGGTGGTGCGATGTCGCGGCCGTAACGAGCGCGAGATCAAGGAGAATAGCGGTGTGGTACTGTCGGCAGAGGGTGTCAAGGGAAAATCCCTGGATCTTTCGATGGGACCGAATGCGGTTGCAAATAAGACTTACGCCTTTGACAAGGTGTTCTCCCCCGCTGCCGACCAGACAATTGTGTACGAGGATGTAGTCCTCCCGATTGTGAACGAGGTGTGTTGAGCTGCGATACTAGGATGTTATGCGCTGAGCTAATATTCTCGCAGATGCTGGCGGGTTACAATTGCACGATTTTTGCCTACGGACAGACGGGGACGGGTAAGACATATACCATGTCGGGAGACATGACCGATACGCTGGGGATTTTGTCCGACGATGCTGGAATTATCCCACGCACGCTTTACTCGCTGTTTCACAAACTCCAAGAGACCGAGAGTATGGTCAAGTGCTCCTTCATCGAGCTTTACAACGAGGAACTGCGAGACTTGCTCTCAGCCGATGACAACACGAAGCTCAAGATTTTCGAAAACGAGAAGAAGGGACACAGCGGAAGCACCATGGTGCAAGGGATGGAGGAGACCTATATTAATTCAGCCTCGTCTGGGATTAAGCTGCTGCAATCGGGTAGCCATAAACGCCAGGTGGCTGCGACAAAGTGCAACGACTTGAGTTCCCGTAGTCACACCGTTTTCACTATCACCGTCTCCACCAACCACATTTCTGACTCCGGTGAGGAGCATGTCATTTCTGGGAAATTGAATTTGGTCGACCTGGCCGGCAGTGAAAATATTGGACGAAGCGGCGCAGAAAACAAGCGGGCGGCGGAAGCCGGCTTAATCAACAAGAGCTTACTCACGCTGGGGAGAGTAATCAACGCGCTCGTTGACAAGAGCTCGCATATCCCCTATCGCGAGTCTAAGCTCACCCGACTGTTGCAAGACTCTCTGGGGGGACGAACCAAAACATGCATCATCGCCACCGTGTCACCCACCCGCAGCAACCTGGAGGAGACCATTTCGACTCTTGATTACGCGTTCCGGGCCAAGAACATTCGAAACAAGCCCCAGCTCAACTCTATCATTTCCAAAAACAAGTTGCTCCGAGAAATAGGCGTGGAGTTTGAGAAGCTCAAGAGCGAGCTTATTGCCACCCGACATCGCAACGGTGTGTACATGCCGCCTGATGCGTACGAGGAGATGAAAGTGGAGAGCGAATCCAGACGAATTGTCAATGACGAACAGCGAGCCAAGATCGAATCAATGGAATCGAGTCTTCGGCATAAAGTCCAAGAGTTGTTTGCTCTGACTGGCAGCTTTAACTCCTTGAAGCAGGACAGCGAGGAAACTCAGGGCAAGCTCCGCAATACCCGCACTGTTCTCGAACAGACGGAAGTTTCTCTGAGGAGCACTTCGGAGAAATTGGACGAAGAAACGATCGTCCGAAAAGCTCACCAGTTTACCGAAGAGAAGCTTCGCGACATCGGCGCGGGTCTTCTGTCTACGTTGGACGGTACTGTTCATGATGTAAATGGGCTCCACGCCAAGCTGGACCGCAAGGACCGTTTGGAAACCAACAATCGACAAACATGGCAGAGTTCTACTGGCGAGGTCTCGGATGTCACTCAGCGAATTGATGCTCGCATGGAAACTTTCCAGTCACAGCATGCGAAACTGCTCGAGGACATGTCAAGCAAGATCCAGCAATTCGTGGACAACGAACTGAGCACCGTTCAAGCAGCTCGGTCTCAGCTTGGTGACTTTGGCTCCTCTTTTGACAAGGTTGAAGCGGAGGCAAAGACCCAGACATCCGGCGCCCACGATGAGATGAACGATGTCCTTGAGGAGATCAAGGTGCTTCGGGAGGACGTCAAGACCAAGGTTGGCGAGGGCCTGAACGGATTATCTGCTGCCGCTGCTCGTATTTCCAAGGATGTCATTGGGGAGTTTTCCGATTTCCATGCCCAGCTTCACGCATCTTACAGCGCCCTGGGCAAGGACTTCAAGTCCATGTTTGAGAACATGGCGCAGCACCTTGATGAACAGAAGAGCGAGATAAACAGACTACGACTTGAGGTCCAAGATGCCAACCGCCAAACAATCGAAACAAATCGGAAGGCTTCATCTAACGTGGCCCAGGTTCTGGAAGAGGAACATGCCAGTGCGCAGGCCGAGCGCGAAAATCTTATGGCTCAGATCCGCGGCCTACTCGAAGACTCGAGCCAGCGGCAATCTACCCGCCTCAAGAGTAGGTTCGACACTGTTCGAACCGATCTTTCGGCATCCGGCGACTCGCTTGAACAGGCTACAGCGCAGCATGATCGACACATCGACGAATGGATTTTCAAGGAGGAGCGGTTTGCGAAGGATGTTACTGCATCCCGCGATGACATCAAAACGAAGATGCAGAATGACTGGGAGGTAAGTTTGACTTGACATGAGCTATGGTCACCTGGGCTAATTGCAATAGGCATTTGACCAACGCAACGCTTCCATTCAACGAGCGACGCAATCGGTGCATCAGGAGACTGTTCGGATTGTGGATGCTCAGATGAATGACATGGGCAAGCAGATGGAGGCCTTGGATGATTTTGTCGCCAAGGCACGATCCCAGAATGGCCGCTTCCATGAGGTTCAAATGGGCAGCTTGGATGCCATGGCGACTAACGTTCGGGACTCTCACTCGACGATTCACGGATACTTGAATGGATTCAGTGAGCACGTCGGTCAGCTGCAAACAGATGTCAACATGCATACCGACCACCTGGAGCAGTCGACAATGCCTCTGCACGCCGACGTTCGCCAGCCCCTGTCCGAGCTTCGAGTCAACATTCAAAGCCACCCCATGGAAGAGTATACTCCAACCGGGGTCACTCCCCAGAAGCGCAAATATGAATACCCTTCAACCCTCCCCCGGACCGAGCCTCACGAGGGTCTTCGCTCCCGACACCGGACTTCCAAGCAATTTACCGCTCTGCCTTTTGATGGCGAGGAACAGCCTTCGCCTCTTCCTAGTTCGCCTGCGGCCTCTCCATCTAAGAACTTCGTATACACTGATGGCTTGGAAGAGGTAGGGACTCACGCTCCTCCCTCCTCCGCCACTTCTTCCAACACTGGGCTTAGGGAAGTCGATGTAAACGTCGCCAGACCAGTCGTGTGTGATACCGACGAAGACGGGCTTGCCGCGGCCAAGACAGAAACCCCGGCGCAGAACCCATCCCTCGACCTTGACGGGACGCCCGAAAAGGACGAGCCCGAGCAGCCCCCGCTCAAACGCCGTCGTTCTGCATCTACAAACCACGAGAGCAAGCTTCCGCACAAGATGCTGTCCAAGAAGATGGCCGGCATGATGGAAGGCCGTGAAAATGTACCGCCGTCCGCGATCACCGGTGGCCGGAGGTTCAGAAACCGCACCACTGATTAGGAGTTGTCTTCTTTCTTTTTGATTTTTCGCAGTTTGGCATTTTGATACCCAATGTCGCTGGTCTTTTCCCTCTGAACCGGAGTTTCTGGCTGAGAAAACCGAGTGGGTTGGCTACTCTGCCTTTATTTTTTTTTTGTTTGTCGAGTGTCATAGAACAGGGTTGTCTGGCGTCTGGAGTTGAATTACCTTGGTTTTCATAAATTTAATTCTGAAGTTGGATTTGCAGTTGAGCAAGTAATTTTGATGCGATATCCTCGGAAGCAGAGTGTTCGCTACTAATCCTCCAACGCCGATGCTTCTCATATAACGCCAATTCCAAGATCACGCAAAGTCAAGATGTTACGAGTGCTCCAAATCACCATGCCCTTGCTGCGCACTGTTGCCTTCTTTTCTCGTTTCATCATCTGAATCGGTTGCAGTAGTAGTAGGCCTTTGCTCGCCTGCTTCCTGCTCGCGTGGTGGTTCTGTTCCTGAATGTTCAGTCGTATCCGCTGCATCGATAATCTGCTGCAATTCACCCATCCGCTTCGCAAACTGATCCATCATTTCTTCGAGTCTCTGTGGCCCTCTGTTACCGCGGTCTTTTCCCGGTATCTCCGCTGGTAACCCCGCGGTGCCGTGGACTTTCAGCATCAGTCCATGACCCGGCGATTCGCCGGGGTTGCTGTTTTCGAATGTCGGTGCCGGTATTAGCTCGCTATGGAGAACCTGCCATGTTGGCGAGAAGCTCTGCGCCGATGTGACCCGGAACTGCGTTGACGGAGTGCTTTGCCCATGCGGGGTGGGTTGCGATGGTAGCGCGGGAGGATTCGCCGGTGATGAGGACATGGATTTCGGGGCACCACCTGCTCCGCCCCCTCCCCCTGTGATTGTCGTCGATGGATCGGCTGCTGGAGGGATCTGAGGATTTTCCGGAGGAACCGGGCCCACATCCAGGATGAGATAGTTTTCTCGGACTCCCGGGATGGGGGGTGGCAGTAAAGTTGTCTTGCTGGGGTCCAAAGACTCGCCTGCCTCGATAGGATTTACGGCTGGGTCTTTTTGAGAGTCTGGGATGGTATCCTGCTGTGACTGCAGACTGCGAAGGGCAGCCTCTGTCACGATGTCGGTGTCGTCATCGGAGAAGATATAGTGGACTGTCGGATGGTGATAATCCGAGGTATGCGCGTCTTCGATCAGCGTGAAGAATGGCTGGAATCTTGAATGAGACTCCAGCTGTTCTTGCGCAGCATCTGCTCTTCCATCCACTTTGGACCCTTCGACCGCCTCCCTGGCTCCATCGTGGGAAGGCAAAGCGACTGTACTTTGTTCGTCGGTGGAGGTGTGGCCGTGTAGTGGGCGCGAGGCCGCGGTTCCAGGCCTGGATGAGGCTTCTCTGCGGGGAGAATGTCGGGATGAGGAAGAGGATTGGGGCCGATGGGGTGATGTGGTGTTCATAGACATCTCCTTCGACCAGAGCTACCCGTCGTCTTCAGGTGGGAGGAACTGGTCTTCGTCACTGCGGGAGCAAGCTCCTTATCGATAGAACACGTGATACCAGTTTGTTATAGATCTATGATTCAAGTTCAAATGAAGACCTGGTGGACTCAGTATAAGAAGTCTATTTAAGTAAGAGATACACTGGTTATAAATACTCACCTTGGAACAGATGTATCAAACTGTCCCTTATTAAGAGACAAATGCTCACTGAGGCTGGCAGACCACTGTGATAGGGTAAAAAGTATCCAAATCAGAGACAGTCCCTACCGAAAGCTCAGCTTGAAAATCATGGAATATGTCATGTTCAAGCAGTTACAATATATAAGAATAGGAGCATCTATTTTACGGGAGCTCAATGAACACTCGGGGAACAGGCCTAAGCCATTGTCGGTGGGTTGGATCAACAAAACTCTGACGGCGTAACCAGTTGAGAATAATGCCATAAATATCATATTGCTTTGTCGCTTAACCAGAAGTCTTGAATGACCTGATGGACAGGCCTGGTATGAGGCCTCGTAGCCCGCTCAAATCGCGACAGTGCTGAAATTGTATGCTCGATCCATGCAGAGACATCTTTCAAGCTAAACCCGACGCACCAAAAAACCAGAATCCACAGGGTATCATTTTCTTGAGCCATCGAAACGCCGTTGTAATGAGGGTGGGAGGAGGACTGAGCAACGGCTATCATTCATCGTTCCGCTTCCACTCGAATTCTGGAGATTGTCAGCGGGCCCATCTCCATAAGTCTGCGACAGTACATACTTTGTCGACACATTGGACACAGCCCCTTTGAAGTTTCTTGATTAATCCAGGTCAAAAGGCAATGCTGTGCAGGGAGTCAGCCACCAGGTCCACACATTTGTTGTCATCACTCATACCATATGAAATGAGTGACCACATTTTCCGAGTACTACATCAAACCCCAAGGTTAGTAGGAGCAACCAAACACATTACGCCAGGCTATATCAGGACACTCTTACAGAGCGAGCAGTCATCCCCAGGGAATTTGCAGGTCGGACAAGTGCCATCGAACTGGACCCGGCAGATACCACACACTTCATCCTCAGGGATATCCCAGTGCCAGGTGGCAATGGAATTCCACTCTTTGATAGCGACTTTCATGGGGACAAAAGCGTGCAAGTGGGAAGTGGAGACGGATGGCGTGAATGGGAAGTTGGAATACGCGATAAGAGCGGTGTTTATCGCTCGGAGCTCTGCTTTCTCCGCACCCTCTCCTCCACAGCGTGGATCTCGGGATGTGAAAGCTGCCCTTCTCTTTGTTTTTCTTTCTGTTTATCCGTGACCATGGCTTCCATGGCCATTAGATCCTCGATCTCTACTTCAACTCGCCTGCTTCGCTCCATGTCTTCCAAGGGGCCTGGGCTGCATGTCCAGTTGCGCCAGAGCTCCTTCTCCTCTTACCTGGTCACCCCCCAAGAGCTCAATCAAGCCCTCAAGAAGAACCCCCCACGAAAATCTCTACTTCTCCCCGTGTTATTCCTCTCTGTGCAGCATGGTTCATGCCTAATGACCCTGAGGGCCGCAAAGGTCTCGACTCATTCCAGCAATCACGCATTCCTCAGGCACGCTTCTTTGACCTTGACGCCATCAAAGATCATGATTCCCCCTATCCTCATATGCTGCCTACCTGTGAGACCTTTTCAGAGGCGATGGGTGAGCTTGGCATTCGTCGCGACGACGAGGTGGTGGTTTACGATACCGCCGAACTGGGCATCTTCAGTGCACCTCGTGTGGGGTGGACTCTGCGGGTCTTTGGCCACCCCAATGTGCACATCCTTGATAATTACCGTCTCTGGGTTCGTGAGGGACTTCCGACCGAGAGTGGGGAGCGGCCCCCTGCCGAGAAGACCAAATACCCCCTCCCTGTCTACGACTCGAAGCTGGTAATCTCCTTCCGTGAGATGAAGGAGCTGGCCATAGACTACGGAAAGGAGGGTGCTGAGGAGGTTGAAATCCTCGATGCACGCTCCTATGGTCGTTGGGCAGGAACCGACCCAGAGCCACGCCCTGGTCTGTCGTCTGGCCATCTTCCTGGCTCCAAGAGCATGCCTTTCCAGGAGCTGCTGGACCCCGAGACGAAGACATATCGTCCAGCCTCTGAGCTGCGACAGATCTTCGAGGACCGCAAGGTGGATGCATCCCGGACGATTATCAGCTCGTGTGGCACCGGTGTGACGGCTTCGATCATTGAGACCGCACTGGGTGAGGCAGGGTTCGGAGACCCCAACCTGCGCCGGGTTTATGATGGCAGTTGGACGTAAGTCAACTCTTGCTTTGTCTTTTCTTCCACACCGACAGTGCTAATGACAAAGCAGCGAATGGGCCCAACGAGTCAAGGAATCCGATGGGCTCATCAAGAAGGTGAAGCCGTAGACAGCGAAGGAGGTCCTCTCACGAACGACACGATGTGATTACAATGCTTTCCTCTCTACTCTGTTAGATTTGTATCTCTGCCCCGGACATAGGAAGACTCCAATCTCTTTCTCTTCTCTTTCTTTGTATTTTTGAATAGTTACAAGTGTGTGCCTGATCAGGCGGTAGTCATCACTTAGTCAGCACACCACCGTGGACGGTTTGTCTATTTCGCTGGAATTCACCGTTGACTTTCCAAAGTCTTGTGTTCTGCTGTCAAAGATGCTGCAGATGGAATCCCACTATCTTCTGGCTTCTCATGAGTGAGCCGCCCTCGGCAGCCCGGAATCCGCCTGCCCCCACATTCCCAGGTCCCTCCATCGTCAAACCTCCTTCCTGGTTCAGCTCCAGCCTTGTGCTGACCGGCCGATCCAGTCGCGGCTGTCAACACCTCCAGTCCTCTGGTATAGGGCCATACTGCCCTCTATCTTTCGCTTCGGCCTCGCTCACCATGTCAACCGGGCGCAAGGTCTTTCACTGTGCCGTGGACGAGACGGCCTTGTCCACCAACATTAGCGAGATCAAGAAATGGACCACCAACGGTGCCATCGATCTCATTGTCCCTCTTTACAGTAAGGCTTTCTGGTATCTACACATAGTTGGCTTCCCATGTCGCTCATCCTGCTCTAACCTCTTCTACTCCCCTCAGCCCTAGATCGTCTCCATGCGCTGAAGCGAGCGGGATCGCAAGTCGCCATCAACGCCCGCGAGGCGGTTCGCTTCCTCGACCGAGTCACCTCCGGCAAAGATCACATCGCCACCGATCGCGTTGTCTTGCAGGGCCCATTGGAGCAATATGAGCGCTGGGAAGATGCGGAGAAGTTTGTCCTGCCCGAGTTTGAAGAGGAGCTCGCGCCCGATAACGGAGACGGAGTTCCAAATGACGAGCCGGTGCTTGAGTCCCAACCGGATGATATCAGCAAAAAGAATGGACCGGACGATCTGTCACAAATGCTGCTGAGCAAGTCGAACTTCAAGAAAGACCCGGAGGCCGCCTCGATCACTTCCGTCGGCTCGCCGAGCGGACCAGGCTCGCGCACTTCCTCCCACAGCTCGCGCACCAGCCCCGAATGCGCCCAGAACGAGACGACCGACGGAGCCGGCAACACTGGCAAGAACAAGTCTTCGGCGCATCAACGCACGGCATCCGGCTCCACGATCCCGACGGTTCCACCGACGCTCCGCCCGCTGCTGAGTGCCCTCCTCTGGCGTCTACACAGTGGTCCAGATGCCGAGAATACCGCGAAAAACTGCATTCTGATCAGCAATGACCGTACGACACAGTTTTGGGCTCAGATGTTTGGCATTGGTGTGAAGAACATCCTCCAGCTACGCACAGCCATCCAGTACGAGGAGCGCGAATACAAGAACCGCTGCAAATATGTCGAGAAAACTCAAACCCAGCCCCCGAACCGAAGACCCTCCTTTCTTACGACGATGAAAGCGACGAGGATGAGTTGGTGTTCGTCCCCCGCGGCCGTGGCAAAGGGGCGTCCCGAGGCAATGCGCGAGCCAGTGCTCAGCGTAAAGCCGCTGCGAAGCCAGCCGACCCAGCCACTGATAACACGGTCGAAGTGCCAACGCAGCCGATTGACCCGAACTCGTTTAGCCGGTCGCTGGGCGGCACCGCCAAACCGCAGACGGTGGATCTAAGCACGCAAAACGGTGCCGCTCGCGGGATGGCAGGAGCATCTCGGCGTTCAGTCAACGGGCGCCGCGGTGGCTCCTCGCGGGGAGCTGCACGGGGCAACGGGCGCGGACGGGGCAAGCTCTGGGTTCCTTGATGGGCACGACGGGGGCGGTCTGCGACGTCATTGCATCCAAAGCGATGATGGCAGATCGGAGCGCTTATGTGACCCAATGCAATCCGGAACCTGACGGGTGATCTCTTTTGCTCCCCCATTTCAGGACTCCATCTCTCCCGTGATCTAACGCATGATGACTCCACCGGGGTTTTCCCACAGGAGAGAGTCTCAGATCTCAGACCCTATCTGATCGAACACCCCAGACATGACATATGGCATGACCTCTGGAGGATCCGATTTGCGGCTTGCGCGCATAGATTTGACCTTGCACCCTCCCCACCCTTCCCTTGGATCGGAGATCAAGAATCGGCTGCGAACAGCTCCGCTGCTATGGTACGGAAAGGATATGGATTTCGATCTACGTGACTTTGCCTTTGTAGGAATGAAGATTCATGAACATTTCCAAGTTTCTATGGTCGAGTGTAGAGTATACAAGACTTAAGTAGAAGAGTATACCAGCCGCTGACCCTCGCTTCGTTCGGGTGGCTAAGAGTAAGGGGGGCTTCTATTAAGAGAATATTTGTTTAAAAGGAAAAACTATCCAGGTCGAATTCGAGGGTTCACATAATAGTTTGCGCAAATTCCCATATTCTTCTATTCTTCTATTATAAACAAGTAGTACACGGATGATGTTCATTGGATGTTTTCCCCGCGTGTCCCGTGGAACATCACTTGACTTCGCTTTCTCTTCCCTGCATCTTCCTTTTTTCTTCTCTCTATCCACCGACCTACATCGCTACATTATTTACCATGTCTGTCGACGAAACGCCCCTCACTGCCTCGGCCCACGAGCGCCGCAACTCCCTGGAGAAGCATCTGCAGACTCGCCCAGACATGCAGGACCTCAAGAATCGCCATATCCTGCTGGACACTAACGTGGCGCCGTATATGCCCCATTTCATCAGAATCATTATTTTGGTTTCTTATGATCGACTACTAATTCTGGTCCCAGAGCCCTCCAAGCCACCCGCCAGGACCTCGCCCGCCAGCGCGCTTCGGACAACCTGAAGAAGAACCTGGAAAAGAGACCTGGAAGGGACGAGCTGGTGGAGCGTATATACCCCTTTTCTTTTGATCCTTTTCTTTCTGCGTCTATTCTCTTCTGCTTGATTCGCAGAGATGGGATCAAGTATCTGGCACTAACGAGCTCAGGAAACATCCTGCCCGCCACGAACGCCGCCCCGGCCCTACAGGCTCATGCGCGAGAACTGGAAAAACAAATGCTGGCAGACAACTTGGAGCACAGAATTCAGAATCGCCCGCAGCCCGAGGATCTCATTTCGCAGGGCATTTTATCCGAGGATGAAGATCCGCGCTCGGCATGATTCTCCTACTTTTTTATTCTACTCCGCTGTGGGGAGCTCCCCCACACAGCTCCTCCGGCCCCTCTGATATGAGATATGGGTGACACGAGGGTTTATGAGAAACACGGCGTTTTCTTATCTTTTTTTTCTTATCTTTTTCTTTTCGTTTCTTACGGCCGGAGGATTGACTCGTCTCGAGCACTTCCGGTCTCCACGCTCGTTTAGTGCGGATGGTGATGTCACCGTGACGCCTCTACTCTATCAATACTCTATCCAATACGACTGTCAATATTTTGTGAATACTTTTTTTTTCATTACTGAAACGATTATTGTAAATGCATCGAGTATGATAGTAAACAGTGTAGAGCATTTAATCTTGTATAATTGCCATCCCGATCAAGAACTAATGGGTTTCCACCTCCATCGACACTGACAGATCCGGCGTCCATCCGCTCGGCCGCTCACTCCCACGCACAAGGATCCCATAAGCCGCCCGCTCCACCTTCTCCACGCTGGTCTGCATCACCTCCAGCTTTTTGGAGAGGTCGCGGAGCATGTTGTGTCGGCGCGGCACGCTGAGCGACTCGAAGCGCGCCCGCATGGTACGGAGATCCACCACGATGCCGGCCTGTGCGGGCGCAAGCACGGGGACTGACGTAGAAGAAGCATCAGAGGCCTCGGGGCCAGCAGTCGATGTTGACTGTGTGGTGGCCGACGCGTTCCCTGAACTCAGGGCCATCACGGCGAACCGCATCATCTCACCCGTGAGATCGAACAATCCCATCAAATAGTCCTCCTCGGAAACGAGAATCTCGCCCGGTAGCCACGCGGTCACTTCTGCATGGCTGATCAGGGTCTGTGTGCGTAGGTAGTGGTCGAACGCGAGCGCTTCGATGAACTCCTGGATGCCCGGGCTGATTTGGCGCTGATACCGCCACGCCTTGATTTCCGTGAGCTCTGGCACGAGAGACTCGAAGAGCGCGCGGATCTGGTCAAAGCGGGTCTGGTTTTCTTGGGCAATTTTGTTGGGCGGGGGTTGGTTGAGCGTGCGCACGCGTTGGAGGGCGAAGATGCTGGCATGTCAGTCAGTTTAGAGGCTCTATTCAGTCGAGTCTCTTAGATGCAGACGTACACCTTCTTGCTGAGGGCTGTGATGTCTCGACTTGTCTTGATGATCCGCTCACGTCGATCGTGGTGCTCGTCCAGTTCGTCGCGGAAAGTTTCGAAAATCGATTGGACTGACGGCCCCGTCGAGTCGTGGGCGCTCATAGTGGCATCAGATTTGGGGTGCAGACCGAGAGGCTGTCCTTCCCAGGAGCGTTTGGTGCCCATCGAAAGAAGTCCAGGAAGTGGGAGAGAGATAGAGAAATTGAGAGAGAAGATAAGATAAAGCCGGGGTGGATCGTTTACGCTGGGCTAGGCATCTAGAAATCATCTCACTTGAACTTGAACATATATCGATTTTCATATACATATATATAAATATATATATATTTCGATTAAGAAACTCACTCGACTACAGCACAGAATTCTTGCCCAAATGACGGTATTTCACCGGTTGCTCACCCAGCCCCTTAACAGTCACGATCTGCTCGTCCCCTGGGACAATATCCATCGCGTTGTCACTAAACTGCACCCCATCCTGCTCCTCGAAGACCAGACACTTGACAGGATTGCGTGCATTGATGATCAAGAATGTCTCACTTAACCCCCGCCGCAACTGAATGTCGAGCTTTCGCCCTGTCAGGTTCAGATACTTGAAAGGTTGAGGCCAGTCGACGTCTCGCGCCACGATTTGGTTGCCCACCCACAGTCTGGCAGCTAAGACATGCGGCTCGGGCACGGAAAAATGGTCGATCACTCCATCCGTGATAATATTGGTCGTACCATTCGCCGTGATGGCGATGTCGTCGCGCACAATCGGCCGGCGGATATCCTGGCCCGTGTTGACGGACAGGAATCGCAGCTCGACGCGACCTTGAACAGTGTGCGCGCGGCTGCTGGAGATCCACAGCTCATAGCGACTGGCTCGTGGCGGTTGCGCATGCGCTACGCTCCAGTCGTGGTGCTCGCGCCGCACCCCGACAGCGATGGGGTTCAGCACCCGCTTCACAGCATAATAGGCGGGCTTAGGCTTCAGGAAATAATCGACAATGGCCCAGGAGATGGTCGGCCAGCAGTCATTTAGCTGCCACAGCAGTGCTCCTCCACAGTGTCGCTCGTCACCCCATTGTCGGCGCCAGCCCCGATACCCAAACATCATGGTTTCGGCCTGCACGACTTGCGTGAGGTAGACGTATGTCTGCACTTGTCAGGGTGTCTGTGCTATTGTCATACATAGAAGGTGGTTCTCATACCTCGAGGTCGGTGGCTGTCCGCAGGTTTTCTACAAGGTATGTCGCCAGGCGCCGTTCATGCCCATCTGCCTTGTTGTGAAAATCCAGTACATGCGACTGCGGGTACTTGTCTTCAGGGTTCTCGACAAAGTAGTCGATTGTGGACATATGTGGGAAGGACTCCATGCCGAACTCGCTGTTGAACCGTCCGCCGAGAGTGTCAAATATCTGATACTTCTCCTGTGTGCCATGCCAGACTAAATTGGGCGATCAGTGTCAGTCCCTTAACGTTTCACCAGGGGCATGCAAACCATTCCACTGATGCATATCCCCAACCGTGGGATCGGACGAGATTTTCCCATCTCCCCACGGACTTCCTGGATGATAGAACGTGCTAGGCGAGTGTTCGGCCACCACTTCCGGGAGCAGTTTCTCGTAGATGTAGCGGGCCGGGAAATCTGTCTGCAGCCAGCTGTCTGGGGTTTTATCCTCGTAATTGTAGGTCAGTCTTTCCGACTCCTGCACTTGATAGTCTTCGTTATTTCCGACGTAGATTACAATCGAGGGATGATGCCGCAAGCGCCGGACATTGTACACCGTCTCCTGGCGCACCGACTCTAGCATCGCAGGCCAGGTTGGGTAGTTACCGCACCCAAACATGAAGTCTTGCCAGACCAGCACTCCGAGTTCATCGCATGCCTCATAAAACGAGTCATCTTCGTAGATTCCACCGCCCCAGACTCTATGTAATAAACCTGCATTAGCGGCAGTCTATCATGGGAGAATAGGGCAAGTCATACCGGATCATCACCTGTCGTCCCGCTACCATGAGCTCGATCCATTTGCGGTACCGTTCTGCACTGATGGCTGGTAGCAAGCTATCAGCTGGGATCCAGCAAGAGCCTCCACAGAAGATGTCCATCCCGTTGACCCGGAAGAAGAAGGATTTGCCATGCTTGTCGGGCCTCTGAATAAGTTCTGCGTTGCGGATGCCAAACTTCTTGTAAGCGTGGTCTACCACCTCGTCATTGCACAGCAGTGTGGCGGTTATCTCATACAGAGTCTGTTCGCCGTAGCCATGCGGCCACCAAAGAACTGGGTGGTTGACTCGAAATGTCACCTGGGATGTCTTTTCCTCCTGGACGGGGATTTCTTGAGCTGCGATCTCATGGCCGCCCACACCCAAGCTAAAGCGGGCTGTGTACGGCCCGTCGACAACAGTGTCTAGTGTGGCAACTGCAGTGACCTCTGCAGTCTGGTAGTGCGCTGCCAGCTGGGTTTGGGGCCAGAGATCCGCTATCCGTGCAGTATAGACCTCAAGTCGTACAGCACGCCAAATGCCAGCCGTCATCAGAAAGGGACCCCAGTCCCAGCCCCAGTGATACTGCGCTTTGCGCACCGCCAGACGCGCCATATCTCCGTTGAACCCAACCCACTTGTGTCCTGGGTCCTGGTTCCGGAGCTCGCGTGCCCGGAGCAGCGCACAATCGAACTCAACCTCGAGCGTGTGTTCGCTGTCGGCCTCCAGCGAGGTGGTCACATCCACTCGATGGCCTATAAACATGTTGTCACTGTGCAGGATGATCTGACCATCTAGCTTTACCGTGGCAAAGGTGTCCAGCCCATCAAATACCAGCGCGATGGTGGCGCCTGCGGGAGTCGCCGGTTTTTGAAACGTCGTCCGGTAGACCCATGATTTCTCGTTGACCCAGCGGGCTTTCAATTCATTGAACCCGACAAATGGATCTTCGAGCCTAAGGTTATGAGATATCTGCTTCGTCGGACTATTGACAGCAATGCCTTACTTTTGGTTGGCGATCAGATCTTGCTGCACCACAGAGGGCACGGAAGGCACCGGCAGCCAGGTATCGGCGTCGCGGTCCTTGAAGAACCAGCCTGTCGATAGTGGCTGTGTAATGAGCGACATGGCAGAAAACAAAGAATGGTTGCCAGAGCTGCGACGACTTGGGGTTTGTATACATCGGCTTATCGATAAGCGCGGAGGGCCTCCGCTTCCCCACGCGCCTGCCGTTTTGGGAACGGAGGGGCACCCTTTCCTAATTGGGAAATATATCACATGATGTCATTCCATGGTGTCATGTGATTCATCTTTGCTTCTGTTGTCCTCTCACTGGCGTCGAGGATCTTGGTCAACTAGCAAAACAGTCAAGGAGCCAATCATTGGTGGTTTTCTGAAAAATCTTCGAGAATTGCCCAAACAGGTTCACGATACGACTTGTTTGTCCGAACTTGACGCTCCTCTATCGAGCTCGGAGACACCTTTGGTCTTGCAATATCAGGGCTGCCAACCGTCGAGGGCACGAGGCACCAGCTTCACCGGTTTAGTGTTTCTGGACATCTGCATTCGGATCTGCCTGGATGATGTTTATGTTAAACCGCCAACCCCCCGATGGCGCGCTAGATGTCTCGCTTCCAACCGAGCCAATAATCGCCTAGCTGTCGTTCGGAGCCAACAGCCACGAATCCTTCCGCTTCTGCCTTCAAATGTTCAAGCACCAGTGGAAAGTTGCTAGGTTTTGGACAGGCGTGGTGCCACACCTGACCAGGAGCGCAGGAAGTGTACTGAGTCCGAGGCCATGTGGTCGAAATCCACCCTCAGGTTTTTCCATACTCAACCGCCGGCTGTTCGACCTCCCCTTACAAGAGACCAGAATTTGAAAGCCAGGGGGGTTAAATAGCCCTAAACTATGGAGTTCCCGGGGTCTTCGGACCCATCACTGGAAACAGAAACGGTGCCCGTGAGCAGGTCTCGGCACCGGCGATGCCCTTCTCGGTGGCGTTGGGAGTGTCTAGTCGGACACGCCCGTGCCCCGCCGGGGTTAGGATAGCCGGTCTGCCCACGTTGAGAAGCCAAATTCCCTCATACTGCAGACGGGAGGCAAAGGCTTCGAGGCGCCATCGTTGCAGAGAACATTGATTGGGCTGGCATTTTGTAAACCCCATAGACTGCCGGGCCAAAGGATATTGTTGCGATGTCAAAGCACAAACACCCTGGAATGACCGGGTCATTGATCGACCTTGGTTCATCTTCCCCAAATGATCGTCTGGTTTTTTTTTCTGCGGGGCTCGTTTCAACTCACTGCTCATGCATTGGCGATAGATGTTCCACTGCTACTTGATCCAGTTATTCCGGGGAAATTACATCTCCCTGTTCAAATGAGCTGTGGCGTGTGAAGACCACGCGCAAGTGAGATTGGGCGGAGAGACTTTACAGCACCCCGGTCTCATGAGCGCGTGGCATCGGTCAGCACCAACAACGAAATCATTAGGTGATCTTCAAGCGAACTGAGCGGATCGAAGTCGATGGGCCCATAGACATCACGAACTCTGGAAATACCATCCTCGTAGACAGCAAGGTCTACTAGAATGGCTCCTTCTGGGTGAATAATTCGATTGACCGGTATATTTTGGCTCGCTAGGGTCTTGAAGAGGGACGGCTACTAGAACAACATCACCTAACCCCTTTTGCTCAATTTCGAACATTGGTTGATGGTTGATAGACCAAATGCGTACAGTCTATATTATCAGCATGTGCATAATCTGAAGTCCGCAGAAAACGCTACCTGCAACTTTCTGGTAGTTTGCTCCATGATTTCAATACTCCAACAGCCAAGGCTCTGTGCGACAAGCTTCTGAGCCCGGCGTTACTTGTTGACTCGTTTATACTATATCTGAGCCAGTATGATACAGGAAACTTCCAACTTGTGAACTACTGTTGTTGAACGTCGAGGTCATCTTAAGGTACATGAGGATCTCCAATGATCCCTATCGAGCAGGATAAGCTTTGGCTACTTACTATTGACTATAATTCCGCGAGCTCTTTGGAGTTAGGCAGCACGATATCTCATACTGCGGGTGTTAGGGATACGTATGCGGTATACATGATAGAGGGAGGACATGGATCCATGGGAAAAGACGCATTCCTGGGTGAAATACGTGTCTTATAGGGTCACAATATTCTCTCAAGGCTTTCTTGACAACGCAGAACAGTCTCACGATCGGTATTCCACCCATGCGATCAAGATGTTGGATTCAGCCAAGTACCTGTGCCTCCTCTACCTATCTCGAGGCGCTGTTCCCCACTAGTAGCTACCATCTTTAAGCTTTTAAAAGAATTTGCACATCCCCTGAACTTCAATTTGACCTTGCGGATAGAATGATTCATAACTGGGGCTGGTTGGTCACAATACATTGAAGCAACAAAATGCATCAATCCATCCACTCGTTCCACGCCGGCTTTTATGTTGCCTTCAGATTGTGCTATAAAAGGACATCGTTAGCTCTCGCAAGAATAAAATTTCAAGGTATTGGCTCGCCTCACCTCAACAGCTAAAAGATATGAACTAGCTCAAATTTTGAAGGGTTCAAAATCTTCACCATTTTGAAGGTTCTCGATGGACTCAATGGTCTCGCGAAGCCGGCCTCCGATCTTCCAGCCACATGAACAAGTACCGTTCCCGGTTCCATTCCAAGTTGCACAGTTTCCACATTTCCAGGCCATGGCTCTGCTTGATCTGATTGCGCTGAATAAGTTAAGATGAGAGTAGACAATGTTCAAGGGCAAATGAGATAGAAGGAAGGTTTATTTGGAGGAATAAATGAAGTTGAATCTCGAAGTAAATCATTCGGGGAATCAATCAAGCTTAAGTACCTATTGGCTTAAGTACCTATTGAGCAGAAAATACTCCAGCTTTTCGAGCCGAAAGCCAGACAATGAGCCATGGTCTGTGCGTGTGATAGGTCGCCATGGCGCTTAACTTGCTTTGATTATTCGTCAACAGGGTTGCAAAGACCCCTCAAAAGGAACCTCAGTACGTGAGGCCCATGCGCCCTTGTGAGACACGTGACTGTAGACCGACATTGTTCTCCCTCCCTCCGTGCTGTGCGAATCCATATTCATTTTCTTGCCGCCCAACGAGACTGAAATGATATACTCAACAGACAAAGAATGGCTTGAGAAATGCCGACCTGAAGCTTTGCCTGTTCCACCGTTTGACCGATATGTCTATATGCTTGAGGGCCATGTGGTAAAAAAAGGGCTGAAGCCTGGTGAGCTTGGCTTTGATGGCTATCAACCTGACGTATTGACGATTCCGCAACGTGATGAAAACGAATTACACACTCTGGAAATTGTTCGTCAGTACACGAATATTCCAGTACCGAAGCTTATATACGAAGGGAACGGGTAAGTCCTAACGATCTAAGTACGGTTGGAAGGTGTACCTAATGCGACTAGGTTCAATGTCTTTGAGCGAATCCCAGGCGTCACAATATTTGAAGGTCCGATTTGGGATTCTATTTCCCCTCGTCAACAAGAAGGGATCAAGCTCCAAGTGCAGAGTTATATCAAGGAGCTTGCAAAGATTCCAAACCACACTGGTGGTGTTCGATCGTTAAGTGCTTCTGGAGAGATTATTCACAACCAGCTTCCTCACCGTGGACCCTTTATATCCACGAATGATTTCCTCCGTTCATACGACCATGAAGATGTACCTCTAATCCATCAAATCAACCCTTCTAGTCTGCCAGTATTGTCACATATGGATTGGGATCTCTCAAACATTGTTTTGCATCCAAATATGGATGCAGTTGCGGGGGTGATTGATTGGGAAAGAGCGGCTTTCTTTCCAGAAGGCGGGCGAAGTATTCATCGCATGTGCCATCAGTGGCGTGGATGGGAGACCCTGTTCGACGATATTCAATTTCCAGTAGAGAATTGAGAAATTGCATACGGATTGGAAATACCAAATTGTACCTCGTTCAGCGTAAGCGATTTTATTCAGCTCTGCGAGCTTACCACACTTTGTTGTTTTTCTTCCCTTCCCTTTTCCTCTTTTCACTCAACTCCCCAGCCCCTCCGTCCAACAAGGAGAGACACCCAGCGGTCGTGCTTGACTCGAAGGGTCCAGGTAATCAGGGAGTGATTCCCAGCTGCATACCACTACCCAATGTGCACGACTGGTGGAAAACGCCCCAGACGTGCTTAAGCCTCCAGCCATCTACAGGTCATTCAAGTAGCGCTGCGACTCATTTGGTGGTCCTTGGTTCGGACTAATGCGAGCCGGCAAGGCTGCCTCGCAGCCAATCTGGAAGATTCTTAACTGGCAGGTGTGGGTACTGTAATCACCTCCCACTTAGTGGTCCGCAGGTACGCCAGAATGATTGTGTCAAACAAGGAGATATTCAGAATACGCTTGTAATCCTATGAAACGATCGTATGAGGGTCTCATCTGTAAAACTATCTGTGTATTCTAGCTGCTCTTTTCAATCTGATCATTCTGAACACGACCTTCCAAATCAGTAATCTTGCATAAAATGAAACATGATCATCAAGGTGCCGAATCTTCGCTATAGGAAATAGATTAAGACAAGACCGCCTCTTGCTTGAAAATCGTGAAGTTGAATGAAACAGCCACCGTACGATAACATGTCCTTGTTTCGGGTTAAATGGTACAAGCCCCAACCAATCATCAAGACCAGATCCAGAATCTTCTCTGTAGAAAGCATTGCCAAATAAACATGCTTCTCTTCACAATAGCATGTAGGTATCTTCGCCAGGCCGGCTGAAAGCGGCGAGCCAACTCAGGTCCCAGTAAGCCTCTGCGAACCAATGCTTCACAGGTCTTTGTCTCCTTTGCAGAGTCAATGAAGATGTATTTTGCATTCCAGATCATATCCTTTGTCTTGCGCTTGAAGTCGTACACTAGCAAGGCTATTGTAGGATAGACATTGTGCCAACAAGCAGAAATAAGACCATCAAAAACTTCATTGCGGTTAAGTTCTGGAAACTCCATTTCCCCAAATCGGCGATCCCATTCCGTGGCGCTGAGGATAATGTCGTCATAGGGTTCATGGCTATATACCATGAATTATAGAAGCGTCCCAACCGCAAACTGTTCAGTTCTGGCGGAAGAGAGACCGTATGTGCCTTTTAATGGTCCAGCAAGTATTGGTTTGGCCTGTGGAGGCAAGGTACCTTTAAGCGGCTGTCCAATAGTAGTGGCACGACCAAAATCAGCCAGCTTCAAGTTGAAGTTCCTATCAAGAAGACAGTTGCTTGTATGTAGGTTATTGTGATAGAAGCCCATTTTCTCTATATACTCAAGAGCAGAGGTGATTTGATGTATCCACCGAGCGATGAGAGCAGGATCCTCGTATTCCTTGACCCTGATAAGACGCCCATAAAAACCATTTGTTCTTGTCTCTCGCTCCTGGCGTTTATAGAAGCGAGGGGTGGTTGCCTTATGCGTGTAATATGATAGAAAAAGATAGTCTGGGAGTATGAGGAAACATTCAACAATATTCGCGCATCGATCCCGGCACTCATTAAGACGTTTGTAAAACGCGATTTCCTTGAGGAAAGGATGCTCTGCTGCCTTTTCTTCAGGGGGTTCGGTCGCGACGAACAGTTTTCACCACAATAGTTGGAGTGACATGGTAGATATAAGCGTCAAGTCCTCCGCCAACCCAGTTATGTTCCTCGAGAGCAGCAGCGTAATGAAAGCCCATGGCGAATTAAAACACATATAATGGTAGTCGTGGCCGTGCAAACTTTTGGCAAAGACGTACAGAGTTGATAACTCTTTCGGTGACGGCAAATAATGATCGGGTGTGAGAAGGGGTTGGGAGTGAGGGTAGAGCAGGAATGGAGAGAAGGGGGAAAGGGAGAACCTTGGGGAGATCGTCTTGCAAATAGGGTCTTATAGCACGCCTCTGCCGAGTAAGGGAGACAAGCACTCGCTACAGTACGATAGCCAACATATTCGTACAGTCTTAAAGGATAATTTCTTGTAGCCATCATTTTCGTACTACGGCATACGACGATCAGCTCCCGATATCGATACTGAACTAGCACTCCCAATTCAGGCACCAATTCGCAGGCCGCTAAGAAGAAAAGTTGCAACAACGTTGAGTTGTGTTTCTGGCGCATTTCTTCTTTCAACTGTTTACGAGCCCAGTTTGACCAGTATCGACAGCAAGTAAGCGCAAGCCAATGGGGCCCAAAGAAACTATGCCAGGCCTGAAATTTCTCGTCATAGGTTCATCGAAAATTAGTCGAAAATTAGTCGAAAATTCATCAAAGTATAGATTTATTTCTCAAGCAAAAGCAAATCAGAACATTCTCCCATCGTGTACAGGTCCCGAGAGGATCATTGTTTGTACCTGGTCTGGAACCTGGACGTAACATAGGACCATTGGTGACATGGTTGCTAAAGGAACGTACCCCGGAAATGAGGTAAATGCGTACTACGGGGATCTGCAATATACCTAGACTAGTTCGTGATAAACGGGAGTATATTGTACCAGCGTCGATGAGTTTGTTTGGTTAACCACGGTACTCATCTACTTGGCATGATGCTAAATACATAGGAAATATCCTAGGGACGCATGGGATCTCGACTTGGCCGAGACCATCTTATCGTAGGTCGCATGGAAGAGGGGATCTGGTACTTCATATAGAAAGAGATGTTAGTCTTCAAACAATGGCTAGGATATAAGGAAGTAGTATCCCTTAGGTCAACCCAACCCAGCACCTGTGTTTGCCATCCACGCTATATTTTCTGTCAATCATCCATATACTCAGTGCAATCCGTATATGGCGTGCCTTAACTTGTCCTTACTTCGCAAGATAAAAGACCTTCTATCCAAGCTCCGAGGTTCAGACAGAGAGCGCTGTTACTCGCCTACATGGTTGTGGGGACCCGATATCGAACTCCAAGAAGAAATTATCGTGCTTCCTGACTCTGAAGAGCTCGTGAAACTACAGTCCAAAGTAAGTAGTCAAAGCTTATCCTGCCCGATAGGGAACCATTGGAGGCCCTCATATTTTGATATAACCTCGACGTCAACTAATAATGGTTCACAAGTTGGAAGTTCCCTGTACTGACTCAGATATAGTATAAACAAGTCAACAATCAAGCCAATTTCCGTACTCATCCACAAACAACTTTGCATAGCGAAATGGACGCCTTTGATCTTGCCTTTGATCGTGCGGCCCGTCGTGGCGATGACATCCGTATCAAGTCCATTGAGGCTTGGTGTATGCATGAGGAGGATTGTGGCTATCATTGGGTAATTACCTATTCACATCCTACCGGGGGCTCGACGAGTGTGAGCCGGGAGATAAATGTCCCACCAAAGTGGATCACAGGAATTCCACGCGAAAAAGGTATCACTGCCATTGAATTTCCAGTCACGTCTTGGTGCCCGGACCTCGAAAGTCTCGCGTCTCGCGTATGTTTCCTCGAAGAACATCACTACAGCTGTGCTAATTTTGTGTAAGTTCGAACCAGGACTAGCATATGTAACACCAGCTCTAACATTCTTATAGGATTGCTCTACTCTGGGACCATAAGCGTTGCAAATACATTGAAGACCCAGATAATCAAATACGAAGTCTCGCGGATCGAATGACTAAACTTGAAGAAGAATTGTCAACTTTTCACGTCTCTGAATACCTCGAACCATTTTAAGTTCCCCGATCAAACATACAGTCAGACTTGGAAGTTAGGGTTATTATCTTTGCACCTGGAAAGGATCACGTGTTCCTGGTTGCAGGGTCGAAGGGCGACAGCCACGGAAACATCTGGGAATACCCTGGTTAGGCTATAGGGCAGAGTGACAACCCCATTTTGGATTGTGTTGCTCGTAAGTTTCGTGAGAAGACCCAACTGCATATCTCTGCTTTCATCAACTGTTTTTATGACAAGTGGCTGGAAGGAAACCGGCAAGTGGACAAGTATACATTCATTGCGGATGTGCATGAGAGCAAAAAACCTGAGGAACTGTTCACAAAGAAAGAGGTAATACTCAATGCGGCCGACTGCCGAAAAATTTGGTGGGCGAAGCGAAGGGATATAGAAAAGATGGATGAGGCTATGCTTTTCCCACAGAAGGATATCATACTACGCGCTTTTGACTTTGTGGAGCGTCAATAATGTGCAACCAAGTGTTATTCAGGTGCGTTGTCTCTCTATTCCCCTCCCTTCTCTCTCTCTCTCTTTCAGTCTCTCTTTCAGTCTCTCTTTCAGTCTCCCTTTCGCTCTCTCTCTCTCCCTTTTTTAATTTTGCATTCATCCTTGTTGATTCATTTTTGTTAATGTCAATGGTTTCTATTAATTTGACTTGATTCGATGTTCTAATAAATTTAACCTGCTCCGAGTCTGGCTGCAGGTCTGTGGTGAATGTAATATGTGCGAAGAACGATGAGGCTCTAGGCTGGACCTGGTCACTAGCTGATGCCGATAATTAGACATGCTAGCGTCAATTCTACGAGCGTGCTATCCGGGATGCTGCCGTTGGGTTGCCGGACTTTTTATGGCCCTACAGTCGTAAGATGTAAACGCTCCATACTCCTAACATTTTGGTCCCTGTTATATTCCATTGTTTAGTACTGTTCCCACCATTTGCATGGGCTTTTAGGGCGCGCTTGACCAACGAATTCGTCAACCTGCGCTCAGACAGACTGCTTTAGAGAATGTGTAGTCCATTGTTCAGGAATGTGCAAAACTAAAAAGGCACAATTGTACAGCTATTGTCACGGGCCACTCTCACGCGCTTGACCAGGTGGCTGGAGCTCTGGAGCATTAGCAGACAGGCTTCACCGATATATAATTATTGTAGAGCTGCCAGCTAAATTATTTGTAGGAACTTCGCTAATACACGAAGATGTCTTTCTACATAGGCTGTTCGAGATCTCTAAAAGTGCCTTAGAAAGAAAATCAGTAGGAAAAAGGGCTATTTGAAAATAGCCAAGAAAGGATAGAAGAATTTCCATGGTATACTCTGTTCAGTCATTCAAAGTACAAGACTTTCAGCATATTGGAGTGCTGAAAGCTGGGAGACTATTTATATTTATATCATAGGTTGCTTGTTAACGCCCACGATTTGCGTTCAACCCCTCCACGTAAACGCCGTACTAATACTAAAACTAATTATAGTAATCCAGGTTCTTTTCAATGTATCATTGGCTCACTGTAACTCCTTTTTCTTTTTTTCCTTTTGATTTGTCTGTCAGTTATTCTCTTCACAGAAATGGATGAGAGAAGGAGATTGCGTGATACATATTTGCGACAAGAATTTCTGGTTTTTTTGGATGTTTGAAAACGTTTTGACCGACTGTGACGATTTCCCACCCAGTCCCAGAATTTCGGAGTGGCAGCTTAGGCTTTGGGTCCTACTTTTTCATGAAATGATGTAGGATACCCTCCCGGCGCTATTCCTAGGAGTGTACTAATATGGCCGCAGCCACTGTGATACTATTGGTGACCATACTATGACAGAGCATGGGTGAGTATCTTAGGACTCTAGGCTGAATATCCTGTCGGTAGACTGACTTCAAATCTGAAATTCCAGTTACGAATTAATCCTCGCGAGGCGTCGGCGCGAAGACGAAATTTACGACTTCTATGATGTCCACCAAGCAGCTGATGATTGCTCGGGACTTGCCGTTCGCAATCCATCAAATTATCAGTGGCATGCAGTGGTATGAACCTTGAATCTATTTGATCCAGATAGATTTTTCTAATTTCATCGATAGAACCGACACTGGAATGCTAAGTGTCCCTGGAATATGAGAAGCCCCTATCCCGAAATTCCTCCAAAACCCAATCGTCTGCGGGGGAAACCTCTTCCGACCGTAGAAGAGATGGAGGGAATATCTCATGCTGAACTCTAACAATATGTACCCAAGGGTATCATTTGTTATCCAGCCACCCCCATAACTGCAGCATGGAGTCTCCTGCAACCAGGATGTTGTACCGATTTGGATGGCCGAGCAATTTTCGACTTCGAATTTTCGACTACTCTCTATATCTACAACCTCAAACAAACCCGATAGACCAGCATCAAATCAGATCGATAACTAGGTGTTCATTGGGAATCAATAGTTGTCGTGGAGGACAACGGACATATAGAGAGGGAAATATGATCACCCATATTTTCCTTTTGGCAGACATCTACACCACTTCTTGGGTACTTTTGATCCGGTGCATACGCGTCGGGGACCAAGAAAAGTGGCCCACGGGAATTGCAAAGAAACTGTTGCCCGGGTCGGCGATGCCCGCAAACGCATTGTACCAGGCCGCCAGCGCGGCCAGAATCCCCCAAAATCCACCGGCTTTTTGAACGGAGATATTGATAGTGCCGGTCGATTCGGCGTGAAGGTGAGCAATGCCGAGGAGGAGGTAATTCACGTCCAAGAAAAAGAACAGAAGAAATAGTGCGGTTGAGGACTTGAGGATGCACAAGAGCATGATCGTGGTAAAGATGAACCAGGCCTGGTCTATAGGTTAGAATGAAAGATGCCTCCAAGTGTTTTTTTTTTTTCATGGGTCAGGTATGAATAGTTTGACTGACCATTAGGAATAGCCCCATGAATGCTTCAGATGGAGAGTTGTCATTGCTGTTTTCTTTGGTGGGATTAGAAATGTCCGCGTTGGAGATCAGCGCAAATGCTATCCAGTAGCCGTCATACGAACAGCACGGATGCAGTCATTCAACGCGGAAGGGAATGGCTCATGCTAGGGCTCGGCGACGTCCGGTTCTTCCTCCCGGAGTCTCCGAATTATCCCGCCCAAGGATATTTTCCTGATACATGATGTTGATTGACCCGATCCCCTGCTAAGTTGTCGTGTCCTTCATTTGTTTCGTTGTAGAACAATGATTCAGGTTCCCTATAAGATCACTTACTGACATTGAGGTCTGGCTCGTCATGAACTTGTTTCCCCAGGTACAAACCCTATACTGTTGGTATTGTACTAAAGCAATATCAATAAGACCCGCGGAAAAGATGGGACTCCGCGGGGAGTAGAAGATAAACCCACTAGACAAGGTCCAAGAAAAAGAATCCGGTAGACCCAACAGGAAACGAGTGGCCTGGAAAAGGAAATTTCACGCGGACGATGATCACGAACCCGGGCCATAATATTCTGCTGGGATTGCGGTAATAAATGACCGTAACAGATCTCTGTCCACTGTGTCTTTGTTTAAATGTCGTAAGAGAGGGGGTTAAGTTCTTCTGAGAAGGTTTTGGATACTCCCTTTCGCATTGTCTCAGTAATGGGGAAGGGCGTAAAGATAAAAGTTAAGAGACGAAATTTATTTTAGCTATTTTTTAAGGCCAAACTGGTAACTAGACAAAGGATCAATATATCCGTGGATTGCTTTCGTACTAGATAGCGATTGGCAAAGGACGTTCTATAAAATCCCAGGTTGGAAACTCCCGGCTCTGATTGAGGATACGGCGATGTTATCTAATCGTACCTATACTAGATATTTCTATTCCACTGCCAGTATCCATGGATGCCTATTTCATGACACATTAAATCGGGTCGAGGATCCGTCGGAGGCTGCCGTGAGGGCCCAACACCCCACTTGATATTGGAATTGCATGAATTCGTGCTTGCTGTCATGAATTCATATATTAGTGAGTTCCGATTGTATCTGATTTATCTGATTTTTCTGGATTGGGGCATAAACACTTTGTGGCCAGTGTTTGGAGAGATTTATGCGTACAAAGTCCCCCTTAGCTAATTCATCCCCTGGATTTCTGACGACCCCCCGTATTCCCACCACATTCTCTTCTTTTCAAGTTACGTTGTATATTCCAGAAGATATATTATAAATAGTAAAGACCCAGCGAGGCACGACCGAGTCGAATCTTGAACCTTCCCAATCGAGTTTGGCGGGCTCTTGGCGTTGCGATGTCAGCTCGCAGCGAACATCATGACATGTTTACTTCGATTGATCCGCGAAAGAAAATCCCCAAAGCCAATGAGCGAGCTGCGTTATAGAACACCAGTGGTTCTTGGATTCTTCGGTCTCTGAATCCATTGCAGCCGGACATGGCGCTCTTTGACTCGGCGCCGCGGGTCTTCCTCGCAGCCACCACGCTGCGTCTTGTTCTCCTTCTGTACGGAGGCTGGCAGGATGCCCATTCGGCTGTGAAATACACCGACATTGACTATATGGTTTTCACCGATGCCGCGCGTTATGTCGCTCGCGGTGAGTCGCCTTATGCGCGCGACACGTATCGCTACACGCCCCTCCTGGCTTGGATGCTCCTCCCGACGGCCTGGGAGGGTGCTGCCCCCTGGGCATCGGTGGCCTTTGCTTTTGGAAAGGCTCTATTTGCGCTTTCTGATGTGCTGGCTGGATGGCTGGTCGTGCAGTTATTGCGCCGGTGCTACTCTTTCCCCATGGAGAAAGCGCTGCGCTATGTCGCCGTCGTGTGGCTGTGGAACCCCATGGTCGCTAACATCAGCACCCGCGGCAGTGCCGAGGGCCTGCTTGGTGTGCTGGTCGCTGCGCTGGTGTGGGCCTCCCTGACCCGACGTGCGGTGCTGGCCGGCGCGATCCTCGGCCTGGCCGTCCATTTCAAGATCTATCCTTTCATCTATGGCGTATCAATTCTGTGGTGGTGGGATGCCCAGTGCGATGGAGTTGCTGCGCCCGTCCAGCAATCCAGTCTCACCTCACGCGCTGTCGCTTTTCTCACCCCGTCGCGCGTGAAGCTCACGGTCTCGGCCCTGGCCTCTTTTATCGCGCTCAATCTCCTCATGTACTTCCAGTACGGCGAGCCCTTCCTCCAATATACCTTCTTCCACCATCTCACCCGCATCGACCACCGCCACAACTTCTCTCCCTACAGCACCCTGCTCTATCTGTCTGCCGCCGGCGGTGCGAACTCGCATTTCGAGGCACTCGCATTTCTCCCTCAATTGCTGTTGGTCGTTGTCCTGCTCCCGCTCGTGCTGGCAAAGAAGAGCTTGACCACCGCAATGCTCGCCCAAACTTTTGCCTTTGTGACGTTCAATAAAGTCTGTACAAGCCAGGTATGCTCTTCGACTTTGGCCTATCGTTGCGCGCTGGATCGTAGCTCACTTGTCTAGTATTTCCTATGGTATCTGGTCCTCCTTCCATTCTACCTTCCTTCGTCTTCGTTCATCCGGAGGCCAGCTTTGGGGATTTCGGCTGCCGGTCTCTGGGTCCTTGGGCAGGTATGTTTCCTCGGTGTTCTCTTTCTTTATCTATCTCTGACTGCGTATGATAGGCTCTTTGGCTTCATCAAGGCTATAACCTTGAGTTCTTGGGTCGCTCCGCCTTCGTCCCGGGCTTGTTCCTTGCGGCCTTGTTTTTCTTCGCCGTGAACATTTGGATCCTGGGCATCATTATCCAGGATGGAGGCGATGATGCTACCATTAATGCCGGTGGGAGTATTAAGCCCTCGGCAAAGATCTAGCTGGGAGCGCTAAGCGTTCCTACCATGTACACTATTCCTGGAACTAATTCAATTGTCTTGCTCAATCCGTTGATCCATTTTAGTTGGCTGCATGATAAAACCCCCACGTTGTTCTGTCATCGAACATGTAAATCCTTCCGCGATCTCCAGTTTTGACTCTGTCAGCGAGAGGAAACACGGAAATCGAACATAGTTTGCTTCAAGGCTTCTTGGGGATAGATCAGAGTTGGAACTAACATGGTTGTTTGGGTGGGCACAGGTTCCTGCTTGGATTAAGTTAAAGACCCATAAGACTGAAGATTGACAAGTCGGGGCGTGTTTGAAGCAAATATCCATGAAATTGTTGTTTTTTGTTTCAGGCATGGCAAGGGGAAAAAAAAAAAAATGAATATGAAAATAACAAGGGACAAAGAGATAAAAGGAAATGGGGTATTGGGCTAAATGGCGACAGCACGCAGGACAGATAAAATCTTCGAAGAACAATACTAAGACTTGGACGCATCGGCGATAATCTTGTACATGCACGCCTGGATACTTCGGGGTCGGGCACGGGGGTACACTGCGCCCACGATCTGCTGGTTGGGCCCATACTGTGGGTAGATGCCATCGGCCAACTCAACAAAGTGGGCCTCCGGTCGGTTGATCCGCAGAGCGTCAAGAATAGGATAGCTCCACAAGCCCGCGCACTGATCGCCGATGAGTTGGAAGTATGGGTTGAGTAACGGGCATGGCGAATCCAGGTCGATGAAGCGGATGCGCAGATAATCCAGGGCAGGGAGCCCCGACAGACACTGCACAGCCCCAATCACCATTTTCTCAAACGCGTAGATGAAACCCATGTTAGTGATGCCCGACAGCTCTGAGCTCAAGGTGAATGGCAGTTGGCCAGATTGCAGGCCTTTGCCGGCGCAGCAGGTCTTGACTACAAGATCCAGTGATTTTAGGCGCATCCGGGTTGGCGAGTTAGCAATCTGGTATTGAAGCGCTTGGAAGAACGTGGCACAGATCTTGCCAGTAAAGGCCAAGGACTCCAAACGCGGTGCAAGCTCACCCAACAACTGACAGATGGGTGGAAGCATCGTTCGTGTGCCAAACAATCCTTTCAGAGTGTCCTTGTTGTTGTAAAATCCTTCCAGGCTCAAGTTGACGTGACGTACCGAGCGCGGCGGCCGCACTAGGATCTGGGACATGGTGAAGTAGACTTCAGGCTGAGGCTGAGCATAGCCACAGTGCCACTCTCGCAGTGCCGGTAGCGCTCGTGCCAAATTGTACCAGTGTCCCGAGTCTCGCATCAGGTTCCAAGACCCTCGCATCACCAGAGTCTGGATGTTCGGCAGGACCGAGAGGCGCTGTCGCCCGACGAGGGTATTCGAGTGGTTCCGGAAGTGTTGGACCATCGGTGGGTTCTTGCAATGTCCTCCTTCAAGGGTCAGCACCCGAGCTGCCGAGAAGAAGATCTGGATGAGTTGAAAGATCTCGTCTAAGGTGGCATTGTGCGTGGCACAGTGATAATGGATGTCGTTGCCGTGAGAGGGGTCTGAATGAGCCCACAGCGTCGCCATAATCGCATCAACATTCCTGGTATCTGTTGCATCCAACCGTCGTCCTCGAGGCTGGCGTGGGGGTGGTCGACTCGCTCGGCTCCCCCAGACAGGAATCCAAACTTCGATGTGACGGACATGGTTGGTGAGATGTGGGTGCTCTGAGAACCACTCGGCGCATTCTGCCAATCCTTCCGTGGTCCCTTTGACCTTGATGTGTCGGTAGATACGGCTTTGAACCAGAGGCGTCCACACACGCGAGATCAAGGCCAAATTCGACAGCGCTTTGCGCCGCGGGTGACGAAGGGCCTTGTTCCAGCTCTGGCTCGATGATTTGCCCGTCGTCGTGGTGATAAACGCTGAAACCCGTTCGCCGAAGAGGTGATCAAGGATTACTTCATGGATTTCGATTGGCAAATTGGCAAAAGGTGATGTTGCG
Organism: Penicillium alfredii; assembly: GCF_028826965.1. NCBI lineage: Eukaryota > Fungi > Ascomycota > Eurotiomycetes > Eurotiales > Aspergillaceae > Penicillium > Penicillium alfredii. The sequence continues at coordinate 3,011,360 of NW_026622704.1, forward strand.
CGACGTGGCGGTTGTAAATTTGTAGATGCGGATACGGGTGATGCCGGAGATATCGAAGACAGATTCTGGGTTACGGTTGAAACTGAGGACAGAGAGTTGTCATGGCATGAAACTTCCGCACTGGTGATGCGGTTGGTCTTTTGGCCGGTTGTCGTAGCGCCTGGGATCGAGGTTCTGGCCAAGGAATTGACCGACACGGGCCGGGGTGGGGGGATGGTGGAGATCATGGGGACCACGATAAGGAGGGAAGGGAACCCCTTAAATGAAGTTTCGCGGAGGGTTAAAACCCCGAGGAGACTCGAGAAAGAGAGGCGCAATAAAGGGTTGACTGCCCATGCGACACAGTCAGTATGAAGACAAACGAAGGACGGCCAGCACAACACTTGCTGTTGGTATGATGTGCCGGCGATGCGCACAGCCTCTGGGGAGCGGGTTTAGGCCACAGAAAAGGACCAGTAAGTATCAATGACCCTCCACTCGGCCCATGCCGATGACCGAATTGCGTATCGTGGGGACAGTCGGGAGGGGGAGCATAAGGTGATCAGGCTGTTGGGCAGCGGTGAATGAGGCGAGACAAAGGATTGATAGGGAGAAATATCTGGAGAGGGGATAACTGATTGGCAGAAAGAATTCCAAGAGAGAGAGAGAGAGGAAGAGAGAAAAGGAGTGAAGGATGATGGGGAGAAGAGAGGGAAGAAATGGAGATGGTAAACGGCAGAAGTGAAGGGAGAAAAGAAAGAGGGGAGACAGTCTGCACAACTCCCCTAGATCTACACGATCCGATGCTCTTTACTGCTTTGGATTTCCTTTGATTTCAATTTTTTTCCCTTCATTTTCGCTCTATCAAATTGACCGCGGTAGTTTGTTTGGATTATGATCCATCGGATCCACCACTCCAAGGCTATTGATTATGCAGGCTTAGAAACAGACCTCGGGAGACACCTCAGCCCATCTTGACTGTATCATGTCGTCTTTGAGGATGAGGCATTCAGCGTCCCAGTCATGGATATAACAGAATTTGTAGGTTTCTTCCAATTTTGAATAAACAAAGAAGGAAAATGATTTTAGTCTAATTATATCAAGCAATAAAACGAGGTGTGTTATGATATGCAGAACTCTTTTATATACGACACTATCTAAATAAATACAACTACTCCAGTGAAAATGAGACAAGATGCCCTTTTTTACTCCGATCCGAATATCCACTTCCTGGGGTTTAACGACTGTGCCGGCTTGTTTCAGCTCGAGGTGGATCGGATCCTGGTGCAAGAAATACAGCCAGTCCTCGTCATTAGTGAATTCCATCATGAAGACATGCGTGATGCCGTACTGTTCTCTCAGTCAGTGGGACTTGACGTCGAATGGAATTGGTTGCGTACCTGGATGTTTTCCGGGCTGATATCCTCTCCGCCTCGTAGGGTCTGGATATATGGCTGCTGTGTATTGGGTTTACGGCATCGGTCTTTCAGGCCGAGGATGGTGTTGCAGAACTACAGAAACGTCGGTGATCTCCCAGGCCATGTACATCCCGATCCTCCAGGATGATCACTTACCTCCTGCAGCTTGACGGGATCGGCGTCTGCCTTCATTTGGAACATGATGATGTGGATGATGCCCATGATGTCTGCTAATATGGGGGATCGAATATTCAAGGACCGGTGAGACAGTGCGCTATAAATGTCGATGCAGATGACATTCGAAAAAGTGGACAATGGAATTCGGGTATCGATGGAAGAAATGCAGACTTGAATGTACAAACGCCACATACACATCAACATACTAGCGCCTGCGCCTGAATCGGAAGCGGAGCTCATCCTCACTGTCGGAATCGCGTACCTCGCGTGGCCGTTTCTGACGCGTCGGAGCCGGGCGCGGATCCGGGGTCGGATCCGGGGATGCGGCAGGCTGCGATGGGGTTGCCTCATCGCGACTGTGGCCTCGATCGGCGGGCTGGCTGGTATCGGGGGATTTTTCACTGGTCCAGTAGTGGTCTCCGATCCCGAAGTCCTTGCGGGTGGTCTCCTCCAACGGGACAATCACGGTCTGCACGCGCTGCCGGGCATATTGCGGTTCACCTTTTCGACAAAAGCGCTTGAAATTCTTGCGGCCATTCCATTTTTCATCCCATCGGCCAGAACTACCATCAATATGGACCGGCGAGTTTCGGACTGGAATTTCCATTTCTTCCACGATGGCCAGGTTTTTCAACTGTCCGACGTCGATGTCGGCGGAGGAAGCGTGAGGATCTTCTTCCACTTGTCGCTGTTGTTCTTCCTCTTCACGGTGCTTGCGCGCGGCTTCCAAAACATCTAGCTTGGGCCGCTTGCGTTTTGGAGCAGCCTCCGGTTCTGCGGGTGTGGGATCAGCATCCGGGCGGTGCTGGGTCATCTCCGCACGGCGTCGCTTCATGGCCCGTGCTCCCGGCAGCAGACTTGACACGGCATCTTCTTCCGCTTGTTCTTGCACCGGACTCAGATGTTGGCTCAGTTGCGGGGGTCCTGAGGTCCAAGGTCCATACCTTGGGGGGCATTGGTGGGACCCTCATCTTCAGCTGAAGTATATATCGGCACAGACTCCATGTCAAAGCCATCATCAAATGTTTTCATCTTACTCACAAAGCTGCGAACTCGAGGACCCTTCGCGCGTGCTGTGGGCGCCTGGGTGAATTCAGGCTGCGGCGAGGTGGACGGACGGCCGGGATCGCTACTTCTCGAGGCTTGTGATGGCTCGGGTGCTGGTGCTGAGATAGAGACCTGACTTGGTCTGTCCTCGCTGGGAAGCGGGCGACAGAGGGGAGAAGCGTCACTCTCCAGGATGGCGTCAAGGAATTCTCTCTGCTCAATCACACGTTGGTCTGTCATCAAGGCGACTTCATTGCCAACCTCGATAGACCATGGCTCGTATCGACCCTTGGATCGAAACCGCACAAGAACCACACCTCCATGTCCTTCTCGATCACTGCCCATCCCTTTGGGTCCTGTTGCGTTCCTCATGAACTGTACTAACTCAGCGGCGGTGGTCACTCCGTCTTCCACTTGATAGAAGAGCGCCTTTCCCTGGCCATTGGTGATCGGTGCCTGAAGGTTTTTGAATTGTGCTGTGTCCCCGAAAACGAAAGTATATTCCTCGAAGATGTTGATACGCCCCGGATTCGGGGCAAACGCTGCGGCGGGGCGATTGATAGGTTCCTTGCCGGCGGGTGGAAGGTGTTCCGTAGGGTCTGGCCACGCGGCATCGAAATCGGTCTCGAGAGGTGATAACGATTCAAAATTCTCCAGGTCACCTGGGGTGGCCGCATAGACAAGTGCATCAATGTAGGAGTCCTGGACAATGTATTTGCCGTTGATCAGTGCTTGCAGGCCCTTGGCCGTATTACGCTTGCTTTGGACGACATGGGTGGTTTGGCCGACAATATAAGGGATTATCGTCTTGATATCGAGGTCCTCGAGTCGAGAGCAGACACGGGCAAGAGGGTCCTCTGTCTTCATCTCCTTGGAAGAGAACGAGAAACTAAGTACAACCGGCTCCCAGTGGATACTGATCCAATAACGTCAGTTGAGTATCAACGCAACCCACGTGGAGTGACAAACCGCAAAGCATGTTGATAGCGGCCTAGATTGATACTGTGTTCGTCGCCCGCCAGTTTGCATTGTCCTTGAATTTGTTCGCTGTTAACGAAGGTCCCGCACTTCGAGTCTAGATCAGTCACAGAAACCTCGGATCTGGCATGGGTACGAGTCTGTTTTTCTGGTCAGCAATGAATCAATCCACGTCGAATCGGCAGCGTACTCCATCGCGGGGTTTGACGGGGGAGACTTCGATGATCATATGCTTGCGTGATATCGAAGTGTGCTGAATCGCGTGGCGAACTACCATTCACAAGTCAGTTTCAATGGCCCAAAAAGTATTCGGGTTCACATAGAACTAGACACACCTCCATCTTGCCGGATTCGACCAAATAAGTACTTCTTGCCGGGACGCAGCCACACCCGCTTCCCTTTGGCTTCGTCAGACACTCCCAGGTTTCCTTAACGTTGATAACTCACCATCCAGAAAGTCCCCTGTTGACTCAAGAATCCACATGAGGAGCCGCCCGCATGTCTGAGTTGGTTGCGTTGAAGATGAGAGGCGTGCAAGTTGAGGGTTGGAACACGTGAAATGGAAACGCGTGTCCACGTGACCCGGCGTTTCGACTCGACGGCTGTGAATAATTAGGCCACGATTCTCTCAACTCGCGCATAAGATCCTCTCCAATGGACCTGGAAAATGGAGTCCTCCGGCCAACTGCCTGCGGATGACCAGTCATCGGAGTCGGCACGTGGCGAGGACTATGGCACTCTGAAATACCAGCTGCTTGGCCCCTCCTTAACCAAGGCGGGCCAGGACGCGGTCGATCAGCAAAAGGTGCGCGGGCCTGGTTCCGAGTGAAGTAGCATCGCTGGCTGATTTTGAATTGCTAGGTATCGGAGATTATCTACAACGCTTCTAAGGGGTCTAAATTCTTCAACCACGAGCAAGAGCGCGATCGGAACCTGACTGTCAAGATTGAGCGGATTCTCAAAGAAAAAGCTCGACTAGAGCGACTGGACCTTAGTCCTGATGTTCGACGAACAGACGAGTATCTAGCGGAGCTTGAGTTAAGCCGCGACCTGTCACAGCATGTCATCCATGTTGACTGCGACGCATTCTTTGCGGCGGTCGAGGAGTTGGACCGGCCAGAGCTCAAGACCGTGCCCATGGCCGTGGGGAAAGGTGTACTGACGACGTGTAACTATCTAGCCAGAAAATTTGGGGTCCGCAGCGGCATGGCATCCTTTGTCGCCAAGAAGCTTTGCCCTCAGCTGGTTCTCCTACCTCAGAACTACGAAAAGTATACGTCCAAGGCCAAGGAAATCCGTGCCATCTTAGCTCAATATGATCCGCTTTTTGAGAGTGCCAGCATTGATGAGGCGTACTTGAATATCACTTCCTTTTGCGAAGAGAACCATGTCGACCCCGACGAGGCGGTTCAACGGATGCGCGAGCAGATCCTGGAGAATACCAAGGTATCTGTCTCAGCTGGAATCGCAGCGAATGCGAAGTTGGCGAAGATCGCATCAAATAAAAACAAACCGAATGGTCAGTTCAGAGTCCCGAGTGAAAGGGATACTATCATGATGTTCATGCGCGAACTCCCGGTCCGCAACGTGAACGGCGTGGGCCGCGTCTTTGAGCGAGAACTCGACTCGATTGGCGTCAAAGTCTGTGGTGATATTTACCCACAGCGCGGGCTGTTGGCCAAACTGTTTGGGGAAAAAGCATTCCAATTCCTGGCCCAGTGCTATCTCGGCTTGGGACGCACAAAGATTGAGCCCGTCGAGAACTATGAGCGAAAAAGTGTCGGAACCGAGGCTACATTCCACGAGATCGGGGATAAAGAGGAGCTTCGTGCGAAACTACGATGGGCCGCAGAAGAGCTGGAAAAGGACCTGGCACGAACCCAGTTCAAAGGTCGCACGCTGGTGTTGAAAGTCAAACTCCATACTTTCGAAGTGCTCACCCGTCAGACAGCACCGCCGCGCGCCGTATTTCAAGCAAAAGACTTGTATGCATTTGCCCTACCGATGCTGGTCAAGTTGGAAAAAGACATCCCGGGTATGAAATTGCGACTGCTGGGTCTTCGCTGCACGAACCTTGTCAGCACCAAGAAAGTGGACATCAACTTTTTTGGTCTAGCGGCGCAGACCAAACCCAGTACCGGTTCTACTGTCGACGAGAAGGCGGAATGCGAGATCGGTACGGAGGAAGCTTTCGAAACAGCTGCTCGTCAGGAGGTACAAGACGAAATGAACGATTTGGAGCAGTTGAGTCAAGAAGCAGCAGGGGGACCAGACACCTCCGAGCCCGAGATTACCTCAAGCACGGGGCCAAATTCTTCTCACCTGGAGCAGTGGGAATGCCCAATCTGTGCTCGACTCCAGGATGCAGATGATCGTGCCTTTAACGATCATGTGGACTTTTGCCTGTCTCGACAGACCATCCGAGAAGCCGTGCAAGGGGCATCGCAGGACGTGCCCTCGATACCTCCGACCCAGAAACGAAAGACTCCATCACATCCCTCTGGTTCAGGCACGGATCCACGACAGAAACGATTGTTCTTCCGCTGAAATGTACACTTGAAAGTAAAAGTAAAAACAAAAACAAGAGCTCGAGCTTCAAGTGTATTGTGGTATACTGGGTACTTTGATATAAACATAACCAATAACCAGGCTCCTTTCTACATGAATTCATGAATCAATAAATACGGAAGAGCCACGAACTACTACGAACTACTACGAATTAATACCGAGGAAACAAGTCTCTGTCGATGATTGTAGTCCCTGGAATTCCTCGATGCGGTGAACACCCGCCCTAAACCCGTTCGGGGGGCAATGTTTTCCAGACAGTTGATCTTCACCCGCAGACCCTCTCTCTCTCTCTCTCTCTCTCTCTCTCCTGCCCATCAGGCCATTGGAAATCTCGCGGTCTCGTCTTTGTGCTGATCAGTACCACCATGCTGACAGCCTGCAGAGACTCGCAATGTCATAATCTGCACTCCACTCCCCCGCAACCATGACCTCCGATAAACAAAACAACGGCCATCTCGCCAAACCATTCACGCCAACCCTCAGCGCGGCCTTTCACCGGACCAGCAAGTCGCCTCTAACGCCGAAGCTCGCCAGTCCAAGTCCAGGACCGCCTGTTGCCCGCCGCCTCGCCCATCCGGACCAGTCGTATTCAACCCCTTCCAAGGACGAGATCCCCGCGATTCCTCCAACCTTCCTTAGTGCCAACGTTACGCCTCGATCAGGCTCTCGCAACACGCGCCGGGATGGATTACTATGCTCGCCCTCGAATACTCCCCCAGTCCCTTCGCCGCAGACTCCCTATTCTCAGCCCACCACCGGCCCTGGCGGCCCTGGGTACAATGGGGGCCGTCGAACGGAACGCAGCCCAGCTCGCGGCGTCAAGCCAGAACAGCCGAGAAGCTTGAGAGCCAAAATCCTGACAGCAGAAGGGCCGCAGCTTTCGCGTCCAAACTCATTTTCTGACGTGCCTTCCTCGTCTCCTATGTTCTTCCATGCCTCCGATGCCCACTCCTCCCACTCCTCCGAGACGGATACCTCTCGTCCCAAGCCCCAGGCGAAGATGTCCCCTGCTTCGAGCTTTATCTATGCCGACGGGAACCAAGAACAGCAATCACCGGCGGAGGATTCCATTGCTACAACTGCTGCTAATCGCCGGTCCGGTGGTCTCCCGGGGGGCCTTCCCCGTCCCGTGGCCGCCAGCAGACCAGTGCCTTCGTCCTCGCCTCGCTTAAAATCCCCCAAACTTTCGGATGCTGCTTCCCCCCACCGGTCGACACACGGCTGCAATCCAGCCCCAACCCTGATCCCGGATTGGATCGGTTCCCGCAGCGCTATGGCTCGCCTCCAAGCACACTCCCTCACAAACCACACCCCTCGATTACACAACACGCCAGATCATCCAGTATGGACTCGACACACCACGGTACTCCGCTACGGGACAGTCTCCATGCGAGCCCTATCATTGTCTCTCCCAGCACCTTCTACGGCGAGGGCAGTATGCCGGTGATGTCAGACCAAATCCCCACTCTTCGCCCCCGGATCTTCAGCAATGGATCTTCCGTTTCTGTTTCGACCGATGCCCCGTCATCTGTGCCTCTTAGTCCTGGAAAATCAGAAGGCCCCGGTGGTGACGCGGCGGCCAATGCTCGAACCGAGCGCAAAATTCTAGATCTGGAGATCAGTAATTCGTCTCTGCTTGCTATCAATCGCACACTGGAGCGAGAAATGCGGAAACAGAATGCTGAGCTGCGTCGATATCGACGCCTAAGCCGCTCGGGTCGTCTGTCCGTGGCCCCCTCCACCCGGTCTTTCTCGGGCACAGCACTGTCGGTCACCAGCGAATTAGACGAGGGTACCAGCGAGCTCTCATCCACTCGCTCGCAGGATGACTTAACCGAGTTCAGCGACGAGGAATCTGTCGCAGACGAGAGTATCATGAGCCCAGACTCGCTGGCCGAGCACGACGCGAAGCACCGAGTTCACGATGAGAAGCGGTTCATGCTTGACCTTGTGCGGCACCAGGAGCTCCTGGTGGACAGTCAGAAAATGAACCAGAGCCTAAAGCGCTGTCTGGGATGGACAGAAGAGCTGATCAAAGAAGGGCAAAAGGCACTAGAGTATAATGTCCATGTCCACGATATCGAGCTTGGTGGGCGCGTGCTGGCACCGGAAGAACTGGGTGAAATCGACGAGAGCACACAAGGATTGCTCAGTCCGTCCACCGAATGTCCTCCGACGTTTCCCTCGAGTGAGCCGGCATCTGATGCCATGGAACAGGCTGCATAGTCCTCCACTTTTTGGCTTCCATCTCCCGGCGAGAGGAAATCTCTACTTGTCATCTGTGTATATGTTGCCAAATACCCCTATATTTCTGTGATCTGGTCATCCTGCAACCTGTTCTGATACAGACTTTTTTTTCTTACGCTCACTTGCCCTCACTCATGCCCTTCCCCAGTTGTACCTTGCTACCCGCCCCGGATTTCTTTCTTTCCTTTCTGCTCAAGTCTGTCACCCAAGGTGATGGTAAAGATCGATATACCTAACCATCTAGGTTGACTGTCGTGATGTACTTGGACATTTTCCCCCTGGTTTTTTTTTCATTCCGATAGATACCCGACATGCTACTCTGCGTTTGACACACTGTTTTGGATTCTTGCCGTGAACGCTCTCTTATGTTTTGATATGTTGAAGAATAATAAGAACAATACGATAATTAATTTCCCTGACATGTTTGCCATCAATATAATTTATCATGTCGTGTTCGACGACTGCCCAGTTTTATATCCAGCTGAATATCATGTTGAATGTGAATAAAGACCTTGCTCTTCTGCTCCTTCCAATCTTGTTGCACTCGATATGAAGAGCCCACGGTTCATCCGATAGCTACTAACATCCCTCCACGCAGAGGGTCAGTATATCACGGAAATGGACACCGGCCCGTCCGCTGTTCCCGAAGACTCTCCTTTATAACCTCCATGTCCTTCCGACCTTTCCCCTCAAAGTATTTTGGTCCCAAATTAGGCGTGGAGTAGCCTTGCGGGTGGTACTTCTCCCCTTCGTCGCCCGGCAGCGGCTGACCGAGCACCCACTTGCACCACGCAATAGGCCCCCAGCGATTCCAGAGGGTAGGCTGCACATAGAACGGTGCGCCTTCGTACACCAGAACGAAGTTACGGCCTTGCTTGTTGGGTTTGTCGGTGAAGACGTCCAGGCGCAAAAGGTTGGGGCGCGGCAGGGCCAAGTATCGAAGGCAAAGTCTGCGCAGCGTGAAAAATAGAAAAAACATGGAGTGGAACTCTCTCGGTGGGGAGTCTATCCTAGATGGAGAAAACATATGAGTCCTTGTTTACGCAAATATCATGTCTGAGAACATACATCATTGCTCTGCGCAGGCGATCATCCATCAGGTACGAAACAAAGTATACACCCAGCGGCTTCATGAACCCGGGTAGATTGTATACTAGAACGTCGATGGTCCTGTCCGCGATCTCCTTGTTGCGTGGGTGCGGCTTCATATGCTGTGATTCGTATTGTTGACTCCAGGCGCACATCTCCTCCAGCCAGTGGATACCGTCTCGAAATCCCGTCTTCCCCGAGGGTAGGACTTCATAACTGATGCTCAGCGCATCCCCGAGGCTTTTCCAATAGGTTCCGACCGCGCATCGCTCCATGTCGGACATTTCACGCCACTCGTACAGCCCAACGAACCGGATCGGCTCTGCAGCGAACAGGCCCAAAGTGTAGAGCATATCCTCTTCCAAGATCTTTCCGCTGGCACGGTAACCTTTATGCAGGAACTTGGTTCGTGCAATTGCCGTCTGCGCTCGCTCTGAACGTGGCTCAAAGGCCATGAACTCGCCGATCAAGGTTCCTGTGTCGGCATATCGCTTGAATGAGGTTGCCGGATCCGAGAACTGGGATGTCTTAAGTAGCAGCGTGGAGATTGTGGGAATACCGTACGTCTGCGTCGCAAAATGCGTCAGCCTGGGTTTTATTATATGCGTGAGAAAATGCAAAGGCTATGACATACTCGGAATAAGGCAAATTGGAGTGATTTGAGTACGATGAACGGGAACTCCATCTGCGAGATGGTCTTCTGGATTGCCCAGGCATCATGGTCGGTCATTCGACTGAATGACTCGCGGGTTGTATATGGAAATTTCTTTTGTAGATTGCGTTGCCGTTGGAAACGTAATGACAATGCCAGCACTAGGTACGCACCAAGCCCTGCTAGCATGGAGATGATGCACTGCTGGAGCGAGACTTGCGAGAGATTGTTGAGCTGAAGGATTTCCAGAAAGCTAGGCATGTTCGACGACGTTATCTTGACAATGGTCAAGTCAGAGTTGCTAACCTCGAATATATCAATAGTTGGAAGCTGAATATATTTCCTGGTATGTTGGGATGATAACGTGGTTTATATGCATCCATTCCCACTCCTAGGACAAGATATTTAGCCTCGCAGTATACAATATATGTCAATGAGGAGCCATATAGCCAGTATTGCCTATAAAAAATGCCTCATGTAATGGGAACCCCTCTCAAAGAACAGGCGGACCGAGGAGTAAACCATCGAGCAGAGTGGGTTTTACCAAAGTAATGCATACAATGCACTGAGAGATGGTGTATACCAAACCAAAATCGAGTATGCGGCATACAACGCCAGAGTGGTTAAAGAAGAACATAGCCGAGGTGTGGCATGTCAGCCTAAACTATCAGTTCATCAAGCTAATTATGCCCAGCATTCAGTGGATGATTTGTTAGAATGGTTTTCTCGTTTCATGCACAACAGCAGCATAAGGCCTGGCATACTCGGCAAATCGGTCGGGGTCGAGCTGGCCGACATCGTACGACTGTAGTCGAACAATGGAAGTTCGGGAAACCCCAGCTCATTCCACTAGATAAACCCCGCCGGAGCACAAAATTGCTGGGGATCAACACTGCCGCCGGTTTTAGAGCCATCGCGGTTGGTCGGGCGATCCGGGATCAGCATCACATGGGACGGATATGACATCGCTGGGGCATGCCGGGCCAACAGCATCCGTCGAGTTGGTCAGAGGGGTTGCGGGATGTATACAGATTGGGGTTGTCTTCGGAATAGCCCAGTGCCTGCTTCATTTTCCTATATTCGTTTGTTGGTCAAGTTCCCTTGGCGAAAATGGCGAAGCAACGGTGAATATCTTTTGATGAGGCTATCAAAGCCATCCCTCATGTTAACCGCGCGGCTTCTTGGCTGCCCTTGCTGGGCGGTTCAACTGCTCTACCGCATATAAGAAACTACTCGAGAAAGAAAGAAATTGTTGATATTTGCCTTGAATATACGGCATAAGTTCATTATTCCAGGAGCTGCCTAGGTATGGGGTTAACTTAAAAATTTTGTATTGTTCCAATATACGCTGGAACTGAATGATTTTTGGTTGATTCTATAAATAATCTTGAAGGCATTAATTGGTCTTCCCAGTGAACTTCTCTTGTGAGAGACCGCATGGTTTAGTATTGGGAGCATCCTATATTAGGGATACAGTCTCTCGGACTTATGTTTCAGATCAAAAAGGAAAACGGAAAGGAAAAGGGAAAAGAAACTTCACGAGAATTGATCTACAGAGTTGTGTCATTGGCAAGGCTACTATCTTTTTGGTGTCAACCCTGGGGCACCCAGCTAAGGGGGCCCAAAATTTGACCTAGTTTTTGGGCCCCCGTCGACTCGCTTAATCGACCGGGGCCCAAAGAATTCCTTATTATCTAGGCTAATTTTATACACAAATCTTTTTTTTTAATCTTTTTTATTCTATATCTACTATATCATGGCACCTTCACAGTATTTCCATGATCCCTTATTTGGACCCCGATTCCGACCACTACGAGAAGCTACCCTCATTGAGCTAGGGTCTGAGTTATCTTCCAGTTAACGTATTATTTATATGTTAATTAAATTATGTTTTTTATAGTATATCTAATATAAGTTTATTAATCTTTAAATATATTATATAGAGTTGATCTATAGATAAAGAAAGTATTATTAGTAAGAAATTTCATTATGCATAAAATATTTTGGGCCCCCCTGGCTGTAACCCGCAGTTGTACACATCCATGAGAAAAGTGTTTGTTTATAATCCTGAAAAATTTCTGACTACGACACAGATACTGCGAGATTCTTCGTTCAGAGATATTATGGACAATTATGGCTGTTGGTATTCTGCCTGCTGTGATGCACGCGACGAGTTGCTTTTTTGCTGGCCCTAAGAATTCAATCCCTTTACCTGTTCTAAAGTCTGCGAATACAAGCCCTCTGCCACTGATAGTGCGCTAGACACTTCGATACGAGATGTTATCGCGGGTGCAGTATCCTCGGTTTAAATATACCATACTCATTGACTCAGGAACATTCGTACAAGAAATAATAGAGGGAGGTGAATGATCACAGAAGGCGACTGTCCCACGAAATAAAAGCTTGTCAAGTACATATGACAAGCTTACGCCTTCTTGGGCTGCCCGTTGCCAACTTGGCTGGTGATATTGTAAGAACCAAAGCAAGCCTGCTGGTACATGGCCTCCTTGGACAGGTGAGGCACTTGGTCGAGGAACTTCTTCAGAGGACAGAACCCATTCACTGAGCCAGCACAGGTATTCACTCCATCCAGCGGCACCGGGGCATTGTTCAACACAAACCGGATGTAGTCCGTAGTTCCAGATTTCGAAGACAAATCTGGGTTCTTGTACATCTGCGGCTGAAGGTGTTCAAACGACGCTCCTTTAGGACACGTCCAAACTTCCGAGAACAGACGCGCACCAAAGGGAGTGAGCTGATTTAGGTTGAAGTTCCGGCGAGGGGCGTGAATTACAGACGTTGGCATGCCATGCGAGCTGTACTTGAAATAATCCAAGCCCAGTGCCGTCAGCACCGCGACGATGATGTCGTCGTGGGACATGTCCATGTACATCGGCTGGTGCAGTGGGAACTGCTTGGCATTGTTGTCATACGTGTAGTTGATGCTGCTGTCACTGCTCTTGATCAAGTGGGACTGGAGACGTGCCGCCAGCTCTTGCACGTAGCCAATCCCCTGGGCGCGGCCGCTGGGTGACCCGAAGCCATAGTTGCCGTAGAACTGGATGTCAACGTAGTACTCAAAGTCGCGCCATTCCTGCTCGGTAAACAGTGAACAAAAAGATGAGGTGCCTAGAGCCGCAGTTTCATATGGGCACATGCTGAACATGGCCATGAGATCGTGAGTGTTCAGCTCAAGATCATCTGGCAGGAATGCAGATAGACGCTTGCGGGCGTTCTTGACCAGGGTCTTGGCGAAAACCTCGGACGCATCATCTCTGGGGACAAGTTCGTTAGCGACGTTCAACTGGCGGTTATATTATTTGTTAGGAACCTACCCAGGACCAACGCCGTTGGGGCAAGAGTCTGTCGAGGAAAGTGTGTTGTTAAATTTCTCCCTTTCGGGCATGGTGACGAGGTTGTACTGTGAGTATGAGCTATTGGCGCCTGTGTTTCCAAAGAAACCGCCTTTGGGAAAAGTCAGTTCATTGGTCTGGTGAGGAAACACGAATAAAGGCACTCACTCAGCCACCAACGAGCGCTCTCCAAAATCCGAGGATAAGAGGTGCTGCGGAAGGTGGGCTTCGGTCGTGCTGTGCCATTGGGATACACATTAAACGATGAATTCCACGCCGCAGCACCATGAGGGACACGATAGAGTAGACGGCCGTACTGGCTCCAAAACTCGGCACCAGAGGCCGCCTCGGTGGCTGCCCCCGTCGGCAGGAGAGTTTCCTCGCCTAACAAATATACCCAATGATTCAAGAACGAGAGGGGACCCGAGCCGATCTTCTTGCTGGGGTGCTTCTTAGAATAGTTGGCCAGTTTCTGGGCAAAGTTCTCCATGCCTCCCCCGTCCAATGCCCATGCAGTAGGATACCGCTGCGCATGACGGTGTAAGACATGGACCTGCGACAGCTCGCACTCGGTAGGAAAGCCCTTAGAGACATTGAAGCTCGCTGCGTCGGCATAAGGGCTAAGATTGGCCCAACTGGTCTTCATGTCAAATCCCGAGGCGTAGGTGGCTCCTGTTGGTCCCGCGGCGGCAGCCGAATTCGAGGCAGCCATCGCAGCCTGTCCACCCAGTAGGACCGACAGGGCAAGCGCGGTGGAAGACATCAGAGTCAGCATGGTGAGTTTTCACGGCAAAGCCCAGTACACGCGTGGATGGCCGCTGGTTTCGTGCGGGGAGAGGTCAATATATAATAGCTAGGTAATGTGCGAGGGGAAGAGGGGGATCGGCTGCTCTCCTTCCAGCGAGGAATTCCTTCGGGCGCTGTGTTCTCCGCAGCTGCGACAGAAGGGTCGGACCGCCCTCAAAGAAGTGGTCAAGTTGCAGTGGATGACCCACTATGTCTACAACATCGGTGTGGGATCGACACGGCCAAGCCTCGGGCAAAATTGCTTGGCCCAGGTTAAGCGAGTCATGAATGCAGCCCTATCAGTGAGACTGTGCTGGGCGAGGGTCGGAAATTTCGCGAAACCTGCGTTGGGAAGACGTAGGCTATGGAAGGCCCACCGGGGCAAGGCGAATGCCGATCGGTGGGAACAGAAGCCCAGGAAAGAAATTGAACCCGACGGAAGAGCTCGCATGATGGTTTTGCGACATACGCCATTAGCGTTCTTATCCTTGATCCTAGCTTGATCATAGTTGCTGTGGGTGGCCACTAGTCGGGGAGATGCAAGGAGGGTTGTCGTCTCGGCGAGATTGACGACGCGATAAAAATGTCCCGTCACGGGACTCACTCATACCAGGGCTAACATGGACGATTTGCACTCGACTTTTCTCTCCCAACTTTCTTCAGGAAAAATGCTTCCTCGTATTCAAAACCAACAATGGTTGGCGCCTGGCTCCAGTCGTGTTCGCAAGCAAAATGAATGCCTTACACTACGATGATTCGCCGGCAGTGATATACCGCCTGGACATCCATCGGGTACGATTTGGATGTATCCAACATCTCACACGTGGGCCCTCCATATAACGCAAGGGTACCCTCGCCCCTGCGTCGTCCTCTCTGTCATTCTCGTTGGGTCTTGATTTATTTGACCGGTCCCTCTCAGAATCCTCGTCAGACCTTCACACCATGCCGGCGCTTCATCTTGCCCTCTATGCCCTCTGGGGCAGTGCGCTGGTCTTCGCCATCGTTGAACTGGGTCTCACGGCCTATGTCACCACTTTCTGGGGTTCCCGCCAAACCGTCACCTGGAATCCGGCCAGAAGTTATCTGTATCCAAAGATTCGCTCTAGCACCCCGGCCATTCTCATCTTTATACTTTTCGCTGCATGCTGGACCATCCTGGCCATGATCGCCTGCCTGGTGCTGCCATGGCTCTCTACGCGGAAGGGTGTCGTGAGCTCAAAGCTGAACAAAACACTCGCGGCCATTTTCGTAGCCATCTACCTTGTCACAATTGTGTTTTGGTTGGCCGCCTTCGCCGACATCGCAAATATGCTCAACGGCAATATCAACTCGTTTGATTACTTGGATGCCATCATTGCGTTCGCCGTGCTCCTTTGGTACGTACACTCGTATCATCATTGTCGCCCCCAACCAGCCCGAGCCTAATCGCTGACTTCTATCAAGGCTGGTCTTCTTCACGCTGTTGGTTTTGACCATTCTGGCATTATGTGGTGTGCTGGCGTCGGATTTGGCGGGGTATCAGTCGTTCAAAAAGCCTCAAGCTACCGATGTGCCGCATGAGAGTGCCAGTGCACCTGCTCGTGATGTGCCTATGAGTACGACTCCGGTGGCTCCATCGGAGCTGTCGACTCATGATGCTGAGGCTTTGCATAATCAGCCACACAGCCAGGCACATAGCACTTCCTCGCCCTCGGCCATTGCCAGTGCCGAGCTCAGTGGCGAGAGCGTCCAGCACTACCATGCTCATGAGCGGCCTGTCGGCCAGTCATGGTCATAATGAGGTGCACCTACACTGTCGATTTATGGGAGAGACATGAAAGAAGAGGGCTGGCATGAGGCCTTGAATGGGACACTTACTGGGAATTAATCGGATTTTTTGTCTAATAATAATGCCATGTCAATATGAATTGGGTCATATGCCGCGTGGGAATCTGGTTTACAGGAAGCTTAGGGAATGGAGACTGAGGTATACGAGACAATCTATCACTCAAAGAACATGATGCTCAGCGCCACAACAATTCATCATTGTCGAGGGGAGAATTGAGGAGCACGGGAAAAAAAGAAAACACCAGGGAACCAAAGTGTATGTCCAAAACGATACCACATAAAGGCAAGCTCAGCAAAAGAAAAAAAAAAAAGAAGAAGGAATACAGCTTGGATATCACAAGTCAAGGGATCACGCCGAGGTCTTTTCCTCCGGCTCCGGGACATCTTCACTGGAGCTGTGGCCATGCTTAGGCTTTTCCTTCTTCTTTTTCTTGTCATCCTTGCCCTTCTTGGTCATGGCCTCAGCCATGAGCTGTTCAAAGGCCATGTAGTCACCTTCTTCCTCGGGATCACGTTCGGCCTAGGGTGCAGGTATTAGAACATCAATTCTCAACAATCCCGTGGGAATACATACCTTGGCATAGATGTTGCCCGCAATGACCAGTGCGTGGGCACGCTCAACCCGCTTCTCAAGCCGGATGCGCTTGTCGCTCAGGATCTGGTCGCAAACCTCACGCAGGACGCTTTGGATCTCAAATTTGCTTCCACGCCATGCCGCCGCCAGAATCTTGCCTGTGACCTTCTTCTCGTACTCGGCCTTCTTTTCATCCGTCCAATCCTCGCCACCACGCTCTTCCAGCTTGGCCATCTCTTCCATGGTCATCTGCGCATCGATAGCCGTAGAGATGGTTGTCCATGTCTCCTTCGCCAGTGTGCCCTTGTCCTTGAGCCGCGAAAAGAAGCCCGAGATACCGAGGAACTTCTGGGATTTGAGAAACGATGTGCCTTTCTGCACATAGGTCGCGCCGACGGCATGTAGAATCTCCAAGCCAAACGACTCCATCTTCAGATTCTCCACTTCGAGTCGGATTTTTTCCTCGAATGCGTGCGTAACATCCTTGTTTTTGTCCGTCTCCGTCCACACACTGAGTCGGTCGATCAGCTTGTTTGCCAACGTGTTGACCCGTTCCTCCCGGGCCTTCTTCCGTTCCTCCTCGAATGCGACCAGGCGCTCCTGCTGCTCCTTCGACAAGCCCTTCTTCTTTTCTTTCTTGCGCAGCTCCTTCTCCTCTTGTGACAGGCCAGCTGCCTCCATCCGCGCTTCCTCCTCGGATCTGTCCATCAAGGTTTGTTGACCGAAATTCCGTCGAGGCGTACTGGTGTCTGAGCCTTGGGGCGACGTCTCCGGCGGCTTATGAGCTTTCTCCGAAGTGCCCGAGGAGGCTGCCGCGGCAGCGTGCGATTCAGTAGCCGGGGCAGCATCCGCCTCGGCACCCTTCATCTCTTCATCATGGACATGGAGTTTCTGCTCGGCGGACTCGGCCAGTTCCTCCTCCTCCATCTGTTGCATCGTGATATCCATCGTCGCGGTCAGATCTTTCATAAGAGATATTTCGCCAATAAGGTCCACAAAAGCCTCGCCACCAAAGATCATGCTGAAGAATTCGGCCGGGTCCTCTGTGGAGGGAGTCAGCCACAGTATCTCTTAGGCGCAGACAAGCCCACGTACCAAAACCACCACCGGGGACCGCATCTTCTTTGCCAAACTTATCATAGCGCTTTCGCAGCTCTTCATTGCTCAAAACCTGGTAAGCCTCGCCGATCTAGGAAAGAAAATCAAAATCATTAGCGGGAGAGCGGTGGGATCGCACGGTAGCCCACATACTGCCTGGAAGCGTTCATGTGCGGTTTCATCGCCAGGATTTTTGTCTAAGGTGAGATGTCAGCATATATCTCACAAGGGTAGCCATCGGGGCAGATCCTACCAGGGTGAGTGACGATGGCGAGCTTTCGATAGGCTTTCTTGATCTCGAGTTCAGTGGCTGTGGGCGGCACACCGAGGGCATCGTAGTAGGTGGTGTCAGCAACCATGGCTGCAACACAGAGCCTCTCGGACAATATAAATTGGAGAGTAGCAGGAACAAGACCACGTCCCCAATCACCGAGGGGAAGATGTGGTATTTTTTTTAGGCGCCAACTGATATCATGGCATGGCGGGGAGTCACGTGGAGGGCACGGACACGCCCGGGCTTCGTTTTAATTTCACTTTTTCTCTTCCCCTTTTTTACTCCATCTCTTTCTCCCCATTCTCCTTTTCTTCTTCTTTTTTCTTCATTTTCTCTAGCCTTCTCCTTCATTTTGGAAAGAGTTTTTTTTTTGTCCCTTTGTCCTCATTGGCCTCATCCACCGTGGTTCTTCCCTGGCGACCGGCACGTGTCCTCTTCGCCCAACATGGGTATCATCGGCAATGTCATCTACTATAGCTTCCATCCCTCTGAGTTGAGGGCAATTGCTCAGTGGTTCGTACGGCTTTGCGAATAATTCCAATTGTGTCGAATATCTGGCTAACCATGTCCATCACATAGGAAAGTTTGGCACAACCCACCACATGAGCGCAACCAAAAAGATGACACGGAAACACAAAAGATCTGTTTCAAGTTCCTGGACCAGACCAGCCGAAGTTTCAGTGCTGTGATCAAGGAATTGCATCCGGAGCTGCTGCTTCCCATCTGTGTCTTCTACCTGGTCCTCCGCGGTCTGGATACCATCGAGGACGACACTTCCATTCCCCTGGAGACTAAGGAACCTCTCCTTCGGGATTTCAAAAACATCCTCACCCAAGATGGCTGGTCCTTCGACGGGAATCGACCTGAGGAAAAAGACCGAGAACTGCTGGTCCAGTTCCACAATGTCATCACCGAGTTCAAGAACATGAAGCCGGCCTACCAGGTCATCATCAAGGACATCACGGACAAGATGTCCAATGGTATGGCCGACTACTGCCGCAAGGCGGCCTTGGATGATGCCAGTGTGCAGACGATCGAGGAGTATGATTTGTACTGTTACTATGTGGCCGGCTTGGTTGGTGAGGGCCTCACCCGCCTCTTTGTGGAGGCTGGGTTTGGCAACCCGGCTTTGCTTAAGCGCCCACACCTTCACAAATCGATGGGTCTTTTCCTGCAGAAGACCAACATCATCCGTGACATCCGGGAGGATTTCGATGATGACCGACGGTTCTGGCCCAAGGAGATTTGGTCGAAGCACGTCGACCAGTTTGAAGATCTGTTCAAGCCGGAGAACCGAGAGGC
Source organism: Penicillium alfredii (assembly GCF_028826965.1). NCBI lineage: Eukaryota > Fungi > Ascomycota > Eurotiomycetes > Eurotiales > Aspergillaceae > Penicillium > Penicillium alfredii. Next base: position 3,030,729 of record NW_026622704.1, read on the forward strand.
TGCCCTGAACTGTAATTCTGATATGGTCCTAAACGCCCTGGAGCATGTCGAGGAGTGCCTCTTCTACTTGGCCGGTCTGCGGGAACAGAGCGTGTTCAACTTCTGCGCCATCCCGCAGTCCATGGCAATTGCCACCCTTGAACTCTGCTTCCGCAACTATGCTATTTTTGAGCGGAATATCAAGATCAACAAGGGTCAAGCGTGCGGCCTCATGGTTGAGTCAACGCAGAATCTCCAGGTTGTATGCCAAACCTTCCGGAGGTTGACACGTCAGATTCACAAGAAGAACACCCCCAAGGATCCCAACTTTCTAAAAATCAGCATTGTTTGCGGCCAGGTTAGACTTGTCTTTTCCCCCCATTAAAAAGAGTGAGCTTGGCTAACTTCTTGAAATAGATCGAAAAATTCATCGAGACCATTTTCCCATCGCAGACGGCCGAGGCGGCAAACCGTCTGGCCTCTGGCGAGCTCACCGAGGCCGAAAGGCGAAAGAAGAGTGAGGACGCAGAAAACAGGCAAGATGTGTATCTCATCATGGCCATGATGGGCTCTATCATTTTCGTCATTGCTTCTATCATGGTAACCCTCCCCGGCTTTTAATTTCCCCTCTCCGACTTACCTGCTGACATGCTTAGTTCGTCACGGCCTGGATGATGGGCGCACGCTTCGACCTTGCCTGGCAGGAAATCAAATCCGGCAATTTCAGACCCCCGGAGCGGCAGCATTCCGAACTTTGATTTCCGTTTCCCCCTCCACGGCGTTACGACTTTTACACCCTAATCCTCGATTATTCCCCGTGCCGGTGGCCTCCTGTGTCACTATTCTTCTCATCCTCACCCCTCCGTGCTGCCGGTGCCACGATGTGTATTGATAGTAATATACTATTTCTTGATCGATCCCCCCCACTGACATTGTCCTCTGTTTTCAGTGTTCATCATTCAGCACGGATGTCAAATTGCGATCCGGCCTTTCCATGGCTGCGGTTGTGCCGAAGAAGTGCTTATATCGAATGGAGATTCAATCTCCTTGACCAGTGACGTACTAGATTTGTGTTCAGCGGCGCCGAGTTCTACTCGGGGCCGAGGTGGCATACGTCCATTGAGGATCTGGGACATGTTGTACTTGTAGACTTATTGTAGCGTTGGATTAGATCGCCTCAAATGGCAAATTGTCTGTCTCCGTGGGTTTTTCTTGTCCCATACAAACTTGGTTTCTATGAATCCTTCACTGCCTGGATAACAATCTTAAGCTTGCTTCATCGTCACCACCAGCCAGTTCTCTTGTCCGTAACGTCGAAATTTCGCCAGGATGATTTGTCCCACCACATTGTAGGCTGCGTAGGATTAAAAATCGGACAACCATGCATCTAGGCTTGATTTACTTATGGAATCTTGGGATATATTGAGTATGCTACGGAATGAGTCTCTGGAGCACAGAGGCACAATGTCTTGTTGTGGCGCTAGTGCTCTTATCGAATCAGAGATTTCTCGTTTCTCATCCGTCTTCTACAACCCATTTGTTTGTGGTTTCATTCAACTTTTTATCTTCTGCTGATTTTCGTTCTGCTACATCGACAGTCGGTCGGCCCTCGGCAGTGGCGCTTGCCCAACTGCCGTCTCATGCGACACTCGCCATCTCTTCGAGTTTGCTCATTTGCGCGTGCACCGTCTGTTCCCATCCCTCGAAGACCCTCATCCTTCTCAATGGCATCCAAACGGGACAGCTCTGTATGCACGGGCAGCGCTAGCGAGTCCCTGTCATCGCTTTCTGCAAATGACTTTCGGACATACAACCGCATGTCAGAGCAAATGGACGCATTTGTAAGCGGTTTTATACCCTCATGAATACTGTGGACGTTTCCTTATGATTTTTTGCTAAGTCTGTGCAGCATCATCACTTCCGTTTAACCTGGGATCAGCTCTGGGGTGCTTGTGCCGCTCCAGGGAACCGACCTGGTGGTCTTTCGGCACGCCAAATGATCTTGATGGGCCTCCAATTCTGCTCCCAGCTGGACTTCCACCACTCCATCGAGGAGCAGCATATCTTTCCGGTCTTGGCGAAGAAGATGCCCGAATTTCGAAAGGGCCTCGACTTGCTGCGCCAACATGAGCAGATTCATGCCGGTCTCGAGAAGCTTGAAGCCTATCTCGAGAGCTGTCGCTCAGGTGAACAAGACCTGCGACGTGAAGAGGTGAAGCGACTGATGGATGGCTTTGGCGAGGTGCTGTGGGCGCATTTGGACGAAGAGGTTCAAACGCTCGGTGCGGAAAATATGCGCAAGCACTGGTCGCTCAGCGAGATGCGACGACTTCCTATGTGAGGTCTGCAAAATTGGGGTTGTCGTCCGATGCCACGAGATATTTTACGGCATAATTTAATACTTAAGAGAGCTGGGGGTTGCTCGGTTAGTCAATACCTAGCCGAAATATATCTGTTTGGCTGATATCTGTCTGCCTTCGTTGGCCCTTCTTTTTCCAATGCATTTTCAACCACGACATCAGAGCGATTTGATTTACCACCGACGAATTAAATGTTTGATAAAGTTTCCTTTTCAAAATCAGCGCGCCTGCATAATGCTTGCAAAGCTCGTGCCACTTTCTCCTGGATGCTTGAGCCAGCTCCTTCATATGCTGCTCCCGATGTCGTTCACCATGTGAGCCACGGGATTTAGCAACACGTCCCTTCTTGCGAAGATCAGAGCCTTTGAGGCGATGATCATACCATAAGCCTTGGCATACCGATCACCACATGCGAGATTTGATTCTGCTGATCGCGACCATCCACCAGCCATGATGGCTGTGCGGCAAGCAAGATCGGGCGCACGAGGACATGTGGTTATCCAAGAGGGAAAAGATCAGCTAAAGAATGCTTGCGGCAACACATTCCATGCGGAAAGCCAACCACGGTCAAGGTAGCAGAGCTGAGGAATGCGAACCCATCGTCATCGCTTGGCAGGTATGCGTGCTAACCCGCTCGGACTGACGTTCGCATGCTTCACCCATCTGCGATCTTCTTTTTTGATGATTGCCTCTCCAAAGCTTCATGGATAGCCACACCTCTCGACTTTGCTCTGATTAGCGGGATCGGCAATCGGTCTGCCTCTTCAGAAGTCCAAGTTCATGCCATGGAGCCAGTCAATCGCCAAGATTAGCCCAGTTGGGTGAGACAAGAGAGCATTATGCAACTCGGGTGGGCTGGGTGATAGACTCATACTAATACAAAGCACAGCAATAGAACAATGCCCTTTGTCTCTTTGACATTCGATTGTGTCCGAGCCAGAACTGGATACATCTCGTGGCAGAGATCGGGATATGGCACCGTCGATCTTTCTCTGATCCGTCGCCGCAGTCAAATGTTACTGTGTCTAGGGAATGCTCCTGTCACCCAGACACGCAAGCTGATCTCATTGCTCATTTGAACACCGGCCCACTGGGTTGGTGACGAAGACGGAAAATATGTGCCTGGCCACGCGACGTCCTGAGTGACAGGAGTTGCAAAAGGGAGAAGATCAACCTCATAGTCAAACCCAGAGAGCCAATAGCCTGGCTTCCCTTCTCTTGACTGCTTCGATGCCTGGAAATTCGATGTCGTGTTCTCTCCACCCATCCAACGGGGCCCTGATGATGTCTCAGGTGCCGCCATCTGAGGCCACTACCTTTTAACACCACGGGCTCCATTGCCCCATGCGGTTCCCACGCCGCATGCAAATCGAACGTGAAGAAGATAAAACTCAGCATCATAACCACTCATAGGATAAGTCGGACTCGTCACGCCACTCTCTTTTCTCTCCTTTCTTTACATCCTCCCCCAGCACCCGTGCTCTCCCACGCCTACTACCGCCACCATGAAGCTGAGCAGCACCATTCTCACCACCGCCATGTTGGCGGGTGTCTCCCCTCGCGGCCCCGCGCACCGGGCTCGCTGAGCGTCTGGAGGCTCGCGGTGTCCTGTCGCGCCAGTCGCTCCCAGCCGACAAGCTGCAAAAAGCTGGCGAAGAGAACGGCGTGCTCCTGAAGGAGGGCTCCGATTCTCCCAGTGTCCAGTACAGCAAGAACTGGGCCGGCGTGGTGCGAGAGCACCCTCCTCCCAGTGGCACATACACGGCAGTCTCGGCCACCTTCACAGTCCCGGAGCCTACTGCCACGGATGACTCGGGCGATCTGCAAGCCGCATCCGCCTGGGTTGGCATCGACGGAGACACCTACACTCAGGCCATTCTGCAGACGGGTATCGACTGTTACGTCCAGAACGGCACCAAGGCCTACGACGCCTGGTACGAGTGGTACCCTGAGACCGCGGAGAATTTTGTCCTGGAGCTGTCTGCGGGCGATGTCATTGTCGCCAAGGTCGAGTCTTCCTCACCTGACAAGGGTGTTGCCATCATCGAGAACAAGTCCTCGGGCAAGACTGCCACCAAGACCCTGTCGGCTCCCTCCACCAACGCCACTCTGGGCGGGCAGAATGTCGAGTGGATTGTCGAGGATTTCAACGCCGGTGACTCCATGGTCCCTCTGGTCAACTTTGGCAAGGTTACTTTCACTGGGGCCGAGGCCAAGTCCGAAGACTCAGAGTTTGGTGTCAACAATGCCCAAACCCTGGATATTCAGCAGGATGGTGAGGTGAAAGCCGATGTCAAAATCATCAGCGATTCGGAATTCTCCGTTACCTACCAGTAAACTGGGGCCACGATATGATTTTTCTGGAGTTGGAGGAACTTCCGCTTTTCTATAGATTGTCTTGTCATATACCTTGATTAATCACACCCAGTAAGCTTGGTTATGATAGAAGAAGATGTGAGTTTGCGCAAACAACCATATGAACCTTGAATTTTGACCTAGATGCTTCTTTCTCTTAATCTTTTAAGAAGTAAACATTATCTTAATACAGCCTCACTTACTCTAAGTCACTTACCCTCTCTATAAGAATTATAATAATAAAAATTAGTAGAAAAAACAATAGCAAAATAATCCAAATAACAAACAGTGATAGAAAGGAACAGAGAAAGAGAGAGAAAGAGATCAAAGAAAGGTTTTTAAATATGGTGTGATTTTCCGTCGCTTGAGACTCGGATGCCTGGCTTGGCTGGCCTAACGCTAACGACGACATACTTGGTATAGGGGAAGACAAGATTGACAGACACAGTAGTATGTGATGTAACAAGGAAGTAGAATACAGCTGACGTAGAAACAGAGTCAGGGTTGCGAAGACGAGAGATGAGGAAATCGGTGTCATACTGCGACACTAGCACACTTATACCCAGTCTAGGGCTAGCATCTACTATCGAACAAACCATTTATGGATATGGACCAGCTTAACGCCCCTGTTGAACAGGAATAGGGCGCCCGCAAGCCGGAGGTACAGTTAGAGTCGAAAACAGCTTACCTTCTGTACACAGACGTGTTGTTTCCCGAACCCTAATATGAAACAGCCTAAGCTAAATATAGCATAGCCGTGGATCCCTTACTTCCCAAATAGAAATGTGTATTTTGTTTTGACCATGTTGATACGCACCTTGAACTTGCACAGGAAGAAATGATTCGGATAGTCTTGTTCACTCTTGATTTTCAGATTCAAGAGGCGGTTCGAGGGCTCTATTTATGTGCCTAGACTGCGGCTTGTCGGGGATACCCTAGGCGCTTAGAGCGCTATAAAAAGTAAACAGATTGAGTTGCGATTGATCAACGTCAACCTGCAGCACAAGAGTTTCAGAAAAGACGTCGTTACATCACAAACCAAAAAGAGGTACGTGATTTGCCGCTGGCAGCACAAATAAGGACATCAGGTAAGGGTCAAACCGCCTAAACAGGGCGTTTATAAGAGCACACCATTTCCTGGGAATGGCCATCGTGGCTACAGTATTGGTCAGAATGAACAGTCGTCCAGCCCCCTAAGATTGCTTGGTCAAGGTCCAAAACGTTTATTGCAACATGCCCATGTATGGGTTGTTTCAACACCCTCAAATGATTGGCGGTTGCAGGGGCCTTGATTCAGGGCTTTTGAAAAGTGGTTCCTGGGAACTTCAAAAGTGGTTACTGGGAACTTGAAACAGCGCCCTCATTTTCACAAACTTTATTAATATCACAATTAGCTGTTTTTTAACCTATGTCTGGTGTTGTCAATTTGTGGTGGTGTCGCAACTAGGATTTACTAAGCGTCAAGAAATCGAGTGCAACATTCCCGATCTCCAACCTCCCACCCAGCAGACTTAAATCTAGTCATTATCCGCCCACCCGAAGCCTAGCGATGAGTCCCGACGTACGACACCATTTCCTTTCGATGATTCAACAATTCAGGCCCCGTGCGACCTTTCCATTTCAACAATCAATGCCTGCTCTGTCCCGAAAATCACCTCGATCCCTTCCCGCGTCCATTGTTGTTCACTCTTATCCACGCAGCCTCGCCGCCCGCACGACGCGTACTTTCTCCAGGAAAATGGCGACTTTCAATCGTGATCATGAACACTTTTTCCGCTATACAAGTGGAAGATGGCTCTGGGATGAAGAACAGCAACTTCGAGACAGGTATAAGGCCTTTAATGTTGCAGAACTTCAAATAGTGGCGGCGCAGGCCATTGGCTCCGGCAATTGCGTATCGATGATAAAGCTGGCAGAGGGAGGATACAACAAAGTATTTCGCTTGCTTATGGATGACGGGAAACAGGTGCTGGCACGTATCCCAAATCCAAATGCCGGACCTCCATTTTATACAACCGCCTCCGAAGTTGCCACTATGCAGTTTGTAAGTTCACTCATCCACGACAAAGCACAAGATATAGCTTATTTGGTTGCAAGGCTCGAGATATACTCCAAATTCCCATTCCCCAAGTATTGGGGTGGAGTGCCACATCTCATAATTCTGTGGGTTCGGAATACATCATCATGGAAGAGGCGACTGGGACCCAGCTTGCAATTCGATGGGATAGTCTGGGCCCAGATGTGAAACTCTCCGTTATGAGGGAGGTTGTGTCTATGGAGACGAAGATGATGTCTCTGTCATTTTCACAGTATGCTTTCTCCCATTCATTGTCATGCGCGAATACTTATGTCTTGGCCGTCAGTTACGGAAGCATTTACTTTGCAAGTGATGCAGTGGAAGGCGCAGTTCCAGCTAATATAATCAGCGAAACTTCCGCCGAATTGAAAGAGAAGGTGTCGAAGGCGTACACTATTGGACCTACCGTTGATAGAGGCTTCTGGAACAAGGAGCGTTCGACTATGGATATTTCACGGGGCCCCTGTATGTCGTGCTGTTCATATATAAAACGTCGGTCTAATGGTCTCCAGGGACAAATCCTAAGGACTACGCTGTATGCGTGGGACGACGCGAAATCGAGTGGATTAAAAACTATGCGGTTCCGAAGCCACCTAGTGAGGCGAGATTGATTTCGAAGGCCCAAAGCTGTCCGCAAGCGCATATTCAGCTACTGGAAAAATTCTTACAGATTGCACCTTGCCTTATGGACGTTGATCCCGAACTCACTCTCTCGACCTTATGGCATACAGACCTTCATTCATCCAATATTTTTGTGGCTAACGGTCATATAACAGCCATCATTGATTGGCAAAGTTCGTGGGCTGGTCCGCTCTTCCTCCAAGCGCAGCCGCCACCGCTCGTTGACTATCAAGGTGGCGTTCTACTCAAACGTCCGGATAACTTTGATAGTCTTGATCCGGAGCAACAGACTGAGATTAAGCGAAAGATATTCAAATCGACGCTTTTCCAGCTTTACCTGGTGGAAACTAAGAAGCGCAATCCTATGCTTACAAAAGCATTCCATATTGACCATGGGAAGACTAGACGCCTTCCTATTGAACTAGCCGGCAATACGTGGGATGATGACATTGTGTCTTTTCGGGAGGCGCTTATCAATATCGAAAAGTAATTCTCTATGACAAACATTTTTATTGGTCAGAATCTAACTTTATTCGCTTAGGTATTGGAAAGAGCTCGGTATCCAGGGGGAATGTCCGTACCACTTCTCACGGGACGAGTTAGCTGGACATGCGCTTGACGCAGAAGGATGGAATGAAGTCCAAGACTTCTTTGACAGTATCGAGGATCTCGTGAAGAGGGATGGTTGGACACATCTGGAGACATTTGACGTTGCCTTAAGGTTTTTCTCGGACCTCAGAAAAGGGGGCCTTGAGCATCTGAAAGGCGAAGATAGGGAGAATTTCGAAAAGGAGACCCGATGGGCCAATAGCAGACATTGACAGCTTAGGCTAGGTTCTATCTTCCTGAATAAAATTCGAGAATAGCAGAGGCAATAAGCGTTATCTACCTATGAAATCAAAAGTCTGACTTGGTTGACAACATTAAGTCGCAATATATAGTACTATCGCGACGGTATGAAGTTATGCTATCAAACATGGCCACCCATCCTCAAAAACAAACTGAGAAATATCACACCAAACGCCAACACGGTTCTCTAGATTATATCAAAGATAGGCGTTGCTTTCTTTATGTTCTTAGCCTAGTTACGAATATCGTCTACAAAACGCCGCGCAATGCCGATTTTTATTCCCTTGCCGACAAAGAATTCAAGGTCTTGATCTTTGTAAATCTGCTCAAGATTAAGGCCATCTGCTAATATTTCGCTGGAAGCTTGTCGAAATGCAGCTTTGAGGGTCTCATCGGACACATTGATGTATGCCACTTACTATACTCTTTGACGGCTATATCCCGAGGCCCAGGAATTCTTAATAGACTTGTGTCTTTTATGATAGTCGAGTTAATAGGCGCCTTCGCAGTTGAGACGTCCCCTTCGGAAGAATAGGACTACGAGGGTAGGATATTGATATTGATTAGGGGGTACGGTGCTTCAGTCTTAGTAGTATTTACTCCTTTACGCTTGTGTCTCTCCAGCCTCTGTTGTTCCTCTAGGTATATATCTTCGCGGATCGTCTCCGGAACGTCTTTGTGCGTCTCGAGAACCCTACCTTTCTCAGCGTAGGTAACCAACTTCCTAAGATATTAAGTCCGAAGCTAATAATACTTTTTCCCTATCGGGTCTAGCCAGCAGTAGGGCCCTAGCTAGCATAATAGTGCAGAACATTTCATCAAATTATAAACGCGGCGCGCCAAATTACCTATCCTCCATAAACATTCTTTTTAGTATCAAGATATACGTCTCGCTTATCAAGCATCCGCGTCGTAACTAAAGATTTACCTCTCTTTTCTCCCTTCCGGCCAGCGGGAGGTTGGCTATCCTCTATATAGTTAAAATAGATACACAATCTAAGTTACTTTCCTCGACGAAAGAGGTTTAACCATATCATAAGCTTTTTTTCAATAGGCGGCCAATCAATATCAGTGTGATCGAATCGTTTTATCAGATCACGCTAGATACAATCGTTTACCGATACAACGATCTCAGTATCATCAGCTCTCACCCGTCCGTTCCGGGAAGTCTTCCGACGAAGGACCTTGTCTTGCTTATCCCGTAAGAACAGTTGCCAGTAGGCACTTAGGGCCAAAACAAGGTCTTCTTCCGTGTCCTTTGACACTACCTTGTTAAGAGTAACCCGCTATTCTATCATATAGTAGATACAGCTTAGCGGTTCCTCGTTATAAACCCTCCCCTCTTCCCACTCAGATAACTAAAGTAGTCTAAGCTTATTCAACTGTGATTAGCTTGTAGACTCGGGTCTATCATCAAGTACACTAGATATGGAGGGGCTGCTGTTACATCGGGTGGCGTTAGGGTTACGGAAGTATCCAGGAGAAGGGGCGTATTCCGAGGTCTCATCCTATAGTTCGACCTCGGACCGGTAAATATCATCGATATAGTAAGGGCTTTAAGTTATTTCCAAGTACATATACGTTCAGCCTTAGACCTATGTTAGCTTCGATGGGGCGGCCAAATGTTAACAAGTATGACAGGCAGTGGTAATGAATGATAACTACACCAGGGAACAAAAAGCCATAGAAAAAGAATGCATATTCTCCTACCAGTTTCAGTCCTCCACAGCACTAGTACGGCATTCCTATATATAGGGCTAGTAGGCACAAAGACTGGATAAAAGACGAAGGAAGAAACGATGGGCGAGCGGGTAGTGGGCTGCAAGGTCGCCAGGTGGGCAAACCTGCTTGAGTGGAAGATTCCAAGAGATTCTACAGAACATTACAGTATCAGAACTAGATCTCGTTTAATACTAAAATCTAATACGACATAGTGTATTAATAAAGTAACCAAAAATAGATTAGCGTGTTTCAAGATAGGGTTTGGGAAATAAATCCTGTCTTTATAGAGGGAATTGTTTTCGACTCCGACTGTATGGAAGCCTGAAGACGATCTCGGCAATTACAGTCAGCGGGGCGATCCTTCGTGCATGAGACTTTCGGACATTAATTTATCTCCTGGCCCGGTGGAATCTCATCCGGCGGAGTTCTCACCTATTACCAAGCATGGGCTTGGCAGTTATGTCCGAGGATACATAAAGAGGGCGTCAACAGGATCTCTCTTGGGCATACTCGCAAGTTTGCGCAAAACCACCGTACAAAATGTCACACAACATTCTCGTGATCGGCGCTGGTGAGCTGGGCACTGAAGTTCTACACGCCTTGGTTGAGCACCCACAAGACACAACAGTGGCTGTGCTCTTACGTTCCAACAGCATCGCTTCCACCGACCCTGCAAAGCAAACGCAAATCCAAGCTCTACAGACTCTCGGAGTGCGATTAGTCCCCGGCGACATTGTTGAGGATTCGGAGCAGAAACTGGCCTCGATTTTCGCCGGCTATGACACCATCATCGGCTGCACAGGCTTTGTGTCTGGTAAAGGGACCCAAATGAAAAGCACTCGCGCCGTGCTGGCAGCAAAGACAGCCCGGTATATCCCCTGGCAGTTCGGGGTCGATTACGATGCCATCGGGCGCGGGTCGGCCCAGGATGTCTTTGACGAGCAGCTGGATGTTCGCGATTTGCTCCGATCCCAGCAAACAACCCGTTGGGCAATTGTATCCACGGGCATGTTCACCAGCTTTCTGTTCGCTCCATTTTTTGGGGTCGTTGATCTCGACCATGCCACGGTCTGTGCCCTAGGAAGCTGGGAGAATCGCGTAACGGTTACCACGCCCAAGGATATTGGGCGGCTGACGGCGGAGATTGTGCTAGGAAGTGAAAGTGACGAGTTGTTCTCCAACAAGGCCATCTTTGTGGGCGGCGATACGATCAGCTACGGACAGCTGGCGCAGCTGGTGGAGCATGTTGCGCAGAAGCCGATCACAAGACGGGTTCTTTCCGTGGCTGATATGCAGGTTGCTCTGGAAAATGACCCGACCAATGCGATGCTCAAATACCAGATTGTTTTTGGGCAGGGCCGTGGTGTGGCGTGGGATCTCTCCGAGACGTGGAATCACCGAGGCATCCGTGCGAAGACAGCCGAGGAATGGGCCAAGGAAAACCTGGTGTGATGTTCATGTGTATAGAGCAGGACAGTGGAGATGAAAGAGATGTACATGAAAATCAATTGACGCCAGCTGGCAGACTTCGCAGATCCACGAGGCCTTAGCTACTCGGCAAATGAGTCATCGCTTCGGCTCCTGAGCAAAAGCCCAAGTATTCCTGTTTTGATATTTTTTATCACCAACACTGTTAGACATGACTATTCAGATTGAACCGGCTCGGTTCCCAGAAGACAAGGATGTCGTAGTGTCGTTGTTCTCGGGCTACGCGGCCTCACTCGGCATCGACCTCACCTTCCAACAATTCCAAGCCGAGCTGGATTCCCTGCCGGGAAAATACGCAGAACCCAAAGGCGGCGCGCTTTTGATCGCACGGGAACACAGAAACCTCTCGGTCGCACCGGGCACAGCTTCTCAGCAGCCTATCCCAAGTGTTGCCCCGGCCCCGCTGCTGTCCGTGGGATGTGTGGCTCTCCGGCGCAGCGCTGACAACTGGTGCGAGATGAAGCGATTATATGTGGTCCGAGAAGCGCGTGGAATGCGCCTCGGTGAAATCCTCGTCGAGGCCATTCTTGTACATGCAAAATCTATGGGTTATCGTGGTATCCGCCTGGACACGCTGCCCGAGATGGCGGCCGCGCAACGGCTCTATCGCAAGTACGGGTTTGTGGAGATCAATCCATACTACGACACACCGATCAAAGGAACAATTTTCATGGGCTTCGAATTTTCCCCACAATGACACCGGCAACGTGCAGTTTGCAAGCAGAATACCGAGGCTTCTCGTCGAGGTGTGTGGAGTGTGGAGGGATGAGCAGACATCATCGTTCGTTTTTTTTTTTTTTTTTTTGCGCGAAAAGCCTCTGAACAACAGTCCGTAATGAAATCCATGAATTGTGGATCCTGGAAACCAACGCGAGTGAATCGCGCCTCTCACAACCGCGTCGTATGACCCAGCCGAATTTCTCACCAGTGGAGGGAAAGGCTCACCCAGAGTCTCGTAGTCGAGGATAGCGCTCTGGCATGTCTAAAACAAGATGTCTGAGAGCTGATATCTCATAGCCTTTCTGCAAGGCCATCACTCATCACCTGCAGACGTTTGGTACTGCTCAAAAATGTCTCAATTAGTGCGCAGAGAAGACTGCGATATAATGGCCCTTGATGTACTTGTCGTTGGCGGGGATATCGCCGGCTTCTCAAGCAAGGTCAGTGTGGTCAATCGTTCCGTTCTCATCTGAGTATTGATCAATCTGAGTGTGCTGACGTGGGAAATGCTGGCAGGTCGTGGAAAAGTCAGACATCCTACAGGAAACCGGAGCTGCAATTGATCTTCGGCCGAATTGCACTGCGATGCTATGTTGGATGGGAAGAGGGCCTACCAAGTTTGGTAGTACATTCCTTCTGGTGTAGTTAAACCACGTCCAAAGTGAAAAGAGATTCTTGGTAATGATTGGTAATGAAAGGTGTTGGTTTGCACACTGACGACGGTCTCGCAGTCTCAAATACAACAGAGCATTCCCCCCCCCCCGGGCATCCTTCTCATATTCAGTGATCAAATCGTATTTTCAATGACTCCTGTCTGTGGGAAACCTTAATAAAAACCTCAAACATACCCAAGGCGCAGGGCGCGGGCCGCAGGCGGGTTCATCGAGTGAGCGGCCGAGGACCATCGCCTGGTTACCCGACCATGCCCCAGCAACAAAGTGATTAGTCTCTGTGCACTTTTGCCTTTAGATGAGTCCAAGGCACTAACCATGGTCGAGAGTGAGTGCGATAGTCAAAATCGCAGTTGGCAAGCTCAAAGTGTGGGACTTGTATGATATGGAGACGCTGCCGATGTGAACCCAAGACCACACTACTTTCATTGGCGATTGCGCACATCCATTCCAGTCATATGAGAATTCGAGTCCATCCAGCGTCCCACGCTGGCCGAGAAACAAATCTGGGAGAGGGAGGCGCAATGGCCATTGAAAGCGCCCGCATCAGCATTGCCAATTCGATCGAATAGTGCAAAACGTTGCTGGAGGGGCCATAGAGCGGCAGGAAATTCCGTGGTTCACGCGATCCTTCGGAAAATGCTCGGATGCTCTCGCTGGTGTCTGTTGAATGCAATGTGATCTTGTTTTCCAACCGCCAGTGGAGTTTCCAGTGCACTCTGTTCCCACATTCCGGCATTTTGGATCATTTCGACCTCGTGACAGACCTACCCTGGTCCGATTATACATCAGGAAGATCCACAGTCTCGGGCCCAGGTTTTGATTCAATGCCAGGGTGCCATTGACGAATGTCACCACAGGGTACACCGTGTGGTGTGCTGCTCTTTTTTAATCTTCGACAATGAATTTGGCGCATGGATCGGATCTCCAAATTTGGGTGGAACGTCGGGCGGGTTTGGGCCGGGCCCTATCCCGCCCCGCTTCAATTCTCCACTGCGTCCCGGAATTCTGGTTCGGCATTGGTTACCGATGGCCTGGGCTGGAGGGAAGGGGGTTTAACGCCGATCTGGCATTTAACCCGGATAGGGGCTGGTAGGGGGGAGTGGGTAACGGGGACAGGAGGATAAGGTGAAAGGGAGAGGGAGAAAGGAAGAGAGGGACAAGGTGAGAAAGAATGAGAGAGCAGTGTGAAACGATGGCTAAGTCATACTCGGCCCAAGGACGGTTCAAATGGACTGGGCCCGAGACATGATACATTCCTCGTGGTTGTACGGGCTCCACCTGAATCATGTCCCCTTTCCCTGCACTTGTTTCTCAGGCGCATCCCCATCAAAGAGAGCTGCGTTTTCGAGACTCGTTATTTTCCCCAACCGGGGAAAGACATCGGTGCATCACTTGGATTCACTCAGAAGAATCCTGAGCATCCGCGATGATTTCACCGTTCGTGGAGCCCCTGGCAGAGCAGTGGAGAAGGAGAGAACCTAAGATCTAAGGTCCCCTCGACTGGCGTTGGTCCCGGGGATGTGGTCTGCCTGAAGGGATTTGTGGCCTGGTGGACCCGACATGGTCTCTTGTCGAGGGCCTCATCCTTCTTTCTTTCTCTCTTTCTCTCTTTTCTTCATTTCTTGAATTTCTAATTTTATTCTTCTGCCTTCCCCTCACCCGCTGAACTATCCGATTTTATGGGAAACGGCTGTGTACCCGTCCCTATGCCGTTTGTCATCCGCTCAGCTCCATCATGACTGAGTTGCCTGGGGACTCCGGTCCATATGACATCGAGGTGGACGGCGACGCCAGCGTGAGTCTCCTCGAACCACCCCGCCCATGGCCCATTCTGACCAGCGCAGTCTTCAACCGATGTCGACGACGCGAGCAGCGAACTGGCCTCTCTGACATCGTCCATTTTAACCTATGTCTATGAAAACGGTCGCACCTATCATGCATACCGCCCCGGGACTTATGTATGTCGGGCGCATCTCGCTTGAATCTTTCGGGATGTTTTTTCATCTTCTGACAGTCCAGGTCCTCCCCAACGACGAGCGCGAACAAGGTACCTTTCCCTCCCGCAGCGAGCTGTCATTCGAATGTTGAACGTATCCCACAGACCGACTGGATTGTATCCACCATGTGTTTCGCCTCTGCCTTGATGGAGAACTGTGTCAGACAAAGCTTGAGCACCCGCAGAGCATACTGGATATTGGCACGGGGACAGGTATCTGGGCAATAGAAAGTGAGTGGTGGGCGCTGCGGTTCGATGGCAGTCAACGTTGACTTAAAAAAAAACTTAGTGGCCGACGAATACCCAATGACCGAGGTGATTGGGGTAGATCTTTCGCCCATTCAGCCGGGCTGGTCGGACTTTCTTTCTTGTCTGTCTGAGGGATATTACGAACTGACAGTCATCAGGGTACCGCCGAATCTGCGATTCATCATTGACGATGCCAATCAGCCATGGATCTTTCCTTCGCAGCATTTTGATTTTATTCATATCCGTGGAATGTGCGGGAGCGTGGAGAATTGGCCGAGCTTCTTGCGCCAATGCTACGAGTATGTTAACTTGTGCCGTACCGGTACCTCCCCTCCCAATTGTGGGGGTTTTCTCTAACTGAAACAGTCACCTCAAGCCCGGTGGTCGCATTGAATTGGCCGAAATTGTTCCCCGTGCGCATTGCGATGACGACTCCATGCCGGAGAACTGCTACCTCCTGAAATGGCAAAAGGAATTTCACCGTTTGACGGCGATCCAGGGACGGGACTGGGACATCATGCCTCGTATGCCGAAACTCCTGGAAGAGGCGTTGTTTGACCAAATTGAGCCGAGCGAACAGAACTGTCCAATTGGAACGTGGCCAAAGGACCCCAAGCTGAAAGAGATTGGCCGCTACTTCCGCGCACAGTTCGCAGATAGCGCCTTGGACAGCTACTCCCTCGCCCTCTTCACTCGATTCAGCGACTGGAAACCAACCGAGGTTCAGGTTCTCATGGCGCACGTTCGGTCGGAGTTGAATTCGAATAAGATTCACTGGTATACCAAATTGTGCGTGGATCGTTTTGAATCTCGAGTGAACATTGCTGACTTGTGCTGTAGTTCTTTCGTCACGGCCCAGAAGCCATTGGCATAGCAACTTGATCGGAATTCGGGCTTTGTAATGGGTACGGAGTCAATGTCGCTGATTTACCAAGCATAGCATATGGCGAACGGGATTTGGGTGTTTTATTTTGATTTCGCGTTAATCCAAGCATGGCCAGAAAGTGGTTTCATTATATATCGAGTTTATACCTCCCTTCCTACAGCCAAAGTGCTATCCATTCGGATAATACGAATTGCATGCTCGGAAGAGTATTTAGAGATCTCATCAAATGCCTTCGTGTCTCACCCAACTCGATTGTCGTTAAGGCTGTGCTAGTATTACGTCTATATCTTCCGATATTAGAGTTAACTTTCACACGTTCAATCAATATTGTGGCCATAACCTTCATCTCATAGGTCGAGTTTGGGTAGGACAACAAAGAGCCAGCATAGGAACTTGGCGGGCATAGAGATTCGGTGTCATCACCATGGGACTAAGCGAGGAGAATTCTAGATATTTCTCTTTAACACGATATAAGACGCTGCCACATTTCTGCTTTTCTAGGCATCCTCGATGACAGATGTTTATCTGAACCCAAGTGTGGTTCAATAGAAGGACCAACTCTTTAGGTTGAAAACGAGATTATTATTCGGACTTCCGGATTTTAGCCTAGACTTGATAGATAGATATAAAACTCAATTCTAACTACACAAGTTTCTTTCTAAAGATAGACCTATATTCTGTATTAGAGATCAAAGATTCAACTAGTACTAATACCCGAATTATATTCATACTATAAGATGATACTATAAAATGCAGGTGACCACAAACAAAAATATTGGATTGATCAGTAAATAGGCTTCTTGAGCGCCTCTCCCCTCGACCATCTCTCCAATTCCCCAACCTGCTGCTCATAAAATCCGTTTAGGACACTTTCCTCCATGAACGCAATATGTGGTGTCACCAGCACCTGGCTTTTGCCATTAGTGCCCCAATCCGAGTCTCGCCACTCACTATTCGCCGGCAAGGGTTCTAGGTTGAACACATCCAACGCAGCTCCTCTAATCTTCCCTTCCTTGAGAATTCCCAGCAAATCTTCCTCAACAACTAATGGCCCCCGAGAGGTATTCACGAAGAAAGACGAAGGCTTCATCTTCGACAAGTCTTGAGTCGTGATCAAGCCCCGTGTGCGATCGGATAAAAGCAGATGGACACTCACTACATCTGACGTCGCGAAAAGTTCCCCACGACTCACAAACTTGAAGGTCTTTTCACCATCTGGACCTTCAACGGGTAGCCCTTGAGATTTCGCTTGCTCATCAGCAACGCTCTGAGTCAAGTTTGGGCTCCAGGCAATGATCTTCATGCCAAATGCAAGGCTCATAATTCGAGCAACTGATCTGCCGAGCCGGCCAAGCCCGACTAGACCAAGAGTTTTGTAAGAAACACCAGTGACAAAGCTGGTCTGCCATTTTCCGGCCTTCACAGCTGCATCATTCTGCGCAATGTCGTGAGAAGTCGCGAGGATGAGGGTGATGATGTGTTCCAGCGTAGTATCAATGGCTAGTTTATCTTCTGTGCCTGTTACAGGTATACCCCGCGAGTGGCATGCCTCCATGTCAATCGCCTTATTGTGACGACCACAGCTCAGAAGCAGTTTGAGTCGAGGAAGGCGCTCAATCAACTCTCTGGGAAACGGGGTTCTCTCTCTCATTGTTGCTGGGTAAGTTAGTATGGAGCTGTCAGGCGGGGATCAGACCATCTTTACCAATGACTTCAAATGGCTCCAATCGCTCAGCCAGCTCATCCCTCTCGGCCTGTGTTGTGTCCGGGTGATTATACGGTGGCAGTGTTGCTGGAAAATGTTTGACAACATAAATTGAGGGGTCCAACTTGGCAAAGTGCCCAGGGGCAACACCGTGGTAATCATCAAGCACGGCTACTTGAGTGACCATCTTTGGAGTTTCTGGCTAGTAGGGAATTTCGTTCACTGTCGAGAAGGAGCAGAAGAGAATTTACTGGGAGTATGGCATCTGCTAGCCCCCACCAGATCAGGTGACTAACTGCCCCTTTATGGTATAAAGTCGTAATAAAATAAAATAGATAGTCTAGTAGATCCTCTTATCTTCATATTAATGTACTGGGATTTAGCGTGTCACCGTTTATGCGGCTCCTCTTACCTTTGAAGCGCTTTATAGGCCCCACGAGAATGTAATTAGAATTAAGAATGATCAAGGTCATAGAAAACTAGTATATATGCATACTTCGTAGGGAAGAGATTTTCATTTTCTAATGTTATTCATTTTGCCATATTTACGTCCGAGCAGGGCCTGACTCGAATAAGTGAGGTTTTTTTTTTTCGTAGGGCATGTCCTTTATACAAATCCATCGGGCAATCAGCCGTTAGGTGAGAGATTTTGGACCAGATAAGAATGGCAATTACTGGTGATACCTACATATTACCTCTTTTTTTTTCAAATTGGACATAGAATACTGCAATCACTCCGGTATGGGGTTGCCAGGTAAAATTACATACAGTGGAAGAGAATTTTGCGAGGTACTGGTAAGTTATGAAAGGAGCCGGTTAGATAGTTCAGGCGATCCTCTAGATATTATTTGTTCCAATCAGATTCAGTATGTCATTTTCCATTTAATCAGCTTTCTTCTAGGATGCTTTCGGGAGGCGGAGGAAGAATCCCTTCCGCCCGAGAAGGATCTCCTGGGCCCGAAGGATCTCCTGGGCCCGAAGAAGGATCTCGTGGGCTCGGACGAAAATTTCGTAGGTTCAAAGAAGAATGATGATCATCTACAGGATGGCCAGGATCGTGATTCTCTTGATTCACATATAACACGTTCCTTACCTTGATTACTAAATCATTCTCGCTACACCTAGATGTGATACTTTACAGCACGAGAAAGCTGGGAATATCTTGCTCCACGCGCAGTATATATATATATATATATTTGCACTCATCTAACACCGAATACAACAAAGCATCAGCCTTTGAGCCTTCTTCTCCAACCATTGACCATGGAACGATTCCAAGCTCTCTCGCTCTTCCAACCTTCGAACTTTAATGCGGCAATCAGCAGGGACAACGATGGACATGTCTTTGGCTCTATGCTTGGAATTCCACACCCACAAGCAGCCCGCATTGTAGCTATGCTTGGGTTTGATTTCATCTTTGTGGACACTTTGCATGTGTAAGTTCAGTATGATCTCAGTCGTTCTATTTGGTTCAACCTGACCAAAATGTCTGTCCGGTAGGCCAACCAACCCGGAGACTCTTGTGACCGTCATTCAAACAATTACTCTTGCTAGCGGAGGCAAGACTTGTGCGCTTGTTCGAATTCCGAGCCCTGACTCGGATTTATTGCCTTACGCTTTGGATGCGGGTAAGTGATAATTCAATCGTGGGACCTGGGCTGAGCACCTAAAACTGATTTCATAAGGCGCCTCTGCTATCGTCTTCCCCCAAATCGACACAGCTGCTCAGGCAGCCGCGGCCGTATACAAAGTGCGGTACGCGTATAGCGGTGGAACGCGGTCTCTTTCGCCACTGGCCTTGATGGACGGGATTACAAACATTGCGCCCGAGGGCTGGACGGCAGAGACAATTGCGGACAGAAATATCGCCGTCATCTGCCAGATTGAGAGCGTGGTAAGGGTTGCCCTTGGAGTCTGCCCCTGGGCCTGCTCACCATATAACCCAATCGAGAAATCGCTGACCAAACCGAAAAGCTTGGAGTCGAGAATGTTGATGCTATCGCAAAGACCCCCGGCGTTAACGCCCTCATGATTGGGCTTACAGACCTTAAGGGTTCGCTTGGTCTACCAATGCGTGCCTCTAAGGGGAAGGCCGACGACCCAAAGCTTTCTGCCGCTGTTGCTGAGATCGTGGCTACCTCAAAGAAACATGACATGCCGCTCATGATTCCTGCCTTCAGGGAGAACCCTGATATGGAATGGCTACGGAACTTCAAGATAATTCTAACCAGTATCGATACTTTGGCTGTGGCGAAAACTCATCGACAGGAACTCGCTCGAATGAAGGAGGGTCTGTCCGGATATCAGAACGGATATCAGAACGGACATTAGAACGGGCATGGGAATTGAATTGGTTATCGCGAGACCGTGATTTAGGAGATAGCATTTATCAATGCATTAAAAGTTTGTTGGTTTAGCTGACAGCGTCTGGCTCTTCTATTTATGTATACATTTTTATTGTACGTGAATCTAGTGAGGGGCTCAGCTAGAATTTATCGAACAGAAAGGTTCCTTCATACTTGTCAAAAAGGACGAAATTCTTTCATACAAAGCTCAGCTGATACATGATAAGAAAGGATGAGGTCAATTTCTTGTCGTTGGTGGTAGTCTACGAAAAAGGATGAGATGTATTATGGGTTTTAAGTGTCCGGGTGACCCTTTCTATTGCTTGACCACTGGACAGTGTTATGATCAAGCTAAGAGAGAATTCAGAAAAGACGCCTTACGTGAAAAAGAATTACGACATGGTAAGCCAGGAATAGCAACCTATTCTCATGTTTCCTCTATGAATCTCGCTATATCCAAACTCCATGAAAGCTCTCTTTAAAATTGACGCTAAGCTTTACGCTGCAGTTGGTGATAATTAAGCTCCTCTCGCGCCTTGCCAAGGGTAGCTCCGCCAGCAATCAATTCCCTGATGCTTTCCTCGCACTTCACTACCCACTGTGCAAGTTTAGCCACCTCGCGGGCTCGGTCCCGCGGAACAAAAACCACCCCATTTGCATCTGCTACAACGATATCTCGAGACTTGACATGTACTCCTCCGATCCCGATAGACTCGTTAACACCTGCCAGCTGGACTCTATCCTTAGCAGTCCTCATAAAGCGGCCAGATGTAAACATGGGGTAGTCATCAGTAAGGGCACGGTTCACATCACGGCACACGCCATCAATCACAGTTCCAGAGATGCCTCGAATGCCCGCGTACTGGGTCATAAGATCGCCCCAGATAGTACAATCTGTGCGGCCGCCATTGTCGATGACTATCATATCGCCCGGGGCGACGTCATCAATCCAATTACCAACCCCTCCTGGCGGATTACTAGCTGGTATATAGCGTACAGTAAAGGCTGGTCCAACAGTGACCTTTGTGTAATTGGTCAAAGGCATGATTTTCAGGGCTTGCCCTTGTATATCAAGCCTATCAAGCGCGTCAGAGACTGCAGGGGTATCCGAGCCGGCGAACAGCGCTACCAATTCTTGATCTTCGGCGTTGACGTTGTTGTAGTTTTGCACAGCGTCGACATGTGGCTCACTCATAGTCTCGGACACGGGGCGACTGTCTTGAACAGCTTGAGCCAGCAAGGCTTGACGACGATTGATATTCTCGCCAGCTTTCAAGACCCTCTCAATATGCTCTGCGGATACAAAAACCGCCCCGGAGCTATCGGCAATCACATAGTCGTCTTGATGGACCCCAAAGCCTCGTATCTGAATTGGTGTTCCAAGAGTAACTTGCGCTGATTTATGGTGCCCACTGGCCAAACCGCGACCATAAACCGGATATTCAGCCCGGCGTACGTCATTGTTGTCAAGACATATGCCGTCGATGATGGCGCCTCGAATGCAATGCGATTTCCAGGCATTGTCGATGATATCTTTCCCGCACGAGACGCCGTCGATGCCGCCTGAGACGACAAGAATGCGATCATCTCCTGTTCCCTCATCCAAGACAGAGGTAGAGGGTTGGATTGCAGCAGAGGTATACGGATCGACCTCAATTTTTACTGTGCTGATGCGCCCGACAATCTGAGGGCATTTCCATAATGGTTGAAGGCCATACGTTGCTCCACTAAGGCCGAGGGAATCCAAGGCATCCGACACTGTGTTGCTGTTCAGCGCTGAAAGCCGGTCCAAGGTGTTGCATTGAACCATTGTGCCAGAATGCTGAAATATGCTTCGGCACAAAGCAACCCGAGAAACCGGATATGATCAGAGAATGATGGCTGAGTGGACAACCAGAATATTAGAAGTAAGTTGCGGCAAGGATTCTCATTAGCTGAATAATACAGAAAAACAGGACCTCGAGAAGCTCTCCAACCGGGCACCATAGGCTTGGAGAAATAGGCAAGTGTAGAATATTCCGATTCCTAAAGGGGCGGAGCCGCGCACGCCGGGCGTAGGTCTACCCACCCAGTACAGAATGGCGAAACCAGATAAGAAACTGAATATTTGAATTTATCCCATTGTTATCTATTCACTCATTCACGTAACGGGTGTGTGTTTCGTAGCTAAGTAAGGGTGAATGAGGTAGTGAAAGTATCTATTTATACCTAAGCAATTTACATGAATCAACGCGACGGAGGTTGGTTGTGTACTTCGCGCAGGTCATACTGCCGACTAGTCCGTCAGCGAGTCAATAGGAGTGGTGCGTTTAAACAGTTAGTATGGTTTGTAATGCGTAAATCCTTATTTTGCTTTTTACCCAAGGATCCAGACCATGACACAGCCCCATCCATGGACAAAGACAAGGTTTTTGGATTAAGATAGAATGTATTTAACAGAATTAGAAGCCATTCATTCCTTCGGAGATATGTACTGTATGTACAGTATATATTGTATCTATACAGTACTATTCTCGTACGGGTTTCGTCATTTTCCACGTACAGGAAAAATACTACAAAAGGGATTCCAACATACACCATCTCAGCTTTACTGGACATGGCTCGGGGCCAGAACTTCCACTGTGCCCAGGTGGATTGCTGTAGATCACCCGCAATGGACCCGGTTGCATTTCTGCTTACTTTTCGCCCATACGAAATGCTTCCAGGAGGATTTCAACGAGTCGGGGCAACGGGGCCATTGTTTTCTTTCCTCGGTCGACAAAAATCATCCCGATTAACTGCGCATGTATGTGGACCAACGCTTTTGAGGACTGTCGATCACACTTTGCCCGAGCCTGGATTTTTGCCTGGATCACCACAACTTTTAAGCAGCTTTTTTCCAGGGGGAAAGAGGAAAGATCCGATATCATGTCTGATTCTACGTCTCAGGACGGGGAGAAAGAGGCTCAGCCTGTGCTGGGTTACGAGGTTGATTGGGAGGGCCCCGATGACCCTAGTGTACCGATCAATTGGCCCGAGTGGAAGAAACGAGGGATTATTGCTGCAATTTGTGCCATGAGATTTACGACGTCAGTTCCTTGGGTGACTTTCCTTGCTCCTCTAGAATGTTGACTGACTATCGAGTAGGCCATTCGCCTCGTCCATGATGTCCCCTGCCCTGCTTAGCATCGGCAAGGATTTCCCAGGCACATCGGATGCCCTTCTTAGCTTCACAGTCTCCATCTACGTAAGCAATTTGTCCCTTGACACCGCTGCTCCTTGCTGATCTCCTTAGATCATCGGCTTCGGATTGGGCCCGCTGATCCTGGCTCCCCTCTCCGAGGTATACGGTCGCAACGTGGTCTATCATGTGTCCAACGTTTTTTTCACCATCTTCATAGCATGCTGTGGCTTATCTCCTAACGTTGGGGCCTTGCTAGCCTTTCGCCTAGCGGCGGGCTTCTTCGGGGGCGCGCCCTTGACAAACGGTGGAGGTACTATTGCCGATCTGGTACCCGTCCACAAACGAGGACTGTGAGTGTCTCCAAAATTCAAGACTATACTTCTTAGCCACCATGTGGTAGGAGCTGATTACTTTCACTAGTATCATGAGTATCTTCTCTGCCGTTATGCTGGTTGGTCCAGTTCTAGGCCCAGTTATTGGTGGGTTTCTGGCGCAGGCCATGAGTTGGAGATGGATTTTTTGGATCCTGACTATTATGGTATGTTAGAGACTTAACATTTGTATTCTCTTCTTGTTTTCTATCTTGGGCTTTCTTGACCATTCTAACCAGAGCAGAGTGGTATCGCCAATATCTTGTGCTTCATCTTTCTTCGTGAGACCTACAGTCCTGTCTTGCTGGAACGGAAAGCCCGCTATCTTCGCAAAAAGACAGGGGATCCACTCTATCATCCCAAAGGAAAGTCATCGAAGACATTAGGACAGCTGTTGCTTGTCGCTATCACTCGGCCAGTGCGAATGCTCGCTAATCCGATTATTCTGGGTACCTCAATTTACACAGCGGTGATCTACGGGATATTTTACCTACTACTCACAATATTATCCATTGTCTTCCATGACCAATATGGATTCAAGGAAGGCATCGCTGGTCTAGCATATCTCGGAATCGGGATCGGTAGCGTCTTAGGCATGGTTATCTTTGGCCTATATAGCGATCGGATCTATACTAAGCTGAGTGAAAAGCATAAGGAGGCCAAACCTGAGTACGCTATTTCTTTTTTTTTTCTTTATATTTCTATCTCTTTCTGCTAATCTTTTCTTCTTAGATATCGACTGCCTCCACTGTTACCAAGTGCGCTTGCAATGCCGATTGGTCTGTTTATCTATGGCTGGACAGCACACTATCGCCTGCACTGGATTCTTCCTATTGTTGGCACCGGCTTCTGTGGGTTCAGCCTGATGGGTTGTCTTGTACGTTGCCTTCATCTTCTATTCTATCCATTCTACTAACAAATCTGGTCCCCAGACTGCGGTTCAAACTTACCTTCTGGATGGATTCACAATCTACGCATCTAGCGCTCTCGCAGCAAGTAGTCTGGTCCGAAGTCTTGCCGGTGGTCTCGTTTCGCTAAGTGGGCCAGGCCTTTATGACCGGATGGGCCTGGGTTGGGGAAACTCCCTTCTTGCATTTCTGTCGATCCTTTTTGGTCTTTCGCCTCTCCTGTTCTATAAATATGGCGAAAGATTGAGACAATGTCGGATTGGCGTTGATTAAAATAAAGCATAGATTAGAATAGATTCAATGGAAAAAAAAAAAAAAAAAAAAAACGGCTATGAGTATCTTTCCAATTATTGAAACTCAAAATCGACCACCTTCACGTTTCCTTGTCAAGTTTCTACGACTCTTCATAATTGCGAGGGCATTCTAGCAGTAGGACGCGAACTAACCTGTGTTGTGCTCATAGACTTAATGTATACATAGCCTTAGTGCCTCAGGCAGCATGCTGACTAGGCATCCGGTGTCACGACGATGTCAACAATGCCAACCCCCGACTTTCCTTGGCCAAAGCCTGGTTTTAATTCCGGGAAGTCAATGGAGTCAGACTACCTTCGGCCCCCTGAGCCCATTCGCATCAAGCGAAAGCCGGTATCCAACCCAGATCTGCGGGTTGCTCCCGATCCTACGGGGCGGACCGCTCATGCGGCAAGCACCCCAGCTCTTGTCCCAACCCCATTGTCGCAGCCCCCTCCTACATCGACTTGTATGGACCACAGTACCGGCCATCCACTCCAGGTTCGTTGCAGAGACCACGAACAGCGGGCGCGGCAGCGGCGACTCCCCCGCCACCCACCCCGGCCCAAAAGGCATACGGGGAAGCCCGACACTTCCTCGGCGGTTTGATCAACCACCCCACGGAGTCAAACCGCCATGTGACCATTTTGCGACATTCCCACGGTCTTGTGTTTTATTGCGGGAATTCTACGTCGGTTGAGGTCTCGATCTTCGCAGATGCGCCGTTGCCATCCGATCGCACTCTGTGGTTGCAGAGCAAAGGCTGGACTGGCAAGACGGGCATGCGCGCCAAAGCTCTGCTCCGTCTTCGTGATAACTGGTTGGAGGTCACTCCAGCCATGCCGTTGCGGGCCGAACAAGTCAATCCAGACGATGAGCGAGCTTGGCAGCGTGACATTAAGAAATTCCGGAAGAAGGCTCCGGTGCGTCCGCGCAATAGGCACCAACTTAGGGAGACCGCCGTCGTCCGCATCCCTGCTGATGCTGGCGATGGATATTTCCAGCTTGTGTTGTGCCAGGGGGCAAAGAAGAAGGTCCTTGGCAACAGTCCCGTGTTCCGCGTGCTTTCGACTTCAACCAGCCCCAGTTCCATCCGCGGCGCCAGTTTAAGCACGCTCCCTTTGGAAGTCGGGGCCATGGTGGTGAGTCTGTATGTGCAGACCGCCGCCCGAACGGCGATGACCCCTGCGGCGTCAGCCATCAAAACCCGAGTGGATCGATATCGGCCGCCCTGGTTGGACCAAACAGCTGCACACAAGGCCTATTCGGCGAGCGGGGCCCAAGATCGTGTGAATGGAATTGTGAATTTCTACCGTGGGACAGATGGAAGAGCCCACAGCCAAGCTACATCGTCTGAACTTGTGCCAAATGATACGGTTGTTCTTGATGACGGGCCCCAACCACCATTTCCCATGAACTTCAAAGCTCGCGGGCAACTTGATCACGTTGGGTCACCTGCCAGTCCATGTGATACTCCAAGAATCACCTTGTCCAAAATGCCCGACTGGGTGACAGAGCACTTACGAGGCTATTTCTTTGGTTGGGCCCGATTCCATTTTAACTCCAGCAAAGAGGCACCAGAAAGTCCTTGGTGCCCGAGTGTGTTGTCCGTGCGGACACTGGATCCTTTACAAGCCACGAGGGTCAATCTCGCCGAAGTTTCCAAACGCGTGGTCACCCTTCGTCTTCTAGACGAAGTGCCTCTGCAAACAAGCAAGGTCGAGGTCCGGGTCATGGGCTTTCTTCGCTCCGACATCCCACCCCCTACTGGCAGCACCAGCGAAGAGCTTGCCGAAGCCCACGCAGCAGCAGCAGAAGCCGCCATACTTGCTGATGCCTACGATGCCTCGGTAGTGCAAAATACTTTGGGTCATGTGGCCTGGGCCGCAGATGAACTCAGCCCAGCCGAGCTGCAGCGACAAAACTCTGGCTGGATAGACCGTACCCGTGAAGGATATGCGAATCTTCGAATGCGCGGGCAGAAATTGGTGGAGCAGGTGCCTCTTTATCGACTGGGGGTTCGCTCCGCGACAGATCAAATTCGAGAGCAACAGGTGGCCCTGAATGGGTTTTATATCGTGCGATAATCTTTCTTTCTAGTGGATATCTTTGGGGGCCAATTCACGGTTCAATACTGAATTTAATACGTATAGGATGCCTGTACAATACTCTGAATGTATAATAATAGACCTTTGGTAGAGGTTGCGTCCAAGAAATGACTATGTTAGCTACTATGGATCTCAAGTATACAACAATGCATATTCATGTCTAGTAAAGGACGTCGCAAGAACATCAAGGGTGCACAATAGAGGAGCTCTGGCATCTCGTCGATCTCACGCCTAGGGTCCAACCGGTGGCTCCGAGGCAGCCAAATTGCACTGACGGAACAAGCGCACCTCATCAGGCTTAAACGCCCCGACCACCGAGTGTAGCACGCCTCGGTTGTTAAAAAGCACCATATCCCCGTCCTGCCAGTCGTGTGTATACACATACGGGGGGCTGATGGCGGGCCGTTGCAACTTGTAGACGATATCCCGCACCCGTTCCAGGTCGTCGATGACTGTCCCGTCCGCGCAGTGGATTCGACGAACAGCAGACGGGTGGATCTGCAGCGCCAGCTTTCCTGTCACGGGATTCTTCCAGGCCATGGGGAAAATCATGATCTTGGTCGGGTCGATAGGGGGTAGTTCGGACTCGGGCAGTTCCCGGTTCTCCGAGTACATGCCCAGCCCGGTGGGGAGGGAGCGCGCCGAGCTCATCCAGATGTATCTGCAAAGGGGGTCAGTGTTTGAAAATGCTGGATTTTGCAGAAAAGGAGGGAGGGGCCAAAGAGCCTTACGGGTGTGGCGCGTATTCGATTTTGCTCGTCCGCACAAATTCCTGGTCCTCTGGAGATAGCAGCTCGAACATGCGTTCACCACTGACAAACGCCGTCGTGCCGAGCGGCACATCCAGTGTTTCCCCTGAACCATCATCGTATAGGAGCGTCTGGCGGCGGCCTTTGGGCACCTCCACGGCCATGAGCGTTGTCACCTGTGGCGGGTACAGGTCATAAAGCGCGGCGTCAATGTGCCAGCGGTAGAATCGCGTGAAATCATAGTCTTTTTCGTCGGGGATATGGTCTCGGTGGAACGTCCGGTGGTGCGGATGCCGCAGCTGGACGTTCTCCAAGCCTTCGTACGACGGCACAAAGCCATTTCCAATCACCTGGACCTGTGGCTGGTGGGGCACCGTCTTCAGGTCTGGGTGGAGGATGCTGCGCTTGGCGTCGAGAGTCTTGCCATGGCCATAGTTGTCCGAGGCCGGGTCGAATCGTTTGGTGAGTTCGTACTGCGCTTTGGGGGA
The DNA here is from genome assembly GCF_028826965.1 of Penicillium alfredii. NCBI lineage: Eukaryota > Fungi > Ascomycota > Eurotiomycetes > Eurotiales > Aspergillaceae > Penicillium > Penicillium alfredii. The sequence goes on from NW_026622704.1 coordinate 3,058,833, forward strand.
CAGCTTCTGTTGGTTCTTGAATACAACAACGTGATAGTGGTACAAGGCGTTGCGGATGCCAGTAAACTGCTCATCTGTAAGGCTTTAGCCTCGACTCGTCACAAGGATAGAGAGTATATTGCGAACCGGTCAGGTTCTCCAAGTCAACACCGTCAATCTCCGCACCGAAATCGATCTTGGAGCCCGGTGGGGGTTGTAGCGGACGAACAGCAGCTGGGAGCACAGCCATGGCTGGAGATCAAAACTCTTGGCCCTATGCGAGATGATTTTAAACTTCCTCAAATACTCGCGGCACTCCGGATAGGTTGACTCTGGGGATGCGGTTGACGGCGGGCACCGAAGATAAATGAGATGATGTCAGGGCTTATCAGATAAGATAGTCAAGAGATGACAAAAGGGCATCGATAATTGCGGGTCGCAAAGAAACTTGGAACGCCAACATAGAGCTCAGACAAGATGACCGGCAGAGTGATCCAAGAAAAATCAGAATTTTGAAGGAAAAGAGACTTTCTGACACCAACTGTACCTAAAGGTGGTCCGGACCGGGGCAGCAACCGCCATGGTTAACATACTTAACTTCATTGCCCAAGACATTAGATGATAAGCACGCAACGTATGCCGAGATATCAGGATAGAGTCTTCTATTCTACCTTGGGAATAGTCTTTTTGAAACACGGGGGTCTCAGTCTGCATGCTTAAGAGCATCTATCAGCACTACCCAGAAGACCACGACTATGATGGAAATTATCAGTGATTGTTCTTTCTTTCGCGAAGAGTCAAGAGGGTATTACACAAAATCTCTATTTATAGCGTAAGATCGACCGATCTGAGGAGTCGTTCTCAACTAGCGCGAAAGTAAGTTTCCGAAAATTGGCGACTTCCGCGGCCTTCAATAAATCGAGGATTGCCATGTTGATTGTGGTGTTACCAATCACCATCTCGTAAATGGTATAGCGGTCCCCTATACTAGCTCCGAGATGTTACTGTAAACGCTCATCGGAAGGTTTTTTTTATTTTAAATTAGACATAGAGCCTGTTCTAACTCTGTGGGGGCTTTCTAGATTCTTTCAATTCCTCCTCGACTTCATTTCCTCCGGAAAAGAGATAATTTACATCTCCATTTACCTCACGGAGCGGTCTCTTCTACAGCTACAGTGGACTCAAATCTACAGAGTATGACACCAGGGAAGGTGAGCCTGCCGAGGCTGATGGTCTTGGCTTTGCTGGCACGCCTTTGCATGTCCGCACCGGTAGAATAGTGACAGAGCACTATTGGCTTCAAATCCGTTCATCCTGTACGTCAAACGCCCTTAATCTGCACCTCTTTTTTATTTTCCCACTATATGTAATTGCCTCCCTAGTATATAACACTAATTACTACACGTGGATTACCACTTTGGCACTTGTACAACTGGCAGTGAGAATCGTCTGTTTGATCTGCAAGCCGGGATATTATTACGACAGACGAATTCATATTCACATTTCAGGGACTGATTATTCAAAAATCGGCAAAGACCCGTCACCAAAATTTCCACCACGGCCCGCGGGGTCTGGGCGGCTGCTCGGCTGCAATGATTTCTTGCAACCCCGTGTGCATATCCACCTCTTCGGGACGCCATGCCCAGGGATCGTGCCAAAACAGAACTCGATGGCTGAAATAAAGCACCAGGAAGGCAGGAATACCAATGTACGCAGTGAAAAAATTGCTGACAGACCACTCAGACGGGAAGAACACAGTGAAACCGTTGATGAGGGCCATGAACGAGGCTCCAAAGAGACCAAAGATGACCCCGTAAGGCTGCAGCCGCGATTTGTATGGCAGCTCGATGCCCTGCCTTTGGATTGCCTTGCGAAACCGAAAGTACACGACACAGCAACAGATCCAGGAAATAAATCCCGACGTGTTAGTGAAGTTGACAAACCAGTTGAACACGATGGAGCTGGAATTGCCGACGGAGAGGTATGCGAGTGCGGAGAAGCACGACGAGGCTCCCACGGCGTAATACGGCACACCCCACCGGTTACAGGCCTTGAAAATGCTGGGCGCATTGCCTGACATGGCCAGCGAATATAGCGACCGGGACGACATATATAAAAACGAGTTACCGGCAGACCAGGCCGACGTCAAGACTGCGGCGTTCACAATGTGGTCCAGAACGGGGATACCGGCATTCTGAATGCCCACAACAAATGGTGACCCATTGACAGTGCCATCGTCGTTGGTCAAGCGCTTTGCATTGGAAGGGCAAATCACCCCAATGGCAAGGGCCCCGAAAATATAGAAGAAGACCAGCCGGTATATATACCGCCGTGCGGCCGAGGGCACGTTGCGCCGAGGCGATTCCATCTCGCCGCCACTGATGATGATCAATTCCGGGGCAAAGATAAAGGCAATGGCGCTGCTGACGGTGCACTTCAGCAAGCCCACAAATCGCCCGGCATCTCCCTGCGCAAGAGACTCGTTGAAAGACCCGGGCTGTTTCCAGTAGTGAAACCCCAGTCGCTGGCGATTCGGCCCACCGCCCCAGAACAATATAAACGACAGGGCGAGAAGGCCGATCAGGGTGATAATCTTGATCCCCGAGAACCAAAACTCGGACTCGCCGTAGAATCGCACGGGCAGAAAATTGAGGGCAATGATCACCACCATCATGACGGTGATCCACACCGCGATATTGATGCTGGAATCTGTATCCCAGTATCCGATGACCAGCCCTGCGGCCGTGATCTCATACGGTACCAGAATTCCCAGCGAATACCAGTACAAGTATCCCATGGCAAACCCCAGACTGCGCGACACGTATCGGAATCCATGGTAGCTCATTGTGCCCCCATGCACCGGAAGATAGGCGCCGACCTCAGCGATGGCTGTGACCAGGCCAAAAACCACCATCGAAATGAAGATATACCCCAGGAGTAGCGATGCGGGACCCCCTGTGGCGAGCGATTGACCTGATGATACGAAAAGCCCTAGATTGCTCTATGTCAGCCATCATGGTCGAAGGAGAGCGATGCACTACAGACTTACCCGTTCCGATCGTGCCTCCGAGGGCCATGAGCTGGACATGGCGGTTCTTCAGACCGCGCTGGGTGGTCGCATAGCGCTCATCCAGCAGGTCGGCCTCGACCAGGGTGCGGACTGCATGGCCTTTCTCGGTAAGAGGCGGTTGATCGGCCATTTCACCTGCAGGCGCGGATGCAGGTTTAATTGTGATGGCAAAAAGGCAGCGACAAATGAAGGGGGGTGAAACGGAATGGTCCAGGAAATCGCAAGGCGAAACACTTTTCTTAAAGGGATCGCATTCTCCCGCGACTCCCACCAGCCACCATCCTCTGCGGCATTTGTGACTGGCCCAAGGAGGTCCGTGATAGCCAGGCCAAGCCGCTAAGAAGCGGGTCCGGGGTAAGACACGAGATAAGAGAGGCCCGAGGCTTTGCCCCTCTTGCCCTGCAAAAACAATGCGTCGATTGCATTTCTTATTTCCGAGGAATTGACTTCTTAAATTCCCAGGTCCTTTGAATGGCCTGCAAGAAGCTCTCCGAAAGAAAAAGAAAAAGAAGAAAAGAAGAAGAAGAAACGAATCAGCGATCAGTGAACAAGATTGAAATTATTGAATAAAAGAAGTTTGAAGCCACACGGCATTCAGGAGGCTGCAACATTGAACGCCAAGGCACTTCCAGGCCACCGGTCCGGCGACCGGTCCGGGAAGCGAGGCGTAGAAGAGATAGCCGGTCTGAGGGGGCCAGAGACAGTCTTATCACGGAGGCAAATCATCACGCGTACAACAAGAGTGCACGTAACTAAGGGCGTGGGGCGAATCTACTCGAGTCCCTCCTGGGCCAATCACATCTACATATTTGTCTACACATCTACACAGCGTTGATATGTTCTATCGATGGATTTTATATAGTATGCCGATGTTTAAAGCAATAAATTTCCAACAATGAAATAAGAAATACACCTTTGCTTAAATAAATATCAACTGCTGGGACACACAATTCAGAAGCAAAAGAATTCAGAAGTCACAAAAAGCCGTTCTCCATGCTGATGGATGATAATAGTCGCAATTGCCATGAGAAATCAAACATACATAATGCGATCACTCCTGTTTCATGGACCACCCACTGCTTCGGGTCCAATGATTATCGACCACTTCGAGTGACTGGCCGCGGCTTCAGGTGCTTGAGTTCGGGATCGGTACAGTACACGCCACGATATCGCACGCAGCATCCACAGGCCCGGGTGCAGTGCATGTAGCTCACGCTCCCCGAGGGATCCCGGATCGTCTTCCAGGTTCGCTCGCAGCAGCCACAGTCGCGGGCACAGCAGCCCCCGCGGAGCTGACAGTAGACCTGTTCGATTTTCCACAGTTTTCTCGGTCTTCGACGCAGCGATTGGAGATATTCGCGGACAAGAGGTCCAGATGGTTTGGCCTTTTCGAGGTCTGTCAGTTTCTGTTGGTGGTGCCCGAAGTCATGGTTGAGTTGTCGGAGTTCGAGTTCGCAGGCGCGAATGCCGTTGAGGTCTGCCACGTCCGTAGAAACCTGTTCATTGACCTGGTTCTGGAGATAGGCGAGTTTGGCCCCGAGGTGCATCTCGCGCTGGATAATCTGATTGCCAACCCGGGTTTCCGCTCGATGCTGGGAGATCCATTTGCGTTCGATCTTGGCTCGCTGCCTCTCTCGAAATTCTTGCAGATACAAATGGAGATCATTGGCCTGGAGATGACGCTGGAGTTTGGCCTTGAGGTTTGTCGTCGAGGCCACCACAGACGAAAGCACGGTGCGGAGAGACATCGAGTCTTGGTATTGTGATGGAGATGATATGGTACTTCAGGGTTCGATGGGATGGACGAGTCTTGATCGAGATGGTGATGGAGAGTGAGGTACTGTGAAGAAATCCATCTTCCCAGTCTTTGGAAGCAGATCCAGGCTCCGACACTCTTTGGGAGTCGGAGGCCAGGAGTGATCTAGTGGTGATGCGATTTGGTCAAGTCCAAGGTTACCACACCCGACTAGGCCGATTCGGGCGTCGGCGAGGCCGCCTGATTTGGCTGCAGATGGCTTCAAACATGCGACTTTCAATGTGGTGACTCGGAAAAAGAGATTTGGCCATTTTGGCCTGCCTTTTGTGGTAGATCGAAGATAGATCTGGATAAATCCCGGGATCCATCAATGATCTAACAAGGCCCACGAAGACCGACATTCTCCACATACCCCGCGAAAACAGTCCGAGGCGTTCAAAAAAATCCTGGAGTCGGCCGATCGATAGAGAAAGCACTCGCTCTTGTCGCCGACTTCCCCAGCCTCGAGACGAGCCACGCCAAGTCCACCCAGTATAAGATCACACTCGCGAACATCGATCGACACTCGAGATCTTTGCTTCGATTGAATCTCACACCACGAAAGCACTTGTCTATACTTATACCTCCATCTGCGGCACCGATCTTCGCATCCTCCAAGGCGACGTTCTGAGTGTCCAACCTGGGCGCGTGTTGGGTCATCAGGGAGTCGGGTGTGGAGTCGCTACGGTCCGTAGTCATTGTGGGCGCCGGTCCGGTCGGGATAGCAGCACTGCTCACAGTTCACATGTATACGCCCTTGATGGTCGTGATGGTTGACCTGGATGACACCCGCCTGGCCACCGCCCGGTCCCTCGGTGCCAATGAGACAATCAATTCTGCGACACCCGATGCCAAGCAAAAACCGATGGCCCTGACAGATGGTCAGGGGTTTGACTCGGTCATTGAGGCGGTTGGTAATCCCGCGACATTTTCTTTGGGTCAGGAACTTGTGGCCGTGGGCGGTGCGATCGCGAATGTCGGGGTCCACGGGACCAAAGTGGATTTACACCTGGAGACACTTTGGGATCGAAACATCAGTCAGTGCATGAAAGAGCAACCATCTTGGGGCCACCACTGACTCGCCCGGTATCCACATGTCGCTCGTTAATTGTACTACGACACCCCGTCTGTTGCGGCTGGTGGCGCTGCGGATGTTGGACATCAGCTCACTGGTGACCCATCGTATGTTAGCGAACCAGACGTGCGCCCGTTATCTGTGCTAATCATTCCCCTTTCCAGACTATCCTTTCCACGCGGCTGTCACAGCATATACGACATCCCAGGCAGCATCGCAGCACCAGGCACTCAAAGTGGCCATTGATTTTGCTCCATAGCCAATCACGCTGACATGGATATCATCCGTCTTATCTCTCTACGTCTTTTGCTATCTTTATCTGCCGTGGGCCCGCATGTAGATAAACCTCCGAAGCTGCGGGATGGCCGTCGGCTGGCTTCGGGATGTCTCCCGTGACATGGCGCCCGATGCACGCGAGATGAGTCTGCAGGGCTTCCACTAGGGTTCTATTTACATTGATAGAGATCCATAGAGATCCATGGATATACGAGACTCCATACAAGCAAATTGTCAAAAAATCATCCCCACACCAATTCTAATGATCCACCGAATCCACATACTTCCCAGACATCTCTCACGTGTGGTTCCCGTCTTTTCTCCACCATTTTCCCTTTTTTTTTCTTTCTTTTTTTCTTCCTTCCTTACTCATCCCCAACTGTATTGTCTCCCCTTCTCTCTGGACTGTAGACAGCCCTACGCAAAATCGTCCCCGCATGCAACGCAGACACTGAATCCAATGGTTTCGATGGCTTCCGACTCCCGTCGCCCGTCGCGGGTATCGGTCACGCGAGCGGAACAAGGCGTCGACACCACCCAGGCGGATCGCACGCTGGAGGACCTGGGGTACACGCCCGAATTAAGCCGCAACCGCTCCGTCTGGCAAGTCACTTTTATGTGCTTCATCCTCTCGTCGGTCCCCTACGGTCTGTCGACTACGCTGTACTATCCTCTGGCCGCCGGTGGCCCCGTCGACATCGTTTGGGGCTGGGTACTGGTGTCCTTCTTGATCCTATGCGTCGCCATTTCCTTGGCCGAAATCACCTCAGTCTATCCCACTGCCGGTGGCGTCTACTATCAAACCTTTGTCCTGTCGCCACTCTGGTGTCGTCGCGTAGCCTCGTGGATCTGCGGCTGGGCTTATGTCGCGGGCAACATCACCATTACCCTGGCGGTCAACTTCGGAACTACACTCTTCTTCGTCTCCTGTCTCAACGTATTCGAAAAGGCCCCCAACGTCGGCATCACCGATGACTTTCAACCCTACCAAACCTACCTCATTTTCTTAGCCATCACCCTGCTCACTCATGCCATTTCCGCATTTGGTAACAAATGGCTGCCATGGTTGGAAGTAAGCACTCTTGAACCTTTTCCTGGCGGTAGAAAACTCACCTCGTCCGACCCATAGACCTTTGCTATTTTCTGGACCCTCGCCGGATTGATCGCGATCGTCGTGTGTCTGCTGGCAATCGCGAAGGCAGGTCGACACTCGGGCGCCTAGGTCTTCGGTCACTTTGAGCCTCAGGCTGGGTGGCCTGCCGGTTGGTCATTTTTCATCGGGTTGTTGCACGCCGCCTATGCGACCTCTGCTACTGGCATGATCGTCTCGTAAGTCCCCTGGTTGACATGCCGATTCAGCGAAAGTGGAGAAGCCCCGCTAATCCTCCAGTTTAGTCTCTGTGAAGAGGTCCGAGAGCCCGCAGTCATGGTCCCCAAGGCCATGGTCGGAACCGTCATCATCAACACCATCGCCGGTCTTGTGTTCTTGATCCCAGTCTGCTTTGTTTTGCCGGATTTGAAGGACCTGGTGGCCCTAGCTTCGGCTCAGCCGACGCCCCCGATCTTTAAATCGGCCATCGGCAACTCCGCCGGCGCATTCTGTCTACTGATCCCGTTGCTAGTCCTCGGCATCATCTGCGGAGTGGGTTGTGTGACGGCTACTTCCCGCTGTACCTGGGCCTTTGCCCGTGATGGCGGCATTCCTGGCTCGGGATGGTGGCGTGTCATCAACAAGCACCTGGATATCCCCTTCAATGCCATGATGCTTGGTATGGTCATCGAGATTGCCCTGGGCGCTATTTACTTCGGGTCCACCGCTGCCTACAATGCCTTCTCGGGTGTGGGCGTTATCTTCTTGACCATGAGTTACGCCTGTCCGATCGCCGTGTCACTGATCTTCCGCCGTCGCGAGGACATTGAGCATGGTAGCTTCAACTTTGGCTTCGTGGGTATGATGGCCAACATCTTTGCTCTGGGTAAGTCTCGAGCATATCCGCCTTTTTCCGACTTGAAGCACCCACTAACATGTTCCCCATAGCATGGAGTATGCTTGCCATTCCGTTGTTCAGTATGCCAACGCTCAAGGCCGTCACCAAGGAGAGCATGAACTACGCCTCTGTGGTCTTCGTTGGGTTTGTTATGATTGCGGCCGTCTGGTATGGAGTCTGGGGTTACCACAACTACCGCGGACCCCCCACCGAAGCCGTGGGACGAGATGAAGATTCTGCGCCGGACGCCACGACCGAAGTGCCCGACAAGATGAAGAGTCCATGAATCTGTCTGGGACTAGCAATTGGGTTTAGGCAGTCTCCGCTTGCTCGGGCAGCTTTCCGCCCCTACCCCATTTCCATACACTACGGCTTGGATGGATGCCCGCGGGGGTCTGTATGTATATAGCCATATCACACGCTTGAAGCGGTGTAGCAACATATTCTGTCCAAGGTGACAGTACCGCCTAATCAGATATGATCTTAAAAATCAATTTATTGGCTGGGGAGGCTTCAATCATTGCTGTGTGTGTCAACATGTTATCAACAAGTATATATTCACGGCCACTCCACTTGCACACTTTACGTTAATGCTTTCTTATTAGCTTATCTCTTTTTTACCCCAAATCCCGATTCATCTGACTGTGTACCTTTTTCCTTTTCACTATACCTAATTTTATTATTATTGTGATTATCTTTTGAATCATCTGTTGGATTACTGTTATTATTATTATTATTATCTAATATTTTCTCTACTATCTTTCTACTTTTTTCTATCGTTTTTTCTATCGCTTTTCGAAATTCTTATCTAATTCGTGGTCTTTCAACCCCAAAGAGGCAAGAATGAGGCTACGCGAAGCGTGGCCGCAGTTTTGTTGTATCAATATATCAATATCGAGCAATACTAATTCTTGGAGCCTCACGCGCCGCTTAATTTTCAGCCCAGTCAGGAGAATTTTCACAAGCTACTCCTGCGCCTACAAAGACTAATGGTGTCGCGATTGCATTGATACCTGTTTGGCTCCGCGGCTAGCTCATTCCCAATTTCGTATCGAGTATATAATGAGGTTCTGGATATGTGGATGGGTCATTTTAAGATAATAGGGCGGCGATTACATGCTGAAATGAGATATAGCGTGTCAATAACCCATCTTATGGCATGGACTTAATAGAATGTAGGACTCCCCATAGTATTGAGATGAGAGCTACGTAAAATAGACTACATAGACATCTATGGTTTGATACTTTGAATTTCGAACCGGGCTGTAAGGATGCAATTACCACTCTATTTGCTCTCAGAATTTCCGCCATTTTTGTAGCCACAAGGACTTTTAGATCTTCCATGGCGCAGGCGGCGCCGCAAACAGCCATCTTCCACCTCGAATTTTCAGTAGGCTCCCCATTTTATATGCTCTCTGGCACTTTAATCCTGTGCTATAATTGTAATTGGAAGGAGAACTATTCAAATCCCTTAACGAGGAACAATTGGAGGGCAAGTCTGGTGAACCATCACAGTTCCACAATGCTGACTCCAGAGATACAAAGCCGGGGCTCTCGTCGCGGGTATTCATCGGCCAGCAGCCGCGATAATTCCAGCTCCAAAAGCGTATATTAAAGTTGTTGCAGTTAAAAAGCTCGTAGTTGAACCTTGGGTCTGGCTGGCCGGTCCGCCTCCCCGCGAGTATTGGTCCGGCTGGAACCTTTCCTTCTGGATTCGAACATGCAGTTTAGAGTGAACGAGTCAAATGTTGCGGAATCTCTCATCCTAGTGAGTTCCGTGTTGTTTATGGAATGTGGATAGGGATGGTGTGGAAGCGAATTGGTGGAAGCACGTAGAGCACCTATTCTGCCTAATTATTGCCTACGCTCAACTCGTAATTGATTGATGTGGGGAGATCCCCAGCCAGTCTAGGCGGTGCAAAAACCCGTGAAGCTCCGCGTGTCTCGATTTGCCAAGGCGTTTCAGTCGGTGGAAGCAGGAAGCTCATGCATGGATAATGCCAAAAAAGACCAGGAAAGATCCGCCAATCAACTCACATCCTCAATTAACAGCGGGCGCGTAGTCTTAAAAGAGAAAATTGTCCACGGCATCGGCAATAAAGGGCTGCTCTGGGGCTCAATGAGCGTGCCGGGTTTGCCGGCCGACTTGCCCCTAGGCCCCAGGCTCGGCCCGGGGAACAAGCGAAGCGGACAAGTCCTACTCCGCGACCCATACCGTGTTTGGGTAGAATTTTGGACTATGTCTTTTCACTTATTTATTTCACTTGTGACTATGATTTTCGCAGCTAAGTGCCCACCGAGTATTCTGCAATGGCCTCTCTGTATATTATAGAACGGATGTGGCGGACTATGTTTTTGGGGACAAGCCACTGAAGCTCGCTTCGCCCGAGTGATTGTAGCACAAAGCACGCGACCCGCGCCCTCTCCTCTGGAACTCTTGGTGTTCATTTTCTATAGATAGACAAAATGGGTTAAAAAAAAGAGGAACAACAAATAGATACGAAGAGTGTGCCGACCAGGCACGAGTATTAAAAATAAATCAACCAGACTAACTTCTATGTATCTTCTCACAACTCAAACACCAGCCTTAGTGGCACTGCCGATCCATGATGCTCCGCTCTAGTCTTGGCCAAGCTAGATTCCCTTAATGGGTTTACCTGAAGCCCGAGAAGGTCGACACGGGTCCCTATTTACCTATTTAGGCCCTGCTAAGCCTGCATTCAGCCTAGTCAGTGGGGTCCAAATAGGAGAGAGAGGGATCTGTGTGCTGTGCACGCTTCACTCTACTTCTCAAAAGTCCTGGCCATAGTTTATTCGCCTTTCAGGCCTTAGCCCCAGCTTTGATATGCTTTGAGCGACCGGGGGCTGAATGACCCACAGCATGAACAAGGCAGGTATGGGTCTCTGAGCAGCTCACAATTTCGATCACCGACTTATAAAAGCCAGGCGGAGGCGGCTACGGTCACGGCGGCCGATTAAATGGACGACGAGGGTACGGCGCGCCACAAGACCAGTACAACCCATATGTTCAGCAACAGTGCGGTGGTCCCCAAGGATATGGAGAACCTCAGGGATACGGTGGACCTCCAGGATATGGCCCACCGCAACGGCGATACCCCTAGTAACAATATGGCTCGCCACAGCCGCAGTACCCTCCGCAACAATACGATCCATATGTTTCGCCGCCATCGTATGGGGAACAACAAGATGGCAACGTCCAAGATCCACTACCTCAGCTCCCCGATCACCAGTCAAGCGAACCCCAACCCGGCGGTGTTCCTCGTGAGTACCGAAACTAGTCAGACACTGGGGCCAAACCAACCAACCATGCACCCACTATTCTAGAGGCTGGCCATCAGAGATTCAGCGATGAAAACATGAGCCCGTTCGTCCGCGTCCGGATACCAGAGATGGAGCGACATTACGGAATCACCCATCACGAATGGCTTATCTTTCTCGACGAATTCAACGAAGCATGGATGGCCAATCCAGCTCTCCAAGCCGCCAACAAAGCAGGCAACGTTGCCGGCATGGCCCCCTCCATGATCGCACAGATAGTCGATGCGGGAGTCAACGTGGCTGCTGGTATCGGCTCGTCAGTTACCACCAAAGCGCGGACGAAGAAGTACCTGGAAAATGCGAACAAAGACCTCTTTAATCCAAAGGGATTGAAATGTTCAAGTCTGCAAGACGGAGAAGATGCTCGAGTACGTTGGCTTGAGTGGTCGAGATAATGTCTTCTCTCAGTATAAGCAGGCATTTGAGTACACGCAGATGAACGCTCCGATGGTTCAGGGAAGGAACAATCCTACGATGCAGCGCATGAGGTCGCTGGGAAACCGAGTTATGACAATATCATTCGACAATGTGGAGGCACCGACCAAGCCTGAAGGGTGGATGAAGAAGTGGGGTGCACATGAAGCTCAGAAGGCTGAAGAGAAGCAGAATCAGAAGGATTCTCGGCAGGAGCGGAGGGCAGGTAGATGAGCGGGTCGGGGAGGCTCCAGGAGGGAAGAGAGGCAAGCCAAGAACAAGGAGAAGGAGACCAAAAAGATCAGGTGGCTTGTCATTGTGCCAAAGGAACAAGCTGCTGGAAATGACGACGATTGGGATACGGACTCGGAGTCAGAGAAGAAGTGACGGAGAGAAGTGATCAACGGATTTCATAATTCTGTATTTCTTTATTCTTTCTATCATAGCCTAATGCATAGTGGAATAGAGCAGTGACAGCCATTCATTCCTGTGGCATAAATAAGACGAACTACTAGTATTTCGAACCGCGAGCGAACCCATCCTTTTATGACAGAAAGGGTTTATCTTTGATGATGGAAATTCAAAAATAACAATAACAATAAAAATACACCATGACAGCATTTTGGCCATTTCCCTATAGAAGAATGGGAAGGTGAGAAGAGTGACGTGCCCCAACCCTCCAGAACTCCGCACTTCTCCTCTCCAGAAACCCGCCTTCCTACTCTGGTGATGATTCTCGGGTGCGACTCACCGAAAAACCGATCGGGAATGCCTCGGGGACTCCATGGGGTCGGAAGAAGAGCGGGCATTTTCTGTCCGATACCCACTTTTCTCCAGACTCTCCCATTTTACCCGACTGTTTTGTTGAGCCTGCCGGTCAAAGGAAAACAAAAGGAGCGCGAGGAATCAAGAATATCGAAGTGAGAACTCTCTCGGACCCGATCGCGGGATTCTTCTGGTGTGCCGAGCCAAGACATGTCGGCATGGCGTGCAGGCGAAGTCGCCACTGGTCCTTGAAATCTACCCGACCCTGACGTGCCGGACACTCGGCTAACCGTCTGAATGGCGAACCGCAGCCGATCGCCTGCTGGAATCGGCTCTGGCTGGCTTTGCCCCCCTGACCCGGTGGGTTTCTCGGGGCCGTGCGAGTCGGCTTCGGCCGGTCCGTCTGCTGGCCATCGTCATCTCGCCTCTCCACATTGTCTCTCCACTCGTCTCCAGTTCTCGTTTTTCTGTCCCCGCTGGATTACAAAAGGGCCGTTTCTGTCCCCCCGGGGCGATGTTCTTGTCTCATTTACTTCCCCGTGGGCACTTCCCCCGTTGAACCCGCTGTTATAAAACCAAATTTCCTGCTTTGGTTATATTCTTCTCTTCTTCTTTTCTTTTTTGTCCCTCCTTTCAACTACGTATCCCTCTTTGAACCCCCCACACACACCATGGGTCTTGAATCTACTTCCCATCATGGGGAGTCCGTCGCCCCAGCTCAGAATTTGAATACCGGCGACTCTTCCCCGAATAGTGGTTTCCGGAAACCCATGCAGCCAGCCGGGGTCGACACCCCAATTCCACGTATCACTCTGCGATCCCTGGTCATGGCCCTCTTCGTCTCTATGGGTGGGCTGCTTTTCGGATACGACACGGGTCAAATCTCCGGCTTCCAGGAGATGCCTAACTACCTGCAGCGCTATGGTGAGGTCATTAAAGGCAAATGGGCCTTCTCCGATACACGCTCCGGCTTGATCGTTGGCCTGCTGTCTATTGGTACCTTGATCGGCGCCCTGGTCGGTGCCCCCGTCGCGGATATCCTGGGCCGCAAGTGGTCGATCACGGTCTGGTGCGTGATTCTCAACATCGGCTTGATTGTCCAAATTACCTCGCCTGCTGGTCACTGGTGGCAAATGGTCGTCGGCCGTTGGGTCACTGGCTTGGGTGTCGGCGGTTGTTCATTACTGGTTCCCATGTACCAGGGTGAGAGTGCCCCGCGTCACATTCGCGGTGCCATGATCAGTTGCTACCAACTGTTTGTCACTCTCGGCATCTTCTTGGCCTACTGCATCAACTTGGGCACGCATAATCTCGACGGCACCGCCCAGTGGCGCATCACTCTCGGTCTCACCTTTCTCTTTGCCGTGGTTCTCGGCGGAGGCATGGTCTTCTTTCCCGAAAGCCCCCGGTACGAATTCCGTCACGGCAAGGCCGAGAGTGCCCAGCGCACTTTGGCCAAACTGTACGGCGTCCCCGAGAACCATGTCCGCATTTTGGAGGAGATGGCGGAGATCCGTGAGCAATTCGAAGCCGAATCTGGTGACCAAAAGTGGCACGAGTTCATCACTGCTCCTCGCATGTTCTACCGCATCCTCTTGGGTATGGTCCTGCAATCCCTGCAGCAGCTCACCGGTTCCAATTACTTCTTCTACTATGTGAGTTCCACCACCCTCTGTCGCCTTTGGAAAAGGAAGCTAATACACTTCTTCGATAGGGAACTACCATTTTTGAAGGTGCCGGCCTGTCCGACAGTTTCATCACCCAGTGTATCCTTGGCGCGGTCAACTTCGGTACTACCTTCGGTGGCCTCTACGTGGTGGAGAACTTTGGACGTCGCAAGTCGCTCATTTTCGGTGCCGCTTGGATGTTCGTGTGCTTTATGATCTTCGCCTCGCTGGGCCACTTCATGCTGGACCATGAAGTGCCCCAGAACACCCCGGGTGCCGGTAAAGGCATGATCGTGGTGGCATGCCTGTTCATCGCGGCATATGCCATGACATGGGGTCCCATGGTGTGGGCTATCGTTGCAGAGCTCTTCCCGTCCAAATACCGTGCCAAGGGTATGGCTCTGGCCACCGCCTCGAACTGGGCGTGGAACTTCCTCATCAGTTTCTTCACTACATTTATCACCAGCGCCATCGACTTTGCCTATGGATACGTCTTTGCGGGCTGTCTCTTTGTGGCTGCGCTGGTTGTGTACTTCTTCGTGATTGAAGGCAAGGGCCGCACTCTGGAAGAGCTCGACTACATGTACGTCAACAAGGTTGCTCCCTGGAAGAGCAGCGACTACGAGCTCCCGCAGCGCCAGGAGTGGGCCGCCGACGAAAGCCCATCTGGGCGTAAGGAGGAAGAGATGTATCATGCTGAGAACGCATGAAAGATATCCCGTGGTTTTGGACCTTGATGCATTGAGTTGTTTCTAAACTTCCACATCTCCCGACTTGCCTTGACTATGATTGCATGACGCGATAACATCTTGGACCTGGAGTACCGAGGTGCGATTATTGCACGATTTCATTATTTTCGTTGTAAATTTAGACTTTCACTTTTGCATCCAATAGAACATACAGATTCTCTCACAGCTAGACAGGAGTTCGAAATTGAAACCAGCGCAAGAATATCATATAACTAGCGGACGTGTTTTAGTTCCCGTTAATTTCTTCACCGGAGTCGAAATCCGTGCCCAAGTAAACTAAAACATTCCGAGAAAGTACGCAAAATGCTCCATCTGAGTTAGGGCCAGGTATGTCCTGGGTATTGCACACACCTTCCATTGGCTTTCCAAGAAGAGCGTAAAACGGTGCAACTGCAAGTGAAGCAACGGAAAGCACGGAGCAAAACTAGCTCTGTTATATCAAAATCGGTATTAGTTTCTGGGTAAAAGAGCAAGATAGAATCCGTAAATAGCCCATCACAGCCAATCAGAAGAGTAAACTCCAAAAAACCACGAATATTCCTCGCGAGTCGATCCGGCGATGGCCGGTCTACATGTGTCTCAATCCATACAATGAAAGCAGCTGATCAGTTGGACAATCGGTAGCGAACTGGTTTGCCACCAGGGTCTGAGACGATCCAAGTGCCATCACCCAGGGCTTCAAAATCATAGCTATCGCGTGAATGTGCCTCGAGGCGACCGAGCAAAATACCAGTGCGAAGATCAATACTATGGTGATGGTGCCACTCCTGATTATCAGTCTCGCCCACAATAGAGACGATGACCCTGTCTGCGTCGAGGAATCCACCGCTCCAGTCCATGAATGATTCCCCGTACTCATACCCAAAATCATCCACGGAGAGGTGTGAGATCACCTCACCACTAGGAAAAACATGAAATGCAACATCCTCACGGCCGTGATCAACAGTCATGAAACTCTGCCCGTCGGGCGCCACGTCGATCAAGAAACGATCGATCCATTCGTAGGGGTGCAGGTTCATGTCATCGCCGGTGAGTGACGCTCGGTAAAATCTCACCCCATCTTGACCCTCGCCCACCTAGCAAGATATGCTTCCCGTCGGGATGTTTGTTGAGCTGGGCTGCATTCATGCAGCCCAACACTGCCCAGCTCAGCCTTGTCGATCACCTAGCCAGAATCGGCACGCAGCACTACCAACATATCAGGGCCACGATCGGCCATCGCATCCGGGCGATACACCCACACCAAATTTCCGTCGAGGGAGAATACACAGCTGGGGGAATGTCCGCTACTCCGGGCGGAGCGAGGCTCCAGGCTATAGCGCCAGATACCGCTACCGTCATGGTCAATGCACACAACGTTATGGCGAGTGGCGTAGGTTGCCCGGTCCAAATTTGGGGCCACTGCGTGATTCAATATCTCGTCCTCAGATTTGACCGGATAGATTGCGATGGGCTCCAGTGGCCCGTCCACGCTGCCGGAAACCTGGTACGCGTACACGCCCCCATCCAGATAGCGTGACGTCGTCAGCTTCATACCAAATAGCGAGCGAGATGCGGCGATTCCGACAAGGATGCTTTTGGGTAGCCGAAGGATTTCGTCGTCTCGATGTGGCTTTTCACTTGACCCCCAGCTCAATCGTTCGGTCAAAGGTCGACTTTCTGGCTGACTGTCACCGACAAGAGTCTGGTGGATGGGGTTTAGGTGGATGTCCCGGGTGTTTGGAGTATAAAACCTCGTGGCGTTCAATCTATCACGGTCCCAGGCTGCAGTTAAGAGCTGCTTCTAATGTTGGATGTTGGATGAGGTCCAATGCTGCTGTCAGGCAGCTTCGTTAATGTTAAAAAGAAACTTTCAATGTCAAAGAGAAAAAAATAATGACATGAAAAGTGGGCTTGACAGTGGGTATCTTGAACTGATCCGCAGGATAACTCTCCTGAACAGGGAAGCACTAAATCTTGGCCCTCGTATTTCCTGACGATCAAATCTCGATGCCCACCTCCTTTCGAGCCTCAATGATTTCTTCCACAGTGTCAGGATTTCCAATCTGATTGACCGCGTCAGAGCGAGTTACTTCCTTTCTTCTATAAGACGTAAAGCACCCAGTAGGACATTCAAGCAAAAGTGCGTGGCGTCTCTGGATCCGAAAACTATTCCCAGGTCTAATTGTGACTTTTCTTTTAAAACAATCAACTGATGGAGAAGAAAATACTCTTTGGGGAAGCTATTTTTCACGTCTCTCACTCAACAGGCTCTCGACTTTTCGCACACGTTCTTGATCTCCCAACTCAGGATATAAACCAAGCACAGTATCCAACTCTGATCTCGCATCTCTGATATTTTTCTCTGTCCATGGACAGTGTGCCTTGACAAACTTTTCATGAGTATCCTTGAAATGGAAGGCTGATTGGAAAAACAATCTCTTTCCAGAGTCGTTCTGCAACGTTGATACAGTAAGAGGGAGATGCTGTGAAATCTCTTTCCTCATGATCGCATTCTCAAAGTAAAGACGGTCGTCGGCGAATCTTTCGCCTTCTGCCACGCCATCATTATTCCAACTAGGGATATCGGCTATGAACCAAGGGTGATGGATAATAGTTGGCAGCGGTGCCACGAACATCCAATCCCAGTCGATGACCCTAAATTAAACCCCCTCCAAGTAGAGAGACAGCGTCGCTTGTGCCTACCCTGTCAAATAGAAATCGTCACTTTTCACGATATTATGCGCATTGAGATCTCCGTGGGTAAACCCGATGCTGCTGTATCTATCGAATTCAGCGGCATAATTTGGTATCATAGAGCGCATTATCAGATAGTCAATGGCATTCCTCCATCTGGCAGTGCCAATCAACGTACGACAAGACCTCGGTCCAGGCTTTTAGCCAGACGGAGTACAGAGGACTGTTTTCTGGAACAAAGGTGGAAGTAACTGGGGTGGTCCATAGTTGCAACACAAACTCCGCAAGGTCATTCAGAAGCCTTTGGTGTTGAAAAAAAAAAAAAAAAAAAAAAAAGATTTGATGATTCCATATTGCTAGCGGCTTGCCACTAACCCATTCTGAATAAAGCACATGGTGTTCAGGTTCGATGAAAAGGTTTGGGGCTTCGATCTCTGGTCGTTGCTGTTTGACGTGTTGAAATTGCCTAACGGCACGCAGTTCATTCTTCCAATTATTGGAATGGTGGCTGACCCGGGCGGCCCATGACACAGAATCTTCGAAGACCACTTTTAATACGCGATGCGAGCCACCGTGGCAAGGGCTTTCCTCGGCAAGTGAGCACGGTCTTCCCAAACGAAGGCGGCTAGCTTGAGCAAGCACATCAAGTGACATATTGGGGCTTGGGAAAGACGGGAGGATGTTTTGCATTCAATAGTATGAAGTGGCAGGAAGATAGGGAAATGAGGACCTCGTTGTGGGGATCATGGGGACTTGAGCCCTTTTTTCCATTCATCTTTCCCAGTCCTTGCAATTCTCAGTGTGCACATTGCTAAGCCATTACCGATGATTCAATTATACGGTGCCTCGAACCAGGGTGAGTAATTAGGAGAGGTGTTTAACCCATGAATTGTCAAACTTTGATTCTTAATCATGATCACTGGTTACGTGGCAGGTTTGATGCTTAGGTATAGAACAATATCCATGACCGGGGAACATATAGATCTAGCTCCATCTACAGGCAATAAAACAAAGGCAATCAATCTTGAAGCATTTGTCTCGACGTCAAATCAAGGTCTCCCGCTGCAGGAAGAAGATGCCTCGTTGTATAACACTATTCAAGGAATAAGCTCTGCAATTTGCCCCAACATATTTTGATAAATGCTAAGCAGGTACTTTCGATGACGGTAACTGGCACTCAAGTGTTGTGAAAAATGTTCCCGTCTCGTGCTGGTGTTCCAGGTCTTCTCAGGCTGTCCAAGGTGAATCTCACTGCGCCGTCTCGGTCCCCATACTTCGTCTAAATGGCCTTCTCTTAGCTTTTGGTGAGTTCCATGCATACTTCGAATGGTGTAGCACTCATATCTGTCCTGTCCGTATTTCATCGACTGCCGAACGGCCATGGGGATTGCATCACACAAACTTCGAACCAAATCTGAGAAGGAAACCCCCAAGTAAATGGCACAAGTGGTAATCAATCCCAGCCAGAATGCGTTATGTGAGCGGATGCGACTGTTGGATAATCTGGCGTAGACTAATTGGGCCTGGGGCAACGTCGGATTGTTTCTCGTCCAGTGTTGTCTTGGTGCAGATGAGAACAACCCTTGAGGCTCAACACTTTGAGCGTATCTCTTAGCTCTCTGCAACATTTCGTGTGATAATAGTGCCACGGCCGAGTCATAAGCGGTTGGGTCAATCCTCATCGCCGCCGTCGCAAGTCTATGGACTGCAGCGACTGTGGCGGAATTACAGCAGCAGAGCTCGAGGACACACCATGGTCGCTGCAGAACCGTAAGGAGAGATTCCAAAGGGTTATTTTGTCCAATGACACAATGTGTGGAAAAATTCGCTGCATTCACTAGGAACCATGGGAGATGGTCGCTAATCGGCACTGCTCCTTGAGAATCGATGTTCTGGGGTGTGTGACAGGGTAGCGAGGCGAGGCTTGCCAAAGAATCTTTGCCCAGTGTGACTAGCACCGGCAGAAGTTTTGTAACAGTAAGTGCAGTTTCCTGAAGATCTGTGCGGACTCCAGGGTTGAGGGTGACACTCCAATTGGGAGGAAATGCGACGATGGAATATATTGCGAACGAATCCCCAAGTCTCACCCCACCTCCATGGTCGTATGTGGCACAAACTTGAGCTGGACTTTGGGGGATCGTGAGAGCAGGACAACCGATCGAATCCTCCATAGGAAGGGACTCAACATGCGTGGGGCGTTGACCAAGTCAGCTTCTCTGATCTGCGAGACTTGCCAGTCTTGGCGGATTTGGTGTCGCTGTCACGTGTATCCCATTGAATGCCTGGGGCATCGAGTGTAATTATTCATTTGGGTTTTTGATTGGCCGTAAGCCACCGAACTTATTGTACATCATGTCTGTATACTAATTTAACCTATTCAGTCCTTCTTTGATAAATTTCGAGGGAAAAACACCATGCCCTTTGCTGTATATTTATAGCCAAGCAACCCGAGAGTGCAAGGTCAACTCGATTCAGCTGTCTCTACACTTATCCTGGCACCCACCTCGACCCCTTGCTGGATAACTGCTGGGTTGAATGAGAAGAAAGAGTCTCACTTGACACTCATCTCTCCTCGCTCACCCCTCTGTGGCTTCAGCGGGCATTTTGATCCCCAGTGCCCTTTGTATCTCTTTGACGATTCTTTTGGCCAGTCCCTCGTGATGATGTGGGAAATCGAACAACTCGAGAAATTGTGCGCATTTTTCATGTATCGTGCCGTCTCGTATATCGCCAGAACTTTTCGTTTTGTCCTCATTTGTCTGGGTTGTGCTGAGGTCACGCAAAAGCTCTTGCATTTTGTGGAATACCGGATAGGAAGGAAGCAAACCCAATTCGATCCAGTCGAGGTTCGTCAGCCGACAACTTTCGTCAACCTCCAGTGTTGCACGGATGATACCCTCAGTCCGGTATTTGTTGTCTTGAACCGTGGCCTTGGGAACCTCGCCATGGGCGGCTGTTTGTAGGATGCGGGCGATTCGGGTGGCACCAATTTCCGCCAGCGACCCATATATGAGAGTTCCAAGAAATGCCAGTTGCATATAGCCGCGCATATTCACCATGCACGCCACCGAGGCAATTCCTGACAAGGTTCCTGACATGATCCAGAGCCAATGAAGGCAGTCCTTGACCCACGTCCGATCGTACTCCCACGTTGATCGTGCCCATTCCTCAAGCTTGTTCTGTCGACCTTTGAAGATGACGGTGCCGCCTTCTGCCCGTTGCCAGACCGCATACCTCAGTGTGGAATCGGGCTTCACGCGGGCCGGTTTATGAATCTTGACCATGCTGGTGCGCGATATCAGCAGGGAAGCCAGCCAATGGCTGCTGTATAGAAAGAACAAGGTGAACGCCCAGATATCCGCCACTAGAATCCCAAAGACAGTACCGGCGAACAGCATGGCCCCGTTGACAAGGCCGCTTAGATCCAAGGCCCATTTCAGGATCCGCCACCTGACGATCCCCAGCCTGTCCCGGACATGTCGTTTCGCCTCTGATAACGGCTGGAAGATTGTGTCCACAACGACCACCGCAAAGTCATTGCCCGGGTGGCTTGACGTTTCGAAAGACACAATGTCGCTGAACCAGACATTACTGAGGTTCAAGGGCAGCTGTTGAAAAACATTCTCAGAGACATCTGATTGAACAGGAAGCATTGTGGTATCTTTCGCGCATAGCTTGATTGACGGGTGAATCCACCGCATGGTTGCCGTGAGACGTTCGACCAGCATCTGCATCGGAGGCAGGGTGCCCCCGATCATAATCATGTGCGGCCAGGTGAAGAGACCATGATCATACTGGGTGTAGAGTCGTGCGGCACTATGATCGACTCGAGGGTTGTAAAGGACGGCTGCAACGCCAAGCGGGTCGAAGGTGACCCCATCTTGCGCCTTCAGCTTTGCTTGGGGTCCAGGCGACCAGGAGGGTAGCTGTGGTTTGGCTCGAACCAGATCTGCGAGGATAAGGAGGCATGCACTGGATAGCTGGGACGGAAGGGAAAGCATCTCCGGGTTGGAGAATCTCGGTACCAGAGATCCAAAAGCCCTCGATATTTCAAACTCTTCGCCGATCGGCATTGTCGGTGGAGCATCGCCAAGTCTTCTCCATAGGGCATAGCGCTCAGGCGTACGACTCCAGACAACGCCTCACTATTGAAACTCGGCCTGACACGTCCGATGGTGCCAGATCCACGATCGCATTCAGTACGCGACGCGATGGCTGCAAGAAGATACCCCAAGCGCGTTCCTGGGATATTTCGATCTACCACAAAACCATGCCCAAACTACTATATTTCCCTCACAAGAACTGTACGATTTCTATCATCCAGACACAGTTTCGTTATCTGCTAGGTGCTGGACGGAAAGCTAGACGCTTAGCATGTAGTCCTGTTTACGGCTATCTTAGTATGTGGATATCCGGTAACAAGAGCGGTATTTTGAGCCGGCCACGCATTTCAGATGATATCTGTCCTGTATTTGTTCCTTCGATTTGAGACACAGAGAATAGAGATTTATGCTAGATTGTATGGGATGCAGAAACTTGCTCCAAATGGGATGTGTTGTTCATTTTTGCCGGTCGTTTCAGGTCTTGACCCAGGCGCTGTTTAAAAAAGAAAGGTTTCGCTAATGCACATGCCTCATTGCAATGCTGCAACTAGCTCATCAACACTCTTCATCTCGCGGTCATTGTTTTCGCCAACATCCAGCGCGACGAGGAAGCGACTGACGCAGTTGTATCCAGCAATGCCGGTGGTAAGCTCGACAATCTCACGATCATTGAATCCGACGGCCTGCAGCTGGGAAAACACCTCATCTTGGACTTTAATCGAGCGCGTCATCTGATCCGTGTAGCGCAAGACAGCGCGTTGTCGCGGCGTCAGCGGGCTACTCTCTAGTAGGGAGAGCTCCTCCTCCGTAGTGCAAGGCAGCTCGCGAGCAGCGTTCAGCTCAGCCGGCTGAATGCCGCCTTTAAGGGCCAGAGGAGCATGGGCATTCCATTCATACACGGCGCGGTTCAGCACAGCAACGCGGCAAACCGCTAGCTCGAGGAGGCCCGAGTCGACAACGGTGCGCGAGCGAATCGCACCCAAGAAGCTATTCCAGCCATCAGCCACGGGTGGGCTATGTAATAGAGACAGATCTAGCGGGATCAACGGGCGAGGATTTCGTCGAGCTGCAATGCGAGCATAGATGTCTGCCGTGTCGGCGGGGGCATCATCCGGCAAGGTGGAAGGGGCGTAGGGCAGCCGCATTGTGCGTTTGGGATATTGAGAAGGACGGTATTTCAGAGTGTTGAGGCCAGACACAGTGACTCGGCGCTGGAGGACATACATCAGCAGATTACTTTTGATGTTATGAAGGCGGGAATCGTCACTGCCGAGGCCGCTGCGTCAGGCGGCTAAGTACTTAGCCGGTGTGAAGGTAAATCGGTAAGCGGGCGACCGCGTAACCGACCAGCGCATCACAGTATAATGGACCTCTTCTTGGTTATAGTTACAAGCTTCTGGTGATAAAGTAATAGGGGATCCATTACCTCAAATCCCGGGCATGGTTCGCACTGCATTTTGTTCCAGCAACCAAGGCCATCCTGTCTACAACTCAAATCCAGTCGCATATGCAATGACAGCCCATAGGCCCGACCGGACATTTGAAGGTGGCACATTTATGACTGAATGGTACTGGCCTAGGGGCATCTTGTGAGATTCGAGCAAACCTGCTATGCTCGGCCGGAGATATCCATAAGGGGTCGACGATACATCCCTGGTCACTGTCACTTTACTCCGATCTGGTTAAAATAGCTGATTCCCTTGATCTTTCCGAGTTGAACATCCACTGTTGTATTTTGATTGATTTGTGGCAGCAGATTTTCGGGTCCAGTTTATATTCTCTAGATCCTATATAAGGAAAAGACAGGGATGGCCGCAAAGCGTAGACGTCGGTCTTGTACATTCTTTCAGACCCACCAATTTTTAAGGCAAACCAAAATTGGATTTCCGGTAAGCGGATGGATAGATAATATTCGGGGGCCAATTTGGATCAAGCCTCGCGCTAATCAGCACTAGTCGCAGTCGTAGCTGGAATTACCATGCCTGAAGGCATAGGAGGCCTTGCTTTCCCACCTTTTTTCTCCCTATGTTCTAAGATTCTCTATTTTCTGTTTTCTATTTTCTACTTTCTATTTTCTAGTCTACGGATCTGCCCCCTACTGTCAGAACATGATGTGGTCGGACCTCTAGCCCCAAACCATCTGAGTAAGAGCGGAGCCGGGGCATGAGGCTGGAAGGATAGAACTCGGCGATTGGGTGCCTGATGTGGGTATATCTCCAATAATCATCAAGCTTATCCACATGTGTCTTTTTCTTTTTGGCTTAAAAATATAAAGAGATGGCTCCCCTCTGGATGAGTAGCCCCGTGGATCCAACGTGCGGATGGCGGACGCGGGGATTACTAACCTCACTCTGCTCAGTTGCCATCGCAGGATGCCGGGCAGGAAGTCGACTTTCTTCCTTGTGCTAGCTACCAGCTTAACCTTTTTCTTGGTGGTCTCTTGGACGCTCTCGGGCCCACGCAGCGACGCCACTTTTCAAAAGCACGCCGATTCCAGCACCGCTCACCAAAACGACACAATTTCCTCCGCGCATCTCAAGCCACATTCTAACCCGACTCCCAGCCCTGTCAAGACACCCTACGCGATCGGCACCTTTGTCGGCACAGATACATATGGGACGGAAGATGCCGGCGACGATGAGGACCGATATTATGTAGGGGCCCGGACGCTGGTTTATCAGTTGCTCCATGCCCCCAGCACGAAGCTCACTAGCCCGGTGTCTATTGTGATTCTCGTCACCAAGGGAGTGCGAGAAAGCAAACGCAAGCGCCTCCGGGATGACGGGGCGACGGTGATTGAGGTCGAGGATGTGCCACACAACATAACGGTTGGCCAACCGCGCTGGGCTGAAACGTTCGCCAAAGTCCGCTTATTTGATCCCAAAATCATGCCCTACCGCAAAGTTCTCCTGATGGACACAGACATGGTCATCACACGTCCAATCGATGCCATCTTCGAAGATCCGAGCTCGGAACCTATGAACTCTCGAAAGAATCAGACTAACCGGGCTGATTTGCCGCTGGCTACACTCCCTGAAAAGTTTGCGATAGCCGCAGCTCCCGAATCTCTTGATCGCGACCATCCCTATCCCTTTGTGGACCACGATCACACCAAGGGCTACTTCAATAGTGGACTTGTTCTGTACACACCATCCACCGAGCTTTTCCAGCACTATCTGGAGATCATCGCCCGACCGGACCTGTTCTATAATGGATTCCCTGATCAAGATTTGCTCAACTATGCCCATCGCTGGCAGGGGCCGATGCCCTGGAGGAGGCTGCACTTTTCATGGTATCTCAATTGGCCTAACCAAGATGACATCGATGGTGGCATGGCTATCATCCACTCCAAATTTTGGGAGCCAGATCTGCCCTTTGGGCCGGGAGAGAGGCTTGCTCTTTCGCGAAGATGGGAGATGCAAGGATACTGGATGGGCAAGGGGGGATCTCGGCTGTTTAATGATCTTGTAAAGCTTGTTCTTCTTCTTGTATATACCCCGTCACTTTTGATGTTTCTTATGGTAATTCCACAAGTTCCATATGCTTATTCTGTATGAAAATACTTTGGATACGCTAGGTTTGTCTACAGAGCGCCGCGGTTGCTTTGCTTTCTATGAGTGCATCCTGTGGATTTTTGTGCGCTCATGACCTGCTTACCATTCCAGAGCATTATTTTTACGGCCTGTGAAGGGCTATCAGTATGCAATATCAACGGTAGGGGGTGTATTCCACCGCTGTTTTCATCACACTTTTAAACCAAACACCCACCTTGGAAGATGAACTATCTGGCCGCAACGAAGCAAAAGCCATTTTCAAATAACATTCAAGTTTTTGGACTCAACGCCGGCTCTGATGCGACGGTTTGAAACATAATAGATCCCACCTTGTGTGGCAACGAGGACTAAACCGGACAGAACCAGGCCGATCATTATCAGAAGCCCCCTCGGGTAACTAATAGAATCGAGAGTAGAGTCAGCGAAGTTCAGAAGAGTATGCCAGATCAATATCATCCACAATCAACATACCATACTGATGATTCATCGTGGCGGAATATTTGTGTCCCTGCCATAAGACCACTAGTAGCGGTCATCACAACTACCGAAGGGTTAGTATGATTATCAAACGCATCGACAGGACTAAAACTTCTTACACATTCTAAACAGAAGTATGATTAGCATGTCCACTCAAAAAGAAACCAAGGATAGCCTTACGCTACGCTGATGCTCCTTTCTGCTGCGTTCTGGCAGTTCATCTGGATCCAGGCATTATGGATTGGATGATAACCAACGGCTAGACCATTGACAATAGTCCATAGCCCAAACTTGCTCCATTTGTCGACATGCATCTGGGCAACTCTCAGGACAATCAAAGCAATAAGATAGGTCGCAATTGCAATGGAAACAGCGAGGCCACGGTTGTTAATCCTGTCACTGAGCCATGCGAAGAAAAGGGTCACCGGCAGGGTCAAAAAGCTCCCCACAGCAGCCAAGGCATTTGCTTGGATACGGCCAAATCCCAAAGACATGATGATGGTGGGAGTGTAAGTGGTAAGAGGACTCCATGTTGAAAAAACGCAAGCTGTGGCAATGAAATGGGGCCATTTTCGAATATCAGTTAAGGTCCTCCAGACTGTCCGCAGTGGAATTTGCCCGGCTTCCGTTTTATCCAGAGACTCGTCGCTCAACGTTTTGCTGCTCTTCTCGGGGAGGAAGACCATGAGTACTATGGACAGAGTGATTGACCATATGCCCTCCACTGAGACCAATCAACTATACTGTCTCAAGCCACACGAGAAGATCACGTACCTAAAAAGATCCACTGCCAGCCCGAAAGCCCAGCTCTTCCATCCAACTTCAACAATCCCGCACCCAGGAGAGGAGAAACCGCGGTGCCTCCGAACATGCCAAAAAAGAATACCGCAATTCGTTTTGTGAGCTCTTGCTTGGTGTACCATGTAGATAAAGTGTACATGGCACCCGGGATATATCCCGCTTCTGCAAGACCAAGGATTGATCGCGTGACAAGAAACCCTGTCTTGTTTTTCACAAAGACCTGTAGCGTGGCGACAACCCCAAATATACATACTTGCCCGCCAATCCATCGTCGCGGTCCGACCTAGATTCGTTAGGCCAGCGCGGTGCAATGGGACAGTCGGTTGATTTACCCGATGCAGGATGATATTTGATGGGATCTCCAGAATTATGACACCCAGAAACATGAGCTGGTTGCCCAAGTTGATCGTATTTTGATCGACAGAGAGATCACTTTGGAAACCCCCCGTCAAGGCACTGGCAATATTCGTTCGATCCAATTGATAAGTGGCGAATCCAATCAGAAGAAGAGGGAGGACTCGGAAATCAGGACTTTGGAATCATCAATACTTGGTCTCTCAAGCAATCAGCCAAACCTACGCTCTCAGTCCCTTGAATCCAGCTTTGGCGCCATTCTCAATGAAGCCATCCATCTGAGTAGAATCGTCCTTGCGACGGATAATGACAGAACTCGCGAATTCATTTTCTTTGCTGTGTTGTCCCGCTGGGACCTTGGTGGCCACAGCTTGCGTGGGGCTATACGACCTTGAGGATGATAAGATACACGTAGACGCCCTCATCTTCTTTGGCCACGAAAGCTACTTCTATGGTCATTCTATTTGTGCATAATTCTATCACCATATAGGCAATCATAAGATCGATGGGTAGACAATTCAAACAAATGCGCCCCGTCGAAAGAATCACCCCTATCCAAGCTTTTCGGGTTAGGTGTATAAGCACCAAGCCTCTCATCTATTCCCAAGACCTCTCCAACGCCATGTTACTACTCACGATCACAGCGCCTCGGATGGAATAAAACCAAGACGCGTATTGTACATCCCACAACCCTCTTACAGCATGTCTAATCTCATCCCATTCGTGATCAGAATCACAGCTTCCATTTCAGCAGGTTGGAGATCATCTCACGCCCGGTGATACGCGACGTCGCCCACAAGGTTGGGAAATCCAAGGTGCTGGAGAAAGTGTCGGCGTAGCCGAAGAAGAGCATAGGCGGGATCCATCCACGAGCGTACTCCAGCGCGAAGCAGGACGAGTCCATCTTGTACTGCTTGACCTCCCCGCGGCGGAGGTGATGGACAGTGCCGGCGGGGTAAACCTCAGGCTCGAAGCTACCGGGCACGTAGGCTAACTGGGTGCCATGAAGAATGTTGAAGTAGTCGTCGGCGGTGTGTCGGCCGGTGTGACCCTCGGTACCAATCGCAGTGCCTGTAGATAGGAGAGGCAGTTAGAAAGGGTGCAATCGTCCACTGGATGGAACTTGTGGCTTACCGAAGATGATCAGGTACTCAGTGATACCTAAAGAATGACAGAGTTAGCAGCGAGTCCTCAATATTCCGACCGAGGTCTAGAGGTATGGGTGCCAGTCGTAGAGGTGACTGTTCACGGGAAGAGCCAAGAGACATGAAAATCCAAGGCCCCGAGCAGCACCAGCTTCCCAGGGCACACCTACTGGCATGAATGATGTGCATGGCACCCATAGCACCTCCTGCATTGTTGAACACCCATTCCTCCTCGTGGCTCAGGTACTGCGGGCCAACCTTCTGCTCCAGCTCGGCAACAATGTAATTGACCACGGAGCGCGTGTCTTCGCCATGGGCTTTGATTGCACGCTGGGAGAGATCGTGCAGGTGGCCCGGTTCGAAGATGTAGAACTGCTCCAGACGCGCGTTGAGGAAGCTGTAGACAGCGGAGAACAGAGCGAGGAAGACCGCCAGGAAGCTGAGACTCCGGATAGAAAAACAGCAGCCCGAGGACTTGTTGGCCGGTTTGGAGGGCATGGTGAGTGGGATAGGGAAACAGAGGAAAGAGCAAAACAGAGAAGAGGTGAACTTGATGAATTGCCCCTGGCAGAAACCTTGCAATCCCCGGAAGCTCCACGTGTGGGGCGCTGCCCTCGGGGGCCGCGGAATCCGATCGACTGTGAATCGATTCACCCGAGGTCCACCGGGGGTCCAGCTGAGAGTCTCTTCCTTCATCTCTCTCTCTCCATGGATTCTCTGCTCCCCTACGCCCTGGGGCTACTGTTCGTGTATCCGGTGGTGACCACCTCCCTGCGCTTTCGGCGCCGCCACCAACTCCACCAGCAATACCCATACCCCACACGAGAGTCCCTGGCGCGAATGACCGATGAAGATGCCTTTGAAATCCAGAAAACCGTCGCCCAGCTCGAGTTCCCCTTTATGTTCATCAAATCTTTGCAATTTGCGCTGTTTAGGGTATGAATACGTGATGGAACATTTCATATTAGACCGTTTTCTCAACTCTGCTATCCTTCATCTCGATGCATTCTCTCCCTTCGAGAAACTAACATCCCCGCGAAGACTTATGGCATTCCTACTATTTCGCACCTCCTCACCAGAACCAGCCAGCTCTCCAACCCAGATACTTCGCTGAAACGCTACACCGATACCAGCGCCCTCGTGCAGGAGATGGTGGGAAACAGCCCAACCTCACCCCGGGCGTATCTCTCGCTTGCCCGTACGCGGTTCCTGCACAGTGGCTACCGTGCCTCAGGCAAAATTCTCGAAGCGGACATGTTATACACGCTGGCGCTGTTCGCGCTGCAGCCCGTCCGCTTCATCGATCGGTTCGAGTGGCGCCGCCTGAGTGATCTCGAGCGCTGTGCGATCGGGACCTTTTGGAAAAGCATCGGCGACGCACTGGAGATCCAGTATGACGAGCTGCCGTCCGGTCCAACGGGGTTCCGCGATGGTCTCCAGTGGCTCGAGGAGATGGATGCGTGGAGTATGGCCTACGAGGAGAGATATATGGTCCCAGACGCAAAGAATCGGGAGACGGCAGACCAGACGACTGCTATACTCTTATATCTGCTGCCTCAAGGGCTGCATCCGATCGGACTGCAGTTTGTATCGTTTATGATGGATGACCGGTTACGGAGGGCGATGCTGTAAGTGTTTTTCTTGCTCCAGTGCTGTCTTTGCTTTCCAACCCTCATTTTGGGATGAAATGAAATATCGATCCCACTGACGGCTAAAATAGATATGATCCGCCGACCTGGTTCTTTGCATCTCTTTTCTCTGCCCTGCTGAACACCCGCAAACTCTTCTTACGCTACCTGGCACCACCCAGACCATACTTTCTGCGCTACGCTTCCTTCACCGAGCAGCCAGATGACCATCAACGCTTCTTTCTCACGAAATGGGAGGCGGCACCATATTATGTCAAGCCCACGGTCTGGAACCGCTGGGGCCCCATGGCGTGGTTGACTTGGTTCCTCGGAAAGCCAGTACCTGGAGATGAGGGGAACAAGTACTATCCTGGAGGATACATCATTCCGGACATCGGTCCCAGCTACTTCGAAGGAAAAGGGCGAAAGCAGTTGGAGGAGGCAATGCATGAGCTAAAGGGATATCGGACGGGGAAGTGTCCATTTCACTAAGGACCGGTGGAGACCATCGGTTCATATCTAATAGTGTGTAAGCAGTAGATACTGTGTATCATGGACCAAGCTCGGAACTACCTCCAGGCTTTATTATTATTATGAATACAAAGTACATCATTTCATCAATCTCAACCTCATTCATCAGCAACAGCATGCCGCCATTCGATCATAAACACGCATCTTTGGCCAGGGCGGTTACACACGCCCCGTGGTGGTAAACTTAGCACCTTGCCATTCCACACTGTCTTGATGGTAGGCCCCAGGGACCGGCATCCCTTGCGCGCTTCATTGGCCATCTTTGGCTCAACCACAATGTGGTCAGGGTTCACACAAGTGGGTTGGTGGCATAGGTGGCTCGCCTGTTCTCCAGCCAGCAACCGCGCAATCTCTTCGTCTCTGTTTGGGAGCATTGTCAGCAAAGTCTGGTTTTCTTTGCATCCGCAGTGTGTGGAACTCACGTCTTCTCCGCCAGAACGACCGGGCGATGGGCGTTTTGCGGCGCAGGCGTACGGCGCGGCGGTATCCCCTTCAGCACTCGAGATCGGCGCACGATTGGTGCTATGTGAACGTAGCCGTTATCCTAGTTGAAACCGTCAGAACTCGCCACATCTTACACTTCAGCTTATAGGTCCGCGTGCCTCTCGGTTTGGCGCCTTGCGCACTAGAATGCAACCAGCCTCGTTGGTGATAGCAGCCGGATATCCGGAACCAGATTTGTCACGATACCCATTTTGCAGCCGCTGGAGAGCGCGACGGGCATCGGCACGGGACACGAGGGCAAGCTCCATAGCCATCCGACTTAGCTTTGTCGCCTGTCTCGTGGTATCTGGACTCTTGGCATCGATTGAAGCATTCTTGAGCTGAGGTAAAGGGGAGAGACGACGAGGGGTAGACAGCAGCGCTGGGGGAGAGTGAGGAGGTTTGAGGCCCCCGGGACGTGTAAATACCAACTTAGTCTGCATTGGCTATGAGCAGAACAAGGATTTCACTTTTGGGATGCGGGGCGAGGGGGTGTGTCGATCTAGAGCCCAATGCCGAGCATGAAACGACGGTTTTTGCGGTTATGGCAGAGTGAGAAAACCCGTAGTTATCTAGCAATGGTAATGCCGCTTTTGGGATAAGGTAGTGACAGTATATCGACTGCCCTTTCCATCGATCGAATCAATGATGAACTAGATGAACTAGCATGATCAATGAGATCTCAGACCAGACGAGGAAAACAAAGTAGTAAACGATTTAACCTCTTCAATCCCTGGGAAATCTGTGCTCTCCGGTTGTGGGCTTTGTTGTATAGTTAGAATGAGACTTGGGAGTATGAAGCTTTTGCCAATCCTAAGACCAAAGGGCCAACATTATCATCATAGGGAATCTAGCAGGCCCTAGGCTACTCATATATCCGACAAGAAATGGCTATGGCTGCTATAGCCGGCGCAGTACTTGATACAGGAGGGCTCATGACAACAGATAAAAATCTTCCGGTCACAATGATTACAGGTCACCCAGACCCGACAGCCTTTGCGTGCCAAGATATGTATAAGCCCCTACCCTACCTGCAGTACCTAGGTAATGTTCACATATGATTTGTCAATAGATAACCATCCCTCCACAGATGGTTCATAACAGACACATTTGCTGGGGAAACGTCAAGGGACCCGCCGTACATCGTTCAACCTGGAGGAATCCCACTTCAACCCCGCATGCGACGTGGGGGGAACCCCGAAGATACCAGCAAAGAAGCGATAGTGGATAAGAAGCTCCCACGCGGGGGCACCGAGTGTTGTGGGCGTGGGGGTGGGGATCGGCTTTCCGGGGAGTTATTTAGTGGGAGGCCCGCGATATTTCAATCTTGTTCTTTCCCCGGGTCTCGCAGAATATACTCGTGAATTGTGGTAGGCACTGACGCTGCTACGTACCATTCAACCAACTGACCTTTATCATCCAGACGAACTTCGTCTAGGACAAGCGCAATGACGGCCAACGGCGCTACCAAACAGAATCCCCTCCCCCACGGCGTCTACGTTCCCACCGTCGCATTTTTCCGCCCGGACGAGGAGGTCGACCTGCCGACTGTCGAGAGACACGCCGCCTACCTGGCCCGCAGCGGGGTGACTGGTCTGGTCACCCAGGGGAGTAATGGAGAGGCGGTGCATCTGGATCGTGAGGAGCGTCGGGCCATCACCGCTGCGACTCGTCGCGCGGTGGATGCAGCCGGCTACACATCAATGCCCGTGATCGCTGGCTGTGGCGCTGCGTCAACACGCGAGACAGTTCAATTCTGCCAGGACTCCGGCGCCGCGGGCGCCGACGCCGTGCTGGTCTTGCCGCCGAGCTACTACAAGGCGCTGGTGAATGCGGAAGCCCTTCACGCCCACTTCCGGGCCGTGGCCGATGCCTCCCCGGTGCCAGTGTTGATTTACAACTTCCCGGGAGCGTCGTCGGGGCTTGACCTCAGCTCCGACGATATTTTGTCCCTGTCGCAGCATCCTAACATCATCGGGTGCAAGCTCACCTGCGGCAACACAGGTAAACTGGCGCGCATCGCGGCGAGTGCCAAGCCGGACTTCCTGACCTTTGGCGGGTCTGCCGATTTCACGCTGCAAACCCTCATCGCGGGCGGCGCGGGCATCATCGGCGGCGTTGCCAATCTCATCCCGCGATCGAGCGTGCGAGTCCTGGAGTTGTACCGCAGCGGAAAGGTTGAAGAGGCCCAGAAGGTGCAGGCGGTGGTCGCCCGTGCCGACTGGGCTGCAATTCATGGGGGGTTTATCGCGGTCAAGAGCGCGTTGCAGTCGTATCACGGGTACGGTGGGCTGCCTCGGCGGCCCTGCGTGGTACCGTCCGAGAAGGCTGCGGCAGCCATTCATGAGGAGTTTCGGGAGGGCATGGATTTGGAACAAGCACTCGAAAAGGCGGCGTAATGGTATGACCAGCTAAAGCAGTGTGAATCATGATACCTTACCAGCTATTTCCCAATTGTTTTCCCTCTGCTGTCAGGGTCACAGCGGCGAAACCTCCGTCCTTCCCACGATCGCTGAAGAGCCTAATCACTTCATACCTGCTGTCCTTTGCGCCCAAACTAGCGTTGGAACCCGTAAATTCAGCGGGGTTCTGCCTTGCCCCTATCCCCGGCCGTAGGGTTGTAGAAAATGCGCCCTCGGCCGTTCTTCCCCACCGTCACAACGTCGCTGTAGGGACTTGCGTACTCTCGCGTTGTCGTATTGAGTACTCTAGGGCGTGGTAAGTCTCTCTGATCCTCCTGATCTCACTGACTCCCCCGTTGTCGCCCAGTTCCACAGTCACGCTGACCACTTCGGGTGGGTCGTTTGGGGCAATTTTCCGGCGAGAGAATCACTGGTAATAATGTTTCTGACCGTGTACACCATGTGGATTCGGGACTGGGCGCCCTAGTTGGACTTGGCGACTCACTTGGCGACTCACTTGGCGACTCAATGGGCACCAGAGCTCTAAGGAGAAAGAAAGAAAGGAGAACCTTGGAAGCACGGGATTGACTAGGAAAAAGATACCATTGGGCTAAGGAACCGTATACCACAGGCCACACAAATTGCCTCTGAAACTATGTCTCATCCCAATCACTGATTGTCCAAGATGTCGCCTCATCTTTAATGACCAGTTTCAGCGTTGTGAATAGAATATGCTTATATAGCTCTTGTGCAGCTGCCCTCGCTTGCGCATGCCACGGCCCCCGGCCTCCCAGCCTGGCATCTTCGCGACTGCGCCAGAGACCTAAGCAAAGTTGATCAGCACAGAAACGCACACATCCCCCTGACTATCCATCAAAATGACTTACACGTTGCCAAATTCTGGTGGTTCTCATCTTTGGTCCCGAACCAATACTTCAGCAGCCCGCCACTGGCAGTCGCCTCCTGATGTGAATGCGCATCGAGCGCATACAGTCGGTCCGGATCGGCATCTTCTTGAAGTTTCGACCGGAAAACCACCACATAGAATGACTGCGCAGTCCATGCATGGCCCTCGGCGTGTGCCAATGTCCTCACCAGATCCAAGACCTCGCTCCAGTTGAAGGATTCGGTGTATGTCGCGGTGGCATAGTCGTCGCGGATGGGCTTAAAGGTCGCCAGCGCCAGCGCCAACAACCGGTCTTGTGTGTCTAGCGTTTCAAGGTCCAGAAGATGAGCCGGCGCGTTGTAGGGTGAGGCGATGAGCCGAGTGTCTGTAGCTGCCACTGCGGACGCTCCAAGGCGCAATGGCAGTTGCAATGATGCTGCCGCGTGGAATTTCTGCGCGTCGAAGTCGGTAGTCACCAGCGTGTGGGGCAACAGTCGGGTTAAAGGCAATTGACGATTTGATTTGTCGACAGCATGGCTGTTTTTCGTGGTTGCTGGACTGCTTTGCGCTGGGACCGCTACACTCACGGCCATACTTCAGTTCGCCTGGGGAAACCCTGACCGGGGTGCACTCGGCGCTTGAAGAGACAAGAAGTAATAGACCTGAAAAAAAAATGAAGATCTGGTTTTCCGAGCAGCGCCTTTAAATTATAAGATCTGAAGGGTTGTATCACAAGGCGTCGCATAGGATAAACCGAGTCAGGCCAACGGAGGAATATCAAGACACAGAGATACTCTAGATAATTCAAAAAATGGACACAATGTGAATCAAATGCAAAGAAGCAGATTTATATCCCCATTCACCGCTCCCTTTTCTTCTTGTCTCACATTCCTTCGGGATTGTGTGAGAAGGTGAGCAATCCTCCTGGCTCGAGCACGCCATAGCCATTTCGTTGGAATCGAACTCCCTCGACTCTCTCTTTGTAACGACGAAAAATGCGCCCCAGTACTAATATCCAAAACATTAGTCTTTTTACTTTGTGTAGTCGAGGAATAAAATCCTCAAAATCCGTGGTTCCACGTTGTTCTTGAGTAGAATGGGGTTGATGCCCTTGGCCACGGTCCGAGGTAGGTGGTTCCCCTCATGTATATATCTGCGGCTCATGCGGACCAAAGAGACCATGGAACCTCCTCAAGAGGAGAGTAGACGACAAAACTAAATAGAGCCAAGAAAAGAAGATCATGACGTTCATCGCTGCTCTGCTAATGGCATCGACCTTAGAAAGTATCCTGAAGGAACCAACAACTCAAAATTCAGCCAAAAACAGAATAAACCATCATCACTCACTCCTTTCCCAACATATCAATTGTGGCCTTATCATTGAGCTGCCATCAAATCGACAAACTCGGCCCACTTCGAACCAAAGCTAGAGTAATAGTCTGTGTTGAGATGGGTGATAAACACCTCATCTGCCACCTTGCAAACTTGCTTAACGAGACCGCGAAGCTCTCTGCCTTCGATATCGTCCGGGACCGAATGAACAACGGCGCACAATTGGGTGCGGTTGCTTTCCGGAATGCTCGTGAACAATTTGGCACCCTGCCGTTGCTGGAACGTACTATAAGTTTCCTCGAACACGACAGTCGAGTCGGCTATTGACAAGTAGCGCGAGTCTGGAATAGTGCCAGGATTGTGAACGACCTATCAATGAGCATTAGCAGGGAGAGGAACAAATTTGATTAAAGAATCACAGCTTACAAACTGATTGGGCCCAAGACCATCCAGGCCCTTGACAAAATTGGCCAAATCCTGTAAATATGCCAGTGAGTGTGCACTATATTGCTGAGGCGTTTCGTCGAAGAAAATGCCCTGCACTGCGAGATGCAGATTGGAGGCAGTCGGCCACGCCGCGTAGGTTTTGATATCCTCGCGAACTAGGGAAACATTGCGCTTGGCATAAGTAGTGTGGACATAACCCAGTAGACGCACGTTCTCGTAGGAAGCAATCGTCGGGATTTCTCGAGTATAGTTGGCATCGGGCAGAGTATCAGGCCCGGGCCCATTGCCCGGGTTGATGACAATGGTAAAGTTGACGTCGGGGTGAGCAGAAATCCTGTGGCGTCTTAACCTCCCGGTCTGGCATTGAGGGGTTCTGGGCTAATTGAAAAGCGTGCAACATACACATTTTCCAGCGGCGTCCACGCTCCAGGGGCGGGGTACACGTAGAGTGGCACGAACACCTTAGACTTTGGGCCCATGTTGTTTTTCTTCCGCAGCGTGGTGATAACAACGGGAGGAATAACAGCCGCGAGAATTACAACAAAGAGCACAACTGCCAAGATTAGTCGACTTTTTTTTCGACTGAAGACATCCGCATCGGCTCACGTTTCTCTCGGAGAGTAGAGACATCGCGGAAGAGGGGTTACAGGCGGATATGAGGGAAACTGATTGCAAAGTGGAATCGAAGAAAAAAAAAAACCATCATCTTATCAAATCCACGGACAGCAACGGCCTAAAACTCATCGCCCGACCAAATAATTTCGTATGTCTCAGTGCCCAATGTATAGTAGTGGCGGATCTTGGCCGCGCCATGCACAAAGGGTCTCAGATGAGGTAGTCAATATGAACAAGGGCACGTTGTTTCAGAGCCGAGACACCAGCAGTGCACTTGTAAGAGCACGGCTAGCTTTGATTGGAATAGTCGACTCAGCTGAGTGACCACGAAGTTAGCGAACTTTTCAACACAACAGTCTCGGCGCCTCCTAGTACCAGCTCTACCACACAATATGAACGATCCCGGTTAAATTATGTATCTTTCTCCAACCCATGGTCTTAGTATGTGCCAAGCAGCAATTGCTTTATAGGGACTGAATATATAATTAGCCCCATCAATTAAGCGAAAGGTCGCCCCTGGAATCGCAGAAAGCAAAAGCCGATCAACAGTGCCGTAAATATCGATGTATTTTCTTTCTATTTTTTCTTTTTGGGGGCCTCGAATGATTAAGAGGGGTAGCTTTTGAGTCTCAGTCAAATCTCGACCCAAACTCTCGACTTATTTTGATGAGTTGTTGCATCCAACGCCGCATACCAGGCCAACCATATTCCCAAACACCTAATAATACCCCACAAGTCTATTGCTGTTGACGTAGATTACGTCACGTGTGCTTTTAAAGCCGTTGAACTGGGTAGCCGTAGTCATCGTGTATGCTGCCACGAGTCAGTAATAAAATTACCTTTGAGGTGGCTTCACTTACCACCCATATTCCTATACTTGAGCCAATCACCCAGGTCAACCTCCGCTTCGAGATTCACCTCCGGCGTAACACAATCCATGCTATCACAGGTCGGCCCCCAAATTGAGTACCGGTGCTGGCCCATTTGCCGTGGCTCACATATAATCAAGGATGGGACCATCGCCTCCTTCTCCATTATGACATTCATGAAATTCCCGTACACTCCGTCATTCTGATATAGCATGTCCGGCACGCCGGCACTGGCAGCGCTTCCGAGCTGGCGCCGCCGTGAAATGACTCGACAGGCGAGTGTGTATGCGCTGCGAGCGTAGAACCGGCCTGGCTCGGCGATGGTAGTCACGCCCATGGGAAACTCAGCAGAGATTGTATCGCGCAATGCAGTCGCCATTGCCTCGAAATGGCTGTCCTGGAACCCCCCGCCCACGTCGAGGATCTTTGGGTGAAATCCCAGTTTCTCGGCCTGCGAGAAAACGGAGCGAGCGTTTTTGATGGCTCTTGTGAAGGAATTAGGGTTTGTGGCACCGGTCCCTGCGTTGAGAGGAGATAATTAGCTCAGATGCGTCGACATGTTCCCCGATATTGGTGCTAGATCTGGTCCTTTCCGAATGGAGTTATGTAGACCAATGAAATAAGTGTTTTCTTACCTACGTGGAAACTTGCCCCAATCACATCTAGCCCCAGCTCTCGCGCCCGCGAAAGCAGTGGTTCCGTCGTATCTAGATGTGCGCCAAACTTGTCGCCTAAGTTGATGAGTGCACCATCATCTTCCGCGTAAATCCGAAGGAGAAGCTGTGCCTCCGGCATATACGCTTTCACCTTTTCCAACTCATCGATATTATCATAAGTAGTTTGGATCACGCCAGCGTGGTGGGCAAAGGCCAGTGCTGCGGGAGACTTGCATGGATTTGCAAAGAGAATCCGGGCCGGGTCCACACCCTGGGTTAGGACCGCACGCATCTCTTCAATCGATGCACAGTCGAATCCCGTGCCGAGATCGGCGAGGAACTTGAGCAAAGTGGGATCTGAGTTACATTTTACCGCTATGAGAAATTAGCTTGATAGCTTGAGATAAGGCCTTCTCTTTGGTTCAACATGGTTGAACTATATCCGGACATATATGATATTTTCGTAGGGCCATAAAACTTTAAGGGGGAAAAATAATTGAACGCACCATAGTATGGCCGCACTTTTGGCAGACTGCTTGTCCAGCGTAGATGTTGACGCTCGACCTGGCCTAAGTCGGCCACGAAGAATGACTCGTCACCGCCCACAACTGAGCGTTTTGACACCCGGGAAATGTGTCTCTCAATGACTAGGTCCACCAATTCCTCTGGTGAGGGTTTCTGGTATTCCTGGCTCGGGATCGGTTTGATAGGGAGGACAGCCTCACGAGGAGTCGGTAGGAGGCCCATGATTGCAGAAACCAAAGGGCCTAACATCCCGAAAAACGATGGGGGGAGTTTGGATCGAATTGCATTAATTTGTACAGACCATAAAAAGAGCGAAAAGAAGGAGATATGAAGCGCTTTGATCTACAGCAAATTGGCCTCGTTTCTTCCTACGCACGGCGTACTGATACTTGGTTTATTTCTTACCCAAAGGAAAACTACAGGAGAGCACATTTGTTTGCAGATCATTGAGACAAATGCCCCGACCAGGCACCCGCGACGCCCGAAGATCGACGGGGGCTGTAATCTCCACCCATAATAGTACCTAGACCAATACCAACACCGAAACTGTTGGTCTAAATATGGAGAGCAGCTACATGGGTTGCACCATAACTTACGCAACCCCACACCAAGGCGAAATGAGCTGTTTGTTAGATCTATATGGAGTTGGTGAGTGGGGCATGGAAATCCCCCATAGAATGGACTTTCTAATTCTCGCCGTAATCAAGTCCAGTTTGCTTTCTTACTGCAGGAAGGATCGGACTCAATTTTTGGGGTTCGTGGATGCACAAAACATTTGAATCATATACTATAAGTAGGAACAGCTTTCGTGGAATAGGCTTCTCCTATTCAGGTATATGTCTCATCCGAATTTCCAAATAGCATGAGTCGAGAGTGCTATATTCTTCAAAGATGCAGAAAATGATATAATCATAATTCATATTTACTTCGCTATTGGTTGGGTCAGTCTTCGTGGCCACGAACAGGGGCATGTCCTTTATTATGACAAACTAGGGGGCCATTTGGGGCGAGTATGTACTGTAGACCTGCCGAACTCCGATGAAAGGGATTAAAAAAAAAAAAAAAAAAAAAAAATTCTTCTGCGACTTGCGTGGCTTTTTGCTTGCGCAGTCCTAACTGTTGTCTTGAGCCAGATCCTTTCGTGCTTACAACACCAAATTAGATCCTTTGCGACAAGTTCGTAGCCGTCCCCTATAGTACCCTATAGTCGGACCCACACCTTCGGTGTTGGTCCTCCACGGCTCAACGCACATTCTCGTCTCAACGCAAAGTTTTGATTTCTATCCACTTTTTTGCTAATATTACGATATAAGTAGATATAAGTCGTATAGAGTACAAAATAAATTAGGAGAATTAAATAATTATAATAGAATTCGATAAAGTTATATATAACGTACGAACTATACCTATCTATTATTAGTACTCTTTTTTGCTCTTTTTCGACGCGATTTAATAGTCGTCGGGGAGGCTAGGGGAGTTATATTATCGTTCGAGATGATATTCACCGCGAAAAATAAAGTAAAAAGAAAAAAAAGCTATTAGCTATAATACACTTAATAGCTATAAATAATTCTCTAGTAACGCTCGTAGGATTACCTTATCTAAACTAGAACCTAGTTTCGTCGAAGTATATTTTAATTAAATATCGGTGATATAGAGCTCTATACGTTCGAACCAAGCTATTAAAAAGCCTATATCCTCTATTTCTGATAGATTTCTCTTAAGTAGCTTTTGTTTTATTAACTATAGGTCCGGTAGGAGTTATCCGACGAAGCGATATAGCCAATTCTTCGAAACGCGTAGGAACGCGTCATCCGCAGCATTCCGCTTCAGAATTTGATTCGCACATTGCTCAACCATACGAATTATAGGCGGAACTTGGAACTTGCAAAGAATCAAGCTATCGAATCCAGCGAATCAGGGCCTTCTCTTGCGAGATATCAAGGGATTTGTTGATTGAGGGACGAGAGGATCGAGATTCGCGACCGTGGAAGCGAGCATACAGTCGACAGCGAGGAACGTCGAATTTACGCGCCAAAGCAGAGAAATTTGGTTGTTTTTTTTTTTTCGCGTTTACCATCTTCGCAGGCATCAGCAATTTGCTTTTCTGTATTTTTGTACGATTTAGACATGATAAATAGGGGTAAAAAGCAGATGGAAATCAAAAATGTGTGTTGAGACGAGAATGCGCGTTGAGCGGTGGTGGACCAACGCCGAAGGTGTGGGTCCGACTATAGGGCACGGCTACCCAGAATCCATCAGAAGCAAATCCTCATCGCTGCACGGGGCGAGAAGAGTTTCCATATTTGATCCTTCATGCCTCGAATCCTTAAAGTTCTGGCCACTTCCTCGGGCAACGGATGATCTATAACGTGGCTTTGCCCTAATTGACACGCCCCGTTGTTGGGCTCTTAGGGTTGATCTCCATCGAGCGGCTAGCCTTGAGCCTTTTGTATGCGGGGGAGCTTGCAGTCCACCAGCAAAACCCCTTGACATTGTCTAAGTTTCTGTGGCGGTCATTTCTGGGGATCTATCATGGTTTCGCTCAAGCGACTACTCCCGATAGGTGACCGGCCACCATGGCTGCTGCAATTGCGATCGTCGCAGTCTTTCATCGTGACCACTATC
The DNA here is from genome assembly GCF_028826965.1 of Penicillium alfredii. Lineage (NCBI taxonomy): Eukaryota > Fungi > Ascomycota > Eurotiomycetes > Eurotiales > Aspergillaceae > Penicillium > Penicillium alfredii. The sequence goes on from NW_026622704.1 coordinate 3,100,062, forward strand.
TCGCTGTCGATGTTCACGGTATTTATCATTTGTATTCCAATTCTTCCAATCTGGCTCTGAGCTGATGGCTGTTTGACTAGGACCTTTTTCTCTACGCTATGGTATGCTCGACTCGACCCAATGTCTGAGTCCGATCTAACACAAGACAGATTGTTCCCGTTATGCCCACAGCGTTGGTTGATCGGGCTGGAGTGGCATATGAAGATCGTATGTTGATGCCCTGCTCGATTGAAGATCTTGGTCGCTCACACAAAGAATTCATCATAGGGGAACATTGGAACAGCATTTTACTTATCGCTGAAGCTGTCTCAGCCCTCGTCTCCAGCCCGATTTTTGGATATGCGCTAGATGTCTCTGGTACACGCCAAGGCTTGTATCTGCTCGGACTTATTCTTCTTGCTGGGTCGATGGCGGCGTTGACCGCTGCTCGCTCGGTCGCATGGTATGTGGTTGCGCGAGTGCTGCAAGGTTCCGCGACGGCCATGGTTGCCGTGGCTGGTCTTGCGATTGTAACGGATACAGTGGACAAAAAGCAGCTCGGCCAGATGCTCGGGTATATTGGTACCGCCACGACGCTAGGCTTTATGGCTGGTCCATTACTGGGAGGCATAGTATACCAGGAGGGAGGCTTCTACGCGGTGTTTGGCATGGCATTTGGCATCGTTGGCCTCGACATGTTCCTACGACTCGCGGTGGTGGAGAAGAGAACCGCGAACCGTTGGCTCTCGTCACCTTCGGATAGTGAGCATCTATCTGAAGAGACGAGTGACGATCCACAGGAGACATCTGCGACATCTTCGGAGAGCGAAGAGCCATCTGACGAAGCTAGTATGAGGAAGGCACCATCCTCCGATGGAGAACAACAACCCGACGAAAAGCGCCATGGTCCAAAGGAGTCAGCGGTAGGAGCAAGTGTGCAAGTCAACACTTCTACCCCCGCCACAGACGACAGGACACGCAAGGGCAGATTTGCTCTTCTCAAGTTACTCAAACAGCCGCGAATTCTCATTATTGGCTGGGCCGTCATTGTCAGCTCAATCGTGTTCTCTTCCTTCGATGCTGTGCGTGGAGTTGCCTCGTTTCCCCAGATTTGCGGACGAGTGTTATGCTGACTTGATTTGCCATCACCTAGACACTCCCAATTTTCGTTCAAGATACCTTCCATTGGAATGCTTTGGGGCAGGGTTTAGTTTTCCTCCCACCCTGTGTGGCATCCATCCTCCAGCCACTTTTTGGTAAGTAGAGGCATGGTCCATAAATGTACACAGAGCCGACCGTCTGGCTAAGACTTATCGCATCCATTCAGGTTACTTGTCTGACAAGTTTGGGGCACGGTGGATTACATTCACCGGATTTGTCGCTTTGGCGCCCTGTCTGATCTGTCTCCGCTTGATCGAACGCAATACCCTGACAGAGAAGGTCATCCTTTGTCTCCTACTGGGTCTAGTTGGGGCTTGTGCCGACCTCACCATTCCTGCTTTGCTTGTGGAGCTCCAGATGGTGCTGGACGACATGGAAGAGAAGGAGCCTGGCGTGTTTGGGGAAAACGGTGCGATTGCGCAAGCCTTCAGCCTCGAGACAATGGCGCAATTTGGGGGCTTAGCTCTAGGGCCGCTCATCAGTGGCTTTGTTGACGATCACTACGGGTGGAAAGTTATGACACTTCTCCTTGGTATCTTGGCTGGGATCACAGCCATCCCTATGCTTTGGCTCAGTGGTGGCCGGAGAGTTTGGCCCGAAAAGGCGCCCGAAGATGCATAATATGCGCCCCTGTTGGTATATATGAGAATCTGGTGAAACCGATACTGGATTACCTTAATAGAATGTGTGGGTAAGAAACAATGTTGCCCCGTTAGAGTTGTGTAAGATGTACAAGTATACAACTACTATAGTGGCAGTAATCCCGAGGCCCACTTTTCATCAGTCCACTTGTTTGAATGACGATCCCTGGCCTCTTGAACCATAAGCACAATAGTTTTGCCCCAGGCCAGAGCTAGCCAAGGCCGCCGTTTACGCCCGGGAGCCGGCAGATCATGTACGTACCAAGTGTCGATCCCTTGCCGGACTTGATTAGGATAGGGGTTAGGTTTACAGGGCGATGCCCGAAGGATGAGTATTTTCCAAGAGATGTGGCCCCAGTTACCCATAATTATGAGACCGGTAATCAACGCAATGGAAGTGAAATGGAATAGTTCCTCTTCCCAATACAATCCATAATTGTGTATTGAGCTAGTCGCGTCAAACGATACAGTAGACCTACATAATAAATAGCTCAACCATTATGTAGAGCATTTTCCATGCTCCGGACATTTTCTTATAAAACAAAGGCAAAGCTGTGCCTTTCTTCTTATAACTATTTCTCACTGACTTTGTATCTATTCTCTATATATTCAACAACATGGATTTCTTGAACAAATTCCAGAAGCTTCTTCTCTCTTTCTCTTTCACCTCCACGTCCTGGCTCTCGTCAACTACCAAAGAAGAGCCAGGTATTGTTCACAATGGACGATATGTCTGGCCCGCTGAATAGGATCGCCATAGTGCGACAATTCTAGGGTTCCCATCCCGATGGTCGCTTCCCCCAAACCAACATGATGCTTTCTGTCGGGAACTGGTACAGCTCGCCGCAGCAATCGCCGACTTTGAGCCAGTCCGGATGCACGTCCGACCTGAAGATATGGAGCTGGCCCAGTCTTTGATCAAGGCCAATGTGAAAGACGCCTCCAATATCACTTTGATCCCATCCCCGGTGAACCATCCCTGGGTTCGGGACACTGGTCCGGTGTACGTGCGTGATCCAACATTGCCTAGCCGGAGAGTGGCCGTGAACTTCCGGTTTAATGAGTGGGGCAACAAGGCGCCGGAAAACGACGGCATTTGCTGGGGCCAGCAATGGCCGCTGATGGACGAGAAAACGCTCCAAGAGAACGAGAACTGGGCACGTTGGGTGATCGCGCATGATCGAGAGCCAGAACCTGTCACGCGAATCGACGCTCTTATTCGCGCCGAGGGCGGGGGGGGTGTCCATGATGGTGACGGTACCCTGATAATTAGCGAGAGCTGTATTGTTGACGAGGCACGGAACCCTGGGATGGCCAAGGCCGAGATTGAGGTGGAACTCAAGCGCTTGCTTGGAATTGAGAAGGTCCTCTGGTTCCCCGGCCGGAAGAATATCGATATCACAGACAGCCACATGGACGCGGAGGCACGATTCGTCCGGCCAGGCGTAGTGGTTCACTCGAAACCACACGATATGGGACCTACGGAATGGAAAGAGCTATCGGCAGAGATCCGAGAGATCCTCGACCGTGCGACGGACGCTAAGGGCCGCAGGCTGGAAATTCATATCCTCGAGGAGCCCGATCCGGCCCATATGGTGAATGCTGATGACGAGAAGCCCGCCATTAGCTATGTGAACTTCTATTTTGTTAATGGTGGTCTCGTCATTCCGCAGTTTGGAGATGAGGAGAGAGACCAGAAGGCGCTACGCCTCCTCCAACAATTGCTTCCGGAGCGGACCGTCAAGCAAGTACGGGTCAACGCCATTCCATTGACTGGCGGTGTGTTACATTGCGTCACGCAACAGGTTCCTGCGATGGAGTAGATGGAGATAGTTAAGGAGAATAGTAAGAAGGCGAATATAGGCAGCAATACTGTTTTGTTATTGATTGAATTTCAGTCTCTATATCCTTTCAATCCTATAATGAAAATCTATCTATCGCGCCATCCTCCTAAGGCCTCTAAAATCCATGCTTTGAATATTGCCTTGATAACGATACATTGCCTTTTCTGTATGCGAGTTCATTTCCCAATTAACAATTCGGCCCCTAGACAAAGTTACAATGGAATATACATACATAACTTGGGGCCGTTGTATGAATTCATACCGCTGGGCCGACAGATCTTGGGGGGTGCGTAATGAGCCGTGTAAATGACAGGCGTTGCCATCTATGTATGCCCCTATGCTTCACAAATCGTCCCACGTTCCCGCTTTTTCCAACGAAAAGGCTGTGGGGTGTTCATGCCCCTGGTCATTTCCAATTCCTCGGCGCTAGGGACTCGTGTTGATCTGTAGCTTTGAGCCCTACTGAATCACTCAAATCGGGCCATGGGCCCATGCCTCTGTGCTTGCTAGTCATGTATTGTACCTTCAATAATTTCAGATTAATACAAAATTTCATCGACGGTGCCAAGGGTGGCAAGTGTGCTTTCTACTTTGTATAGTTTCGAGGCGTGATGATCTCTTCTTGGCCAATTTAAAGTGACCACCCCCCCAAGCCGTTGGCAGCAAAAGATCTTGTGCATGACAGAAAGAATCAATTAATTTATCATCTGTGGATGAAGAATGGATCTTCAAACAATGGAGACTCATCTGAGCTATATTCCACCCGCTGAGCTCAAGATCATTACCGAAGCAGCTCGGATATTCGACAATCTGAGACGCACGTCGGTGAACAAGAACGACAGTCTTCCTTGGACTCCCCAGGAGATTATGTTGCGCGATCTCTGGGCTATCCACTTGAATGTGCCTGGCGAACATGTTCTGCGTCACGATGATTTCTCTCAACTCGGGGGCGACTCGATAGCAGAAAGGAAGCTGAGCACTGCAGCCCGCGTCAAAGGGATCTCGCTCTCTGCCTCTGAAATCATGGACAATCAAGTTCTCCATGTCATGGCCACCATCATGAAGGATACCCTAGACCAACCGGCAGAAAAGCCACGTCCTTTTTGCTTGATTCCCAATAATCACCTCCAACCCACCTTGAGAGAGGCAGCTATGGGTTATGGGATATCCCAGGATCTGATCGAGGATATATACCCCTGCACCCCTTTTCAAGCAGGGTGGATGAGTCTATCGGAAAGGCATGGAGGCAAAGACGCCGGTGTTATCCGCACCGTGATCCATGTCGATCCAAGGGCAGACATGGCTCGGCTGGCTGCTGCATGGGCGACAGTCTTCTACTTGAACCCGATTATGCGAACCAGGCTAGTGGAGACTCAATCGAAAGGATGGATTCAGGTTGTGATATGACATGACCTACAATTTGACAGTCAAGACAAAGTTGATCTTCGGCCGACGATATTCAATTTGGCCTCGGATTGCCCTTGATCCGGTTGCGTGTTGTCAACAACGCTAGCACACCACAGCGGTCATTCGTGCTGTGTGCCCACCATTCGATTTGGGATGAATGGCAGACACGCCTGGTGCTGGAGCAGGTGGAGCAAGTTTATCGGGGAGAGATTTCGAGTGCTGAAAGCACGAGTGCATTCAATGTTTTTGTCCAGTATCTCACTGAAATCGATGAAGCGAAGGAGAATTCATACTCACAAAATGCCCTGGAGGACGACGGCCGTGCTCTTTCATTCCCACCGATCACCCGTCAACTAAGCTCTACATGGAGTAACCGATCGCAGAGGCGTGATATCACTTTTGACGCCCAAGTCCGTCGGAGTGGTAACACCGAATTTCTATTATCCACATGCATTCGACAGGCGTGGGCTCTGATATGCGCGGCATACACAGGTTCAAATGACGTGGTCTTCGGTGCGACAGTCAGTGGCCGAGGTGTACCCGTCTCTGGGATCGAGCGCATCGTTGGCCCAACCGTTGCCATTGTTCCACTCAGAGTACAACTCAACCGCGATGCAACTGTCCAGGAGACTTTGAAAGGAATTCATGAGCAAATGCTGCACATGATACCATACGAACAATCCGGATTGCAGCATATACAGAATATGGGACCCGGCCCAACGGCTGCCTGTAACTTTCAGTCGTTACTTATTGTCCGTTCAACTCCCCCGGTCATCCAGCGCAATTCGGTACTGATCCGAGCTGAGGATGAGCCTAATTCATTGCCCAATCTCAGAAGCTACCCACTCGTGGTAGAATGTACCATCATGCCCGATCAAGCAGGTGTGTCGGTGCGCGTGGCGTACAATGATCCCGTTCTTGATGCGGTAAAAATTGAACGGATCATCGAGCAGCTGCAGCTGGTATTAGTTCAGACGTGGACCCATCCAAACTCAAGACTGCGGGACATCGACACTGTCAGCCCCCGTGAACTTGAGACATTGAGCACTTGGAACTCTTCAATGCCGCCGTCAGTGGAATGTTGCCTTCACAATCTCGTTCAGGGGAAAATGGAAGTCCTTCCAGACATGCAAGCAGTCTACTCATGGGACAAGTCCCTCACTGCGCGTCAGCTAAATGAGTTGTCTTCACGACTGGCAGGCCATATCCGGAGTCTACGGATTGGGCCCGAGACTGTTGTGCCGTTATTCTTCGAGAGGTCGTCCTTGATAGTTGTGACAGTGCTGGCCGTGCTCAAGAGTGGAAATGTCTGTTTAGCCCTGGACAAATCTCAACCTGCTCAGCGATTGGTGAAGATGGTGCGAAGAACTGGGGCCCAGTTTATGTTGGTGTCGGAGAGTTTGGATGGAGCCCTACAAATGGAGGATGTCAGCCAGCTCGTGGTTACAACTCGTTGCGTTTATTGCACGAGACGAAGACACCAGATCTTCTTTTAGTCTGCTTCCTAGCAGCCGGAAAATCCGAGACGCTCGTCAAATCTCATCGAACTTAGCTCAATTTCTGCCTCCGTTTATGGTTCCGTCTTTGTATATGCCCGTTTCTCGCATTCCAATGGCCACATCATCCAAAACTGACCGCAATCTTCTTCGTCGCGTTGCTTCCGGTTTGTCCTTGGAAGAGCTGTCGCGGTATCACTTTGCAGAGTCGATGCACGAGCCATCGACTCCCGCTGAGCTAGAACTTCGCGATGTTTGGGCAACCTTACTGAATATCAATCCTTCCGTTCTCATGGCCGAGAGCGACTTTTCCACATTGGCGGTGACTCCGTGGAAGCCATGAAATTAGTGAGTGTAGCCCGCCGGCGAGGTCGAGACCTTAACTTGGCTCGGGTGTACCCGAGTCCCCGTCTCTGCGACATAGCCGAGAGCTGGGCGATGTCCCAGCGAGCGAGAGATGCGGAATTAGAAAAGCAATGGCCCCCATTCTCGTTGCTAGACAGTCCTAGTCGGGAAGATTTCCTGGTGCGCCATGTCTGTGAGCCCCATGGAATCGCTCGCACCAATATCAAGGACGCTTACCCGTTGCACGACAACCAAAAGATCACGATAGAGAACAATAAGTGGGTATTCGCGCACTTCAGAATCGATGAATCATTGGATCTGGATCACATCATCGACAGTTGGATACAGGTTGTTCGCCAGCATGATATTCTTCGGACCGTTCTTGTTTCCAACGGCCAATCCTTCTTTGCTGCGGTGCTACATTCTTTCGATTGGAAGATCGAACGACTCACCGGTGCCGGGGAAGCCGGAGTCAAAGAGATTGTCAGAGAAGATGGCACGACTCGTCCGCAGCCTGGGACTCCTCTCGGCAAAGTAATGGTGATTCAAGATGTCGAGAGGCAAGTGGTAACTGTGGTTGTGAAGATGAGCCACATTATCTGGGACGGGTATTGCCTAGCTCTGTTCTGGGAGGATTGGAAATCTGCATACGAAACGGGTATCGTGCCTTTCCGTCTTCAGTTCCAGGACATTTTATGCTCTCGCAAATTCATTCAAGACCGCGACCAGTCAGTGCGCTATTGGGAAAATCTTCTCGCCGATGCACTGATTCTCGATCTACCAATTGACGCTTCTGGGTCCACGGGGCTCTCTGCCCAGCTCGAGCAACACAAGCTCGAAAGAACGCGGGATGGGATTGTTGCTCCCCCTGGAATGATCCTTGATTCCCTTATCAAGGCCGCTTGGGCGGTAACACTTGCCGTTATTACTGGCCAGGCCGACATAATCTTCTTCCAGATCTCGAGTGGTCGGCGTTTAGGTGGAGCGAAAATGGAGAATGCAGCTGGGCCGTTGTTGGGGATTTTCCCACTCCGAGTAACACTGAACTCCGAATGGCGAGCAGATGAACTGTGCCGATTCCTTCAGGACCAGGATACGCACAGCATTCCACATGAGATTATTGATGTTGACGAACTTTGGGAAATGACGGACTGGGAGGATGATGCGCCGTTTTCCATGGTGGATCACGTCAAGGGTGGGATAGAGTCATACCTGACTTTGGACGGTGTTGACTTTGGACGGTGTTTCTCGGGGACCGGAAACTATCTACGAGGGTGATAACGAGCCTCAGACCCTCATAGCCAGAACACATGGCCACCGGGCTCATATCTCCCTTATGCCACAGCTGGGTGTTTCTCGGATGATGGCGGAAGAGGCGATGGACATGTCTTGTGCTAAGCTTCAGGCGTTTTCACAGCGGCCGGGAGAGTCAATCTATGAGTGTACTTTATTCGTTTCAAAGTTGAAGCGGTGCAAATACAGCTGGATATGTATCAGAGACGCTATTAAGGCAATTAGGTGGATTCTTAGGGTAGGGATGCAATGTGTTTAACAGTCGCGTTCTTCATGTAGACATAGACCAGGCGGAAACCATCTGGACCCGGTCAGGAGGAAGCGACAGAGAGATGCTCAACGAGTTGAGCGAAGAACGAATCCTGCCAGGCACCAAGATGTCGTAGCCTCAGGCAGTTTCCCCAGAAGTTGGAATAAGGAGCGTCCCCCCAACAGGCAGGCGGTCGGGAGCGGCGGAAGACCGAACTGGCCATCCTGCATATTTACACGTGATCATCGGAATGAAATACCTCCGATCCGCTCGGATGTATAATTTTGGTTCACGTTCGACTGTATCCCGCATTCGCTTGTGGGCTTTTTCTTTATTTCGGTCTTTCTTAGTTCTCGGAGTCAACGCAATTCGCCATGGCCAGCTTTATCCTGACGCTTTCTGGCCCTGATCGCCCCGGCATCGTTCATGCCGTCACAGCCTTCCTCGTCCAGCATAACCTCAACATTATCGACTCGTCGCAATTCGGTGATCCAACGTCGCAACGCTTCTTTATGCGTACACAGTTTGCATCCGCTGGCGAGAAAAATCCTGAGCTCACACAGCTCCGTACTGCCTTCGCGTCGACGGCAGAGTCATTCGCCCTAGATTTCGCGATCTACCCCACTGCGCAAAAGCCCCGCGTGCTGATCATGGTGTCGAAGATCGGCCACTGCCTCAACGATCTACTTTTCCGCCAGTCCACCGGCCAGCTGAACATTGAAGTGCCATTGATTGTTTCGAACCACCCGGACTTCACCCCTCTAGCCACCACCTACAACATTCCTTTTCACCACCTCCCCGTCACCCCCGACACCAAGGCGCAGCAGGAGGCCCAAGTACTCGAGCTTGTGCGCCAGCTTAATATCGACCTTATTGTGCTCGCGCGCTATATGCAGGTGCTATCGCCGACGCTATGCGAGGCGATGTCTGGGCGGATTATCAATATTCACCACAGCTTCCTGCCTTCCTTCAAGGGTGCCAGGCCCTACCACCAGGCCTATGATCGCGGAGTGAAGATCATCGGGGCTACCGCACACTTTGTCACCAGCGATCTGGATGAGGGCCCTATCATCGAGCAGAATGTCGTGCGTGTCAACCACGCCATGAGCCCCAAGGAGCTCACCCATGCCGGCAGCAATGTCGAGAGTAACGTGCTGGCTTCTGCCGTCAAGTATGTGACAGAGCGCCGCGTTCTGCTGAATGGACACAAGACAGTGGTGTTCAATTAACATGGATATATATGACACAAAAAAAGAACAAGAACAAGAAGCCTGGGGCAACAGTTCCACCTACCTCTCGGTCAACATCTCGGTCAATATTTATTCGTCATCAACTCATGTAGTAAACCAGGACACCAGAAAGCCTATTGTAGTCGATTAATGTCCGAATAAGGTATCGATCGAAGCACAACACTTCCAAGGTTGGGTAATGACACCACGAAGTCTTACGTAACCGCCTTCGCTGGTAGAATCGATTTTTCTACCCCTCAGCCCCTCTCGTACTGCCCCGCGGCAGAGTGACAGTCCCTGAAAATTCACTCCCATTTACTTCTCGCTGAAAGGCATCATGTTGCAGGCCATCAAGTACCACGAGGGTCGTCTCGAGATCCTAGATCAATTACAACTTCCATTCGTCGAGAAATACATCCCAATCCAAACTGCCGAGGATGGGTGGCATGCTATCAAAGAAATGAAAGTCCGAGGCGCACCAGCTATTGCTATTGTGGCCATGCTCGCCCTTTCCGCTGAACTGTCGACGTTTAGCGCAGCAGATCAGATCCCCCAGGCAGCGAAGGAGACTCACGAGTTTATCGCAAAGAAACTTGACTATCTTGTCACGAGTCGGCCAACGGCGGTCAATCTCAGTGATGCGGTTCGCAAGCTGAGGAGCCTAGTGACCGATCGCGCAAGTCAGTCTGGGTCTACCGGTCACGACGTTGCCGCCGCTTTCATGCAGGCTGCGGAGGATATGTTGGGAAAAGACCTTGAGGACAATCAAAAGATTGGGAACAACGGGGCCGAGTGGATTCTCGCCCATGCAGCGAAATCAGAAGACTCCCAAGTCACTGTTTTGACCCATTGCAATACTGGGTAAGTCTACCACTAACAACATCCCTGCAAGTCGTTCAAGCTAACAAAAAGTGTCTAGCTCCCTCGCTACTTCAGGTTATGGCACAGCACTAGGCGTGGTCCGCTCACTAGCAACGAAACACATCTTACGCCACGCTTATTGCACGGAGACGAGACCATATAACCAAGGCTCCCGCCTTACAGCCTTCGAACTCGTCCACGACAGTATCCCCGCTACACTGATTACGGATTCGATGGCCGCGGCACTTCTTGCAGATTCCAGGGCGGGCGTCAATGCTATCGTTGTGGGTGCAGACAGGGTTGCAGCCAACGGAGACACGGCCAACAAAATAGGAACCTATGGCTTAGCGGTCTTGGCGAAGCATCACGGTGTCAAATTCCTTGTTGCAGCGCCGCTCACAACGATTGACCTGGCCACCAAAGCCGGGGAAGATATCATCATCGAGGAGCGTCCGGCAACCGAAGTGACTAGCATCAAAGGTCCCCGCGAAGGGACTGGCACTGACAGCTTGACGTTGGACACCGTGCGAATTGCTGCGCCAGGGATCAATGTTTGGAACCCGGCATTCGACATCACTCCGTCTACTCTAATAGATGGGATCATCACGGAGGTGGGCGTGCTCGAGAAAGGAGACGATGGCCAGTATCATATGGGTGGTTTGTTCGATAACCAAGCTCATTAATCCAGTTTGGCACCGTCACTCGCGCCTTCATCAGCTGGGGCCGGGCCTTTTCCCTTCAGCAATATACCACAAGCTTATCACTCTGGCCTCTTAGTATCTTGAGGTGAAGCATTGCTCCAGAGCCAAGGCAGTCATTTCACCCCTCCCCTCTCCAATAGCCAAGGAAATACTAGCCACTGACCCTCGCTTCGCTCGGCTGGCTTAAGGAGACGTAGTACATACTGAAAAATAGATTTTGAAGCATTATTAACTATTTGATTCGCATGTAGATGGTTCTTTTGCTACTACTCCGATTATTTGACTAGTGCTTTTGATATATTTTTTTTTTCATTTTCTAATCCTTCTTGCATGTATTTCCTGATCATTATCTGAATCCTCTTTCAATCTTTATTCACACTCTCTTCGCTGTATCTATCCTGATCATCAGCACTCCCACCTTCTCAACTGGTTGTCTTGATACATGCGACAAGGAATCCCGACCGGAATGTGGAATTCGAGGTCTGGACCGAGACGAACAATCTCGGTGGGCCTGCAACAAGAGGCCGCCGTGACCGAATTCTTGCATGTACTCAAAAGGGACTACCTTTCAGAATGGCATAGTCGGCAAGGGTGTCATGTGATCCGTTGTTTACTTCCACCTTTCAGCGCATCAGCAATCATCCTTGAAGTCCTCCACAGCCGGAAATTTTCCACGCGTCATGGCGAGGCCCGATCAACCCAACCCAATTCCAGCATACTATTGTTGCTATCTTCTTCGCTCGACCGTTCGACACGCCTCGCTATATATTGGCTCAACACCGAACCCAATCCGCCGACTGCCGCAGCATAATGGCGTCGCCAAAGGTGGAGCCAAGCGTACGGCCCGGGAGAAATTGCGCCCGTGGGAAATGGTTCTTCTGGTCGAAGGATTCATGAACCGCGTTGGGGCATTGCAATTTGAGTAAGTGCCGAGCATTCTCCAACATCCCGACTTATGTCTGACTTGACGCGTAGATGGGCATGGCAACACCCAGAAAAGTCCCGACACATGGTATCCGATCATGCTGGCACAGACCCTGAATTACAATCCAAGGTCCATGTGGATCCCAAAATAGGGAAGACGAAGCCGCGTGCTGCCCGCTCCAGAAAATCCCTCACAGCCCATGTGGAGGACCTGCACTCGCTCCTCCGATCTCCCTATTTCTCTCCTTGGCCACTACGCCTGCGGATCTTTTGTGCCGATGTCCACCGGGTGTGGAGAATCTGGAGCGAGCGGGTCGATGCCCAAGTTCCCCCAAACATCAACATCATCCTTGACGGGGACTGCCCAAAGGCTGCGCGGGACATCCCGCAGGGTCCTGAAGGTGCCTCAGTCGGGACAATTGACAAGCTATCAGTTGACTACACACGTCTTGAAAATTATCTTGAGAAGTCAATGTTCCTGCTGGATGATGCCGAAGATCTACAGTGCAACGTTTGCAAAGCCCCGGTCATCCCGGATACACAACAGATTCTAGTGTGTCCCCAAGCGCACTGCTATGGCACGAATCATTTATTGTGTTTATCTACCAAGTTTCTCAGAGCCGACGAATCAGGCCCCCTGGTGCCAACAGTTGGGATTTGTCCAGCATGTCGGAAAGTTGTGCAATGGCCTGTCATGGTGCAAGAACTCAGTTTGCGCAATCGAGCTGAGAAAGAAGCGCGAGCAATCATACGAAAAAAAGAAAAGCGTGTTCGCAAAGAGGCTGCATCCAGTGAGGAGAAATTGTCTGACTCACGGTCATTTCCAGTGGACCATACACCCAAGAGTCAGTCGCGGCAAGCGCAAGATGTCAAGGCGATTCTTCAAGACGACCCCGAGTTAGATTTCAATTGGTGTGAGGTAGTAGACCAGGAATCTGACTCTGAGTGTCAAAGCCGACGGGAAATTCGATCGACACAGCCTCCGTCGATACCTGAAGTCGTCATCGAAGATAGCGACTGGGACGATGTAGAGATCTTGGAATGATTCGCAAATCTCCCTTCCTTGCTGCGAATTTAATCAAGTTTGTCTCGTCCGAGCTCGTCGGTAACATATGCCCAATGTCCTCAGTGGCACAATAGCAGAAAGACACGTCATATAGTCTCTCTGCTTTTTCGTCTATGCGAACGAGCAATTAGTCCAGTGAAGATCACCAATGAGAGAAGGGGAGCATAGTCGCCACTTGACACGCCCAAACACCAGCTGGAATATCCACGGATCTTTTGCGCGCGAGTGGCCAGAAGGCGCTTCGGGGGAGTCCGCTGTGATCGGTTACGGAAACTCATGTTGTGATCGTTCCGCACACTCGTTGCTGCGAGACTGTAGGACACAGAATGATCTACCGGCTCGTTTTCAACAGTGGAATGGTAGGTAGAAAAGCGAGGTTGCTTACTGCAAAGCTCTCCCTGCCAGCACTGGTCCAGATGCAGCCACTGGTTGTGGAAATGATCCAGTGAAAATGGCGAGAGACTAAAGTCAAGGGCCGGGAGAAAAGGCTGCTTTTTCTTCATCGAGTGGCCGGCTGCTGTGCTAGCCAGAATATTTGAGCTGCCGTGACGAGCTGTTCCTGGACGAGAGCATGAGTCTGAGGGAAGAAAAAGTTCTAGCGTAGTCGAATATGGGTTCCAAGCGCCAACGCCGACATTTGTTGCGCTCACATCATCCTCTGCACCTGAGTTCAGCGGCAAACGCGAGGTGGGCCTTGACGATGGAGGCAAGCAGTGGTCAGTGGACATTGATGAACATGGGATTTGGGGGTCCATTGCGATCACCCACGACAACGGCGGCTCTGGGTGATCCACGAAGAATAAATCCGGAAGACGAGGGACAACCGCATCTATCATGGGCGAGCCTCGGCCTGCAACGGGGGTCACAGATGACCGGGGTTGTTCATTTTCACTGCTGGAGTGGGGGGATGGGTCGGGGTTGATTGCTTTCAGTGTCTCGATGTCGTCGCGTCCCACGCCATTTGCGTTGATACGCCTCTGGAAGTAATCCGCGTCCATGAGCGTGGACACCCGGGTACATGGGACTCCATGATAGCCAGGCGACCCTTGCAATCTTCCCCACAGCTTTCTGACAAGTTTCTGGGATACATACCCGAGAGGCGTGATGATTCGAAGATTCAGTCGCTGGGCGAAACGAGGTCTGTCGAATTTCTTTCTGTTTTTGGGTCTGTTCGCCATGTCCGCAGCGCACGCAGTATTGGAGGCGATAAATGGCACGGTATCTTTAGTTGAAGGCGCCTACTTATAAAGGCATTGGATGGCTTGAGCCTTTGGTGTCGAGCAACACCATGCATGATCTGCTTTGGAGGGTGGTTTCAATTCCAGCGTGAACAAAGGGCGTGGATGGAAATATGATTTTGTCTCGTCGCCAGACCACTTGTCGGGGCTTTCCTCCTACAGCTTTCGCATAGCGAGCAAAGAATATTCAACCCGCCACTGCCGTGTGGAACTTTCTTTCATGGCAGCGACAGAGGTTAAATGCCGGTTGACTCTGACGGCCATAACGACTGTCATGTCTATACCTTCGAGCTTCGTGACCTCGTCAAGTCCCAAGTCACACCCAAAGAATCATTTCAGAAACCAAATGAGCATCTGAGATGGGCAAAGTGGTCAAACCATGCGAGAAAAGAGACATGCCATGGATTATGTACAGCGAGGTGCGTTGCGTGGCCCATCGCTCACTAGCGCAACTCCTTCTCATGTCCTTTCCAACGAAATCAAATTCTTGGAGTATCTCCCCAACTGTAGCTAGCCAAAGGGAGGTCTTTTTGTTTTCTTTCTTGTCCATCCCTTCCATTGTCGTCGGTTGGTACCAGATCTCGATAATTTCAATGTCCACTCTGACGATTCCCCATTGACACGGAGATGGCAGACGCGAGTAAAATCGCGTCCAGATTGACAAAAGGCGGTCGCCCAGCAAATCCCAGAAGAAACCAAAGCTAACGAAAAGCCAGGAGATAGAATCGTCACGTTCATCAAATCGGTACATAAGTAGAGGGCCAGTGGAAAGCCGGTGTTGACCATGTCCGGTCCGCGGACGATGTCGGATCCGCGAACCTCGGATCCGGTTACGCCCTCACAGCAGTTCTATGGAGCCTCATTGAAAGCATGCCCTCGGGTGTGTATAAAACCCCAGACAACATGCCGGGTCTGGTGCTGGAACAGAGCCCAGCGAAACATCAATCACACAACGCGATTTCCATTCAACCATTTCCAACCTGGTCTTCTTTCGACTTCATATTTCCAACTCTATGACACCAAATCATGTTGCAATCATTGGAGCAGGGTTTTCAGGCCTCGTCTTAGCCCTGTCTCTTCAGAAGCAGTCTGTTTCGTGCACCATCTACGAGGCCCACTCTGCCTCACTCGACATCGGCGCCATTATGCTCTCGCCCAACGTATTGCGTATCCTGGATGCAATTGGAATCTACCAGCAAATTCGCCCACGATCATTCCAGTTCCAGATCCTGCATTTCTGCACTGACCCACCCGTGGACACGTTCGAGTTTGGAAACCGTGACCGCTACGGCTATGATGCGCTGCGGATCTATCGCTATCATTTAATCGATGTGCTCGTCGCTACAGTGAAGGAGAAGGGAATCTCCATTGAGTACGGGAAGAAGCTTACACGAGTTGTTTCCTGGAGTGAGACTGAGGTCTCATGGGAATTCGACGACGGTACAACTGACCGAGCAGCATATTTAGTCGGAGCAGATGGGTCTGAAGTTCTCATCGGGAAACAGAAACGCGCCGCCGAACTGGACCGCGAGGGCTGGAATCAGCTCATGAACGACAAGCAGCGGTGCGTCGACTTCCTACGCCAGGGACCTGAGGATTTTCCCGCCCTTGTCCAGGGGGCAGTATTTCATATCCCCCTGGATAAGATCAATCTTTGGCCTTTCTACATGGTGCCTAAGCTAGAGTCTCTTGAACTTCTCAGCATTCCCGTGTCGTGATTCTTGGATACGCAGCCCATGCTATTTCCGCCTTCTGCGGGCCAAGGTGTGAACCAGGCGTTTGAAGATGTTTACACCTACGCTCTGGTCTCATCCCAGTCTCAGTCGCAGGATCTGAAATCTGCTCGGAAGGTCTGGCAGCATGGTCGTCAGGAACGAGTCGACCGGATTCTGGCACTGAATTCACAGATTGACGCTCGACGAATGCCTAAGAGCCATGATTCGGGTCCACCAGAATTAGACCAGGAGCCGTTCGATGTGGAGTGGCTGTATGGGGCGGATTTTGAGGACATGGTGCGGAACTGGCTGAGCAGAGTTGTCAAGGGGTAACCAAGTTTTGATGAACATGGCCTGGTCTGTTATTTGATTGTATTCGACAAGTCACTTGGGCACAACGGTAGATCCTGGAATTAATCGTGAAATTTCCATTCAAATTTTCAATTTCTCCCTTTTCTTTTCTTCGTTCGGTAGGAAAAAAAAGATTTAAAAAAGGACGCTGCAAGTCCTGCGACGGACACTTCTGACATAAAACCTACCATGGTTTCCTCCTTGATCGTATTCTTCTACTTCTTTGTCTTTCTCTCTCTCTCTCTCTCGGCCGCGTGGGCACCCGGTTGTTGATCAGGGGCAGATCTCAGACCCACGGTCACGTGCACCGGGGATAGCTAGTCGTGGCCACAGACCATCCACACTTTTAACTCCTTCTCTCCTTTTTATCTTTCACTCGCTCTGTTCATAATCTCAATGGATCCTGCAACATTCAAGGATCCGCAACTTACCCTCCCGGATCAGCTGGTGATCGAAACTTTTCTGCAAGATCCCAGCCTCAAGAGTGAGTCTTTCATCATAGTGGGTATTGGCATCCAACTAAACAGACACCTTAGGCAAACCAAGTGCACAGCCGCTTGAGGGAACGCTGAGTACTGAAGAAACTATTCAGAAACTCCACTCTCTTAATAATGATTCTCATCCCGACTTCGATCCCACTGTTTTTCAGTTCTGGGACACTCCGCTTCTGAAGAGCAAGCTGCCCAAGGTCATTCAGCGGTATATTCTGCAACCGTATATCGTCTGGGGCCAGAGTATCGTGCGCTTCAAGACGGATGTGGTTATGTTGACACATCTTCTCCTCTATTTTACCACTCTGGTTCCCAGCGCGGCATTGCTGTATTATCGCTTTTCCTGGCTCCATGGTGTTTTCCATTGGGCCATGCAACTGTGGTTTTGTGGAGCATTCACCCTGATGAAACACCAACACATCCATATGAATGGCGTTCTGGCACCAAGTTATTGGCTTGTCGACACGCTGTTCCCTTATCTCCTCGATCCCATGTTGGGACACACCTGGAACTCTTATTTTTACCATCACATCAAGCATCACCACGTCGAGGGCAACGGTGAGAATGATCTGAGTACTACCATGTTCTACGACCGCGACAGCGTCTTCGACTTTGCACGCTATGTCGGCCGATTCGTCTTTTTCATCTGGCTGGAGCTGCCGTTGTATTTCTGGAGCAAGGGTCAGCTCAAGTACGCCTTCAAAGCCGCATTCTGGGAGCTGAGCAACTACGCCTCCCTCTATCTGCTGTATAATTATGTCAACTCTCACGCCACCTTATTTGTCTTTATTCTTCCGCTGGTGGTTATGCGCTTTGGTCTGATGGTGGGGAACTGGGGCCAGCATGCGTTGGTTGATCCGGTAGACCCTGACTCGGATTATCGGTCCAGCATCACGTTGATTGATGTCCCCGTGAGTATCAGACTCATTTGCCCTTAGTTTCCCACGCTGATAACCACCAGAGCAACCGGTTTTCCTTCAATGATGGGTATCATACTTCCCACCATCTGAACCCGCGCCGCCACTGGCGCGATCACCCTGTGGCTTTTGTGAAGCAGAAAGATCGTTATGCCGAGGAAAAAGCGTTGGTGTTTCGGAACATTGATTTTATCTTCCTCACTGTGTATCTGCTGCGCAAAGACTACATGCACCTAGCAAAATGCCTGATCCCCATGGGTGACCAAATCGACATGACCCTCGAACAGCGGGCAGACATGCTGCGAAGTCGGGCCCGTCGATTCCCGAAGCCCTCGTCCAAGAAACATTCCTAACAGCGAAGCCTTAGGATTTGACTAGAGCAGTCAGGTTGCTCTCTTGTCCTTGCGCTTGCTTTGTCTGCATTTTTTTTTTCACACACTCAATAACGCATATGCGGAGTTACTGCTATTGTGTATTTCTTTTTTATAAAATAGACAGTATAGAGCAGCAAATTAAAAACCAAGAGGATGGATAGAGGTGAGTGTCATGGGTTGTGTGATGGATACTACAGTTGTTTCCCGTTTCCCGTTTCCCGTCTCTCCTCTCAGCCCACGGTCTCACTCTCATGGAAATCAATCTGCGAGATTTGTTTTAGAAAACGAACGTGATTCAACGGCCAGTTCTTTGAGAACGGGCCGAGGCAATGCATTAACCGGGTGGATCGGCTACTGTTGGCCATAGGTCGATGACTTGTCTTCAAGATCTTTCAGCGATGTTTCACCCCAGCACCATTCAATCAATACTTCGATTGTCTTCCATGTTACATTTTGACGACCTGTCATGACATTGTCGATTAAGTTAAGGTACTGAGTTCAAATTAGCCGCTTCATGGTTTTGAACCCAATACTTGTGAAGAATGCAGCCATTTTCAAAGGGCCTCGGGCACCAGGAGTTCTGCATTGCTACTTAGTCAATCAACTCTATGTAGGATCTTCTTTCCAGTGAGAAAAGTGCTGGAAATAGTTTAAAGAGGGTGAGGCATATCCTTGAATTATTGAAGACATATGAATGGGACACACTTCGAAGTATTTCGTGACCGATTTTCAACAATCGCAAAGTGAAACTCGACCAGTGCTTAGCATAGACCAAAATTATATCCAACATGAATCGCCTTGCTATCAGCTCATGTTGTCATCCCGAGAAGATACAACACAGACGGCCTATGTAATAGGGACAAGTCGAATGGGATTACTAGGCAAGCTTTCATGCACGCTGTGATGCGGATAAGATGTCCACAGAAGACGAGTAGGGTAACCATATCTTATCTTTCATACTTTCTCGAGCATTGCCATAATCAAGTCGGGAATCGCCCTGGGGCGCTTAAGTCGAGCGGGAAAGTATTTAGCCGGAGTGTGGGGGAGCACTATTAGCACTGCGGATGCCGCCGGGAAAGCTTATAGGCGGTCTAGTGCCGCCTCTCGATGCCGCGCTCCCCGCATTAGATGAGGGGATGGCAAGGAAGAACTTGAACTTGTAAATTCTGCGCAGAACTTCGTATGTTCCATTCGGTATTGTCGCGGGCTACCCTATCCATCTCTTCTCGCACACCCCCGCCAAGATGAAGCATCATCTCATGGTCGGCACCTGGACTGCCCCCGGTCGCATCTATACTGTTCAATTTGACGATGAGGCTCTCACACTCGACCTGGTCAAGAAAACCGACATCCCCGAGGCCGAGCCTATCTCGTGGATGACCTTTTCGCACGACAAAAAGACTATTTATGGGGCTGCCATGAAGAAGTGGAACAGCTTCGCCGTCCACAGCCCGACCGAGATCGCGCACCAGACATCGCACCCAGTCGCTGGTCACCGTAAGTTATTGACCAAGTTACAATTCATGAGGTGTTTTCTGCTGAATCAATCATGTCTGTGTGTGTAGCGCAGGCTGCCAGCAACGACACCAACACCCGCGCTATCTTTGTGCTCGCCGCCCGCCAGCCGCCCTACAATGTGTACGGCAACCCTTTCTACAAGTATGCCGGCTACGGTAATGTGTTTTCCGTGAAGCCTAACGGTGCTCTGGACACCAACGTGCAAAACTACGAGTATGAGCACACAACCGGTATCCACGGCATGGTCTTCGACCCTACCGAGACCTACCTGTACTCGGCCGATCTCCAGGCCAACAAAATCTGGACACATCGCAAAGACCCCCAGACGGGCCAACTGACGCTTGTCGACTGCCTCGAGGCTCCCTCGCCTGATGACCACCCGCGCTGGATGGAGATTCACCCCAGCGGGAAGTATTTGTATGCCCTCATGGAGGCGGGTAACCGACTGGCAGTCTACGTGATCGATGAGCGTGCTCACAAACCGGTGTTCACCCACATTACCTACCCATTACTGCCTTCTGGTGAGTGCGATTCAAGTCAGAGATGTCGACCATCCAAGCTCATTCCCCTTCTTCCTGGTACAGGACTGCCCCCACGCAACAAGTACCGCGGCGATGTCACTTTCACCACACAGAGTGGAGAGTATTTGTTCGCCACAACGCGGTCGAATCATTTCGACGTAACAGGGTATATCACGGCGTTCAAGCTGGGCCCGCATGGCGAGATCGAGCGCCAGCTGTTTATCAACCCCACCTCAACCAGCGGCGGGCACTCGAATGCAGTCAGCCCCTGTGACTTTAGTGACGAGTGGCTGGCCCTCTGCGATGACCAACTGGGGTTCGTCGAAATGTACCGGTGGCGCGACGAGAAGTTGGCTCGAGTGGCCCGGGTGGATATCCCTGAACAAGGGTTTGGCATGAACGCCATCTGGTACGATTAAAAAGGACACCGCAGTAGATATAGATCAACCAAGCATAAATCCATCAATCAATCCAAAGTCGAGATGGCGTAGTGGAGGGGGGGAGAAACGTAGCAAGTGGGGAAAAGAGTAGAGAACGAAAAGAGTGGAATATCACAAACCGTCGGCAGTCAAACTCGGTTGATTGCGTTCTCCCGGAGACGCGGGGGGTTTGCCCTACCGTCCCTCCTGAGTCCCGATATTTAATTGTCGCAATGGCCTCAATCCTCGTTGCCTCTCCACGTCCTATTTTGCGTTCATCACTGCCACCATGCCGACTCCCGGTCTCCTCTACGTCACGATGCAGCCCAACGGCTCACTCCCCAACACCCAGTTCCACGACTGGTACAACAACGAACATGGGCCCCTGCGATTGCGGTTACCCTTCATCAGCAATGGCTTTCGCTACCGGGCCACCGATACGACGCAGCCCGAGTATGTGGCCCTGTACGACATCACCGATATGGACGAGTTGACCCGTGAGACGTACTTGGCGCTACGGACAGACGTCATCAAGACCGACCGGGAAAAAAGACGATGGCACAGATTGACGTGGGCCGCCGCCTGTATGACCTCGCCGATGCGCGCAGCCACCCGGATTTCCGCCCGCTCGAAGCTCAAGCCGACACCGATGCCGAAACCAGGGGCAGTGTTCTCGTCGCCGTCACTGTGGCCACCCATCCGGACCCCACGAAACAAGCCGACTTGGATCGCTGGTATCGCGAGGAACACTTTGAAATGCTCTCCCGTGTGCCTGGGTGGCGTCGAAGCCGTCGCTTCGTGACCGCGGCCATCGACTCCTCCGCCCCACGTGAATCACTGGCGCTGCACGAATATGCCCCCGTCAACGGGCTGGGCGGCGAGGCTCACAAGGCCGCGATGAACACCCCCTGGGGCCAACGGCTCATGAGCGAAGTGGTGACGTCCAAGAACCGTCGCGTCTACGAGTGGTACTACACTTTTGGCCCGGCCCCGCGTGAGCTCTCTTCGCTGGCTGCTCCGGATGTGATCGGACCCTGGAGCTCCAACGACGGTCGCACACAAACAATCCCCTCTCCATCACGACCCGCGCTTGAGTCGTTTGTCACTACCTCCGACGGGGTAGAACTTCCTTACCGACTCGAGGGGAACACCGACCCCACCGCGCCAGTGGTGGTGCTCAGTAACGCGATTCTGGTCAACTGGAACATTTGGGACCGATTTGTCGATGCTTTTTTCGCCAGGAAGCAGAACCAGCGCTACCGTGTACTGCGATACCTCACACGGGGCCGGTACTCGCAGAGTGGCGAGCAGCCCGTAAACATTGATTTGCTTGCCTCTGATCTCGCCACACTCCTGGAGGCGCTGCGCGTGCCGCCCAAGGCTGCCCGCCTCATTGGGGTGAGTCTGGGTGGCGTGACGGTGCTGAATACATCGCTCCTGTATCCGGACCGAGTCGGGGCCTTCGTCGCCTGTGACACCAACTCCTCGGCGCCCGAGTCTAATCGCAAGGCTTGGGGTGACCGTGTGGCCATGGCCGAGCAGGAGGGCAGCACGCATCCCGACACCCAAGAATCCATTGTTGGGGAACAGCTTGCGGAGATAACGACGCGTCGCTGGTTCACGCAGAAATCGTACGAAACTCAACCTGAGGTTCTTGCGCCCGTCAAGGAGGGCGTGCGGACCAACAGCCTCCGTGGTTTCGCACACAGCGTGCAGTCCCTGTGCGCCTATGATATCCGTGAGCGCATGGCCAGTGCCACGGTGCCGGGGATCTTCGTTGCTGGTGCCAATGACGGTGTCTTGCCCCAGACAATGCAGAAGATGGCCGCAGATCTGCGCGGCAACGCCGAGTTAAAAATTATCGAGTGTGCAGGTCATCTCCCCATGGTGGAACAGCCGGATGCTTTTGCCGACGTTGTTTCGGATTTCTTGGGTCAGATCGATGGGTAATGGTCGAGCACAGCTCTTTGAAAATGTATAGCGGAATCACGAATCAATTTTCTTATCACACCAGCCAGGAGGAAGATGAATCCCATGTCTACCTACGCCGGTGATCACCCCGATCAAATTTGTAGTTGTCGAGAGTACCCTCTACGCTCACAAGAAAGAGTTCAAACATGCATCTTGGGCAGTTGGCACCGGGACCGACTGTCGCGTACGTGAGACGTTATCCGCTGCGGGAAATCACCGAGGCCCAGCTGGTGTTGGTTCAGAGGATCACCCTGCATCCTGGATTATGTCCCATGCAAATAAAGGAGCGGAACGGGGTCTTCATCTAGACTGGCGACCAATTCCACGGTGAACATCTTTTGGTGTGTGATTGTCGTGTAGGGGGGCTTGCGAGGGACCCTGTATGGCTTCGTAGCTTCAATTTGGTGCGACGGCAGCGGTTTGGAGCCAGGCTGATTTTTGGGCATGATCGGAAGGTGGCTATCGCGCTGATCGAGAAGAAATCCCATGAATAGCGTGAATTCCAAGCCGGTTGAATTCCCAACAGCTTCACATGAGATCTCGGCGGTTTGGGGGCCTCGGGCCGTTGACATCATCCATCTGGGCTCACCCTCAAAAATCACCGCGGCCCGCTCTGTCTCACGCGAATTCGAACTTAACACATCCATTCCAATCTCTCTGAGAATGACTGACAACAACCAGGGCTGCAAAATCACTCTCTACTGGTCCGTTGTCCTTCTGCATCTATCATTCGTCCCATACTGACATCAGCTAGGCTGGAGCAGTCGCGCAGCCACCGCATCCTCTGGCTGCTGGAGGAGCTCCAGCTCAAATATGAGCTCAAGACTTTCAAGCGCCGCGCCGACAAACTTGCTCCGCCCGAGCTGAAGAAGGTCCACCCACTAGGCAAATCGCCCGTCATCACCATCGAACCACCCGAAGCCTCCGCTCCTATTGTGCTTGCCGAGTCGGGCGCAATCGTGGAATATCTCTGCGACCACTTCGGTAGTGTGCGACCGACCCTTGTGCCCGAGCGGTATGCGCCCGGTCGCGAAGGCAAGGTGGGTGGGGAGCGTGAGGAGTGGATGCGGTACCGCTACTTCATGCACTACGTGGAGGGCAGTCTGATGCCATTCCTGGTGATGACGCTGGTCAATGATAGTAAGTTTCTCTTGTATCCGTGCCCGGGTCTACCTAGAAGATCTAGGCTAATCAATCACTCGCTTCCGCAGCGGTCCGCAACTCGCCTCCATTCATCGTGCGTCCGATCACCAGCCTCGTTGCCTCGCAAGTCGAGTCCGCCTTTCTGACTCGAAACGTCGAGGGCAACCTTGCATTCCTCGAAGACCAGCTCAAAACTGCTCCTGAAGGTGGGCCGTTCTTATGCGGCAAGGAGCTGACGGCAGCGGACATCCTCATGAGCTTCCCAGTGATTGCCGTTAGCTTGCGAGTACTAAAGGACAAGAAAATGCAGGGCAAGTTCCCTCGCGTGCAGGAATATGCCAAGCGACTGGAAGAGCAGGATGGCTACCAACAAGCCGTCACCCAGGTGGAACAAATTGACGGGAAATTCCAGGCGTCGATGTGAGGAGAAGCGCCGAAGCTGTATATAGCTATTGTCAGATGTTGGGTGCTATTGTAATTAGGGAGTGTGGGCCGTTAGACTAGTTCAGAGCTCGACCCTTTTCCTCCAAAATATTTTCTATATATTGTTTGACACATTTCCTTCGCTCTATATCCCCCCTCCATGGGTTTTATCTAAAACGCGGAGGCCAGCTATTAGCCACTACGTCGGAGGGTCCACTGATCTATGAGTGTGCGGGTGCTACCAAGGAGTTGAGCACACGTGAAACTTACTATTCGGAGCTCGAATTTATTTCCTCGGTTGATCATGGTGAATACCGCAGTATTCTGCTCATGTTCCTTATCCCACAGAATTTACAGCATCGGTCATCACAAATTTAAAAAAAATGTATTCACTTCACTAAGCCAAGTATATCCATCTCCGCACGTGACATCCGTTTCCCCGCGTTCTCCACACTCCCCGGAAAGCCTCGGTGGTTGCAGGATGCCTCTTAAGTACCCCTTTTACCCCAACTTTGAACATTGCAGGCCATTCTATGGCTCAAAGTTGCGTCCTCTCCACCTGCTCTTTGACTTCATCCGCAAACATGACCATTCGATCAGTCGTTTCCCTCCCGAAGGCCCCTCGCCTCTGCGCGCCAACGGCCCGACGCTGGCCGTCCATGGCCCGGACCTTTTCCACAACATCCCACCGCGATGCGACATGGGGATTTATCGGATTAGGACAGATGGGTATGTTTCGATAATGGCTTTCCAACAAGATTCTGAGATGAGTAACTTCGACCGACAGGCTACAACATGGCCAAGAACCTACGAGCCAAGATCCCCATATCTGACACGCTGATCGTGCGCGACGTCAACGAGGAGACCATAAAGCGCTTTGTCGCCGAGAACCAGGAGGCCCGGCGAAGTAGCGGCACCAGCCCCGATCAAGGCAAAGTCGAAATTGCCGAAAGCGCCCGTGAAGTTGCCGAAAAGTCTGTAAGTTCGACCATCGCATACGAACCAGGTTTTTATATGTCATACTCCATCTGGTCAAGTCTGATAACCATACTATTCGACACGTTCTATGCAGACTGTTACAATTACCAGCCTTCCGGAGTCCCAGCATGTCATCAATGTGTTTCATTCTGTCCTCAAAGACGGCGCTCTTCCGTCGCTCAAGGACGAGCGGCTCTTTATTGACACGTCCACAATTGACCCCGTTACGTCCAAAGATATTGCCAATGCCATTCACAATACCCAAGCTGGTCGCTTCGTGGATGCTCCCGTGTCGGGCGGCGTCGTCGGCGCGCGAGCTGGCACCCTTTCGTTCATGTTTGGCGCATCATCGCAGTCTGACCAGCTGATCGAGCGTGTCCGTAGTGTCTTGTCGCTAATGGGCAAGAAGGCATGGCACCTCGGTGACCCTGGCTCGGGTGTCTCCGGTAAACTGGCCAACAATTATCTTCTCGCCATTAATAACATAGCTACCGCCGAGGCAATGAACCTCGGTGTACGCTGGGGACTGGACCCCAAGGCACTAGCCCAGATGATCAATTCCTCCACTGGCCGATGCTGGCCATCGGAGGTTAACAACCCGGTTCCCGGTGTGGTCGAAACAGCTCCGGCTTCGCGCAATTACGAGGGTGGGTTCGGTGTCAGTCTGATGCACAAAGATCTGCGACTGGCCCTCGAGGCTGCAGAGAAGTCTAGCACTTCTCTTTACTTGGGCGGCCAAGCGCGCGATGTGTATCGTGCGGTGGAAGATGCACATCGGGGCAAGGACTTTTCAGTAGTTTATCAATGGCTGCAGGACAAGTCCGAGTGACATCTTTATTCCTGATGATCTACCCAGTATATATCTTTGTGTGCAGTTTTGGTTCCCCCCACGACTGCATACAAAGACAACTTTTTCAGACGAACTGTGCATGGTGGAACTAGCGCGCCGCATATGTCGCAGTACTCGGGAAGTTACTCGTTATCTCTCAACAAATGGATTGATTCTTCTTTTGGTATATACTTCGTGTTTGGGCCACTGTGGCGAAGAATTGAAAAAGGGTCGATATTGCCGGCTATTCAAAAGCACTTCATCCCATAATGGAAAAGAAGCAACCCTTGTGGATATTCTTGATCATGATGATCCTTCGCTTCGATTGGGTAAGGCGTCCGTGATAGGGAATTCTACTACACGCTTTCTGTGGAGCGACTAATACACAGTACGAACATGCAGTCCGGGGTTAGTAACTATATTAGCCAAGTCTACATGATCGAACTGCCAAGTTCCGACTCACCTATACGCAAGTAGGAACCAGGGAGCCAAGACCGGGCACCTGGGCTGTTAGCTTCAACTTCCCCACCGTGGGATCACCCGAATGCTGGCCCCATTTATTAGCGCTATGATGATCTCCGCTCCTTTTTCCCCATAAACGAGATTGGATAATACCGTTACGGGTAGATTCGATGCACGCTAGAGACTGTGGCAGCCCCCTCGGCCCCGTCTTACGTGAGCACTGGAGCTATCTAGCTTTCGCGGTATCAAGGAAATTGCTTCAACGAGAAATATAAATACCAGTCCATCGCGGTGGTGAAGGGGTGTACACTCACGCAATCGTTGCATCTTCTACTTTCTCTCAAATCTACCATCATGCTTGCTCTCAAGTCCTTTTTCATTCTAGGCGCCGCGACTCTAGCGGCCGCCAGCCTTGGCGATACTTGCAAAACCGTCAGCGTGAACGACCAGGGCATTATGAAAGCTTCGTGTGGTGATGGAAAGGGTGGATGGAATGACGCTAGTCTGGACTTAAATAAATGCTTCAAGCGTTCTCAGGACCCACCCCTTATTTATATGCCCGATCAAGAGTAAGACTGATACTTGAAGACACCCCTTTTTGTTGTGGTACTGGAAGAGCTCGCTAATCCTGACGTTGAATGTCCAGTGGTTCCGATGTGACCGATTGCCTGAAAGATGGCCCCTTCGATATCACCACTATCAAAAACCCCTCCGCCATCGACACAGAAAACTTTTCGATTGGTGGAGCTTGTCTGAAGAATGGGGAGACACTGGGCTTGGGTGAGTGCTAATTCGACTCTCGGGATATGATCAAACCTAGGTCTTTTGCTAATGTGGTTATAGACTCTCTTCAGAACTATAACGGAAATCTGGCTTGCTAGAGTGGTTTGAAAGACATCGGGGGCCTTCAAGGGCAGGATGACTGGCCAGAGCCCATACTATTCTCCCTAGAAGGTCCTTAGTCACCCTATCATGACCTTCAGGCCGAGGGATTCATCATGTCTCGTCATTTTGTGTTCTGAGCGATAAAGCAGTGGAAGAAGGCTGCTAACGATGATGCCTCCACCAGTTTAGAGATTCGTTGATTATCTTAATGCTGCCACTCCCTAGCCTTGAAGATAATCTTAGCTCCAGTAATATAATCTTGATATAGTTTGAGCCCAAAGACAATTAATTCGCTAGGGCATTGCATTTTTTTTCTCCGATGGTACATTAATATGCCTTGATGGATGCGAATGCTTCATATAGGGATTTGTCAAGCCCAAGCACCTACTCCATAACCAGATGGGCAATTTGCCAACAGAACCTTGAAACAGCCAACCGGGCCAACTATCTTGCAAAAGATCAAGATATGTCACATAAATTTAGCATGATTAGTTTCATTACTTTAATATCTTTAAACTTCAATCTATACAAAACCGGGTGATGTTAGAATGATATAATACTTTAGTCACGGCTCTGTGTGATTGGTGTATGGTATATAAACCTTTCTTCTCTACTAATACAAAAACCATCTACTCTATCAGACTCCACTTTCTTTTTCACTGATGCTTTGCCAATCTATTAACTATGCTCCCTCACAAAGACAACGATCTCCCCTATATCCACCGCTATATCACCACCCACAGCACCGACGGCGAAGCAGTGTTTGTTTCCCACTCGCAAGTACCCGACTATATCCCATCCACGCCAGCCGGTGAAGATGGCGAAATCGCCCTGCTATACGCCACAACTAACGTCCCTACGTCTATCGATGACGAAGCCGATGTGGCTATGTACGATGAATTCTTGCACCAACCACCAGGGCTAACGCTTGGCTCCGGAACTGTTTTCCGGATGATCGACCTTCGTCCAGGCAAGGTCACCCCTATGCATCGGACCATTAGCCTCGACTACGGCGTCGTACTTGAGGGCGAGGTCGATCTTATTCTCGACTCCGGGGCGAGTCGGCATATGCGTCGTGGCGATGTGAGTGTGCAGCGTGGCACAGCGCATTCGTTTCGCAATCGCAGTAACTCAGATTGGTGTCGGATGATATTTGTGTTTTTGCCTATACAGAAACTTATTATCAAAGGCCGGGAGCTAGAAGAAGAAGTATATAATGAACAGTACGAAGCATCGGCGAGTGAGTGAGTAAATAAATAAGCTTACCCATTGCCGTGGGAGATTCAGCGAGTATCGGATTAATAGTTTATCCGTTCCTGTATGCCCGGTTTTCCAGGCTGAGTATTGCAGACTTTGGTCTGTATCCATTCATTATGTAGATTTAGCATCTTCTCACTACTCAATGTATGATGTTTTCTGTTCTCTGGTTTGACTGCCTGACTGCTGAGGCTCGCTGGCATCCTCCCATGTCGATCTGCTTGCATTGACAGACAAGACAGCCTCCGAGCAGAACCCGGTTTGCACCATGTACGAGTTCGATCGAATTGAATTCGATTAAATCATCACACAGAGACCGGTCAGCCCTGAGGCCGATTTACCGCTAGGGCTAGTTGGACAAAAAGCATTGATCCGTTCAAGCGCTTATCCTTAAGCCTCCATCCCGTCCTTGTCGTCGCTTTTATCATTATGCGACCGAACCAATGCAACCACAGCAACTGAAAACCACCACATGCCTCTGTTTGGTCCTCGCTCACAAGGGGGAGGGGGTCCGTTGTTTTTGAAGCCCAGGTCAAGCAGCGAGTGGCTCAGGCTTCATCTCCTATACAGACGACACGGCATGTGGACGGCAGGGCTTGAGATCGACTGAGGAGCCCAGTATGCATCATGAACTGGGCTGCCTTCCAAGGTCGCCTTTGCATGCCGAGGATGCGAAAACGTAGTTCTACAAAGCAAGGGCAACGCATTAGAACGTGGCGCACGTTCTGCCTGCCTTCGCCTCTGTCGGGGTCATCGTCGAGGGCTTGCTAACGCTAGTTCTCCAGAGTTGACAGATATGCTACGAGAGCAATTTTGCCAGGTTGCATTCATGGAAGTATTGCGCTGCCTCTCTGACATAGTAGCGGATGCATCGTAAAAGCATCCTTGGTAGGTTTTGCGAATGTTCTGCGCGGTATATACGTGTTATGTTCGCTGGAAGTCCACTGCTTTAGGTACACTAGTCGGGCGATCTCATTTGTTCTCAACGCATCTCCCCCCCGGAACATCATGGCGACCTGGAACGCAATCGCCTTGACTTCAAAATGCAATCATTTACAGAGATCGATCTGAGCACCCCGAGGCCAGTTCCAAACTGCCCCTTATCTCTCAAGCCCGCACAACCCACGAAGGCACCATCCGAATACTCCGAGCCCGCCTTGCTTACAAAACCCACGAGGAAGGTCAACGTCGTGGAGCTTCGAAGATGCGATGGTTAAATCAACTGATTGACTCCCCGGTGCTACAACCGGCACTTCTCAACCTCGCTGCAAAGATCCAGGACACAGAGGAAACCTCGAATGGTTGTGTGCAGGTAACTGGGAAGGACGAACGGTTTCGTCCACAGATTGATCGGCGTTTACGAGAGCAGGCCCGCCCGCAATTTCCGGAGCTCCCAGAACGATTCGCCCCTTACCATATTAGCTTAGCATGTGCTGGCCGGCACGTTCCCACCACAAATCTACCGGCGTACCCGGCAGAGCTGCGTAAGGTGAAAGAGAAGCGTTCGGCTCGAGCAAGCCTAGGGAATGAGAAGGATGCATGCTGGGTCACATCACACCTCTGTCATAACCGCCGCTGCATCAATCCGGATCACCTTGAATGGGAACCATCGTGGATGAACCGACTCCGGGACAACTGTCCGGGAGGGGACGCATGTGTCTACCGTCCTCGCCTGTGCCTGGCTCCTCATCGCCATCCAGAAGAGCTGGTTGACTGGACGAAATACTGGCACGTTGAGCCTTGAGCACTGCAGGTTCCACGATACCCAGAATGTTCCTCATTACCTCTCAGTGAATGGATTGACCCCAATTTTGATATCTCCATGGATGTATTACAGTGGTGAAAAAAAGTGAGTTGGCGGGTCGCCCACGAACCCTACTTGCAGGCCGTTCTTGTGGCATCGACGATCATTATTAGGTATGAATCGAGTGGTAGTGTATCCACAACAACTTAGGTAAGTCTGAAACCAAAGTCGCTGGTCACGGCTGACTGTAACCGATATAAGAAAGCCGAGAAGAACAGCCGGGCCATGCGAGCCAGTTGCATGGTCGGCATAAGAAGTCTCCAGTTTAGCGGGGAGTCTTTTGCCCCTTAGAAGTCTCAAAATGAATCATTGGCATTTGTGGTTGGAACGAAAAACACCTCTGCCCAGCGGGATTGCACTTTAATATAACTATTGGCTTTTCTGTGGCATCTGGTAATACTGACTTCTATCCCGATTTCCTCGCCTTGTCTCACTGTTTACCTCGTTGAGGAGAGCTGCTTCAACGGTGCCATCCAGCCCGCTCCATCCCTTCTGCCACGGTTTCCTATCGGCTCTTGTCTTCCCAATGCATCATTAATTCTCGATAATTCTCAGTCATGGATATAGTATCTGAATTGACCTGGGAACACCGAGATGGATTTGATGGACAACTCGATTCCTATATCAGCTGTGTCGGAAAGCGGTTCCGCCAAGTAAAGCTTGACCGGCCAAGAGATATCCTTCGAATGGGACAGCCTCCGGATGAGATGTGCATCGGAAGCCTTGCATAAGCGGCGGCGATGGCGACGGCGAACGAGTTTTGCGATGTGAGAATTTCCTTCGGTTTCCAAATAGGACTTCTCATATTGAAGGTGGACCGTGACAGGGTCATTCCTCAGGGTCTCATGACTGTGGTTCAATAACGATGCAAGCAATCTCGGCGGTTAAATTGCCAAGATAGTTAAAGCAGACCCAAGCGTCCTAATCCTTTTCCTTGGGTCGGCCTTGGCCTGGGGGTAGCGATGCTTGGTTCTGATAAATTCGGCAACTGAACCGAGTCAAGAGCAAGCCTAAGATGGAGTAAATCGGCCCCAGGAGATTCGCGTGACCTGCCAAGGCCCCCAATGACTCGGCGTATAATGAAACAATGGAAGAATGGAAACAAAAAGGAAACAACTGTGACCCCGATCCACTACATCTCCACATACTTTCCTGTAGATGGTCGGGTAAGGCTAAATGATGATCCTCCGTGATCCACTCCAGGAATCGATCCGACCTCCGAGGTTCCACTTCCCCACAACGAGGCCCCAGGAAAGGGGGTTGCATATTGGTCCATACGCTCGCTTAGGTCGACACTTAAATTGCCATTTTCGGTAGGCCTGTCGCTGATCGGCGTCTCCCCACGTCAGTAGGATCCACCTCGCCAGCCTGTTACATCGATGTCGGGTTAAGACTATATATAGATATAATATATTTTCAGCCGCTAAGAGGTTTGGGCCCTTTCTCGGGCCCTCGCGCGACTTGCCTAGAGCGGCCATCGGCCAGCGTCATGCCTGGACGTACTTGCTTCGGCACCGTTGGTCATGGACTGGGGCCCCTCAATTCCGGTCAAATATAAAAAGAGTCCTGCTCCAATTCTTCCCCAGATTGTGTCCAATCCATCCTTTTCTTTCTCTCTTGGTTTTACCCCTTCCCCAGGTCTAGGTCAACATAGCCAAGGTCGTCATCATGTGGACAACAACCTCCGGCTGGCGGGGCAAGAAGCTCCATCTCGCCATCACCTTTACTTCGGTAGTTGGTTTCTCGTTGTTCGGTTATGACCAGGGTTTGATGTCTGGTATTATTTCCGCCGACGAGTTCTCCAAGGAGTTTTCCGCCCTCTACATCCCCCCCAAGGGCAATCCTGCCTATTCCAAGGCTCTAGACGAGCATGTGAACGTTCTTCGCGGTGCGGTGACCTCTTGTTACGAATTGGGTTGTTTCTTTGGTGCTATCTTCACTTTATGCTTTGGCGAGCGGATCGGGCGAACCCCGTTGCTGGTCTCCGGTGGTACCCTCATGGTCATTGGCACTGTCATCTCCACTGCTTCTTACGGTCATGCCTGGGGTCTGGGCCAGTTCGTCATCGGTCGTGTCATCTCCGGTCTGGGAAACGGGATGGACACTGCCACTATTCCCGTCTGGCAGTCTGAGTGTTCAAAGGCCCATAACCGTGGTTTCTTGGTCTGTTTCGAAGGTGCTATTATCGCCGTTGGTACCTTCGTCGCCTATTGGGTCGACTTCGGTCTTTCCTACGTCGACTCCTCTGTCCAATGGCGTTTCCCCGTCGCCTTCCAGATTGTCTTCGCCCTTCTGGTTATAGCCGGTGCGGTTATGCTTCCCGAGTCTCCTCGTTGGTTTATTATGCGTGGATATGACGAGCAGGCTATCCAGGTCCTGGCCCAGCTGAATGATAGTTCTCCCGATGCCGAGGACGTTCTCGCGGATTTCAATCTTATGAAAGCCGACCTCAAGACCACCGAAGACGCTAAGGCTGACTGGAAGACCCTTTTTACCTTCGGCAAGACCCAGGAATTCCAGCGAATGATGATCGGTTGCTCCGGCCAGTTCTTCCAGCAGTTCACTGGTTGTAACGCTGCTATCTACTACTCGACTGTGCTTTTCGAGCAGAACCTCAATATGGATCATAAGATGGCCATGATTCTTGGTGGTGTTTTCTCCACTGTCTATGCTCTCGCCACCATTCCATCTTTCTTTATGGTTGAGAAAGTTGGTCGCCGGAAGCTATTCTTAATTGGTTTCATCGGCCAGGGTCTCAGCTTTATTCTCGCGATGGCCTGTCTAATCCCCAACACTGAGTCGGCCTCGAAGGGTGCTATTGTCGGTATCTTTGTCTTTATTTGCTTCTTCGCCTTCACAACGCTACCTTTGCCCTGGATTTACCCGCCCGAGATCAACCCTCTGCGCACCCGTACCATGGCTGCCTCTGCCTCGACTTGTACCAACTGGATTACCAACTTTGCTGTCGCCATGTTCACGCCTGTGTTTTCCTCTACTAGCGGATGGGGTCTATACCTCTTCTTTGCCTTGATCAACTTCATCGCCATTCCCTTTGCCTGGTTCTTCTACGCCGAGACCGCTGGACGGGATCTAGAAGAGATCGATATCATCTTCGCCAAGGCTCACATAGAGAAGAAGTGGCCATACCAGGTGGCCAACGAGATGCCCAAGCTCAGTGTCGACCAGATTGCTCAGATGCAGATCGATGTTGGTCTGAATGTGTTGGAACAGCGCAACAATTCCGTGACCGAGAAGGCCGAGCTCGCCATGAGCAGCGGTGACAGCGAGACTAAGCACGCCTCGGACTGATTTCGTTGCCCTACTAAAGAGTTTCATGTCTCTTGAGGTTGATTTTGTTTCGATTTTCCTATTTAGGGTCCACATAAGTCCCGACCACTTTAAGCATTAAAGTCGTCTTGACGTTTGCATTGTATTTCTTTTCCTTTCTAAGAATTTTATGTCGCTATGTCTTTGTGGTTAATTGCCAATTTCCTCTTTGTCAGGTAGTTTCTATTTGATTTCTATTTGAACACTGTTGAGAATAGAATCGAATGGTGATGGATCTACTCGAATTTAGAGATGTTTATATCCCTCCCAGCTTAATCGTGTATTATTGAAGCTCTTTTGCCCAGACATCTTATACGATGCCGATTTCTTTTTGGGGGGGGGGGGTTCCACCGTCGGCTTTTTTCCTGTAGGCGAGCTCCATGCAATGCAGCTATTTTAACCCAACTTCGGATACTGCACCTCCTCTGCAAAGTCACTTTTACAGCCACGCCAAGGAAGAGTGCGATCTGGATATTGGGCTTCCTAGCAGTCATTCAGGTGGTAGTGTGACTATGTACCATCTCAGGCATGAGATATGTCACACTGCCAAAGCTACATAATGGTCACACCTCCACCTTACCCTTCAACACCGGGTCCTTCATTCTCATGATGTTCTCAAGAGCTGGTGAATGCACTGCCCCGAGTGGATCACAATGTTCTCAACCCGACCGGAATTGGCCGCGTGGCAAGTAGCCCGTGCAGCGACCTTCTATCCCGGATCTCCTGCGCCGGCGCATGGGGTCTTTACCCCCTCGCAAAGGGCAATGCAACCCCATCCGAGACAACCGCGCTTGGAGTGGGCCAATGACAGATATTCCCGCATCAATGGTGGGACTGGTCTTTTTGTTCGGACAGGGTAAACGATAGGTTGCCCTGGTATATTTGCAGGGATTACTCAATGAATCGACACCCCACTGAACGGGGGAGTGGATAGGGAAGTCTTCCGAAGTAATTTGCTGTGCTTGACAGTGCGTGGAGCTCCGTCATAATTGTGAGAAGAGAGCTGAGCCGATGGCGCGATTGTAGGGATATCTGGTCGGCTTTCGCACATCACGATGCCAGGTGTATTCGAGCAATTTTCGAAGCCTCCGAGAGGGTATATTAAGCGAGGGCTCGGGTGGATGCTATATATAGATTCTATGCGATAAATTCCAATGATCAAAATTGTTCATTTGATAGTGGTCTTCTTAAACTACTAGCGCGAACGCCGATCGATCCAGCCGAGCCGATATTTTCGCAACGCCAAGACCACGATTGTCTTGTAATTGGGGAAAGGGAATTGTCGTCTTTAGTGTGTTCAAAAATTGAAAATCTCCCCTTCACGTACTTATAGCATTTGTATTTATTTGTGATTGGATTCGTTTCCTGTGCATTTTGTCTGTGGGTGCATTTATTAATAATACTACCTACAGTAACTACCCTCAATGGCTACTACCGTATGCATCATGAATTGGGCTGCCTTCCAAGGTTGCCTGGTAAATCTGGCTTGGCCAGCCAGTCGTTCATCCATCCATGGATGGCATTTGCACGCCGCACATTCTGCCTGCTTTCGCCTTATACGCATTGCGCGGGGTCTCTGTTGGAGTCTTGGTCGAGCTCGAGCTCGAGCTATCCTTTATAGTTGACAAGTATACCACGAGGACAATTTTGCTACTCTGTATCTGTACTAAGATTGCGTTGCCTACCCGGCGGAATGGCTCATGTATCGTAAAACCCTTCGTTGGACCTGGGAATGGCCACTGACACCAGCCTCCCGCTTCACCTTTTCTCTTCACCCTCTGCCGCTTCTGTATCATCCTTGCTACACCCCCCGCTAGGCACGCCGTCGACCAAGCACTACCGTCCTCGAACTTCATGTCCCCGCCTTAGTACCACTTGGTGAGTCATGGCGTCACAATGGCCGGCTATGCCGCCTATTCTGGACCAACCTATTGCCGAAAGCATCTATCGTCTTCGCGAATACACCCGGAAGGTATCAGCCTATGCGGGGGACGGAAAGAGGCAAAAGGTCCGAGTTGGGCAGGTCAAAGAGCTATGTGATACCTACGACGTTCTCCTAAGCCGAATCGCCGAAGAGATGTTCCTCAAATCGCGCTCAGCAGACACGTTTCAAGAGCAATTCCGGCAAGCGATGGAATCAAACCAACGCACGGCCCTTATAGGCATGTTCCCTGCCCTTCCAGCACCAACACCTCCGCCACAGCCAATACAGCAGTCCCCCGACGCCCCCTCCCCCTCCTTATCCTCCGCCGACGTGAGCAAAGACCGGAAAGACTTGTTCGTGAAAATCCGATGGGACAACTGCACTTCTCCCTACCTCAGCAAGTCGAACTCCCGCGTCGTTAAAGAACTCCAGCAGCTCGTCAATCAAGGAAGGGAGGGCTGCAAGCCAATTCAGTTGGATGCAGTGCGCGTGCATGGGAGTGGAGATGTCGAAACCCATGCCCCTACGGCGTTAGATATCGACAGCCTGACCGAAACATCACCCGCGTGGCTTCCGCGACGCCCCCACGGAGTAAGAGCCCGCATCATCCCTAATATGTTCTCGATCATAATCCACGGGGTGCCACGAAAGACATTCTCCCGCAGGAGCTTCGAAACCGGTCAGGCAAAGGATATTATCCTCCAGGCCAGCGCGGCCCGAATCCCAGATGCATGCATCGTGCATGTAAGCTGGACCAGTGGCCGCTTTGTATTAAAGGCCCAAAAACCAAAAGGCTCGCTGATAGTGGAATTCCACCGGGCAGCTGACGCAAACAAGCTCCTGCGGGAGCCTTTCATCCTCAATGGCACCCCACTCCACACCGAACTCTATACCCAGGAGGGACAAGTGTCCCAGTGTCATCGCTGTCAACACTTTGGACACATCCAGCGGGGCTGACACTGTGCTGAGGACCACAGCGAAGCTAACTGCCCACACCAGAAAGACCCTGAGAAGAGATATTGCGCGAACCGCGGGGCTAATCACCCAGCCAACAGCAAAAACTGCCGCTTCCACATCGAAGCTGTGACCAAATCACGCCGCGCTGTGGCCCAGAAGCCGAAATACTTCGAGGAACCACCTGAAAGTCGCCAGCAGGCCTCCCGATCGACACCACAAGCCCTGCCACCGCCTCAGATAGCCACAGACTCGGAAAGCGCCACATCAAACTATTCCACTACCAAGAAGAGGGGACGCCCGCAAAAGCAGCAACAGGGCCAGCAGAAGAAACAAAGACTCATCACCCATCCCCCCACGACCCCAACGCCACTAATACAGGGCGAAGGCACCGGCCCTACCCGGAAAGCAGTGTCAACAGGCAGATCATCCACCCTCGCCCACGACATCACAGTCGATGAAAGCGAATACCATAGCACAACGTCGAGAGTCCGGTCCCAGGACCTACAGTCAACAGACGACACAGCCTCCAGCCAGAAATCAACGGATGAAGCCCTATCAGGCCCGGAACAGTCCGCATCCGAACCAGAACTCGGACAGCAACTCCCATCGTCCCCGCCCCACCCGTCAGACGCGGCATCTCAGTCCGCTGCCTCGGACTCCGATATCCCCCCCGTCCCTTCCCCGCACAGCTCCCCCCGCAAGCGTCGCAGGTCCGCCAGAATCAGCGAATCCGAGCCTGAACAGGCGCCGGAGCCGCCTAGCAAGAAGCCCCGGAGGTCCAGCGGCCACCGATCTCCACCACTAAACCAGAGCCCGAGCAAACACCCAACACAGAGAGCGAAGTGGAACGGGAGGCGCAAAGCGGAGAACAAATACCGGCAGGCGAAGAACGGACTGTTCGGTAATAGACGAACCCCACAGACCCCAGCACAAGAGCAACAGCTCCGGGACTATATCGACGGATGGGAAGATGCCCAGAAAGGGAAAAGGGCAGAAGGGCAGACCCTCGATTACAGCAAAGGATGGAAAGACTCCCACCACGCCGCCAACCTCGCCCGAGAGCACGCAGCAGCAGAACTTACCCAGGCCGCAGCGTAACCAGGGCGCCGCCGAACCAATGACACTTCGCATTCTGCAATATAACGTAGGCCTCTCGCTCGACAATGTGATGGCCACGTTGCTACCCGACGAGAGGGTCCTTGACTATGCAGCCCTGGCGATTCAGGAGCCATGCATGGGTCCAAGACTATGGATCCATAGCCAACACGACACACTACCCTACAGAGATCAGGGACCATTTCGACCTCTTCTGGCCATCGATCACACGCCCCGATATCCCCCGAGTGTGCACCTTCGTCCGCAGAAGTCTCTTGAAACAACTGGTGCACTACACCCAGCATGCCCTATCAATAGATATCTCCGAAGGCGAACATAACTTCTTCATCCACAACATCTACAAACCACCAGGGATCATCGAAAACTACGGCATCAGGGATCTCCGAGAAGCCATCCAGAAGGCAGACAGCGTACCCGGACAGAACCACCACATCGTCGTCGGGGACTTCAACATACACGATAACCTTTGGAGTGCAGCAGGATTCCCCCACCCCGCCAACAACTCAGAACGAGCACAGGATTTCAAAGAACTGATTGAAAATATGCCTCTTACAGTCCTCACGCCGCGAGGTGTCATAACCAGGCCCTCTAGGGCCGGTATAGGAGGGAACTCTGGAACAACCCTCGACCTCACTCTCTCATCATGGGAACTCCAGGAGCAACTACAACTTGTGCAAGTAGCGGGGATATCAGGCCTCTCGGACCACCTACCAATCCAAAGCGAGTTCAATACCCTCCTTACTACTAAAGGGGCAATACCGAGGCGGAACTGGAAGGAACTCGATATCGACAAACTCTGCAGCACGCTCTCCCCACTGTTGGCT
Organism: Penicillium alfredii; assembly: GCF_028826965.1. Taxonomy (NCBI): domain Eukaryota; kingdom Fungi; phylum Ascomycota; class Eurotiomycetes; order Eurotiales; family Aspergillaceae; genus Penicillium; species Penicillium alfredii. Next base: position 3,138,703 of record NW_026622704.1, read on the forward strand.
AACCTGCCCCCTGCCCAGCAAAACGCAGAAGGTATCGACGCCGTAGTTGGGCAATTTGTCAAAGCAATACAAACGGCAGTCGACGCCTCGACACCGTGGTCGAAGCCAACTGCCCTCTCCCGCCCAGGGTTTACCCAGGAGTGCCGCCAACTGCAGAAAGAAGCCCACCGGGCTCAGAGGCAGATCCTACGGTTACAGGAAGCGCACAACCGGCTTGCACCTGAACCAATGCTACCGGCGTTCCGCCACAAGAAGGCGGTGGCCCGCAAGCGCATAAAGCGCTACAGGAACCAAGCCCACCAAAGCAAAGTCACGGAAGCTGCGGAGTCAGGCTCCACACGACAGATCTGGAACCTCTCGAGGTGGGCAAGGGACCGATCCCCCTACCAAGCCTTCACCCCGCCCCTCTACGAAACGGACGGGACACTTCGCTTTCTTCCAGGGCAGAAAGCCGCCCTACTTACCGAGGCCTTCTTTCCACCGCCCCCAACAGCATCACTAGCCGATATCGAAGGCTATAGCTACCCGGAACCGGTGCCAGTCCCGTTAGTCACAGCAACTGAGGTCCAGCGAGCAATCCACCGCCCGGGGGCATTCAAAGCGGCTGGGCCTGATGACATCCCGAACCGAATTCTGCAAGCAGCGGCACCAACGGACCAACACACGATAGACCCGCTATCCCCTGTACTCGCAAACCTCTTCAACAGCTGGCTAAGCATTGGCTACTGCCCGCAGCACTTCCGTGAGGCGAAGACCGTTGCCCTCCGAAATCCCGGAAAAGACGTCTACAGCAAGCCAAAGTCATACCGACCAATCGCCCTACTGAACACAGTCGGTAGGGTCCTTGAAGGGGTGCTCGCGCTACGACTCAGCTACCTCGCTGAGGAACACATCCTGTTACCCCGAAACCACTTTGGCGGACGAAAAGGTCAGGAAACGGACACAGCACTCCATGCCGTGGTGGAAACCATTCAGGATGCATGGAAGCGACGTAAGGTGGCCACCGCGCTCCTACTCGATATATCAGGCGCATTTGACAGCGGCTCGCATCAGCGGCTACTACACAACCTCCGCAAATGCCACATCCCCGCTATAATCGTCGACTGGATAGCCTCCTTCCTCTCGGAACGATTCACTACTCTAGTACTACCCGAATACACCAAACCACGGGCCCGAGTCCAAACTGGCATCCCGCAGGGCTCGCCGCTATCCCCGATACTTTACCTCTTCTATAATGCGGACCTTATAGGAGACAAGCAGTACACAAGCAACTTTGGGTACATTGACGATACAACCATGATAGCTGTGGGGAACTCGGAGGCAGAGAACTGCCACTCGCTGCAGAAGAGCTTCCGGGAGTGCGATACCTGGGCCAAAACGCACGCGTCAGTCCTTGCACCAGACAAATTCGCTCTGGTCCACTTCCGCCACCAGAACCACTACCAGGAGTCACAGAACCACAGCTCCAGTACCACCGAAGGGTCTGCATCGCCACAGGGCAGCTTAGCAGCCGTCGACATCGGCAATGGACGAATCATCAAGCCCTCGTCATTGGCAAAGCTACTGGGCGTCCTACTCGACAGCCGCCTATCGTCCAAGGACCATCTACTGCAAATCGACAAGAAATGCAGCAAGGGGATACAGTCAGTCGGGGCGCTCGGCAGGTCCAAATGGGGCCTCAGCATCGAGCAGAAGCGACTGATTTACAACGCCTGTATCGCCCCCAAAGCCATGTACGCCTCATCAGGCACACATCCCCGGTACAGGGGAAAAAGAGCACTCACGACAACCAAATCAAAACCCTCAACGCCATCCAGCGCTCCGCAGCCCATAGCATCTCTGGCGCGTTCCGCACGGCCTACAACGCCCAGTTATACCTCCAACCAATGGCACACCGGCTGCGCGAGAGTCACTTTAAAGCAGTGACCCATATCGCCACATCAAAGGTCCACAAAACCATCCGGGATCGACGCAGCCACCACCGTAAGCAGGTAATGCAGACAGCACTCGAAACAGCAGAGGAGGAGCTGCTGCTTAGAGTCAACTTCGATGCTACAGAGATGGAAGTCAGACTCCCATTCGCAGTTCCGGTGTGGTGGGAACCCCCGCCCGTTGACATCGCGGCATCGCTGGACGAGGCAATGATGATACATTGGCCGGCTACAGTGCTCACCCCTAGAGTACCAAAACTCTACACCGGCGGATCAGGGCACCATTGCGAAACCGGGGCATCAGCATACTGCGAAGCCCCCAAGGCGAAGCGCACGGCCTACCTCGGCACTAGTCATCATCACAATGTGCACGCGGTGGAGATGGTAGGACTTGTACTTGCCCTCCGTATCGCTAACGAGGACTCCCGCTTCCACCAAAACGTGGAGATCTATTCGGATAACCAATCAGCGCTGGAGTGCATGCGAAACCCACGCCAATCGTCAGGCCAATACATTATAAGAGAAGCAGCTGGACTGCTGGACCGGAGGCGGGAACAAAGATGGCAAACTCGCTTTGCTTGGATCCCCGCGCATGCGGACATCCCGGGCCACGAGCATGCAGACCAACTCGCCAAACAGGCCACTGGCTGGCGGGAGGACGAGCGGGACTGCTGCGGACCCAAGGCTCCCACCCTCGAAGGCCTGCCGCCCCAGAACCTGCAATCCACCGCAGACTGCTCCATGCGCGGTATGGTGCGCGACTGGCACCGCGAATGGGCTTCTCCTCAGGACGGAGCCCCCGGGGCAGCCCTCCGTCTAATCATGCCAACCCTCTCCAAGCACAGCCTCCAGCCATTTGGGGAACTCACCGTGCCCGAGAGATCTGCATTGATGCAGGCCCGAACGGGCTACATCGGCTTCAACGCGGCTCTGTGTCATTCGCTGCGGGCGAGAGACGACCTGGCCTGCCACCATTGCGGCGACGACGAATGGACCTCACACGTCCTCTTCACCTGCCCCGAGTACCATGAGCTGAGGGGGTAGTTCTGGGGTGGGAAGACCCCGCGCAGTCTGGAAGACACGCTGGGCAAAGAAAATGCACGGGATTCAGCGCGATTCCTACTGGCGACAAGCCGCCTGACATACCTGCAACCACCCCCGCCGATTGAGAGCGACACGGACGACCCCGACAGCTAACCACTAACGCAGAAAACAGACCCAACGCCCCCACAATGTCTCTCTCGGGTCTAGACGGTCAAGGCAATAGCAACCACCTCTCTCTCAGGCGACGAGGGGGCCCCCTCACGCGCACGGCGCACCAGGCAACCACCGCGGGACAGGCTCCGCGGGGGGTTGCTGTCACAGCACGCGATTATCCAATTTTATCGCATTCCCATTCCATACTTCTCGCATCACACTCACGCGAAACAACACTGTCGATGCGATCTGCCTGGCGCGCACTGAGAGAGCTCCTCGGAGGGATTCAGAGGGATTCAGAAGGACACAATAAGAGAAACCAGACGGAAAGTGAGGCGAAAGCAAGACGAAGGCAAGGCAAAAGCAGGGTACGGGGAGAAGCAACGATAGGTGGATGACATAACGTTCCTCGGTGCCTCAGGCGCCAACCCTCAAACACCCGCGCCCCCCCACTCAACGGCACCCAACCTCTCGAAAGTTGACAAGTTCCCGACACGCGGGGGACTTGGTCGTTTTCAATGTCAAGTCACGTGTACCCCGGGGCGCCTCGCGGGGCCCCCGGGGGGCATCTGCTCCCGGCATGCCCACCCCCGGAGCCACCCCCGAAGCGTCTACCTCCCGGCGTGGTCACCCCCGGAGCACCCCCCGGAAGGCACCTCGCTCCGGGCCC